>NC_136108.1:2007798-2702798 GCF_965212315.1 Lampetra planeri | reverse complement strand
TTGAAAAATAATAATTTATCGAATGGGCCCTTAACCACAAATTATGAAAATTAATTCAATTCTGAGGGTCATTCCACCCCAGCTTGCCAGCTTATTCCACCGATCATCTGAGCCAATGTAGATGGACATTGTTCTGGAAATGTATCAGAATCATTATTGTTTTTCTCACTTTCTTTTGAAGTATTCTTAATGCCTTTTTAATATTTTAAGTTGTTATTGTTAAGCAGCACAGCGATTAATGCATTCTTTCACTGCTTTGTACTTTACATGGAAACATGGTCGTCGTCAGTTTAACACGTAGCGTTCCGCAGCCAATATTATCCATAATAGAGGTGTTTTGGGTTAGACCGCGTAAACAGTTATGCTATCTGATGATCGTCATCCCCTTACCCTTCGCGATGATATGAATCACCACAATTTGGGATCGTGATTCAAGAATGTATTCCTTTTTCTTGCCATTACGGGGCATGCAAAGCCTCCCTGGTGGCTGCGAGGTTTATGTGAAGCACTTAAGCACGGCATGTGCGAATGTTAAATCATAAATTCCCTCACACACCACACGGTTTGATGCACGTATTGTGAGTGTAAAGCAGATTTGCTTCTCTCGTACTTTGTGGCTTCGCTCCCAATTATAATATAATAATGCTATGGGGTTCACGGCATTAGACAAAGGCGTTTCCATGTTTGAATTCGGTAGAGGGCAGTTCGTTACCCTGTGTCACAGAATGACTAAAGACAACAACAACAATAGTCCTCTTTAGCCACACGATGGGCAAACCTTTAATGGCCCTCTAGGAAGGTTTATTTCGTGCCATTCCAACTGATAATTGTTAATCTCAGAGCAGGAATGCGGTGAAGAGGAAACACAAATCTGAGTTTGATCTCATACCGAGCTGGGACGATAAAATCACGGCAGTTGAGAAACACATTTAATCAGGGGCAGTTCATATTAGAGAAGAATATTACTCCTCTGTCGCGAAGTGATGGCGTGCACTGCACTATGAACCCAGCCATCAGGAAAAGGTGGCCGTTTTTATCGACACTATTATTACGCTTGTTTAGCCATCTCTGATGTTGCCATGATGTGTGTAATCCTATTTCAGTAATTTGCAAGTGATGTTTCAGCATTGGGATATTTGGCAAAAATACAGCGATATATTTGTTGTATCTATGGGAGGAACCCGGTGAATCAGAAGGAATCCCGTGCAGAACAGGGGGAGAGCGAACGTACAAACTCCACTCACACACACTCGGCAGAACAGGGGGAGAGGGAACGTACAAACTCCACTCACACACACTCGGCAGAACAGGGGGAGAGCGAACGTACAAACTCCACTCACACACACTCTGCAGAACAGGGGGAGAGCGAACGTACAAACTCCACTCACACACACTCGGCAGAACAGGGGGAGAGGTAACGTACAAACTCCACTCACACACACTCTGCAGAACAGGGGGAGAGGGAACGTACAAACTCCACTCACACACACTCTGCAGAACAGGGGGAGAGGGAACGTACAAACTCCACTCACACACACTCTGCAGAACAGGGGGAGAGCGAACGTACAAACTCCACTCACACACACACACTCTGCAGAACAGGGGGAGAGGGAACGTACGAACTCCACTCACACACACTCTGCAGAACAGGGGGAGAGGTAACGTACCAACTCCACTCACACACACTCTGCAGAACAGAGGGAGAGGGAACGTACAAAACTCCACTCACACACACTCTGCAGAACAGGGGGAGAGGTAACGTACCAACTCCACTCACACACACTCTGCAGAACAGGGGGAGAGCGAACGTACAAACTCCACTCACACAAACTCTGCAGAACAGGGGGATAAAATGCAAAGTCCACACAGAAAAGCGCTCGCGTAAGGGTTCAAACCCAGGCCCCTGTCTGTGAGGCACAAGTGTGACCACTGCGCTACCCTGATCCCAAAGGGGTAAATAATTAAAATTACTATTATAACGTCTCAGAACAGCCATTCCAGATGTCGTTATTTGCACAACCTTTACTCTTTCCATGTGTAATGCGGGCGAAAGCGACCTTCCGGATGTGACGTCACGAGGAGGCGGAGCCAGGTGACGTGGGTGAAAGGTAGGGGGTCCTTAAGCGCGTAAACCGGAAGGAGAAGTCAGTCGGGGTGTGAGCGGAAAAGAGTGAGGCCACGCGGGCGAGTGTGGAGAGGGGGGGCGCCGACGGCCATCGGGAGCCAACCCCGAAGATAAGAGGAAGCTGCGGAGTGGTGTGCAGCTGCAGAGGAGACAGCCAGGAGGGCTGCGTGTTAGAGGCAGCGGTGTGGCTGCCAGGAAGAGCTGCGGAGAGAGAGAGAGAGGGCTGCTTGTTAGAGGCAGCGGTGTGGCTGCCAGGAGGAGCTGCGGAGAGAGAGAGAGAGAGCAAGAAGCTGTCAGAGCTGCGGAGGGAGAAGAGCAGCAGCGAGTACAGCCAAGGGGGGCTGTGTGAAAGAAACAGCAGCAGAGCTGCTGTTGTGGATCGGGCCGACATTGGAGTCAGCACCGTGGAGAAGCTACAGAGTAAAGACAGCCGTGTGGGTGTACAGCACGAACCGAATAATAAAGGACACTGAGCCAGACATCGTGGTCCAGTCGTTTATTACACTGGTGTCGGAAGTGCAACGGCATGTCGAAACAAGTGAGGAAGAAAGTTAATCCGGCGCCTGCATCGGCTTCTTCGTCCGACGACGACGAACTCCCTCCAACCACGGATCCTGTTGGGGTGGTGGAGGAGAGCCCGGCTGAGGCGACCACGGGAACGGGAGTGGAGGATGTTGGCGCGGTGGCGGGTCCGTCGACATCATCAGACGCGGATCAACGATGGCAAGCGATGGCGGTACAACTGGAGGCACTTAAGGACGTCCTGGCGCATCTATGCCATCTCGTCGCGCCAGGGATGATGGATGATGCAAGTGGTGCTCCGCGGGCCGCCACGTTGCCTGTCCTGCCGCCGCCATTGCCCACGCGGCAGGAGGCCGCCATTTTGCGCGCTCCGTGGCGCCAAACCGCCATCTTGGCCACGCCGCGGGCCGACGCCATTTTGAATTTGCCACCACAACCACCACCATTGGAAGACGGCGGGAAGAGGAGTCGGAGTCGCCACCTTACAACGGTTAAAGAATTTTCCGTCGGTGGGGACTGGAGCGCGTTCGCCTGCCGCTTCTTGGCGGCGGTACGCACAGCAAGATGGACCGATGCGGAGGCTTTGGAGGTGTTGCCGACTCTCCTGGACGACGAATCTGTCCGATTCTTCCGTTCCATAACGACCGATAAGAAGGCAACTTTACGTGGTGTTTTTCAAGAAATGGCCGATGCTTATGAGCCACCAGATGATGCGCATCGGCGATTCGCTCAACGACAACGAGCACCAGAGGAGTCGCCCGTGGCGTTCAGGGGTGCGGTGCTGGAGCTGGCCATGGCAGCTTATCCTGAGACGCCACAGGACCTGCTCGAGCCTCTCATATTAGGGAAAATGTTGGAGCTGTCTCGGGATCTAGGGATCCCCATGCCTGTGTGTGGGCATGAGAAGCTAACTTCCCGGACGGCTGCTAAGTGTCTCGATGCGCAATTCAACCTCCGTCGCTGGAAACAAGTGACGGCGTGGACGGGGGGGCCCGTCAAAGAAGGGGATGCGCTGGGGTGGAACCCTGCGCAGGCCGTCTATGTTCCGGATGACCGGGGCCCTCAACAACTGACGGCCGCCTCCGCTCCATGGACGGGACGCGGCGGGCCGAGACCGCGCGCGGTGCTACCAGAACGGGGCCGTCAGGAGGCGAGGCCTGCGCTTCGGCGCAACGAGGCCGAATGTTTCCGCTGCGGGCGTAGGGGCCACTACGCCAGAGACTGCTGGGCCCGCTTCCCGGCTCCGCCGCAGCAGGAGGCCTCGGCACCGGTCAAGTCGGCTAAAGATCCTCCGAAACAGGCATGTCGGCACGCACCAGACACTCGGCAAGGCTTTCCACCTCACCCACCACCTGTGTTGCGCGATCCTATTGTTGTTGTTAAAGAAAGGCCATCGACGGGGCCTTGTCATTCAGTTACGCAGTGGCGCAAATTGGCACGGAGAGTTGTCGCGGCCGCTACGGGTTCGTCCACTGTACCGGGGTCCATACAAGGTGTGGACGTGCGCATTTTGGTCGACTCGGGGGCGTCTGCGACTATTATATCGGATGTCATTTTCCATCTGTTGGGCATCCCGCCGGGGGCTGTGCGTCCGGTTTATGGGTCGTGCGTCGCTGCCAACGGGGGTAGCATGGGTATCGTGGGTCAGGTGGATGCTAAGATATCTATTGGGGATGTGTCGGCCTCGGGTGTTGTGTTGATATCGAGATCTTTGGCGGTTCCTTGTTTGTTAGGCACCGATTTTTTGGCTAAGATGCCCATTTTGATCAAAATCAATGAGAATTGTATTGAACTGCCGGGGGGCCGTCAAATCTCGTTTCTGCCGTCGCCCTGGGGGCGACCTGCTTCGGCCGTACAAGTGCAGGCGCTGTCCGTCGCATCTGTGGACATCCCACCTGGTACACAGATGCTTATACCCTTGCGGTATCGGAAGCCCCTGCCTGATCGGCTAGGAGCAGTAGGGGTCTTGTTATCACCGTCCGCCGCGATAACAACCGGGTTGGCGTTAGTGGGGGCACAGACCATCGTCCGGCCGGATCAATTACCGTTTTTACAGGTGCTTAATGCGGGGGGAGAAAACGTCCGTGTCCCGGCCGGTACGGTTGTGGCACATGCCACTACGGCGTTTGCGACCCACGATTGTCCACATAGCCGGGGAGTTGTTGCTGGGGTTTCCGAGCCAAGGAGTTCGGATGATCGTTGGGTTGCTCATTTATGTGACGAAAATTCTTCCCTGTCCATGGAGCAACGTGGTGAGCTGCGTAAATTGTTGTTGACATATTCCGATGTGTTCAGCTCCGATGATTTGGATTTGGGCCGCACTTCGTTGCTTTACCATCACATTGAGACGGGCGATGCTGCCCCTATTCGATTAAATTCGCATCGGATGAGTCCTGCGGAGCGAGAACACGTACGGGGGGCAGTGGAAGACATGTTGGCTGCGGACATTATATCGCCATCTAACAGCCCATGGGGCGCTCCAGTCGTCTTGGTTAAGAAGAAGGATGGCAAATTGCGATTTTGTGTTGATTTCCGCAAATTGAATAAGATATCGGTGGCAGATGCGTACCCCCTGCCGCGTATGGATGACTCCCTCGACGCATTGTCGGGGGCTAAGTTCTTTTCCACACTGGACCTCTCTTCGGGATTTTGGCAGCTTCCCCTTGACGAGTCCTCACGGGAGAAAACCGCATTCCGTACGCCGCAGGGGTTATTTCAATTCAACTGTCTCCCGATGGGATTGAATGCGGCCCCTGCTACATTTCAAAGATTGATGGAGCTCGTTTTGACGGGGTTGCAGTGGGAGACATGTCTTATATATTTGGACGATATCATTGTCTTCAGCCGCACATTCGATGAACATTTGACGCGGCTGGAGACAGTGTTCACGAGGATGCGTTCTGCCAAATTGAAATTCAAACCAAAGAAATGTCACCTACTGCAACGGTCCGTCCGCTATTTGGGGCACATTGTGAGCGCTGAGGGAGTGTCCACGGATCCGGAAAAGACGGCGTGCGTCCGGGATTGGCCGACTCCGGCCACCGTGGGGGATGTTCGGCGGTTTTTGGGATTTGCCTCGTATTACCGAAGATTTGTGCCGGGTTTTGCGACGATTGCGAGGCCTTTGCATCTCCTTACGGGTAAAGGACGGAAGTTTGTTTGGGGACAGCCGGAGGAGGCGGCCTTTCGGAGTCTGCGTGATCTATTGGCCATGGCCCCAACATTGGATTATCCCGATTTCGATCACCCATTCATTCTTGATATGGACGCGAGTGACACAGGTATTGGGGCGGTGTTATCACAGTCTAAAGGGGGTGTAGAGCGTGTCGTGGCGTATGGTAGCCGAGTCTTGTCTCCTGCGGAAACCCGCTACTGTGTCACTCGCAGAGAACTATTGGCGGTTGTTTTTTTCCTACGGCAATTTCGACCATACCTCTACGGTCGTTCTTTTATTGTGCGTACGGATCATGCGGCCTTGCAATATGCCCTTAAAATTGACCAGCCATCCGGACAGTTGGCACGTTGGTTGGACACGCTACAGGAATTTTCCTTCCAAATTCAACATCGGAAGGGAGTGCGCCATGCGAACGCTGACGCACTTTCCAGATTACCGCGGCGCGCCCCTTGTAAATGTGAGTCGGGGACGCATAGGTGTTCGCCGATTCCAAACCCCCCTCAGCCGCTTACGTTGGCCGTCGAGAAGTCGGACACTCCGATGGAACCGGGACCGGCTGACGGGGTTTTGAATCTGCCGCGGTCTGTCTGGATCCGGGAACAGATGATGGATGAGTCATTGGTGTCCTTGCGGAAGCGGTCTGCTAAGGACAATGGGAGTCCGAGTACGGCTGTGGGGCCGCAAACCGCTCTCCGAGATGGTCTGCTTATGTGGCGGGAGGGGTTCCAGGAACGTTGGCGCCTGGTGGTACCAACGTCCTTGCGATTCGAGTTGATTAGAACCCTCCATTGTGACACTCTCTTACATTTAGGGGTGCAGAAGACCTTGTTGACGTTACAACGTCATTATTTTTGGCACGGCATGGCGACAGATGTCGTAGGGCACGTGCGCGCGTGCCCTGAATGCGCCCGGCGTAAGCCGCCTAAACATCCTTACGTGCCGCCTCTCCAGTCGATTCAGGTGTCTCGAGTCAATGAATTGGTGGCACTGGACATATTGGGACCCTTCCCACCATCGGCGAGGGGAAATAAATATTTGCTGGTAGGGGTTGAGTATCTCTCCCGTTGGCCGATGGCCTGGCCGTTGCCCGATCAGTCGGCCGCGGCCATCACCGACGCCTTTTTGTTTGGGTACATTATGGATAAGGGGGCGCCGGAGAGACTCCTCACGGACCAGGGCCGAAATTTCTCTTCTAGATTATTGGCTGAAGTGTGCGCAGGCCTTGGGACTAAGAAGATACGGACATCTCCATACCATCCGCAGACGGATGGTATGGTTGAGCGGCTGAACAGGACATTGTCTGCCATGCTTTGCCATACCGTGAGTGAACAGCAATCGGATTGGGATCTGCACATCCCCGGAGTGCTTTCGGCGTACAGGATGACGCCCCATGCGGCTACAGGGTATTCGCCGTTTTACCTTATGTATGGTCGGGAAAACGTGCCTCCAGTGGATGTGCAATTGGGTACTGGGGTGAAGGGACCTCGTAAACCACTCCCTGAATACATTCAGGACACGGTTCGCCGGGTTACGGAGGCGCGGGAAAACGCCCGCGTGGCTACGGCCAAAGCCCAGGCCCGGAACGAGCGGTATGCTCGGCGGTCTGAGGGGGAGTGCCCCTGGAAGGTGGGAGACCTGGCCTGGCTCCATTGCCCGCAGGTGCGGCCGGGGACCTCTCCTAAATTGCACAAACCTTGGCATGGTCCTGTGCGCCTCATTGAGGTTCCCAATCCACAGTCGGCGCGCGTTCTGTTTGGTTCTCGCCGTTGGTTTGTTCATACGTCGCGGTTGAAACCATATGTTGCTCCCCTACGTGATGCGTCATCTCCCAATGTTGCCTTGCCGGGGTCTGTTGCTGCTGACTCTGACTCTTCCCCGCCTGCGTCCATTGATCTTGCTGGAGCGCCTGTCATACCTGTTCCAGACAGGCCGACCGTGACACCGCGGGGGAGGAGTGGGCCTGTTCGGAGGGCGCCTGCCAAGGCTGCGGGACCTTCTAGCCCGGCGACCCTTCCGACCCCGCTGCAGGCGCATTCGCGGAATATGACCAAAACTGATTCGTCAGGGACACGAGATGTCGGTGGACTTCCAATCGCAGCAGGGGAATTACCCCCTGTCATTTCTCATGTTCCATCGCGTCCCCGTTCTACAAGCGGGCCGCCGACCGTCCGGGACGGGCCGGCGACCCGCACTCGTTCCAAATCGCTTACGTTTCGTTGATTGTATGTTGTTATTGTTCTTGTTCTTGCCGTCGTATTTATCGCATGCTTCCGTACGTTCGTCGATGTTACTTGTGTGTTGTTCTTGTTGTTATATTGCATGCTTAGTGTCCTTTAAGGGGGAAGGTCGGTTCACCGCATTACGCTTTGGTGTTGTTCAGCCGAGGTCGGCTGGGTTTTTTCTATGGGGGAGGGTGGTGTAATGCGGGCGAAAGCGACCTTCCGGATGTGACGTCACGAGGAGGCGGAGCCAGGTGACGTGGGTGAAAGGTAGGGGGTCCTTAAGCGCGTAAACCGGAAGGAGAAGTCAGTCGGGGTGTGAGCGGAAAAGAGTGAGGCCACGCGGGCGAGTGTGGAGAGGGGGGGCGCCGACGGCCATCGGGAGCCAACCCCGAAGATAAGAGGAAGCTGCGGAGTGGTGTGCAGCTGCAGAGGAGACAGCCAGGAGGGCTGCGTGTTAGAGGCAGCGGTGTGGCTGCCAGGAAGAGCTGCGGAGAGAGAGAGAGAGGGCTGCTTGTTAGAGGCAGCGGTGTGGCTGCCAGGAGGAGCTGCGGAGAGAGAGAGAGAGAGCAAGAAGCTGTCAGAGCTGCGGAGGGAGAAGAGCAGCAGCGAGTACAGCCAAGGGGGGCTGTGTGAGAGAAACAGCAGCAGAGCTGCTGTTGTGGATCGGGCCGACATTGGAGTCAGCACCGTGGAGAAGCTACAGAGTAAAGACAGCCGTGTGGGTGTACAGCACGAACCGAATAATAAAGGACACTGAGCCAGACATCGTGGTCCAGTCGTTTATTACACATGCACAACGAGCATTGTACAGCGTGCAGAGTTTACCGACAAAAATGCGCATCCAGTGGAAGGTAATTGGCGACGTGTAAATTTGCTTTGTGCAAGGTGCGTGATTAATTGCGTTTGGGAAATGCGGACTTGGATGATGGGTCCGCTACTGTAGAACTTCATCCATTGTTTAGTCACATGACCCAGCCGGCTCGTCAGCTGTGCCGTGCGGTGAGCCAATCAGCCGGTGACTGCATCGTCGAGGATCGGTCACCGTCCTGGTTTTCCCAGCATCTGTCCTCTCTTTCACGCAACTGTCTTGGGTAAATCTTCCAAGGACATTAAAAGTCCCAGTTATTTTTGTTTGTCAATTGCGTAATACACCACTCAGGACAATGAATGTTCACACAATCCCTCCCTCCACCACCCCCAGATATTTTTGTTCTCACAATATGCTCCGGTTGTTTTGTTGTACCCCTGAAGTGGCAACCCGAAGTCGTTGCCAGCACCAGGTGCTGCAATTGCGGCAGCGAGGCTGTGTACATTTGATTCCACGGCGCTTCAGATTTCAATCGACCCCCATTGCCTGTGCCTGAATGGGCAACTATGGCACGTTTGTTTGGGCCTGTGTCTTCGCTGGCAACAAACTCATTGCGATTGCAAATCCGGCCCAGGAAGCTTTGTGAGCTGAATTTCTATTGTCGTTTTCCAGTGGAGGAGGTGTGAAACGAGGGGGAGGGGGGGTGTGAGGCACGGGCGGAATGGCAGTGAGAAAGGGGACAGCAGGAAGAGAACGATGGCCGTTGTAGCTGTGGCTGTGCATGCTCGAGTGCGTGAGTGTATTTATTTGTGTTCTACCGCGTGCGATTCAACAATCAATTCTGGTTGAACGTTGCAGCGAATGTAGCAGCGCCTTGTGCCTCCGAGTGGTCACGTGGGTCCATTGCATAGGAACGAACAATACGGACGTCAACACACCACACACGCAATTCAACTTGTCGTGGGCTTAAGAATCGATATCGATAAATGAATCAATTCATGGTTATACCTCGAGTGCACGTGTGTTGATGAGGTGGCGTGTGAATGATGCAGTGAGGTGACCACTTGCAGCAACAACAAGTGAGATAGCAACATTCACAGCAACAACAAGCCCATTGGCAGACAAAACACACACAGAGTTCATTTGCACGGTGGCCGTGTATGTGATGACGCGTGTGTCAGTCACTCCGGTCAATTAACCCATGACATTTTGGTTTCCCTAGAACCTAAACTGAACTGTACACTGAGATATGTTTAATTTTATTTTACCAGGTCAAAGCCACTGAGCTATCGAGCTCTTTGTTAGAAGCGACCTGGTCGTAAATTATTGCTCAACGAAGTGGCTTGTCATCATGTACACATGTTGCACAGCCAAATACTCAAAACGCATGTTGATTATAAATTTAGAGGGAAAACTAGAGGACCCGGAAAAAATGCCATGCGACCACGGGGAGAGAGACATTTAAACTCAAAATATACAGCTGGGGTCAGGGTCGGGATCGAAGCAACGCCACGACCTCCTGTAAACCAGGCGACACTGTGGCACCCAGCTGCCAGCAAGTCTTGCCTCTCCACGAGGCTTTAAAATTTACCTCATCATCACCATCATCAGTTTCGTCACATGTTCAGAAAGAGGACAGATGTCACATACAGATGGGAATGAAAAGCGAAAGATCGAATACTGAGAATGCTGCAAAATAATGAGGAAAATAATGGAGAGAAAGAAATTGTAGAACAGAACACACACAAAGTGAGCCTAGCCTGGCTCAAACACTCTCATGCCTTAACCTGCACCTTCTAGGGCAAAACACAGCCTGTGTACTATGTGACCACAAAGCTGACGCGTAAACAGTAAACCATCCAATGTTTGTTAACACGGAAACCAAGCAACCTTAACCACAAGTAGATACTGGTTTACTGCCTTCAATCTCACCTGTAAGCACTAATGCCGCTTCCTTATTACGCATCCGTTATAAATCTCCATTACCGTACTAGTTTATATTTTTTTTTGGACAGTTATTGTTTTTGCATGGCGTCAAAGCCCCCCCCCTACCCATCCCCCTTCCCAACATATTTGCTGTTTTACCACCACTGTCCCATTTTCCCTGGAGTGTTTTTTGTTTCACTGACACTCGGATTTTAAACCTGGTGATTGCGGATTGTTCTTGTTGGCCATGAGTGAAGGTTGTGGCGACAGTTGAACACGTGTGCTCCTATTCAGTCGCAGCGACAGCCATTGATACCGTTCGTTGATGTTGACCGGCCGACATAGAATAAATATACCAATATCTCTTTAATATTTTTTTCATGTAATACCGGTCATCATTACATTTTGTGGTGTATTTTTTTCTCTGCGGTGAGTCGACCAGGTGTTGCATTTAATGAAAAGTAATGTTTTAGTATGATCGTAAACATAAGGCAATCATTCTGGCCTGTTTTTCGCGGGACTTGCGCAAGTAACTCAGAAATCATTCTTCTGCTGGAACCAGCCACGTTTGTACCATTCGTGTTGCTTCCATGGTGCAGCATACAATAAATATGTTAGATTTCAGCCCGCAAGGCCGGTTGTACTGGCCACTAATTTACATTAAGTAATGTGATGTTGTGAAAAATGTTGAAAGCAAATGATTCTGTGTGATTGATTGCATTATCTTGATGACATTATCTCGAAGCAAGCTCGTTGCTTTAAGGCCGTGATACGTTAGACAAGGAATTAAGATAATTTATAAATTATACAATGCTAAAGATGCCTTAATGCAAACGGGCCTGCTGTGTTTTCCTTTTTGCGTATCATGTTAGAACATCGGCGTTGGGATGGCATCGTTAAATGCAGTCTGCAGGGCCCGTCATCTCAGGCTACAAACCAAACATGTCATTGACACGCTGCACACACACCAAACAATAAAATGATCCTATTTTTTATTGGTTTCATCCAACAATAGATACAGTAGTGCGTTTCCATTCCAGTTTGTGCAAGAGACGGTACCTGCAAACAAGAACCCCTTGAGTTCCATGACAAATCCACATTGGATAATTTAACATTGGTTTTGAATGTTTGTATGGTATTGCTTATTGTAATTGATCATTAATGCTCTTTTGCCATTGGCTACCGAAGAACCAACCAGGCTCTCTAGCAAGTTGGCTGTCAGTGCTCTCTCCTCTTATTAACATCTCATTAGCAGCGTCAAAAGGCACCGCGGAATGTCTCTCCATACTCTTTGGTTCTTTCGGTAAAGTCACGTAAGTATAAAATAAAATAAATCACGACGTTTCGATCGCAACACAAGCGGTCGTTCTCAGGCGGAAAAAATATAATCCAACAGTTCAGCAGTTCCACTGCTGGATTATATTTTTCCCACCTGAGGACGACCGCTTGTGTTGCGATCGAAACGTCGTGATTCATTTTATTTTATACCTACGTGACTTTACCGAAAGAACCAAAAAGTATGGATTTCTGCAGTCACAAAAGCTTCAAATCAAGATAGAATGTCTCTCATTGTCCATTCCTAGGCCCAGTTCACCTCACCTCCTGCAAGACTGCCAATTTCACTCCAACACATTGTTCTTTATTTCACCAGGTGAGGGCCCACGTGATGCCACGCATATCGCACACATAAAATCACAGAGAACCAGATTGATTTGAGTGTATTTTTTGAGAGTCGCGGTTTTTTTGCACGTGAGTTATGAGGACGTAGCCCGTTGTCACAAACGATTATGTCAAACATGTTTAGATTGTCAACATTACAGCATTATTCTCAGAACGGAGTGACAGATGCATGACTAAATAACATGCGGAGACACAGTCTATACTTATTTACTTTGGCTAAATTAATATTCCAATAGCAATAAAATATTCTCGAATTACTTGCAGCATTTGCTGACTTTTCATTAACTAGAACTGGCCGTGCCAATATCTGCATGATGATTGAGAGGTCACTAAGGGTAAAATAAAGGACCTAGATGAAAATTAGATGAATATTCATTTGAGTCTCAGATGCATTCCCAGGCACAGTGGATGAGACTTATCTTGAAAGTGTATTTATGTTTAACTTCTTTCGCACCGTACGTAGCCACCCGTGCTAATTGGAGGTGCGGGGGAAGGACAACAAACGAAACACGAACATCAGTTCTAATGAAATGAGTTTGTCAACCTAGATGATTTAAAAATGCATCGCTCCAGTGGCTTCCTCATTTCAGAAGGAAGAGCGTTCCAGACGGCCGCAGAAGCGCATCTGAAAGCACCGCGCGACACGGTGACCGCCGTATTTGTTCCATGGCCAGCCAAAATCCGCTGCTGGGATGACTGGAATTTGCGTGATGTGTCCTCATGTGTTACTCATTGCAGGACACTGTTACCTTCGTGAGCAGAGACAGAGAGTAAGAGACAAGCAAAGGAGAAAATCCAGATTCTGGCATCTTAGAAGTGGCATAAGTGCCTAGGACTTTGTATAATGCAGCAGACACCTCTAGGCGGGTTATTCCATTAATTGCTGCTGCGTTAACATCAATTGAATAGCTCCACTGGGTCTTACCTATGAGTGACAGTCATGTGCGCACAACATGGCTATCAGCGTCGCTATTATTACCACTGCACTCGTGTACTCAGGGAGGTAGTGTACTTGCCAACTCGATTGCTTTCAGCGGTAGCCTGCGGATTTTTAAATGCCTTTAAACCCTTTGAGAGATTTTCACAGCGAATCATACCACTTTATAAAATGTCGTGAAAATAATTAAGCATTTCGCTTTTAATTCGGGATGAAGCAGAGGGGTTTATAAGTTGGCAGCCTACCATTTAAATATTTTAATGTGTACGAGTTTATTTAGTACTTTTTGATGATCATTTACTACTTTTGATTAGTGAAGTGTTTGTCTTATACCAAATAGCTACTATTAGGTAACTATTCCGACGTCATATTTAAAATTGGTAATCAGAAAACATTTCGTAGTGTCATACTCATCAGGCATCCTATTTATGTGCTATGAAGAATGGCAATTGCACAGCATATCACCTCTTATATATATTTTTTGAAGGCCCATAGAGTATTGTTGACTAATCTGTTGAGTTTGTTTATATATATATTTATAATTGTGCTTGTGCACCGCTGTCAATGGAACAGCATCACTAAATAATGTGTTTAGATCGGTAGGGTTGACAATGTACGTATGTATGTTGAACTTCTTTCGCACCGTACGTCACCAACCTGCTAATCGGAGATGCGAATGCATTGGAAACTCCTATTATTTGCGGATCATTCCTGCTATCCGTGTTTTTCCTCGTCCTAGTTTTTCCAGAACAGCTTCCTATTATCTGCACATTGTTTGCAGATGTGAGCAGTTCATTGGCTAATGTATCCAATTATTTACCATTATTTTAGTCAAGTGGATAAGCGGAGCAAATTCACAGATAGTAGTGCACTCCGGCGTCTGTCCCTTATGTCACCGCGGATTTTTTTTGTTTACTAATATGGGGGACAACTCACCCTGACACCCACTCACAGCTCTCATGTATGTATCGTAAACTTATTTTGTGCCGTGCGTAGCCTAACCGCACTAATTTGATGCGCGATCATATTTTCCGGCACAATATATATTTTTTGCACCCGGCATATAGTTGGGTGCAAACACAAAAGGCTCCTCCATCACGCCCCCCTCTTCTGACACGGCGTGCGGTGCACTCAGCAGCTGCTGCTGCTGCAGCTGCCGCTGCTGCCGCTGCTACTGCTGCTGCTGCTGCGAGTATAACAGGGGAGTAATTTGTGATAATGAGACGAGAATTGAGGTCGCCTACACCACCCAGCCACTCGGGATCGCTTTGCGAGGGTGAAAGTGCTTATTGGCCCCTCACTGTTTCACCTTTTAAAATGCCGCCTCCTTTCATAAGGCCCGAGACACACGGGTATTTTTAGTATTTTGAATAGTTAATAATATTGGCATCCTAATTACTGTTCTATCACTACGCTGCAGGATCACTAGCGATGGCGGGAAGCTCGGGGATGATTTCATCCAGCAGTGGATTGAGTCAGACTGATGTCGATGGTGAAATTACCGTACTATTGTACGACTGTAATTCAGCGATATTGAACAAAGAACAAAAAATGTATGGCTCAAATGAAAAAAAAAACGCGTTGCATTCATGAATTCAGCACCGGTTGGTTAGACATTCTCAAGTGTAATTTCTGAGCTCGGTTACCTCAGAGCGATAAAGCGAATTCAAATCATTGTCCAGGAGCTGTTTGTAGGCGCACCAGAGAAGTGAAGTAAGCAGCTGTAGGCCACATTGCACTCACTGTAGCCACGCCGATGATGTATTCCCTTCCTGCCACCACCGATGGAGTTATACAATCTACTGTAACAAATCTAAAATCTTTAATTTAATCATCGTGTCCTTTGATGTATGCGCACTGTGACTAAAATGCCCCTCGTGTTATGCTCGGAGAAATTCCTCGGAGCCAAACTGCCTCAAGGCAAACATTTGGCATATGGATGATGAATATTTATAAGCCTATATTTTATGAAGCATTATTTTTGCGTTACCTTGCTTGCTTTCTCTTGCACGCATGAAAGACCCACTGGTTGAGATGCAGCCTCTGGTTATCAGCCCAGGCTCACATTGCATTGGATGTGCTAATTGCTATGGTCCATCGAATGAAAAGTTTAACTTTGTAGAGGGAAATAATGAAGCCTCATGAACCATGCATTTGGTTAAACTATTTGCCGAGGTTCTCTGACTGGTGTCCAGGGAAATGGTGCTTCACAAGCAGACTGAGTTGTTTCTAATGTCCCAATACCTCCACTGCCTCACAGCACAATCCAGAATCAACTTCAAGATCGCGCTCACCATCTTTAAAAGCCTTTGTGGACTTTCCCCTGGCGAGTTCTCTTCCTCTCACCTCGCTGTACTCCCCTCCACTCACTCTTCGCTCCAAGAGCCAATGCCTTTTATCCAAGCATCCAGTTGGAGGCTGCTCTTTCTCAATCTCCTCTGTTGCCCCCATAATCTGGAACTCCCATTCCTCAGCTATCCATGCTACCAATTCGTCTGTCCCTGTTCAAATCCAGGTGCAAGACCCTCCTCTTATCCTCTGCCTATGACTGATTGCCTCGTTCTGTTGATACGATAAACATGTCTCCTTTCCCCAGGATAACCGTATATCACTGTTTCTGTGCAGGATCTTGAGATGCAGTTGTATTTAGGAGATGTTATATAATTCCCAGCTGCATAAATGTATGGAGCACGTGCTTGGCAGCGTGCGTTATTACCGAAACATGACATCTCATACTAAAATACAAGCAATGTAATCAAGTCGATACAAGCTTAATTACACATTAAAGCAAATTGAAGATTAAAACCAAACAGAGTGAACATTATTTTTTAAATAATGATGAATTTTAAGTGTTCTTTTTGTATACTGTAATCGGATTGTTTATTAGATTACAAAATTCATGAACTTGTTGCAAAGTACGTATTTTTCCCAGTCGTAAAACTGCTTAACATCTCTAAAAGATCATTGGTTATTGGAACTATCAATTGATGACCGCAATCATGTTTTCGTGGCAATATATTTCATTTACATGTCCAGACAACGGTTTGGAGCGCCTCCGAGTGGAGCGTGTATCGTGACCAGTGGTGCTGCGATGGTGCATTCATTTGCACCTTATTCACAACCGCTCTTCAAACCTGCGCAGGTCTTCCTTTGGTCAACTCAGCCTCAAATGAGTGCCTGATACAAATGTCTCTTCGTCCCTGGTGCACGATGCGTGGACATTTGCACGTGGCACTCAGCCAGTCGTGGTAGCGGCCACACCACTTCCCATGTCTGGCCTGCCCCCCTCAACAGATGCTAAAATAGAAGATTTATATCATTGTACTGTCGGAAGTGCGTAAGTTTGTGTCTGGAACAAAGGTCAAGGAGCTTATATAAATTATTTGGTGATGTTTCGTCGTAAAATGGTACACAAGAACAATTAGTTATTTTATTTACTTCTTTGTTTGATTTACTTCTGTGTGTCTATGTTGTGTGTCTCTCTCTGTGTTGTCTCTTTCTCTGCTTGTGTGTCTGTCCGTGTGTCTCCGTGTCTGTGTTTTGTCTCTCTCTCAAATTTAGTTCGACCTGATGACGACTGCTTGTGTTGCAATCGAAACGTCGTGTTCTATTATTTAACTCATTTTCTTTCCACGTGACTTTACCGAAAGAACCAAAGAGTAATTCCTGCAGTCACGAAAGCTTCAAATTAGAACACGGTGGGGTGTTGATCCCCTCAGAGCTTGCCTCGCGTGCCTCCAAAACACGAACATATCGGTGACATGCAGCATTTTTATATTACTCTTTGGTTCTTTCGGTAAAGTCACGTAGATAGAAAAATCGTCACCCTGCTGATTGACGATCGCTTGTGTTGTGATCGAGACGTCGTAGTTTTTATTCTATTAACTTTTATTTTTTATTTTATTTATTTTTTATTTATTTACTTGTATTTTTTCTATCTACGTGACTTTACCGAAAGAACCAAATAATATAAATTCCTTTCAGTCACGAAAGTTGTAAGTAAAAAATGCAGTACTTCTTACGACGGTTATGAGGGAAATGACATATTTGCACGAAAAGCGGCGCTTGTTTTCAGGGAACGTAAAAACAACAACGACAACAACGACAACAAAAACTCCCAAGAGCGATGTCTCGAGGTCCTGGTTCATCCCCGCGTGCCCCCCCCCATCTCCCTCCCATGCTACCGATCTCCGCTCGTTCAACAAGAAGCTTGACACGCTCGCTCAGCCATGGAGCCCGAGCATCCAGCGAGGAGACAAAGCAAGGAGCAGCTCCCCCCGTGGGTCACCGCAACACGCAAATGAAGACAAATGCGCGTTGTGTCTCGTGCGCGTCCGTGATACGTTGCACGCAGTGTGCGCGTAATGCGTCCGTGTCTGTGCGAGTGTCCGCGAATCGTGTGTCACTCCTGCTCGGTTGATCCCAGCGTAGGTCTATTACCAGAATACGGAGGAGGAGGAGAAGAAATCCCACTCGATGAGAAAGGAGCAAATGCCAATGTGTTGGATTTTTGCCGTTATTGTTGTAAAGTGTCCTTTCTATCCTTAACAAAGGGTTTTGGGTTGTCACGTGACAAATCCTTTATTGATTGGCCGTGTTGGGTGTTGGAGGGTTTCGACACATTTATACCGCCGCGATCTAACCCAAAAACCTTTATTATGAATAATATTGGTCGCGAAAGCCCACGTGTCATTTCTATCGTTTAGAACAGGGCTCCCCAATCCCCGGGCCTGTTAGGAACCGGGCCGCACAGCAGCAGCAGGAGGTGTGGGCGGTGAGTCCGCGCGTGGAACCCGCCCCCATTGTTTCATTATTCACCACTTCCATCCGCGCCTCTTTCCCGCACTGCGCACTTGTCTCAGTCACGGTGTTGGTGAGCCCACAAGCTGCTAGCCCCTAGTAGCCACAATGAGTCAAACACAAACACAAGCTGCTAACCCCGAGTAGCCACAATGAGTAGAAAACAAACGTCGCTGGAGAGCTTCTTTGAAAAGGGGGAAAGACCCAATGATGACCCCCCCCCTCTCCCGGTCCGTGAAAAAAAATTGTCTTCCACGAAACCGGTCCCTGGTGCCAAAAAGGTTGGGGACCGCTGGTTTAGAAATGATTATGTAATTTCACCCTGACAGCCATGCGGGAAATGATGTGCATGCTCAGAGAGACAGACAGAGCAGTGTTTATTAGCACATGGCGCTTTGCTGTTGTTTCGTGTGCTCCGAGTGGAGGAAGGCTCGCTTGCAATACCCGGGACCGTGTACGTCTTTGTTGACGGAGGCTATCCCTTCAAATCACCGGTGCGATGTCACTCAAAGGGCTCGGGAAGAAAAATGTCTCCGAGGAGGAGGGGGAATCCAATTCATCGTACGAAAAATCGTAACTTCAAACGTGCAACGCTTGGACAGGCGAGCGTGATAGCCTCAGGGTTGCTGAAGACTCTGAACCGGAGTCATTCGCGTTCTAGTGATAACTGCTCACAGGGGAAGTATTTACAGCACTTTCTCTTTTAAGTTGAAATAAGCCAGACCATGACATTTTCCACAGGAGACTTCGATAACCACCGTTCTCTGATACAGCCCATCTCCTGAGCTCTTATGTTTGTTCACCATGTGGAATAGATACTCTTTGGTTCTTTCGGTAAAGTAACGTAGGTATAAAATAAAATAAATCACGACGTTTCGGGCGCAACACAAGCCAAAGCTTTCACACCTGATGACGGATGCTTGTTGTAAGGTATCAGACAGAAATTGGGCCAGTTTGTAGGTGAGCGAGTCAATGGTGGAGACGATAGGACGAAGGGGTGTTCCTTCTTTATGGATTTTTGGTAAGCCATACAATCTGGGTGGTCTAGCAGCAGAGGGTTTTAAGGAAAACCGCTTGGTTGGTTCGATCGAAGATGTCGAATCAGTGATGATATTGTTGGTTTTCGTAACGAGGCGGTTGGTGGGATCTCTTTAAATTTTGGTATAACCACCATCAATAAGTAGGTCCTGAATTTTGTTATTTGTATGTAGTTTTGTCCATGATGACTGTGGCATTGCCCTTGTCGGCTGAGAGGATGACGATGTCATCTGTTTTTTTTTTAATTGAGAAAGCGCACAGCGCTCATCTTTACTGATGTTGCTAATAGGTGTCTTAGCGTTTTCGTAGTTTTTTTGTTATTTTTTTTGTCATTTTCTTTGAACCTATCTACGTGACTTTACCGAAAGACCCACGAATATCTCATCTTAATGCCAACCAGAATTTGGACGATCAATATACGTGGTGTTTCGTGCATACAAAAAACATAGATGTAATACAAGAAACTCATACTAATTGCACATTTCATGGGAGCTAAACATGTGGTTTAAACGTTTATACTTGTATGTTGATATTTATAGAAGCACTAATAAAAAGCGAACAGTATAAGGGCAAGCACACAGCCTGCGTGAAAGTTCTTCAGGAATGAGATGTTGAGAGCAAGGCTGATGAGAGAATGTCACAGCAGTCCCATAGGGAAAATTTTTTACGTAGAAAGTTGTAATACTTTATTTACAGCCACAACAATATCTTAAAACAAAATATATCCTTAAAGGGAAGCGATGGTGTTGGTTTGTACACTTCGTGATGAATCCGGTGACTTAAGCTTGCTTTCCAGCCACGGCAAACATCAGTCGTGAGTGATATATGCTCCAGTATGCTATAAACAGAGTGGTGAACCATGATAAAAACAAGTCCCATGACTGACACAGTGAGGGGTAGGTCATAATTTAGCAGGGGATTGACCAAGGGCTACATACGATTTCAATTTCATTGAATAACTTATCATAGCTGTCAACAAACATTTAGATGTTTATTCAGAATATAAGTTAAGGTAATATTTTGTTGATTATGACATTGGTTACATGGAAGGAATGAGATGCATAAAACATAAGCGATATAATTATAGCTTTGATGTGCTTGCTGGAAGATTTGCTTGCTCATGTTCCAAGGATTTGCGAGCTCTTTCCTCGCCACTATACACAAAACTCCGTCTCTCAACTCATGAATCCCTCCCTCTCAGAGGATTAATTATTTTCTTTTGAAATTTTCATAGATATATCTCGATTTGTGGGAAAGATCTAACGTTGAAATTTAACTCTATTATAACCGTGTCTTGTAACATCAAACTGTTACTGATAATAAATGGTGGCAATGTCAAGGCACACTTTCCCATACAATTATAATATGCTTTTTTTACCTACACGGATAAACTTTTCATGTATTTAATTTATTGCTAAGGGGGTTATCTGGGTTATGTGGAAGATACATGAGAGGGTGCACACATCAGACAACTTGCAAGTTATAAAGCTTAAATGAATAATGTAATATA
Source organism: Lampetra planeri (assembly GCF_965212315.1). NCBI lineage: Eukaryota > Metazoa > Chordata > Hyperoartia > Petromyzontiformes > Petromyzontidae > Lampetra > Lampetra planeri. The sequence goes on along the minus strand of NC_136108.1, from coordinate 2,682,055 downwards.
GCATATTAACATTCCTGTTGGTGGAAACTAACAAAATACAAAAACAACCGACAGGAACTGGTATCCTCAGCTACAAGAATAAGACCCTTGAACACTGAACCAGCATATTATTGAGATCCTGGGTCTGGGCTAACACCACGCACAGCCTCAGCTGCTCTCAGATTGGGGGGGGGGCATAAAACTCTTGTGTGGGGGGCACCGTAAGTAACGTTGATTCACCGCAAAGGAGCGTGACCTTGGGTGAGGGGTCAAAGCGACATTTGGTGGTGCAGGGCTCAAGCCCAGCACCTCCCACCACCCGCCCCTCGTGTTAGGCCTGGTTCACACACAGGCGAAATGTGCTGATGTATCATAAGGCCGTAATTTTGTGGTTACGTAAATCGTAAATTTGGATGGTCGTCGGTCAAACGTTGGAAGTGCCTCTAGAAACACAGGACAGGAGGCTTTGCCTTGATTTCTTTTCGAAAATTCCGTAAGTCACCTGCTGTATATCAGGCAGGAGCGGCATAGTTGAAGTATATATATATATTTTACTATTAAATGGTTTATTTTAACAGTTATTTTTCTACTTTATAATTAAGCACATTTTTATACCTCTGTAAATTATTGCTTCCCCCCCCCCAACACCCCGTGAATTCCGAATATTGCTTATAATCACCGTGCCAAAATCATCGCCTGAATTACGAGTCTATGTTACTGGATGGGTTCTGCGTGCGTGAGCAAGTTCGACAAAGTTTCATTCTCCAGCACCATTGGTCACACGGACTGGTGAGGCGATGTTGCCCCGATGACTTCGCTCATGTTCGATTCTGAGAGAAAAGGACGAACTTACAAATGCACAACAGAAGTCTATCTTTGGAGATTGCAGTACTTAGTAGTAATAATAATTCAGATTTAAAATCCGCATTCCATTCTAGGAACCCAATGTGTATTGTATGAAAATCAGGAAACAAAAACATAACCAGGGCAACCGACCAAACTAAAGAGGGACGGTTCAGTTTATAGAGATGGGGTTTCAAAGCAGACTTAAATATATCTAGCGACTCTGATTGCCTGATTTCAAGTGGCGAGGCGTTCCATAGCTTGGGTGCCACATTAACAAAATCCTGATCACCAAAAGAGCTCAACCTAGACCTGGGAGTGCTGAGCAGTTGGAGATCACAAGATCTTAAGGACCTTGATGGAATGTATAAATGTATTTGTTCCTGCACGTAATGTGGGGTGTTCCCTTTTAAAGCCAGATAGGTTAATAGCATATTCTATGGGTCTTTCGGTAAAGCCACGTAGATAGAAAAATAATTAAAAAAATATCACGACGTTTCGATCGCAACACAAGCAATCGTCTTCAGTAGCTTAAATCCACTCGGAATTTGGCTGGTAGCTAATGAAGAGATAGATTTCACAGGGTCCCCAGTGGGAGGCCTTCATCGTACACTCGGTCATGAAAGACCGATTACACTTGTAGGTCACTTGTGCCTGATAACTATGCATGTGTGAGTATCATAATGATGATACATTTACCTAAGATTATGTAATCGTCCCTAAGTCTCAAGACTTTGACAAATCTTGCCCAATCACCCCATGCAAAGCAAGATCATAATACTTACATACAAGGTATGATGGCCGATGATGAAGAATATTCATCGAGTTGTAGGCAAGGAACGGATCCTGTGAAAGAGGACGCCCAGCTGGGAGATTAAGCGATGAAATCAGCTCGTGTACAGGCGCTGGGTGAATGATTGTTGCACGATTGTAAAAGTTACAGAGGAATGCGGAGGCTTTCATCCAGCCGTGTATTGACCATTGCTCATGGCTGATGATAACGACGATGATGAATAAAGTGCAGGAGCAGATCTCCATTGAGGGGGTGGAGCAATGAAATGAGCTTCTTTGCCGGAGCTACGTGTGTAGTGACGTAAATGATGTCACTACGGCGTTGTAGTGTCACCACGGTGTTAGCGCCAGCCACTATCACAGGAGTGCTGCAGGGCGTCGGGGACCTCCCTCGGGGGCTCGAGGGACACGTGGCAGGGAGTCGGGAGCTCCTGGCATGATCCAGAGGGGGGCGGGGCGAGGGCGGGGGGATAAAGGGGAAGCCCCGACAGGGATCGGGGCTCGTTCTGTGGAATCATCCTGGGTCCCACGTCTCGTCGTCTCTTTGGGTCTACGGACTTCGCTCGGCATTGTGGGTCAGGCAGTGTACTTGGCTGACTGAACCGTTCGTGTAGCTAAACTTGCTAATTCACATCGTTAACAGCGTAGCTACGCCTAACTGTAGAACCCGTACGCGTTTAGAGTTCGTCAGAGAGGGACAGTTGTTAATAAACGTGTTGCCTCCAACTCCAGAATGTGTGTCTCAGTGAACACCACTACACGTGGATTATCATTAATATTATTGTTATATTGCAGGACCATGAAAACTGGCAGTGGGTTGTGGGGGCCTTCCTTAATTCAGCAGTGGATAGACCGTGGCTGATGATGATGATGACGAGCATAAAGCTAAGTTTAAAGAAAAATTACGAAATGATGAACGAAGCAAAGTGCCGAATACACCGAGCATATTCTTGTTTCCACTGATCGTAAAAAAAAAGATGATGACGAGCGAAGTGTGTGCTCGGCCAGGGGACGGTGGGTGGGGAGGAGTCACGGTGGGTGGGGGGAGGAGTCACGGTGGGTGGGGGGAGGAGCCACGGTGGTTGGGGGGAGGAGCCACGGTGGGTGGGGAGGAGCCACGGTGGGTGGGGAGGAGTCACGGTGGGTGGGGGGAGGAGCCACGGTGGGTGGGGGGAGGAGCCACGGTGGGTGGGGAGGAGCGACTTCGATATGAGAGGGACATTTAATTATCCCAGGCGGTGCTCGTGTCACTGAGAGGGCTCCAAGTGGCCGCCTCGCGTGCGCGCGCCCTGAGCAGCTGCCACCGGGAGTGGCAGCCGCTTGTTAATGCAACACAAACGTGCAAATTGAATTGTGCAACAAATGATTCGCCGAAGACGTTGGGCGTCTTACATTTGTGATTGAACAAACGCATTCAACATGCTGATGATGGAGCTTTGTAAAAAAAAAAAATCCATTCAGCTCTGGTGTTATCAATGCATGGGCTCAACTAAACCCGTCATTCCCCCGGGGTTAATCAAAACAGAGAGGCTAGCCTTCATATGTTTTTGTCTTCCAATGCGTTAGAGCAACGCTCATTTGAGCACATACGCGTACAAAACACGTTGGCTTCAGACTGACCATCATCATCTCATGCCAATGCAAAACTACAAATTGCAGTCCAGGTTGAGCATGCAGGCGCCCTTCGTGAGTTAAGGTCTCAGAGGAGCCCGTGGATACTGATTGCATGTGTCGCACATAACACGATTACTCGTGACGTGCAGCTCTCTGTCATAGCGAACACTTGCAGGATTACGCAAGTCCACTGTGCATGGCGTCGGTTGTGCTCGAGTGATGTCTGTGCAGAGCTTGTAGAACCACCAACCACGCAATGTAATTCTACACACCGTAATTTAAAACTCTCCGTCAAGCCATTGTTTTGCGAAGGGCTCCCCATGCTGTTTCAGCCATGGGAGTTGTTTGAGCAGACTTCCTCATGTTGTCCGGGACGAGTTGATGAAGGGGGAAAGGCAGGAATAGGTTTGAACCCTTTCTGGCAATAAAAACAAGAGGTGTTAAGATGTTAAAACACCAAAACAGAAACCCTTTGCAAGGAATCATGTCAGTATTAACCACACTTACTTGTGGTGAACATACGAACAATAACATGCTCAGGTTGTATATGATGATGCATTGTCTTTGAAACTGATTGGTCCACACCAGAGACAGCTTTCTTTAGAGCCTCGTCTGCATGCTCACCACAGGTTCGTGGTGTGGTTAATGCAGACATGATTGCTTGTTAAAGGTTTCTGTTTGGCGTTTTAACATCTCAGTCACGAAAGCTTTAAATCGAAATCTTAACATGTGTTTTATTGCCAGAAAGGGTAAAACCTATTCTTATACTTTGATACTGGCAAGGGCGGCCCCATGAATAGGCGAAAATTGCAACTGATTCTAGATTTGAAGTTTTCGTGACTGCAAGGATCCATACTCTTTGTTTTTTTTTGGTAAAGTCACGTGACTTTACCCAAAAAAAACAAAGAGTATTGATTGCCACTGATGTTCGCTCTGGCCAGGAATTGGACTCGGTTGCCAAGTTCAACGTAAAGTGCGCTCATCAGTGCGCCACCGCTCCACCCAACAAGGGTGCCATACACTTTACTGTGAATATCTACGCCGTAAAGAGGATGCTAAATATATGCGCGATCATTTGCAGGAGCAGGCCATGATGTTCCATTGTCAGCGCCAGGGTGAAATGGGATATCCTCATCTGGTAATTAATTACACCATTAGCAACAGGTGAGAGTGCACTTAGTCCACAACTCTATTTTTCGTGGGAGACCTGGGTCACTGAATCAACTGATGCAACAGATATATAACAATGGCAAACATACACCAACATTTGTTTTTAAATAAAAACATTATTCATGTTATAGTGTATCGCTTTGAAAACAGAAGTGTAACACATTAACGCAAGTTGATAATAGAAACAAAATGATGATTAAATAAGGTAGAGGGCAATAATCTAAAGCATTTACATTCAGATTGTTCACATAGCTACCATAGGCAATCGATTTAACGGAAGCTGTTGTTAAGTGTATAATAGATGCAATATTTTTTTCTAGGGTCATGAAGCGTTGTGGATGAAGGATCATTCTCACCGTTTAGTATTAATAAATAATGGCAGCCACTTTACAGTTTCCCATCTTTATATAAAAAAGACAATTTGTATTTTAATGTTTCATCGCTGCTTCTCAGTTATGGAATGTATTGATTGACCAGCACTGAAAAATCTGACTATTTCTCTGCAACTCATTCATGTGCAGCCTCCATCGATCCACTGCTGGGTGTATTTATGTTGAACTTCTTTCATACCCTACGTAGCCAACCGTGCTAATCGGAGGTGCGGGATGAGAACATCAAATGAAACACACAAACAGCAGTTCTAAATAAATGAGTTTGTCAATCTGAATGCTTTCAAAGCGCCATAGCTCCAGTGGCTTCCTAATATCGGAAGGGAAGATCGCTTTCCAGACGGGCCGCAGAAGCAGCGTCATCTGAAAGTGCCGCGCGACGATTCGGTGTCAGCCGTCTTTGTTGGATGGCGAGCAGCCAAAAGCGGCCGCCGCCGCCGCTGCTGCTGCTACTGCGAGGATGATCGGCGTTGGCGTGATGGTGGTTTGTGCGCCTTGACGAGATCACGTCCTCTCTGTGCCTTTGTCAGCCGTGGAGGCTGTTTGGCCAGAAGTCACCGTGCTGCTAAGAGTGCGATGGTAAACGGGGCGCTGAGGAACAGCTCAGATATCACTCGGCACTGGCATTAGCCCTGGCAACAAATTGAACTCAGATCGCTGGGTTTATATCGTAGCACGCTAACCACTGCATCGGCGCTTGCTTCATCCAGATGACCATTACCATGCGTATATATATAAATACATACAACGTCGAACAACGTTAGATCCGCACCACAATTACATCGTAAAAACAACAGTCATTAGTGGTTTCCAAGCAATTTCATTTGATATTAAGGGATACTGGATTTGGCTATGAGTTCGTGGGTAGGAGGCGCGCGAAAGAGCCAGGGCTGCCTAACCGGTTACGCAGCAGATCAGATCGCAAGTTCAAACCCTGCTCAGGGCAAGCGCAACCCACCGTCACCATTAACTAGTGCTTTAGTGACAATCTAACAGTGGACGTGTGCGAAAGAGCCCTGATTCTCGCCATGGGGAGATATGGACCGTAAACCGTGGCTAGAAGTGGCGACGAGTGACCGTTTGATAAGAGTCAAAGAATCACCTAAAAATCCTCAAATTGATGTTTGCAGGGAGGGCATTGACTCCTGAGGTCTCTGCGGTAAGAAGGCGCTTTCAATTAGCGCGGTTGGCTACGTGCGGTGCGAAATAAGTTCAACGCACACACATGTACCTTGCAATGTGGCGGGGATGTCGGAGACTCAAACGCAAGGCAAGGGCCAACTCGCTCATAATTGGGCTGCTGACATGAAAATCAGCCCCCCCCCCCCTGACCCCCTTACCCCCACTGTCTGCAACCCCGATGCTAAATAAAATAGCTGAAGGTAAACAAAGCGTCCTGGCCTCTGTGTTGAACCGAATCACTGTGGAATTGAAGTTGCAGCGTGTATAGTGCAACATAAGCTGTGGAGGAGAGCACGCAAACTCCACGCGTAGTGGTATGTTATAAACCTACTTGCTGCACGCCCCCTAGTTCCTCTACTGGCACTGTCTCTTTTGCCTGTGAAGTATCTGTTTCATGCATCTCATAATCACAACGTTTGCCTGGGCAGGCGATTTCATCCATCAACCGTGGTCTAAGCCGCCCGATTAACCGTCTGGATTGCCTTGAAATGTGATAGAATATTTCAAACAAGTGGAATTTACAGTGTAGCACAGCAAATCATAAACCATTTTTTTTGGTTTAATCAATGCGGCAAATCCACGCCAGATCTCTCCCTCTGCCTCCCAACGAAGGGGGCACGCATTGTAGACACACAGCTCCTGCCTGCAGCCATCGCCGAGTGAAGAACGCTAGTCGCTTGGAGACACACCCCCTGGCTGTGTGGTTATTTATACGGAAATAGACGCGCACGCTCGATCGCATTACCAAACCAAAAAAAGTAACATCCTTCTTGCCTACTTATAGCCACCGGCATTTTGTTGGACGGCTATTTAAAAAAAAAACCCTAAAAAGCCGCACGTGCATTAGGCCATCGGCTTGAAGCCAATTGTATAATGCCCTGGGTAACCAGCATTACTTGATTGGTGACAATCAGGCAAATCCATTCCCAGTGAAGGCCGCTGTTGGATGCAGTCTACATCTGTCGACCGCAGGCTCGGGCGGCGCTCGCACGCTGCAAGGGAACTCGTGCGGCGTTGCCCGCTGATCGTAATTGCAGTCGCACAGTCGCGTTCTCCCGCTTGTGTAAGAGGCAGTCAAGACCATCGGTCGGTTGGGGGTTGTTTTCACAAAATAATAATAGAAACCGAGAGCGATATCGTACCGTGAAATACAATGAGAGCAATGTTGATAATTGTTTTTTTACCCATCTATCTGGCAACAGAACTGACACCTTTTTACAAGGAGTCATGTTTGCATAGACCACAATACCTGCAGTCATAATGCAAACAAAAAACATAACTCTGTATGCACTGTCCTTGAAGTTGATTGGTCCACCCCCGAGACAGCTTTTCTTAGAGCCTAGTCTCACATGGGAGAGAAATGTTGTTCAGTTTCATATCGATGAGGAGCAATAGTCAAGCTGGAAAGCAGACAGGTGACGAGCATGTGGCAACAATTGCCCAATGTCTGTAGTCATCCAGATATTAAGATGTATTCAGCCGATTAATGAGTGTTTATACAAGTGGGATGAAACTGGAGCACCTGGAAAAACCGACGCTTGCGAGGAGGCAACACACTATCCCATACAGAAGGGGCAAATGATATTAGTCCACCATTCGCTGTACCGCGTTCTCCTGGCAAGCCAGGATATGGCACCTTGAAGCACCACAGGAAGGGAGTTAGCGTCATTTGTGTGATTCGTGAGGTCCTCACCTCGAAAACTGCTGGGTTACAGGGGGGCCTCACCACTGCACAACTTATTAGCGGTCATGGGTGCCATCTGTCCATATCGGCATTATTCCCCACTCCCCCATTATACTTCTTGACATCTGTTCAGGTGCAAATGCCGAGACGCAGCATTACAAATGGAATGACACGAATAAACACCAACACATTTCAGTTTGCTGTCAATCCACCGCAGAAAGAAGGTCTCCCGCGGCCATGTCAGTCGTGACCATACTTCACCACACTGCGCAGTGAGAGCTGATTAAAGGACCCATTCGGATACAACTTGCTCGAATGATGTCAGCCATTGCCGGTTTCACGGCGCAGTGTGCCAACCACTGCGTCACCGCTCCATATTACGTAACATACACAGCACACGCTACATAACCGGCTGGACCACGGCCCGGTTTCGTACCACGTTGGGGTCACGAATTCAAATCCTGACCACGGTTATCTTTGGCTTCTCATCGCTGTCATCGTCGTCGTCGTCGTGTTCACGAATCTCCGAGCGCTGACGTGGCCCAGCGGCCGCGCTTCTGCCACTGGTTACAGAGGTTCGTCGTTCTAATCCAGCGGCCGTCTTCATTAGCACTGCGGTGTCTAATAACCATATATATTTTGCAACATTTGCTTCAAAGTGGATGTTCAATATCCCCTGAGGAAGCCCAAATATGTGTTGTCGTGAGGCTCCACAATTTGTCAATTTGAAAATTATTCAGAGTACTCAAATTACTCGGTAAATATGAGACATTGCCCCCCCCTACTGGCAAACCAATGCCCCAGGTTACTGTTGCAAAGGACACTAGAGTATCCTGGTCTCTGGAGTTCTCACCCGGTTCAACAAAATAAACTTGAAACTTTGGGGTCAGAAAAGTCACACCCCTTGCGGTGAGAAGATTAACGACTGTGGTGTTCGGGAAACCCGACATCGCTGCCATCGGACTGTTGCATTTACATCACTGGCTCTCAGGACTGTCAACAACAACAACAATAAGCCTCACCTTACCATATTAATAATAAAAAGTGTGCCGTTCCTGCCCCTTCCCCCCACAACCATTATATATACGGGGTGGTATTTCTTGTGATCTTGTGATCTCTCATTTACTTGATACAGCTGTCGTGGCTGTGACGGTTCCACCTGAAGACGGAGGCTTGTGTTGCTTCCGAAACGTCGTGATTTTTTCTTTTGTTTTATTTTACTTTTATTAATTTAAAATGTTTACCTACGTGACTTTACCGAAAAAAACTAAGAATATGAAACCTTGCAGTCACGAAAGCTTAAAATCTAGAAACAACAGTAACATTGTAGAACACTTTTTGAACTTAAAAAAAAACTGATTAACATCGTCATTATTATTTGAGTGGTGTGGTGGTGCAGCAGTTATCACACTTCACCATGAACCCCAGTGACCGGAGTTCGATTCCTTTACACGGCTGATATCAGAACGGGGAAGAATGGCCAAACAACTCACAAGACATGCGCTAGGGCCTTTGTCAGGCAGTGGATTAGCAAACGGCAGTAAACTTGTGACTGTCGTTATTATTGGCATGACAATGGAAGATCCCGTTTACGGTCGTAGTTCAACTCACGGAGAGATTTTCGCAGTTCAAGACACAGACAAAGATTCGCCGTTTCGCCGGTAATAGACTTTAGGGGCAAGTGCTGTTAGCGAGCACCTATGAATTCCGGAACGGTGCACAAGGGGGGTGGGTGGCCAGCACCATGTCCGACCACCTTTGTCTCCCCAGAAGTGATGCTTACACATCACCGCACCAAGTACTCATTTGAGGCTGAGTCGACCTAGGGGAGGCCCAGGACCGGTTCAGATAATCGTCACCGATGTTGACCGTGAGCCGACTCGAACTCGGGTCGCCGGGTTCGTAGCGCAGCGTGCTAACCGCTGCACCGCCGCTCCCCACTTCACATTATACATATACAGACATCCCTGCCTCGCGTATACAGCAACATTGCCGTATAAGGGAGCTCTTGTTTTCATTCTAAGCAGCACATCTCCGAGACACAGAATTTCACACGGACAGGAGCCGGCAGCTGCTTTGACCGTTGGGCACGTCAGTCTGCCCGAGCTCGTGGACATTACATCAGCATAAGGTCACCTTAAAACAACACACATATACACAGCATGTATACCTACCACTTGGTCAGAATCAATCAGAATATGTATTGATATACTGGAGGAATCCGATGAGCTATAAAGCTCTTTTTCACAGACGTCCAAGAGGGGTGGGTCACAACGTTACAACAACAAACAAAAAAAACACGATAGGAGGGCAAAGTATAGAAAAGGTAAACAAATCACTTTAAAAAAATATACAAATAAAACTAAACCATTTTTGTTTATCTCACCAGGAAAAGCCCACTGACGTATTCGCTTATTTTTCAGAAGCGACTTGGCCATCAATGATAGCTCAACAAAGTGGCTTATCACGTGGACATTTATAGCAGCTAACTAAACTAAGTAATCTACTTACATGTTTCTAAAACGCAAAGGTTTTAACAGACATATTGTGTTTGTTTTTCTTGGGAAGCCTCAACGAGTCTCATGCCTTTTGTTTTTCCATGAGAGTCCTGCTTGGGATGTTTGGTCAATTCATTCTCGACTATATATTTATATATGTTTATAAATGCCATGAAAGCAACATTGATGGAGAAACTCACCCACAGAAGAGGACTCTCAACACCCCATACAGAGAGGTGAGAATTCCTTTCGCATGGCTGATGTAGATGCAGAGCAGGGGCTACAATTTCATATTCAGGTGCTCCAGCTAGCCTCAATGTTCAGCACTTGACTGACAATGGGAAGGTGGCAAGAGAGGACTGGCCTCACTATGGTAATGTGGAATTTCCATAACTGTCCCAGAGCCACTGATTGAGTTGAAGGTCACCTAACGGAAGAATAGAAATACCCTTGCATTGCTAAACAAATTACCCCAACATTCATTGTGTCCTCACTGTTTGACAGAAGAATATGCAGACTCAACATCACATTGTTTGGACGTGCAACTAGGACGGCGTTACATTTAATGACATTCGTGCCCACAGAATTACAGCCAGATGAATATAAGAGGCAGCTGTCGCAGGCAGAGGCAGGGATTACACCGAGCGAATGAAGCAATTAAAAGTTCTTGTTATCACCCAGTCTGCCTGCTTACCCGAGCCTTTACATGTGCTCCCGTGACATTTAATAACTACCCTTTGCCCACGATGTCTGCATGCAGCTCGATTGCTTGTTAAATGTGGTCCAGGTGGGAGGATAATTTAATTAGGGCACTTATGGCAGCTTTGATTTGAATGCGCTGCGGTCAGCAACGGGTGCCAGGTCCCATTGTGAGTAGCGACGCCACGGCGGCGAACTACGCGGTCGTAAATCGAAGTTTGTTTTTTCATGGGTTCGACCTTCACATCACATTACAGTGAAGTCGACATGCCGACACCGAAAGCTCCATACGGAGAGAATCCAGAATCCATCGCTGCGCTTCCATCTCCTAGCCACCTCTCAAACCCAAGACCTGGCATTTACAGGCAGTCTCACGTGCAATTACTAATGATTGTGAAAATAATTATGCTTCGAGTAATCAAGTAATATTCATTATTAGGCACACAAGAAATGCTTAGAATAACTGTTTTTAAATTTGCATACGCCCTACGTAATTGGTTTACGCGAATCGTGAAACAAATTGGGGCTGCTACATTCACCGTAATATTACAAAATAAATATATATTTGTTCCTGAAATCGAATCATGACCATGAACCGTGACAATTATTCTGCTCATCAGCGGTGTAGGGGGAGGGGTGGCTGAATTTTACAGCTCAATTCAGCAGCGTCAGTCCAGTTTCGCTTGCGAGATCTCACAAGAGCAGGCGCCATCAGTGTGAAACAGTCGTTTAACAAGACCACCGACTCACGCAAACACTTTCTCCCCGTGCAGGAAAATACTTCTCACACGTCTCCTAGCCTGCGTCGTGATCCAACGTTACGATCAGGACACCACCCACTCTCGACCCCCCCCCCCTCCATGCAGATGCCACAGGCCGCACAGCCTGCTCTGGCTACGGGGTAATTAATCAGATGGACGTGAGCTCCAGGCTCGTCACAGTCAGCATTGGCGGCGAATACTTTCCTGCGGTGCAGTTCCCTTAGACGCGAACAGCTCGGCGAGTTACCCCCCAATGTGTGTATATCTGGCAGAGCCGCAAACTCCAGGGCTGGCTGGCTGGCTGCCGTGAGAAGGAATGCAAAACCCTGACATCTGAGTGTGCGATTGCCACGCGAAATGTTCCCGTGCGAAGCTCCCCCCGTGGTGGTGGGCGTCGTTGCCTTCGCGATGATTGTATTGTTCCACATTATTGTTCCAAAGAATTGTTCCACAACATTGTTCCACAGAATTGTTCCACAGAATTGTTCTACAGTATTGTTCCACAGAATTGTTCCAAAGCATTGTTCCACAGAATTGTTCCACAACATTGTTCCACAGTATTGTTCCACTTAATTGTTCCACAGCATTTTTCCACAGTATTGTTTCACAGAATTGTTCTACAGCATTGTTCCATAGTATTGTTCCACATAATTGTTCCACAGCATTGTTCTACAGCATTGTTCCACAGTATTATTCCACAGCATTGTTCCACAGAATTGTTCCACAGTATTGTTCTACAGTATTGTTCCACAGTATTGTTCCACAACATTGTTCCACAGTATTGTTCCACAGTATTGTTCCACAGAATTGTTCCACAGCATTGTTCCATAGTATTGTTCTACAGCATTGTTCCACAGTATTTTTCCACAGCATTGTTCCACAGCATTGTTCCATAGTATTGTTCCGCAGTCTGTGTTGTACAGACTGTGGAACAATAACAGAGAGAGCTAACTTCACGTTTAAAACTCAGCTCTTTCTTTTGTTTGCATTTTTCTGGAAACCCGAGCACAAAACTGTATTTAAAAACAAACCCATAAAACAGGTAAACAAAAACAAGCCTGCACCTATTCATTGGAGTAAAATATTTGCTTCAGTCAATTAATCTATGGCTCTTCAAAAATCTGTATTAAACATCGTAATTTGATTACGTGGACAAAATCTTGGACTGGTGTTGACCTTCTCAGTCTCATTATCAGAGTGACACGGGTGCTGCAAGTATTGCCAGGTTGATCGATAAAGTAAAAAAAAGTGAGAATATATTCAAATTCGAAGTCTCTTTTTTAAGGGTGACCTGGCTTATTAACACGTGGTGACCAACTAGATGCCATCTGTGGATGTCATCTGTGGATGTCATTTATGGATGTCATTAACCATGTGGATGGCTCCAGTGCAACACCGGTCAACCCTGGTCCTGAATTGGCCTCCTTAATCGCATGCTGGTGTTTAACATTAATGCAGGTCTGTAGGCTAATGGACCGAAACATAATTCTCATTGATGCGGAGACAAATGTGTGTCCTTATTTATTTATACTTCTATTTATTTATTTAATATAGTTCTACAACAGCGCAAAATGAGATTTTACAGCTTTGAATGTCATTATGCAGTGGGCTTGGAAGCTGGGGTTAATGCACGGAGTCACATTCATCATCCACCCTTCTTCTGAAAAAGTTAATTAGCACTCTGTTGAGGTCATGACGCCAACGCGCTTGCCAATCAGTTCATTTAAAAATTTCAACAGCAACGTTTGCAAGAGCTGTCCGTGGTAGGGTAGGAGCAATGTCGCGTGGTAGGGTGCAAGGAATGAAAGGGGCCACCCCCTATGCAATGCTGCTCGCTCTATCGTAACCCCTCTGGCTCAAGGGTTCCGGTGGCAGTTGCACCGCCTGCACACTCGATAGCTACGCCGCCACTGGTTTAGTGGCACAACCTGTAACAATTACAACACATGGCATTGCATTTGAAAATTTACAAAGTGCTCATTTGATAAAATACCACACCAAGTATCCACGTGGGCAGACTGGCCCCCATCATAGGCATGTGGAAATTCCACCAATGACTCGTGTCCCCCAAAAGAGATGAACACCACGCCAATACTCACTTGATGAGAAACAGTGGGATTTTGAATGTCGGACGCCGCTTCGAAAATGATCACATGCAGATGGCAACATTGAACTGCCGCAAGGCAATTCCTGGCTCATCGTTGTCGCCGGCGATTATTTAGCGCATTGACTCCCGCACTCCAGTCCTCGCGACTCCACACGATGTGCCCCTCCAGGTGTACCCCCTTCTTGTTCCATTCGTGTGTAATTTAACCCACCGGACGCTGCACTCAGCAAATGATTGGTAAACTGGCACTGGAGTTTGAGAATCACTCGTGTGATTTTATGCGCCACTGGCAGCTGGTGGCTGCAAAGTGTCACGTACGTACCTCCAGCCGGGTCGGGACACACCCCGCGTGCGGAACATCGCGCGCATTCGCGTGGATCAGAAGGAATCTCTGCGCGGAGTTTTTCAAGCTGCAGCTGTGATCGCGGGAGAGGTCGCCGGAGGAGGGAGGGAGGGAGTGAGTGAGGGAAGAGGAGGGGGGGAGGCAGTAGGGCGGGGTGGTTTGCTTGGTGGGGTGGGCGGTGTATCCCACTCCCAGGGTTCCACATTGCCCCCTCGTGCACGCGGTGTCTGTATGTGTGTGTGCGTGCGAGCGCGCATGTGAATCGCTCAGTTACCACGGTGTCGCCGAGCTGCCGGTGTCCGTGCTGGGTCGCTCCGCGCTCGTAAAGAGTCTGTGACCAGCATGCGGTTTTGCGAGGTCTCTTATAGCCCAGGAATCTAAGCGAACCGATGTTGTGGTTAATAATAGCCTACCTACGTGCGATGGGAGTTGAGCATTAGGTGCGAGGCGACGCGCTGAAACTTGTCCCGGTTGACGAAGCAATTCTGTTTTTACCCTTGAAGTTAAAGTTGGCACAGCATATGGGTCCGCAGCATGTAGCTCGCTTCTCCTATACGTTTGCATAATCCAATTAAGCGACTGCAGGACAGACAACCGCGCAGATAGAGGCCTCGCGTGAGTTCCAGGCGAAGACGAACCTTGCCGCAGTTTATAAATAGCGATGGGCCTGCGCGTCGTTGCGCATTTCGGATGCATCTGGCGCGCTCTGCGCCGTGCCGCGATCGGCAGTGGCCTCGCTGGCCGCGAGTGGCAGTGCGCGCACGGGAGGTGAACGGGGGTCCATCGCTACAGCAAAGCCACGTGGACTGAATGCGCAGTCGCGCTCCACTCACCAATCCGCGAGTGCGCGCTCAGCTCAGTCGAAACTCGTCAAGGCAACTCGTCGCACTCGTTCGTGCAACTCACTTGCGTAGCTCTCAATTTGCTCACCGTGCGTGTGCGCGCGTGCGCGTGCGAGGTTACACGCACGTGCCTGCCGTGCCAAGAGAGCAGCGCGCTTAGTTATGCGATGCGCGATAACTATCTTCGTACACAGCGCTGATGCCAATTTTAATTTTAATTTTACGCAGCGCGCTGAAGTCCACAACACGCGCACACGCGTGCGTTGACAGGTAGACAACGAGTTAAATACGCGGACTCACTGCGAGTCTCTGAAAAGGCGCTATCACTCCACCAGTAGCAGCAGCAGCAACGCCCCCGCATAGATGACCAGCACATCGGTTTCGCTTCCAGCAGATTCTTCGTGACTCTACGTCGAGGTCGTTCCGTCCCGAAGACGTCGCGATAGGTAACGAGTAGGTGAGTAAGGGGGGGGGGGGTAGATGGGTGGACGGCGCTGATTGCACCAGGCCCGTTCAGGTGCGCGAGAGGCGAAGTGAGCGGAGGAGTCGGGGGCCGTGGGTGGCGGTTGTGCGAGTAAGCTGGTTCCTGTGCAGAGAGCAGCCGCTGCTGTGATCAAAGCTCGAGTTATTGTCCTGGTTTTCGGCTCACGCGGACCACAATCTCATCACCGTCTTCTCCACCTCGACGTGCGACAGAGAGAGCGAGCGAGCGTGCGCCGATTGAAGAAATCTTGAAATAATCCAACAAATATCAGCAGCGGCACCGTCGTCGTCATCGCGGGGGAAGAGCGGAGGAGCCTCGTAGCGACCTCCCGCCGCAAGGAGCTGCACGGGCCCGGACGAATTCGTCGTGAATTTTTTGTTTGTTTGTTTCGTCGAGGCAAGAGCGTGCACCGAACACGCGCGGGCTACAATGGGCAGACGTGGAGTGCTGGTGGTCGAGGTGAGTGAGCGAGCGAGCGTTCCCTTCGCGTGCGCACGTGCGCCAGCTTTCACGCGCGCGTCGTTAAAGTCGTCTGGGGTACAACTCCACGCGCGTGTATGCAACGCTGTCCGTCTACCGATCTGTTATCGTTAACAACTGTTATTGCTGCTGCTGCTGATGGTGATGATGATACTGCAGTACTCCGAATAATACCCCGGCAACGGCGAATAGACGCTCCGTTTGCGTTGCAACGGGATGCGTTTGGTCCCGTGTTGCCGCACGCTAAACGGAGAGCGCGCGTTACGCATTGAACGTGCGCAGCGGCGAGAGGCGTTTGGTGTTCCCATCGACGGGTTCAGCGCGGATAACCGAAGAGCACTGGGGGCCTGGTGGGGCGCTAGGGCGCAGCTCAGGCGCCACTTGTGCCCCCGTAGCTCCCTGTATCGGCAGCGCGCCGCACAACCGCGAGTTAGAAACCAAACTCACACTGTTGCTAAACTTCATCAACCTTGAGGTGAAGCTTTCGTGACTGCAGGAATTACTCTTTGGTTCTTTCGGTAAAGTCACGTAGAAAGAAAATAGATTGAATGATATAGTACGACGTTTCGATTGCAACACAAGCAACCGTCATCAGGTAGAACTAAATTTGAGAGAGAGACAAAACACAGACACGGAGACACACAGACACTGTCTGTGTGTCTCCGTGTCTGTGTTTTGTCTCTCTCTCAAGCTTCATCAGCCTGTCGAGTTGTATTGGCTGTCTGCTGGCTGGGCTCCTCACCGCACCCCAACGGTAACTCTTGTTGTTGTTAGTGGCTTCTGGGGGCCCTCGCCACAACGACACTAGATGGGGCTGCACGGGACGATTCTCCGCCTAGCAGACACTACACATTGAATTGAAGTGAAATAGCGGAAGAAGTTAGGAAGAATTCGTCCGACAGTATATATAGCGACGCGCAACAGGAGATGGGAGTAAGGAATGTTGAAGAATGACGCGGTTCACTTAAATTTGCTGTAAACTCTTCAATGTGTGCTTCTGTTAATGTAGTTCTTTCCGCCAGAATGTAAAAAAAAAATCAACATCGAATATTTTAAAAAAAATAATTATTTTATTATTGTTCTTTTAGTGGTCCGAGTACATGATTGCGAGAAGAATATCACAAAGGCGGCTGTCTCTTATTTTCTGGTGCGGAGAAGCGGGCTCTCTACGAGAAATCGTAACAACAATAACCCAGAGCGCCCTTCCTTTGCGAATCTCCTGCCTGCTCGCAGCCCTCCTCCTCACGCCATGGCGTCAGTCACGGGATTCTATTTTTAAATCCTTTATATTAAGTTCGCTTGCTTGCTTGCGTGCTTGCGTGCTTGCTTGCTTGCTTACGACCGTGCAAATCTTTCGGTCGTTTTTTAACCCACTTCCCGTGATCCAATAGAGCTGACATTTTCCACACAGACTCGTTGTGCGTGACAATTAATTTTCGTGAAATTTTTTTTCCAAAATTTTACACTGTTTAGGGAAAAATAAATAAATATTTAATTACCAATTGCTTAATGCTGGCAGACAATCATCTGACCCATAGGTGGCAGCCACCTCAAGCCAGAGGACGAGAGGACTCTAGCCGCCACGCATATAAAGGATTTAGAGTGAAAAACTTTGTTTTGACGGGTTAATTTTTTATTAAACCCTTTATATTAAGTTCGCTTGCTTGCTTAGGACCGTGCAAATCTTTCGGTCGTTTTTTTAACCCACTTCCCGTGATCCAATCGAGCTGACATTTTGCACACAGACTCGTTGTGCGTGACAATAAATTTTCGTGAAAAAAAATTCACAAATTTTACACTGTTTAGGGAAAAATAAATATGTATTTACCAATTGCTTAATGGTGGCAGACAATCATCTGACCCATAGGTGGCAGCCATCTCAAGCCAGAGGACGAGAGGACTCTAGCCGCCCCGATGCCACGCATTTAAAGAATTTTTTATTGTTGAATATTTCACCGGAGCGAAGGGGGGAGGGGGGGGGACTCGACCGTTAGCCGTGGCCTGGAATCGAACTTAGACTGGCGGCTTCACAGCGCATTGGCTGCGTTGTGTATAAGATTAACGTGCGCGTGCATCATGCGTAGTGCATAATCACGATAAGCACTGCATTGCCTCTGATCATTACTTTTGATGTAAATATGCAACCCCCGCTGGTTCGTCTTACAGAGCTGCCTCGAGCGCCAAGGATAATGACGCAATTTAATGTAATTGTGAATCATTTTCATAAACAGTGCAGTGTTTAGACTGCATATGCTGTAATGTTCTATTAGAAACCGCGATCCGACTATGCCAGGCTCTTACGTCGGATTTTGCGTCCAACTCCAAACCGCAGGTGAGTTCACCGATGATGACGATACCGATGGAGCAGGTTTACATGTTCGGCAGAAGGTCTTAAGGTGAAGCGATGGAGAATGTTCGGCTAAGCCTGCCGTGTCCGTGAATCCAGTCAACTTCCGAGCAGTTTTGATGCCAAATGTAAGCTTTCTAACCCATCTAGAAGCTTCTAATCTATTCCAGTTGCGACGCGTATGCGTCTGGAACGTATCATTTACACGCAGTTTGTATTCGCTTATGCACAGTACGATAAGTATGACTTACAACAATGAATACGCATTCACTAACATCTTTGTGTCAAACCGTGTCACGATTGAAGGCTGCCTGACAGTCCGCACTTCCACGTTGAAGGGATAGGGGCTCATTCACCGGTTAAGATATCGCGACGCCGCTGATGTTGACCGTGGCCAGAACTCGGGTAGTAAACAAAAACAACCAGGCTCAAAGCGCAGCGTGCAAAGCGATAGGCCACCGGCTCTAATACCGTGACTACCTACGAAATTATATTTTGGCGATGGCACTAACGTTGTTGGTGGTGGTGGTGCATAAGCAGAGGGAGAAAGAGAGAAAAAAAAAATCGGAGCACATTCGCCAATAATGTACGCGTAGAATATTGCCCCGAAATCACGAGCTTCCCACTCGACGCTGGGTTAGGGGAGCAGCAGCAGGTGGGCACCTCGTGCTCATCCAGAGATCACTCCACCGCCTCGGGGTCAAACTGCCGCCAAGGCAATAGCTGGCGCATGGGGTGAGCATAGTTGGTGGAAATGTTGGGTGCTGGCTCGCAGTGGCGCCTACCTCGACTTGGCTCCACATCCATCATATGCTCGCCTTTATCGGAATGCTATTAATAGTTTTCACACGTGTAGTAAGACAACATGTGAATGTGTCCGGCCGTCTCGGGAACATTTAGAGTGTAGAAGATGTGTGTGTGTGTGTGTCTGTGTGTGTTTTAAACGGTAACTCAGAAATCATTGTTAATTTTCAGCAGGGATAAGAGAAAAAACATCCATAGTTTTTGACCGACATCGTGTTCTAGAGGCTTCATCGTGATTGTAAAGGTGTGTGTGTTCGTACGTATTACACGTTTATTGTGTAGAGTGGTTGTCTAATTATGTATTTCGGGGGTTGGCGCACTGCACTGTGAACACACAGACGAGGCTTAGGCTGCACTGTATACCAGTGTCCTGTTGATATCTTCAACGATTTTCTCGCCCCTTCACTTCACCAAGCCGTCTGGACAGGCGCGGTGAAGTATGGTCAAACAGCCCCCGTAACCAACACGCCTTGTGGAGAGGCCTTCATCCAGCATTGGCTTGACATCGACAATATTTTTCTCATTGAATTGTCGTCAAAAATGAGTCGCATGCCATTGTAAAATGGCACGCGTGGTGTGCACGGTGTATGTGTCTGTATATGGGATATATACCCTGCATACAACGCATTCATTCGATATGTTCATAAGCATATTATTAGGTCTCTGTCAGCGTTTTTAAAGAGCATGATGCTTCAAAACAATAATGTATAATACAGTATACGTCTTAAAGTATACCAGTGAAATAAAACGACACATTTTAGCTGCTACTTATAGGCTGTAGACCATTGTGTTTTATAAGCGAGCACCTATTAAGGCTGTAATGACACACGCAGAGGTTTCGTGATCATCATCAGATCCCGGCCGCCTTTGTCTCCCCATAAACGGATGTGCAAACACAAACCACAGAAACAGTTATTCATTTGAGGTCGAGCCGACCTAGGAGATTCCCATTACAGGCTGAGATACGACTTGTGACTAGTGTGGGTGGCGGGGCCAGAAACCGCCCTTCCCCGGCCGCCTTTGTCTCCCCAGTGCTGACGTTTACACACCACACCGGTTACTCGTTTAAGGCTGAGTGGACCTAATAGGGAGACCAAAGACCAGTTCAGATAATCGTTTCTGGTGTTTGGCCGTGAGCGGGAATCGAACTCAGGTGGCCGGGTTCGTAGTGCAGCGCGCTAACCGCTACACCACCGCTCCCCACTGGCATATAACACACACATATATATAACACACACAGATTTTCACACAGCTGCCAGGCGTGCTGAGCAGTAACCCCCAGAGAGGGATCAGCTTCTGCAGAGGCGTTCAGCTTTAATCGACAACAAGCGGAGCACGTGGCGGGCGAGAGGCACTCCCGCCGCTGAACGCGCTAATTGCACGTGCCAGTGATGTATTAAACGTAAGGAGCTTGTAATTACTACGAGACGAACCCCCCAACACCCCGTCCCACCACTCCACCCCCCTCAATACATATTCGCGCCTGTCGCTTTCTTGTTCGCATGGTTGATGTTGATGAAGAAGAGCACCCCAACAACTGCAATTGTACGGTGATACCACGATTTATGTCTGCCCCTTTAACGCCGTTCCGCAACTACGTCGTCACTGGATGATTATATTATCAACGCCACCGCCACCACCAGCTGACTTGCGTCGCCGCAACCCACACGGACGTCGCTGACAGCATCGTCCGTGCTTTACTTTGGTGTCCATTGCCTCAGGCTTCGCCACCCACCCTGCACATTGCTTCGATTTGCACCTTCTTGGTTCTATCGGTAAAGTCACGTAGAAGGGAAGTAATAAAATAATAAAAATAAAACATAATAAAATAATTATTGTATTTATTATTATTATATTACTTCCCTTCTACGTGACTTTACCGAAAGAACCAAGAAGATGAATCCCTGCAGTCACGAAAGCTTTACATCGAAATTTGATTTGCACCGTTTCGATATTCGTTACACCTTTCAGGTAAACCGGGATACCACTCTACATTGAGGTGGTTGAGCCACAACGATTGCGTCAGGAGGAGCGGAGGGAATCACCGCGATGGTGTCTCCTTCGTATTTGTGAATCATGCATTGATTGAGTGGTTATATACCAGAGCGTTTTACATTTTCCAGTTGTGCATCATCATGATGATCATCATCATCATCATCAGATATTCGTATCGGCTGCTGCAATGGTTTGTGCGGTCGATGCGATTCGGGAGGAGGTCTTCTGCGTCGGCTCTCTCACGAGGTGCTTGCGACTTCTTGTGATCTCCACTTGGCTTTCCAAGCACCACCACCGGGGCACCTCCGCGTGGACCCAGCACACTATTTAGTGAATCACGCAGAGATTTGTGAAACCACAAACCCGTTTGGCTGCGAGGTGGCCTGGCCGGGAGATGGCAGTACAGCAAGTTTCATTGATGTATTTATCGTGAACCCATCAATGCGCCAGCTTTGCGGTGTTATCCCCTCGGATGCGGGTGGTGGAATTGGCAAAATATCTCACTGCAGAACCCTCCTGGGAAAAAAAAGCATTAAGTGCATTTATAAACGTGCAACTGCTGTAACCAAGGTTATCACGAATGTGGTTTCCCTGGATTAACAGAGTGCATTGTTCATGAATATTCTTCGCAGTCTTTCTACAATTCCAAGATATCTGCAACATCCTATGTATAGGGTGATCCTTTTATAGATAACCCTCAGCCGTTTGGTTACGTGATTCAACATCGAATATGTGAACATTGATCTTAAGAGGGTAGGCAAAGCAACATTTCATTTCAAAGCCTTCCACACATCGATCACAAATGTTAAGACACACACACCAATCGCTGCCACTGCACACAACCACCGGTTGAGAGGAAAGTTAAGAGGGCATTTTAAAACCAACGGGATATCAAGAAATGGATCACCGTGTGTAACGGTCACAACAGAGCTGGCTCGGAAAATGCCATCAGCCCACTCTGCCGCTCGGCACACCTGGGGGCCACGCTGAAATCCTTTTGAGGAACGCACGGTCACCATGAATTTCAATCACGTGAGAATCCATCTTTGTTCGTCTGCGTGTTGAACTTCTTTCGCACCGTACGTGGCCAACCGTGGCCAATCTTCACGTCTGTCCAGACAGCGCACAACTGCCAAGGAGACCGACGGAACGTGTCACATTTCACCATCGATGCTGCCTCACAACGTGATACACGCAATCGATGTATATCCCTACCCGTTGTCGGGCAGTGTTCATGACAAATGCATTAGACGTGAACGTTCGTGCGCTTCGGCACCGCTGCCGATGAAGACCCTTCCACATCTATCTGCTGAAGAAAGCAATGGTTGCTTGGTGCGCGCGCGCTAATGGGAGCTCAGTGGCGAGCAGTATGCTGGCGTTGTTGGAAGTGAGAATGCCCGCATCTTGATAAGACGTTCTCGAACGTTAAGGACGTGGGCCCGGAATGGCTCGTGCATCAATAGGGAGGCATGCGGACAGGCTAAGTGGGGGTACAACAATGAGCCGGCGGTTTGGGAAAGCATGCCGTGTTCCCGAGGATCTTCAGTCCCAGCAATTCATTGCCAGTCATTTGCCGTGGGTGGCCGTGGCGTGGCTATTCATGCACGCACGCGCGTGCGCCGTTTGGCATGGTCGACGCGCGTGCGTGCGTGTGCGTGATTGTGGGGAGCGGTGCCGTGGCGGTTAGCGCTGCGCTGCGCTAAGAACCCGGCGACCAGAGTTCGATTCCCGCTCACGGCCAAAATCGGTGACGATTTTCTGAACCTGGTCCTGGGCCTCCCCTATAGGTCGACTCAGCCTCAAATGGGTCCGTGGTGCGGTGTGTAAGCATCGACACTGGGGAGACAAAGGCAGCCGGGCGTCGTGTTGGCCACCCACCCCCCTCGTGCGCCCTGTCGGCCTTTATAGGTGCTCGCTAACAGCACTTGCCCCTACAGTCTGTTACAGGCTATACGGGGGATCTTTGTTTTTTGTGCGTGTTATTTTGGGGAGCGGTGGCGCATTGCAGGGTTGGCTACGTACGGCGCGAAAGAAGTTGAGCATACACACGCCGCGCTACGAATCTGCCGACTTCAGTTCGATTCCCGCTCACGGCCAATAACAGTGGCGGATATTTGAACTGGTCCCGGTGGGCCTCCCCTAGGTCGACTCAGCCTTAAAATGACTACCTGGTGCAGTGTGTAAACATCACAATTGTGGAAACTAAGGCGGCCAGGCGCGGTGGTGGTCAGCCACTCCCCTCGTGTGCCGTGCCGGTCTTCATCGGTGCTCACTAACAGGACTTGCCCCAACAGTCTGTTAAAGGTTGAGGGGTATTTGGTTGTATTCTCGTGGGTAGTGGGGAGGAGACGGTTTGTGCAATGCGCCATGGACACCCAGGTAATTAAATTACGTTCAGTTCCCAGTCACAGCCAACGTCTCGTCTTGCTTTTAAAGGAGTACCTGGTGCAGTGTGTGAACATCAGATTTGGGGGGAGTTAAAGGTGGCTGGCCATGATGATGACGACACCACCTCGTCATGTGCCATTCAGGCCTTGTTCGGTGCTCAACAACAATAACAACAGTCGTCTTTGTCTTTGTAAGTGCTATGCAGGCATTGTGCTGAGATGTGCGTTGTTTTCCTTTAATAGGTGTGGACTCTACCTGCCGGGAATTATGTATGTTTGTACGTATGTTGGACTTCTTTCTCACCGTACATAGCTCGTAAACACGACAATTAACAACACAGATGGAACGAGAGTTTTAAAAGTGCGCAATGAACCACGGAGAGTTGACATGCTTGGAATCGCATTGAGCGACAGAGAAAGAGGAACGCGTGGATTCGAGGACGCACACTCACAGGTGAATGACTCACCCATCCAAACTAGCACGACAACCGAGTGGCCGTGGGCAGGAGCGTGCCCAGGAGGGACGGTGACCGAGGAGACGGAGCTCGTGCGCACTGTCCTATGTGGACTAGTACGTGGCAGGATGGTGACAGACGGCGATTCATACGGCAGTTAATGAACCGAGTTCCTAGCACGATGTTGACGATGTGTTTCCCATGCGAGGTGAACTCTGATTGTCGTCGTTCTGCGTGTGTGTGTGCGTGCTGTGCACGCGGTGGCAGGCGCTGTGTGTCGTGTTGGGGTGCTCCATCACGAGGATCCTGAGCGAGCAGGGATGCGAGGTTACCATCGTCGATGCCAACGCCACGGGTAATGCGTCCACGCCGTCGCGAAACCCGTCGCAGGGGCCCTCACGGCTCACAGCTCTGTTACACCCCCCCCACACCCAACACCCCTCCCCCGCGCCACGGTGAGAACGGACACCCACACATCACGAATTATAATCTGGCTGCTGCTGTGCTGGCCTGTTTATTCCATCGTTAATTTTGTTGTTTTTATTCGGTGAACACACGCAACAACAACAACAACAAAAAAACACCTTCGGAGCTTCACGTTTTTTCCTTCTCGCCTTCGATCACGTTCGGCGCTGGAGTTTGCCGAATCACGTGTAACACACCAAAGCGGACCGCGCCTGGCATGCCATTGCGTTCGCGTTGACGCGGACAAATCGTTTGCTGACTCCACGTGTACATCGTTTCGCTGCGATCGGTAAGGCTGCCGAGAAAAAGAGTCGGGCGGGTGATGCCAATGTCCCGATTAGCAATGTGCACAGCGCGTGACATCAGCGCAGTGAGTGTTACGAAGAGCGAGCCGGTGGCGTAAGGTTCGGTGCCATCAACACAATTGATTGGACCCGAGTTGCTTCGCGATGAAGGTTTCATACCGGACGCTTTGCTATTGAATAACGCGCAATAGAGTTGGTGATTGTACACGGTGACCTGTGACTTATTATTATCAAAGTAATCCATGGTGTTCTAGATTTGAAGTTTTCGTGACTGCAAGGATCCATACTCTTTGGTTTTTTCGGTTAAGTCACGTAGGTGAAAACTAAATAAAATAAATTAAAATGATTTTTTTTTTAAATCACTACGTTTCGGAAGCAACACAAGCAACCGTCATCACGTGTTGATTGCTCCAGACGCCTCAGCAATTTTTGCTGGAGCAGTCAACACCTGATGACGGTTGCATGTATTGCTTCCGAAACGTCGTGATTTCATTTTATTTGTTTTCATTTTAATTTATTTTATATTTTTTACCTACGTGACTTAACCGGAAAAAACAAAGAGTATAATACCATGGTGCACAATTGTTCAGGTGCACAGAAAAGTCTCACTAAGTTCGCAAGACCCTTTTTTTCAGGATGGTTCGGTTAAGTATATTTGGCCAGTGCCGTGAAACGTATGTTTGTTATTGGAAGGAAACTGGAATTCCCAGAGAAAAGCAAGCATATGGGAAAATGATATTCATATTCTGCACGACAGTTCAAATCGCTGTTGGCTGTGCTGACTCTTCCAGGAGACATTATTTCCCTGCCTGCGGGTGTCTCAAACTGGCTCCATCTCTGTTTGATCCACCAACCCCACTTGAAAGTAACTGGATGACATAATCACACTAAGGTTAGAAACGTACAAAAATTTCCAAGCCAAATATTGCCTCTTGACAGTTTTCTTTTATAGCAAGCCTGTGAAAATAATAAATTAGGTTATCCACTTTTATTTATGGCTTTTTCGCTGTCCCTTTGGTAATTTTTCTGAATGACAGGTTACATATTTTATTTTGTGCTGGTTTTCACTGAAAACAAATGTGAAATAATTATTATAAAACATTTTAAGGTGAATTTTCGCCCTTAAATGTACCTTTTGTGACGACCATCATTTTAACTTGAAAAATGTATTAAACATATGATTTCCGGCTTTTGGATTTCAAAACAGAGTCCAATACATCCAGGGTTATTAAAATTTACGATCTGGAAGTTGTTATTGCAACATCCACTATAAGTGCCTGCTTTTATAACTTGCAGAGTTTGAATTTTTCTCGAAGCAAAAATGGATACGAAAATACGATACAAAGCACTGTGGTATTTCGTTGCGAGGTAAAGCTATTTTTGACAAAATGATATTTTTCTTCCCGTAAGAGTTGCTTCCGCTTGGTTTGAACGGTTTTTGACGCTTTACGAAATTGGTGAAATACCTTCAGAAATATTCCCTTTTTTACACATGAAGTCAAACATTTTTGTAAACTCTAACCGACAGATGACACTCAGAAGTGAGCGGCCAAGAAACATCGGCTGACAGCCGTGTTGGCAGAGGGACAATTGAAGTGTCACACCACTAGCGATGTCAGTGCACCCAGGTCTTTCTGCTCGGGTCTCGTCGCACGCTCCACGATCTTTCTGGTTGACTTCAAGAACCATGTAAACGTGAAACCAGGCATTTATTGTGCCCATGAAATAAGGGACTATATCACTGGCAGTTTAAAATGCCTCACTGCAAATCCCGCCTTGACCTGGGGAGGTTAAGTGCTGAACTCTTTTCTCATGCGAACGCGATATCTACTGTATGTAAGCTAAACTGTGAAAAGATTTCACACGCTTTGCTCGATGTCCCCATGCCCATAAAGTGTGCTCAGTTATCCCGTCCCCTCATACCCCCCCCCCCTTCCCGGAACACCCTGCAAGCAGCCTCTTCTCAGCCAACTCCTTGCCCACCTTCACACGACTCACCCTCACCCACAGTCCCTCCTCGGTGTAGACGTAGAACAGTGAAAGCATTTTGTGCGGCGTAACCACAGGGGGTCACTTGTGGAATGAATGGCAGAAATGCAACACAAATGATTCACATACACACGCACACGCTCTCTGTAATATTGCGTGGGTTTGGCTGTGACGCAGCGGCTAATGCACGGTGAGTGGCGAGCGATATCTGAATTGGTTCGTCTATGACCCCCACCGCCCCTTCGACCAGCCCACACTAACCAGCGTGGTGAAGTGTGGTCAAACAACCGACCATTACTGACATGGACCGGTGGAAGCCTTCATCCAGCAGTGGATTGACTAAGAACTGCATCGCATGGCGTCGTCTCATATTCCAGTGGATGATTTGCTCAGTGTGACACCAACGTCTCAATGACCGTTATCTCCGTCCACAGAACCTGGTTCTTGAAATCTTTTCCCACTCATGCACTGATCAGGCTCAGTCCTGCTTGGCTTCCTGGAGTCCTTTAAGCGAAACATTGGGATCCTTCGGGGTGAACATGCCCAGCTGAGATACGAGCACACATACTCGCGTGCAAACAAATGCACATATGTGCAAAATATTGGAAGGAGGTAGTGAAAAATTGGATATTAAAAACACACACGCACTCTCCTCCCACACACCGCTTTTTTTAGTTATTAGCAACATAACCATTAAGCTTGCTGACTATTTTAATAATCAGCATATAAATATGGGACTTAACAAAAAATCCCATGGTTAGTTTGGTTTTATAATTTGCCGATTTATTTTTAACCTCCTCCCACTCGTTACACGCGCACGCAGCGAGAAGGGCATTCCTGCTCATTGGTCATACAGCCGGCATCGTCTGTAAGTTCATCATCGTCATCGTCGTGACGTTGAGCGTTTTACATCGTGCCGTCTCACGGGGGAGCTTTGTAGCTCTGCCGTGCCATCGCTCGCCCTGCATGTGCCGGGCGGGGCGGGCGGGGCGGGGGCGGGGCGGGCGGGCGGGGGGGGGTGCGGGGCGGGCGGGGGGGGGTGCGGGGCGGGCGGGGGAGGGGTGCGGGGCGGGCAGGGCGGGGCGGGCGTGAGGGGGGGGGGCGGGCCGGGCGGGGGGGAGGGCATCCCGGGCTCTGGGTTCTGGCGCCAGGGCCGGGATGGGGCTTCTCCCCCTCGTGGCTCTGCCGGGGGGGAGGGTCGGGGGGGGGGGCATCAGCAGGCCAGCTCTGGTGTCAGCGTGGGGGTTGCCTCCCCTCCCCCCTCGCCCCTCCCCCCGCCCAGCTGGTGCAGGATTGTGGAATCCGAAGACGAAATCGCCCTGAATTCTGGCGGCCTCCTATCTCTGACGTGAATCCGGGGCTGAGTGTAATTTGTAATGGATGAAGAATCAAACGCCGCATTCGGCAGTGCTCGTTTCAATTGACGGCTCTGAGACTCGTCGTGTAACTTACACATTCCTGTGCAAGGGTGGGTGGGGGGTGTAATTGAGAGTACGTCGCGCTGAATGTTTTTTTTCATCTCAGAAGTATCAGCAGGGTTGAACTTGCTTATCACTTGAATGGGAGATCACCTGGGCATTGCAGGTGTTGTAGGCTTGGGCTGCGAGGTGGCTAGGAGATTTCAAGTTCAAGTGCATTTATTAGGTATAGCTCTGTGAGCCATTCGGCTCTTGAATCGGGTGCAAACGCAGCAAACAAAAAACAAAAACAAGAAAACCTCTTAAAGTGACTATGTGTAGATGGCTGCACAGCGATGGATTCCTGAATCTATCTGGGTCGAGCTTTGCGTGTTACTTGCTCGCACGTGTGGGATTCCCCTTCATATGCGTGGGCGTTCTTCGGTTTCCTCCCGCGTGCCAAACTCTCAATAATGGAATGGACCAAATATCATAATACATAGCGGGGCCCTCCTCCTGACAAAAAGGTGTTCCTGGCTAAACGAATATGGGGCAGCTGGGTGGCTCCGGACTCGACTGCCATATCAGCCCTGAGCTGCTACCACTTAACTCCTTGGTGTAAACATGGGTCTCAACCAGCCGTGCTTAGCCTGGGTTCTCACGTGCAGAGACTGCATGATGGTGACAGCTTAGTCACCAGCTACTGCAACATACAACGATCGTAATATAAAATTTAGTTCCTTGATTTTATTGTGCTTTTGTTGCAGCTGGGCTAATAAAACAACAAAAAATTGTGCGGGGAATTCGAGCGGTGTGTCCCGGGTGATTGTAGGAAATTCGAAAAGGAATTAAATCATCATAATCATCATCATCTTGTGGGACCATTCTGTGATACAGTGCGCTGCATTGGCAGCTGCCAGAGTTCTCAATGGAAATGTTTCCATCTGGTGACATGCAAATATCACAGCGTTAATTATAATTGGGGGTAAATATGTTAAACTAGCTGTTCACTTAGATACCCACCTAACTTTATCATGATTCCCTTGCCGACGCGAGTTTGATTTTTTTCATGAGAAGAAAAAAATACTTTTAAATCGGTCAAAATCACTCGAAAGAGTGACGTCGCTGCAGTTATGAGCGCGCAAGGCACAACGTGCGTGAGTGACTCCGCAGTTATGTCACTCGACTGCTCACGGTCGCAACTTCCAGTGCTTTATTTTCGATCAACGAAGCTCGAAACTGGCGTCGGAGGGCCAGGAGACGACGCAGCCTCGGTCGTGCATCGACAAGACAGGAGCGGGTTTGTTATATTGGATTGTGTCCTTTGCACAGTCACAGAGGGTACAATTATGCCTATGGGATCCAATTTAATGAGCACGATCCTGGCCTTACGGAATCCGGTTTCATGTTAATGACACAATGCCTTTTGAAATTCAGCCACTTGTTGACAAGCCGAGCTCTGTGGAATATATGCTGTGGCCACTTTCTCTGGTTTTCGCTGTGTAAATCCCCACGTAAATGAATAAATAGTGTTAATTCTGCTTTCTTTGTTCTTAGGCCTATCCTATGGATTAACGTAAGGATGTAGTTACCCGTAAACAGCGAGCTCTACGTGTTTTACCCTTTCAAAGGGACCCCTGAACTAAATGCGAACTCATATTACGAAGGGTGGGTGGGTGGTGACAAATGAGACAATACATTTGTTGACATGCAGCCAACTTCTTTATGAGTAGCCAAAGAAAGCGTAAACATTCCACGGAGCACGGACACCGTGGAGATGGAGCGACGAAATCAGTCAATGTGTAGATGCTGGATAGATCCTTGCATCCCCCAGACTGAGATATGGCGACAGCTTGCTAAGGCCTTCATACGGCAGTGGATTGATCGTGGCTGATGATGATGACGAAATACTATCTTGCAAGTGATTTCGTTTTGGCATGAAAGTGTATCTGAAAAAAAATCCCCGCACGTTAACCGTATTTTAGAGCACTCCTTAGAGACCCGCAGTGTTATGCGAACGGTAATTGTTAACATAATATCATTCGCGCACAGTGTCCCATTAATGCACGCACACAGGGCACGCAATTCTTAAATTGTGCACGTCAACAAATTAAGCACCGAAGCTCTAATGAGCGTGGTAATCGAGGTCATTAATGTGCCACGAATTACACAACAACGCGATGCGCTTTCCGCTCCGAGTTCTGTGCGACCGCTAACCGCTCACGTCCAGGTCATCGGCGCATGAAATGCCGCGCGCAGAAGTCGTCTCCCGGGGTGAACATTATCCTCGTGACCAGCGTCGCGAGACGAGCGCGGTTATTTAATGGGTCGTGGTGGGGGGGGGGGAGGTTTCCACCAGCCAACAGCGCTTATTTAATGTTTTGATTTCCACTCGTCGTTTCGTTTGTTGTTCCCTTCCCCCGCTCCTCCGATTAGCACGGCGCGAGATAAGTTCAACGTAGTACATTCATTCCACGCGCTCGCCGTCAAGTGCCACGTGTCATTCTCTGCAACAGTCAAATAAATTATGGGGAGAGCCTTTGAGGCTAGCGAAGGAGCAAACTCATGTTTATTGTAAATATTGTCCAGATATGTTGAACGTGCATTATTGTCAGCACGGGACAATTGCGGTGTGAAATTGAGGCGGCCATGCAAACAAGCACTGGCACAATTTAACAATTAAGTACCAGTAATCTATCTTTGAAGTGCTTTTGGCATTAAATATCCATGTGCGTTGCTGAGGCAATCTCTCACA
The DNA here is from genome assembly GCF_965212315.1 of Lampetra planeri. Classification (NCBI taxonomy): domain Eukaryota; kingdom Metazoa; phylum Chordata; class Hyperoartia; order Petromyzontiformes; family Petromyzontidae; genus Lampetra; species Lampetra planeri. The sequence goes on along the minus strand of NC_136108.1, from coordinate 2,651,289 downwards.
AGCATTATTGGTTGAGCTGGTTTTGATTTCCTCACTTGAAGGACACCTTTTATAATCAGCCACTGCGCTTTAAAGAGATTCCACACCTTGATTCCCCGAATGTTGCAAACAAACAAAAACGTTTCATATCTGGAGGAGGCGCGTGTGATGTCGCATTGCATTTGTTTGTGGTAGCCGGGTGTTCGGCAGGACTGTCTCGTCTTACCTTCCTCCCTCATCGGCCAAGCCAGGCAGAGCTGGCCTTCCTCCGCATCCCATCCACAACCACCGGCACAGAACTTCAATTCGATCAATGGCATCGATCCCTCGGCGCTGATAGGTGCATTGATATGTTTACGGTAATGACCATCTCCGTGCCCGCGGTGTCATGAACCTGCCTTCCCACTTATTAAATCCCTATCAAGGCCGCCAGAGCGGATGAGCACACGCGTGCTCTGATTAATGTTCGCTGCAGGGAAGCTGTGCTCATCGCGGGACATCGATCACGCCCTCCCGTCGTCAGGGCCGGCTGGGGCTGGTGGGCAGTCCGACGGTCTGGCTGGATGGCTGGTGGGCTGACTGGCTGGGTGGCTGGTGGGCTGACTGGCTGGGTGGCTGGTAGGCTGACTGGCTGACTGGCTGGTGGGCTGGGTGGCTGGGTGGCTGCTGTGCTGACTGGCTGGGTGGCTGGTGGGCTGACTGGCTGGGTGGCTGGTGGGCTCACTGGCTGGGTGGCTGGTGGGCTGACTGGCTGGGTGGCTGGTGGGCTCACTGGCTGACTGGTTGGTGGGCTGACTGGCTGGGTGGCTGGTGGGCTCACTGGCTGGGTGGCTGGTGGGCTGACTGGCTGGGTGGCTGGTGTGCTGACTGGCTGGGTGGCTGGTGGGCTGACTGGCTGGGTGGCTGGTGGGCTCACTGGCTGGGTGGCTGGTGGGCTCACTGGCTGGGTGGCTGGTGGGCTCACTGGCTGACTGGCTGGTGGGCTGACTGGCTGGGTGGCTGGTGGGCTGACTGGCTGGGTGGCTGGTGGGCTGACTGGCTGATGGGTGGGCAGTCGGGCGGTCTGACTGATGGGCGAGCGGGCGGGCGCATGGACGCGAACGATGCCACCTCGAGCCGTCCCTCGCTCTGCTTAATTGGGTTGAAATAAATACGCAATAAGTGCGTCGACAGTTGCCAGCGAGATGGAAGCGATCCTTTGTTTGGTTTCTTCAAAAAGGTTTAGTTGCCTTTAGAGTCCTCTGTAAAATAATAGATGCACTGGTTGTAATAATAATAGTCGTTTATTTATCCAGTAAAGTCTCCTGACTCTTTGTCGACCCATCCTGGACTGAGATGTTTGTATGTCAGAAAAAATAACACTCGAGCACCCAGGTAAAATAGACTCGCACGAGGAGATCATGGCCCAAAACAAATTTGGGAAGAGGTGGGCAACATGCAATTCTTGCTTCACAGCATTCTACTATCCGCCTGGTAGCCTGGTTGGTTGAGCATTCCTTTATGTGTTCTGTTTTAAAAGGGCAAAGGTGCAGCCCTGCAATGACTTACTCACACCACTGTTGACGGAAAAGCCTTCGCTAAAAGGTGATCAAAGAGGAGACCCCCCCCTACCCCACCCCCGGACGGTGTTTTATCCTCCTCGTCCAGGCTCGCCAAGACGTCTTGGCAGGGGCAGCTATATACTAATGCAGAACAATTTGAGGTTGTGTAACTTTAAATCAGTGGTTCTTCTTAACCTGGGGTGCACGCACCCCCTGGGGGTGCGAGACACGGCCAGATTTATTTCGAAGGTAGATAATCGAAACACAAATTACGCACGGGCACGAAAGTACAACTACTTTGTTTCATCAAACCCTACGTGTTTATTAACATACATTTTTTAAGCGATTATAACCAAAGGGGTGCAAGGCTAGAGTAAAGGTTATAAGAACCACTGCATTAAATTAAAGTACTCCCCGTAGGTGCCCTGCGGAGCGGTTGACAGCTTGGGCACAGCGTGTCGAGAACCTGGGGGTGGACGCAATGGCCGAGGGCGTGGACGGCGTGGGCGTGACATTTTGAGTGGTGGGGCAGCTGCTGCTACTGCTGCTGCTGGCTGCCATCTGTGCAAATGAGCGATGATCGGCACAAAGTGTGAGCTAATTTGCGATCGCTGCAGGTCATGAAAGAGATTGCCGTTTGTGGAGAATAACTTTCGTTAACTGAAAGAACCACAGGTCACATAAGGGTCGTTATCCGAAATGCTTCAGGATAATTGGGCAAGTAGCGAGCGCGATTACGGCTCGTCGTGGCAACGCGTGGCAGGGGTTCGTCTCGAATGCGCGTGGATGTTCTAACGAAATTTGGGGAAATCGAATTAATGTGTGCCGTACGTTGTACACGTAGTCAAGGTATCGATTCCAAGAACACAGGATGAGATGTTACTATCCTTTGTGCAAGCACTTCCAAGAGTTCATGAACAGTGAGCCTGGTGAAATTTGGGGAGCGCATCGTCAGTAGTGAACCTTTGGTTCCTAGGGTGTTTGGGCCTTTCACACTATACACCCTCCCCAAAGGCGGCCAGCGACAGGGTGATCAATCCTACGCTTGCGTCCCATTCCCAATTAGTCATAGGAGTTGCCTTGTTGTTGATAGCCAACACGTAGTCAAGGTATCGACAGTTACATAACACAAATTGGGCTTATTTGCTGTGAAAATATAAGACTTTTCTAGATGAAACAGATGGTAATGATGATGATCAGTTCTTTGATTATCCACTGTTGGATAAATATTTTTTCCCCACATTGTCTTACATGTGGATTGTTTAACCATACTTCACCTATCTGGTAAAATGGGGGTTCAGGACCGGTCCAGGTATCGCCACAAATAGCGAGGAATTACACTCACTGGGTTTAACGGAGCAGTGCATGCACCGTTGTGTGCCACCGCTCTCACGGATGAAATAAAAAATATCTTCTTTTTATACCCGACAGAGCGATCACTGCATTCTGAATGGGGGCGAAGCTAAGGCCAGGCAGACATAGAACAGTGTGCACGATATCCACCGCAGTGGCCACCATACTTCAGGACAGGGAGGCGGCTAGAATTCACGGTGCCATCACCTTCTCACTCGTGACAAATAGGACAGACATCGGTCCTCGGTCTAGACTGGGAGAGTAGCGGGAAGTTTGCACAGTTGGGCAAAATTTGCTCTCGATTATGGGAGCAACAGAAGACAGAGGTTGTCCTCCTTTCACAAGGGGATTGATGAGCAGTCTACGAAGGAGGCCATGTCATCGTCATCATCATCACCACCCCCCACCCCTCCCTATTTAAACCGTGTAAAGTAGATGAACATAACCATGTTATTATAACGTGTTGTTATAGCATAAGCGCTTGCCGAATAACATCATTTCCGTTGATAAATAAGTATGTTTGGAAGGTGATGTCTACGTTACACACGTCACTGTTGGGAAGAAGCGAGTTCGAGTTAAGGAGCCACTGCTGGTGGTGTGGTGAGTGCCGATATGGATGTATACTGAACTTCTTTCGCACCGTACGTAGCCAACCGTGCTAATCGGAGGTGCGATCAAAGTGTCGAGATTGCTGCGAGCTGCGCTTTGGATGCTTCGGGCACACGAGTGACTTTGAAGCGGCAGCTTTGAAGTGGGAGGAAGTGGGGACGAGGCGAGTTGCTGCATGGACGAGAGGCACCACGGTGGTCCAGGAGATGTTAACTCCCTCGCCTGGTATGCAGGAGGTCGTGGGTTCGATCCCAACCCTGACGCCTGCTGTTGTATATTTGGAGTTTGCGTGACCTCTCTCTTTCTCCATCATCATCACGGTGGCTAGGAGATGTTGACTACCTCGCCTGGTATGCAGGAGGTCGTCGGTTCGATCCTGACCCTGACGCCTGCTGTTGTATATTTGGAGTTTGCGTGTGTGTCTCTCTCTCTCTCTCTCACCATCATTATCACGGTGGCTAGGAGATGTTGACTACCTCGCCTGGTATGCAGGAGGTTGTCGGTTCGATCCTGACCCTGACGCCTGCTGTTGTATATTTGGAGTTTGCGTGTGTCTCTCTCTCTCTCTCACCATCATCATCACTGTGGCTAGGATGTGTTAACTCCCTCGCCTGGTATGCAGGAGGTCGTGGGTTCGACCCTGACGCTTGCTGTATATTTCGAGTTGGCATGTTTCTCCCCATGGTCGTGTGGATTTTTCTCCGGGTCCTCCGGTTTTTTTCCTCCACGTTTAGAAAATGCATTTAGAGTATCTGGCTGCTATAAATGTCCACATTATAAGCCACTACGTTGAAATATCATTCGTGATAGCCAGGTTGCTTCTGAAAAAGAGCTATATATCACAGCGGGCCTTCCCTGGTAAAATGAAAAAGTTCCGCTTTGTAGTTTCCAGTTAACGGTGGGTAATTAACCTGGGATGAACAGCGGTAAGAGCGGGCAATCTCCTTTTTGCTTCTTGAAAGTCAACGTCACCGTGAATACCCTCTGGGCCACATTAAGGTGGCGGTAGTGACAGCTTCTTCCTGATTTGGTTCATTGAAACATCTACGAACACAGAGTGTCAAGATTTTGAACCTTAAAAAAGAAAGCCTATACATTATTAAGCAGCGGTGATGTCATCTTCAGTATAAGGCGAGGGCCATGTCTACTGCAGAATAATATGACGCTTGCTTTTATAATTGAAACGCAAAAGATCTGTGGCTGATGCATGCCTTTGGAAAACAATTGGAAATCAAGGTCAAGCTTCTCTTGAAAGAAGCCAATTTGCAACAAAACTTCACTCTTTAGATGAAAACTGCAAATTGCTTGAGGGGTTTGAGAGATTCATCCCTTATGGATTCAGAGATTTGTCCACACGGCAGATGCAAGAGGTGTTTTCGCCGCCCACAGTGTATTAATTGTGAAAGTGAAGGCTCCTCTCGAGGCTATAAAAATAAAAGTTTCGATGTGCACAGAGAAGCATGGAGAGATGCACCGAGAGATTAAAGGTGGACCACATGGATAAGCTAACAAACACAAACCAGAGGCATCACATGGACTGCTGAGAAGAGTCGCTGTGCTTGGGCAGGATGCGTCTCGTAGAATACGCGATGGCCAATGAATGAGGCTCGTGACAGAATGGCAGCCAAAATCAAGGAGAGAACTTGCCGGAGAGGATGACCCCCACCACGGAGATGGAGCAATGAGATCAGTTCACGTGCCGGAGTAAGACGGATTGTGGCGTCGCAGGATCACGTGTGATGGATACCAACAGTACGGGGAGGCCTTCATCCAGCAGTGGATAGTCGGTGACTCATGATGGCCAATGTCAAGGAGAACTAACATTGAGGCCTTGAAATAAGTTGAGTCTTGCACTCTTAGCAAATATTACAGGGACACACTGTTAAAGCATTAAAAAAAACCCGGGTGTAAATCTTGTGCGAGCACAGGCAGATCAAGGTGCGTTTATTTGTCCTGGTGTCAAAATTGGTAATGGATGTGGCTAAAAATAGATTAGCGCAGGGAGATGATCCATGCGCTGCTTGTGTATGGACGTTTCGCGAACAATATTATCTATGAGAAGTGTTTTTTTTTGGGATAGATTGCGTAAATATATAAAAGTGTCGTTAAACCCGCCACCACCCAACACAGCCAGGTGGTGGGTTAGATCGCGTGATTATAAACGTGTACGTTCAAGCCGCCACCACCCAACACGGACAATTAGTAAGATTTGTCACGTAAACAGAACATGGCAATTCGTTACTAGTTCAACACACCGGTGTGCTGTACTAGTAACCTTACTAATTGGCTGTGTCGGTGGTGGGTTTGACGACACATTTATATCTACGCGATATAACCCAATACAACCTATATTATCGAATTGTAAATGTTGTGGGTTTACTCTCCAACACACCGGTGTGCTGAGCTAGTAACTAATTGGCACTTTATTTAGGTGACAAACCTTCGTAATTAGCTGTGTCGGGTAGTGGCAGGTTTAACGACGCATTTATATTTACGCGATCGGACCCAATCCACCTCTATTATTGTGGATGTATGTGGAACTTCTTTCGCACCATACATAGCCAACCGTGCTAATCAGACGTGTGAAAAGTTAAGACCTTGAGAGGGGATGCCATGCGCATGCAGACGGCAGTCGAGACGTCTGAAAATATTGATTTATAGTACATTACACATTTTAAATGATCAGAATAATAATCTTCATTTAGACTGGAAGAATCCGATGAGCTATGGAGCTGTTTTCCACAGACGTCCAGTAAAGTATGAACTCCACACGGCTCTAATCTACAGCTGTTTGCAACCTTTACGCAGATTTTTCGAAGCGTCGATGTTCAGGACGGTTTGCTATTATCGCCGTTTTGCAACGGTGGCACAAACAGTTTAGTCGTATTTACCATCACGAGGTTCAAAAGGCATACATATTCGGCATGTGCACAAATGAAGAATCAGATTGACGGACAACTCATGCCAGAGGGAAAGGCAAGCTTTTTGGAGATTACAAAAAATAACCCGAAACACCTTCGGTTGCCGATGGGCTGCTCGGTAAGTGGAATATCTGGTCAATACGGGGCAGCGTGGCTGTATTTAAGCGTAATTGATTTGAGTGCCGTGGGGACAGAGGAGTCAGAAGAGTGCAGCTGGTGAGCTTTTTTTGCCGAGATGGCCCTGAAATTGTATGTCGTAGCAAATCAGCCCCCCTCGTGTGTGCCAGACAGGGGCTTTGTCTGTGTGCTGACGATTGAGTGCACGTGATGGGCAGAGGCGATTGGAGTAATTAACTAAACTCATTTTTTCATGAGCAGGTGAGAGGCTGATGAGAGACCAATGCGTCCTTTGCAAAGGAAATGTCCACGCGTTCTGTGGAGGCCAATCGGTGCATCAAGACGCTTGTGGAACGGGAGCAGAATGAGCTACAAGTGAAAGCAATATTTTTTAGATAATTTTTTTATTCATTCAAATCTTGCAAACGAACGAGGCATTGTACGGAAATCAGCGAAACAGGCAATTATGGTTACATAGTGAATTTGTGGAACAATAAATAGTACGAGCGATAAATCGAGCGGGCTCTGCAATTGAAATTGTCAAATGAGGCCAACCACGTGAGATGAGAGCAGGAGGATAACACCGCAACACGTACACCGTTAAAAAAGCAGACGGTGAAGTGTAACTTCAATTCAATAAAAATGCAATTTTAATTTAAAGCTTTCGTGACTGCAGGGATTCATATTCTTGGTTCTTTCGGTAAAGTCACGTAGAAGGGAAATAATAAAATAATATAGATATAAAACAATACAAATTCTCACGACGTTTCGACTGCAACACAAGCAATCATCATCAAGTGTGAAATCCACAGCAAGAAAATTTAAAATTCAAAAAATGTATTGCTGTGGATTTCACACCGGATGATGATTGCTTGTGTTGCAGTCGAAACGTCGTGAGAATTTTTATTGTTTTATATTTCTATTATTTTATTATTTCCCTTCTACGTGACTTTACCGAAAGAACCAATAATAAAAATGCAATTGTTTCATGAAAAGAACATACCGCTATTGTAAATCCCATCTCGTTTACGGAAAGGCGTATTATGTACGAGTAAACACTTCGTGTGTATATCGATGTGTAATTCCGTCATCTGAATAAATAACAAATATCAGAGCGATAAAACCGCGGGGCAGAGGTCGCAATCTGGTACCCGATACCCGTACCCTACCCGATACCCGGCTATCCGTACCCGGCCGGGTACGGGTACGGGCACCCGTTTGCGACCCTGGTGCGGCCGGGTACGGGTACGGGTAAGGAATCAAAACCCGTTTGCGACCTCTGCCGCGGGGTCAATCGTCGACGCGTCATTGTCGCTCGCGTGGCGGTGGTAGCGGCGGCGACGCGCGGACCGCGGCGTGCCCTCGTGACTTCCTAGCGCCTCGAATCGGTGTCTTTGACTCCTGCGGAAAATGATTATAATGACAAATTCAGGAAGTTATTGTACTTAAAATAAATGCGAACGGGGATTTTTTGTATTGTTTATCCACTTTGATTATTTTTTGGTTAGCGCACCGAGCTAGGAGCCAGGTGACCCGAATTACGTTTTGACTCTGCCTGACATCAGTGGCAAGCGATATATCTGATCCAGTTAAAGAACCAACCACCCCACCGGCCCCCTCCTCAGCACCTTCACCAACCCCTCACTTGCCAGTGTGGTGAAGTATGGTCAAACAACCCCGATAACCAAAAGGACCACGGAGAGGCCTTCATGAAACATTTGAAATTCAGTCAATTATTATACGTTTCAATATAAGTTTCAAGTGGATTTTAGTATATTTTTTAATATATATGATGTTCATGTTCATATGATTTAAATTGCGTGGTTTATTGAGATGCATTTGTACGTGTACCTGCTTTACACATTCAGTTATGATTTCTCTCCCGCTAAATCACAGTCTTCTTGAAGGAAGCGAACCAGGCCAAATGTTGAGATATGTTCTTTTCCTTTCATCAAAAAACATTCCTCTTTAAAATGTGTTTCTTAACTCTGCTGCGTTAGTGGGAGTTTTGTAGGTTTAAGAAAACGAAGGGAGACCTTAGGCTCCAAACATGTTCAAGGGGTCCTCGATCAGTGAAATAAATCACCAAATTTCAGCTCGAGTTCAGATCCTAATCAACATAGAAATCTCATAATTCTCAAAACACGACGACAACGTGTGTTATTGTTATTAGTCTATCAATGTCACGATTGTAACACAACTACTGATATAACTAGGTTACGTAGCTTGTTCAGCGAATAATAGTTTGTGGTCAAGCAACGTTCCCAAACATTATTTCTGTTTGGAGCCTTCAATGGGCCAGCAACACCACCACCGAAACCATACAACGTACACACGAGACAACCGCTTGGTATTGTTAAACTAAAGTAAACCATTCTTATGTTACCACGTAATGCACACTGAGCTATATAGCTCTTTTTCAAAAGCAACCTATCACAAATGATAGCTCAACGAAGTGACTTATCACGTGGAAATGTATCGCAGCCAAATACTCTGAACGAATGTTGATTCTAAATGTGGAGGGGAAAACCAGAGGACTCGGCGATAAATCCACGCGACCACGAGGAGACAGACACGCAAACTCCCAATATACAGCAGGCGTCAGGGTCGGACTCGAAGCCACGACCTCCTGCACACCAGGCGATGGAGTTAACATCTCGCCACCGCGACCTGCCTTGCGACGAAACACACGCCGATAACCGCCTTGATCGACGGCGAGGGCGATGGGTTGATCCCCCCCCTCTCTCTCTCTCCTACCGTGCCGCACGCAGGCCCCTTCTGCAATGCGACCCGGGATGAGATCGGGACGTGCTGGCCCAGCAGCGAGTCGAGTCGCGTCGTCGTGAGACCCTGCCCGGATCGGTTCAACGGCGTGCAATACGACACCAGCAGTACGCACGCAACAGATAAAGATCCCCCGTATAGCCTTCATAGACAGTTTTTTTGGGGCAAGTGCTGTTAGCAAGCACCTATGAAGGCCGGCACGGCACACGAGAGGAAAGGTAGCTAGCACCACGCCCGGCCGCCTTTGTCTCCCTAGTGGCTATGATTAGACACCGCATTGGGTACACATTGGAGGCTGAGTCGATCTAGAGGAGTCCCAGGATCAGCTCAGATAATCTATCACTGGTATTGGCCGCGAGCGGGAATCGAACTCGGTTCGCCCGGTTCGTAGCGCAGCGCACACACGCTAATGCACACACACGCGTGGGCTCGCGCGTGTGCGCACGTACACACACCGCACGCGTGTGCGCACGTACACACACACACGCACGTGTGTGTGTGTAGTTTCCGCCGAGCTGCCATGCCACGCGGTGCCTGTCACTCACGCCGCAGCATGTTCCAGAAGGCAGGTGTGGCAGGGGGCATACAGACTTCATGCTGCGAAAGAATGCCAGCACTAATATTTATATACGGGGGTGACGCGATTGCCTTTGGGCCCGTTGACCAATTAGAGTTCTCAATAGGCCTTGACACAGGGTTGTAGGGATTTTCCAGCCAGGCAGCTTGTGCATTGGAATTGTATTGCAGGTGCTGTGTATTCAAAGAAAGCAAATTGCACTGAAATTATTTGGCAAATTGCAGATGGCTGTAACATTTTAAGTGTGTAGGTAACGAGACTTTTCACATCACAAAAAATAAAACTTTAAACTCTCTTGGGCTATGCGCCTCCTTCCACAATAGTGCCTCCCAGACATGTGTTTATCAACCATGCCGGCCTTGAGCTGGATTCAACTTCACATGTTATCAGCAAGACGTGATGGTCTATCTGAGCGTGCCCCAAGAGGCCCTGGCCATTGGTACGGGACACCCAGTGCATGATTTCACCCAGAACAGCACGCAGAGCTGTTTCGGGAATTATCTTGGCACTCCACATTCACCCATCCTTATTTTAGCCTCATTATACTGCAGTGGTGGGTATGCTGGTGGCAATATAGGGTACAATAATACATGCTTATTATAGATATTTAAGTAGTTCGTGTTCTACACTGACAATCACTCATCCATGCCAGCCTAGCTGCATCCCCTACGACATGGGGTGAGAAATTAAGCCGTGATAACCACAGAACGACCGTTGTGTTTGTGTGGACAGAGAGCGTGTACCGCGAGTGCATGGCGGATGCCACGTGGGCACGACGCTCCAACTACTCGCTGTGCGAGGCAATCATCCTGAGCAAAGTGAGTTTGCCTCGACGCGTACGACATGTAATACATTACACGTATACACATCGAGAGTGGAGGCAACGCACAGCGCTAACGATACAGGAGGCTACGCTCACATCAGCGACAGACACAACAGAAATGTTTGATTTTTGATTTAAAGCTTTCGTGACTGCAGGGATTCATATTCTTGGTTCTTTCGGTAAAGTCACGTAGAAGGGAAATAATAAAATGCTACAAATATAAAACAATACAATTCTCACGACGTTTTGACTGATTGCTTGTGTTGCAGCCGAAACGTCGAGAGAATTTTATTGTTTAATATTTTTATTCTTTTATTATTTCCTTCTACGTGACTTTACCGAAAGAACCAAGAATATAAATGTTTTGAGTCTTTTTTCTTTTACAAACGACGCCCAGGCGTGTTCCTGGTGAATTACTTAAAGCTGTGGACGCCGTGCGAGAGAGACGCTCCCGCCGCTGGGTGAGAGATGCCACCCCGGGCCCTCGGAGTGTGAACTGTCGCACTGCGCAAAACTCCTCGCAGGAGGTGCGACTTCTCGATTGTTGTCCTTCCCCCGCAACTTCGATTAGCACGGTTGGCTACGTACGGTGCGGGAGAAGCGCATACATACGAGCGCAGATGGTGCGTGTGTCTTGAAGCGAAAAATAGCTTGGGTCCTCGGTGGGCCTGCGATGATTCACGGCTGTTGCGCGTGGCACCAAGCTGTCGTGAGCGAGGCGGCGAGCGAACGGCAAGGCCGGCCGCGCCGTGTGGAGTTCGTGTCGTCTTCAGCCGACTGCATGCATCCACGTGCTCCAGAGCCGCAGTCGAGGGAGAGCGAGGAAACAATCTGCTACACGTTAACGAGATCGGAGCGATTGCTCTGACAGTGGAGAATAGTCATCCACGTGTACCCTTCCATCTGCGAGAGGAATGATGAAGTCACATTTGGCACTGACAGAAATTCAGGCCTCTTCAAAAGTGCAGAGACACTTTCATCGTAGGCTACTGCATGTGGGTTAGTAAGAAGGCAGACACACATTTTAAGGAGTTGGGTTTAAATCTACCCCTGGGATGTCTCGTTCACCAGTGATGCTCATCAGCCATGCTCAATCCACTGCTGGATGAAGGCCTTCCCAAACTGTCACTAAACTTCTTGGTCCTCAACAATCGATCAGCTCCTGCACATGCATATCTAGTTTGTAAACAATGTTAAACGATTACTTAAAAAAAAAAATTCCATCACTTGGGCCCACCAGTAGACACCCTCTCGGATTAAAAAAAAAGTAATCGTTTAACATTGTTTACAAACTAGATATGCATGGGGATATTTTTCCTGTCACCGTTTTCACTAAATCCCATTGCACCAATATTGACAAACTTGTCAAGTGGAAAATGTCAAGCTTGACAGGAGACAACGTCACATCTCTTTGAGGCCAAATAGTGTCCAATGCCTGCGTATTGTGGGCAATATCTCAATGTGGAAACGTTTTGGCCAATACTGTTTCATGAGCCTATATCCTCAAAATCACGTGGTTGGGTTGAGTATTCACAACGCGCGGGTGGCCAACATATTTGTTCAGCTCGCGCAACTCAAATTCTGTTCTGCCACAGCCTGCGCCATAGAACATTTGCGGTGGCGTTAAGTTTTGCAGTCGAGATGTGTGCTTTGCCAAGAAAATAATTTTCAACGGACATAAGCACCAAGGTTGTTTGACGAGTGAGCTTGAGTAAAATGCTTAATTACTTTTTGTTTTGTGTCAACTTTCATGTGGCTCAACCTGTTGCAAGTCACGGCCATAGAGACCATTTGCATAGGGCCTATTTTAAACAGCAAGTGCAGCGCAAAGAGATGTGGAATTCCATAGCCACAGGGGTCTCGCAGCTCTCACATGCTCGACCCCCATCTAGTTCTGCACTGTGTCGCTTTAATAACAGACACACGGGGGGCGCTAACTTGGAAAAAATGATCAACTAAACATGAATGCATTTAAATAAATATAATACAAATTGGATTTACAGGGCATTGATCAAAATGCATTCGCATCTCAGGATGCTGCAGAAGTAGTGGCACGTTTGTATAATGGTGAATAAGAAGACGGCATAAATACCATCAATCATCATCATCATCACTGGCCATGATCTACACACTGCTGGATTAAGGCCCCCCTGCATCGTCCATAACCCTCATGTACTTGTGGTGCTACAATCCATCTGGCTCCCGCGCATGAGCTAATCTCATCGCTCCACTCTCGTGCCCTTGTTTACCTCATTTTGTCTCACGATGGAGGCCACGGTGTCTCTCATCTGCGTTCGTTCTCTGATCCATTTGCTCGTCTTTCTGCCTCTCAGCATCATTCCAAGCGCGCACCTCCACGCAGCTTCATGCACATTACAGTTTTTATTCCAATTTCTTTTTCCGCGTCAATGCTTTCCCCAATCCATTCATCGTAGCAGGAAATATGCGCTGACTTGAGGTACAATGACATTCAAATCTCCAAAGCACTCCAGCATACCCTCACTTCACATCTATAGTTCATCATCTTCATCCCAATTCACCTTCAACAATAACCCTGAATATTCATACTCTGTTATTTTCCAGTCGTTTCCTTCCCAACAATAATTATCTTTTGCTCAGAAAACTTGTTGCATGTAACTTTTGTGTTGCTCTTACGCATTCCTTGGCCCGCATTTGCAACATTTTTTTGTTGACTTCAAATTTTCTTGTAGTTGAATTCCTACTGATTCAGCATGTACATGAGAAGAGGCGCTGCCAGTTATAGGCAGTGGCAGAATAGAATGTCTCGATCAAGGGCAAGGTGTCATTCGCATAGATGGCAAGTGAGAGGAAGTCCACGACTGTTGGGGGCAGCAGAGGAGAAGAAGAAACCTCCCACATGAGCGACGGTTGACTTACAATATCAGCAGGAAGAGAAACAGTGAAGCTGACACACTTCCCATTTCACTCCTGTGACCGGCATTTCTGGAGAGTGATTCGAAGGCTCGCAGTGATAGGCAAAGTTGAGTTTTCCCAGATGTATTCTTATCCGAGGTTCCATGTCCATCACTATCAGTTACGGGTGAATTGACCCACTCAATCCCAATGCAGTGACCTAGCAACGTACACGATGGCACAGGTACTGATAACGGCTAAACCTTTCCAACCAAGTCCTCCAAACTTTATCAGGGTTTTCGTTACACAAATTGAAAATGTTTTCCCCTTCTTGATTGTGTGCCAGTCATGTCCCCGTCTGTCACAGGGATAAGAATCACGATGCTCATGGAAAACTCTCCGTGCTGAGGACAGAGCTACCTCACCTGACACGGGAGGAACTCTGATGTCTCATGGTTTATCCACCTTGATTAACAGTCCGTTGAAGCCTTGGCGTGTTCTATTAGGAGGCGCACTTTAACCCTGTGGGTATTATGCTTCGCTGTGCCACAGATGCAGTCACAATCACACCCTTATGGTTGGAGGGGAGTAAAATTATTGACGATAATTATTTAAAATGCAGCTGTGCAGTGGAAAAGTGCCGATCTCATAATCGGCAGGACATAAGCGCGGTGGATGACTCGGCCCATCATCCTTCTGGGATTAATAACACAAGAAAAACTTTGCGGAAAGTAAAAAGTGCTCGTCCTTAATTCCACCAGAGGAATGTGTAATTCCCATGCTTTGCCCAGGAGTGCCAATGGACATGTTTGTATGTCGAACCTATTTAGTAGCCAACTGCGCTAATCGGAGGTGCTGCAGAAGGACAACAAACTAAACACACAAAAAAAACTGTGTTAAAGAAATGAGGTTTCAGTCGAGGTTTAAAAGTGCATAGCTCCAGTGGCTTCCTAATATCAGAAGAATGAACATTGCAGACAGCTGTAGAAGTGCATCGGAAGGCGCACAATGCAGTGCCCGTCTTTGTTGATGTGAGCATCAAGGTACACTAATCCGAGCATGTTATTAGGTGATACTGCATTTGCAGTGGTATATGCTGTGCAGAAGGGCCACATGGTGATTGATGAATATATGGAGTATTTTGTTGGTCTGAGCGTGGATCACTCTGTGACTTTGTCTTCCACAATCGTGGGTCACAGGTCCAGTGCTGCACGTATCACAAGTACAGAAAAGGAACCCAACAGAATAATTTTGGGTTCGCCCTTAATTTGGCTCATGTTTAGATCTGAGATCAACAATATTATTTGCCTGTCACGTGACATTTTTTTTATTCTCTCCATGTTGCATGGTAGATTGGATTGTGCTGTCCCTAGTAATGACAAGAGATGACTTGAAACATTTAATAAGCAGCGTTGTGATATCTCCCTCCATAGGCCGTTCTCTAAGGCAGAGTGATCCGCCGCTCTGGGAGAGTTCTGTACGGATTCTTCATCTCTTGGCTTGAATGCCGATATAAAAATCGGCATGAAGTTGAGAAAAAAAGACGATACGTTTTTTTATCAAAAGGCCCTACTGACTCTCCCCCCTGTTGCTGTTGGCCATGTGTGCAGAAGAACAGCCAACACTACAAGGTGGCGCTTGTTGTGAACTACTTGGGCCACTGTGTCTCCCTTCTTGCACTCATGACGGCCTTCACCATCTTCTGGTGCCTCCGGTAAGGCGACACCAAAGTTCTCCATCAGCCATCACATACAAATCACGCAAGACAAGGCGGTGCCAGCAGTAGCTTTGCAGCTAGAATTGGCAGTGAGGTGGCAGATTGCAAGTCAGGTGGGTGAAATCCTACCTCTTCCTGGTATCATTAATGGAACAGTTCTGATGAAAATTCGGCATCTGAATCCTGGTTTCTGCTACCTATAATTAAAGTGGGTTCTCAGGTGCAGTGAGTTATGTTGTTAGCCCGGTCACCAATAACTGCACGAAAAAAAAACCCCATCATTAATTTGGCAAAATGTCATAGCTGAGAATTTAAAAAGTTAGTTTGGCCTGCAAAAAGTATTTTATTCAGAGCATATAAAAGGTGTGTACCCACTATGGATAGATAAACTAAGTGAAAGGACTTCAGAAGTACATTAACTCGTTGGTAACATCACCTGGGCCAGGTCTTGACACAAGGTGGTGCATTGCTACCTGCAAGACTTACAAATACAAAACACATTTCTTCATCTCTTGACACGAAGCCAATGTCAACATTTGAAAAACCGAAAAATAAGAGGCGAAAGGTACATGGTGCAGCCTTGCCATTGGTTGTTCACGCCACTGCTAGCGGAAGGTCCTCCATTCGAGGGAGTTCTAGAGAGCCTCGCTGGAGATGAAAATCGGGCGAAAACCAAATCCGAGCATTCACACTTGCGCATCACAAACCCTAACGACGTTGGCGCAAGCAGCTTGTCGCGCGATGCCACCGCCCGCACGAGCGGCCGTGCGGATCGGTTTGCCGCACGCGAGGTGAGAGAGAGAGAGCGCGCCAGCGGTCGCCGCTGTCGGCATCGGAAGTTAATGCTGTGGGCCCGTGCGCATGTTGGCGCGTGCAGCAGGAGCATCCGTTGCCTCCGAAACGCGATCCACTGGAACCTCATGACCACGTTCATCCTGCGCAACGCCACCTGGTTCCTGCTGCAGCTCATCGACCTGAGCACGCAGGAGCGCAACGAGGTGAGGACACTGCTCCGTCACGCACGTTCCGCCCGATGCGTGCACACGTGGGGCGCGCGTGCGTCCGTGCGCGCAACTCCGCGTGTGTCCACGCGCTGTTCTCGAGTGCTGCTGTTGTTGTTGTTGTTGGCCGCGTGTAACGTCCCACTGTTGGTTAATGCCTCCCCCATTTTATTACATTCCTATTATTTGTTGTTCCTGTCCGGTAGTCGCCTGTGCATTCTTGGATTTCGTTTCGCTGCTGCCATCTCTTCCGCTGTTTCCCTCTGCTTCTTTTGCCTTCTCTGGGTCTCTCCTCCGTAGTTAAAAATATTGATCACGAGTTGTTTTTGACATAGCGCTGCCCTATATGCTGGGATGGCTCGGAGTGCCTCACATCACATCGCATCAAACAGTTGAAAGGGGATCACCAGTGGCAGTTGTCCTTGTGCGCACACTGTGACACGGCAATGGCTTGGAAATGGGAATGCGTCGGCCAGTGTGGGGCAATGATTGCTCTCTGTAATCCCGATTGAGCAATTTGCTGGCTGTTCTTGAATCTGGAAAATGTAGACGCTGTTGCTGGCACACAGATGGCATACTCTTTGTCAGGGGATCTTTAACCTCGACGCGTATTTCTTACGATTAATGCACTTGCAGTATTTACCTGGGCAGCCGCTTGATTCTAAGCGTGAACCAGTTTTTCTCATGATGTGGCCTGCCCATTTTCCTTAGATTTTTTTTGCCTTCTCTAATGCACATACAAATAAAGCTAAAGATTTTCCTTCAACAAATGCAGATATTAAGTCGTGATTTAGCTCACAATGGCAAGCTTGAGCCTTGTGTGACCAGTACCACGCATTCCCGACCACCTTTATCTCCCTAGCATTGATATTGACCTATTACAGTTTGTATTTCGTTCTAAGGCTGAGCTGACTTCGCGGAGGATGAGGCCAGATTCAGAATATGATTGCTAAAGGTTTTAAGCTTGACTACGAATCAAAGCCAGGTCACTGAAATCCCAGTGCAGTGCACAAACAGCTGCGGCCCCACTCTCACAACAGGCGGACACAGACGAAGACAAAGATCCTCCGTATAGCCGTAACAGACTGTTGGGCCAAATGCTTTTAGCGAGCACAGATGCACACACACACATAGCCACGTGTGTTGGCATTCCCCCGAGATATAACTAGATTCAGGAAGCTCAGGTACCCGAGTTACAGGTCGTTTAATTTCACGCTTACCGGTCCGTGGAAGTAAGGGGTCTGTAGCCAACGGGTATCGAATTGGAGTTACTATCGTTTAGGGCCGCTTTAGTTTCCACAGGAGGTTGTGCGGCAATGCACGCAGGGGTACGAACGCGCGCAGAAGACAAAGCGATGTAAATTACAGTGACTCGCGGAGATCGTGGCTGGGCAAGCGTGCGTGGCATTTACGTTCAACTTGCATGTGTCTCGAGGCAGCCAACTCAGCTTAGCAGTAAAATCCTGACATTCACCCAGTCATGAACCACATTTATCCCCGACCCTGGCTTCCAAAGCAGTCTGGTCAGAGAAATAAAACATTTATTTTGCTCGTAAAGCATCTGAACACACGGGTGGTGCGTCTGTACTTTGCCGAGATATTGATGACAAAGCACCCGACTGGCGTTCAGGTATTCTAAATGTTAGGTCACGTGGCTGCATGCCTGCGGGAATGCGTAGAGGTGAATTTTTGCCGCTTGATGAATCGTTCCATGGATTGAGGGCTCGATCAATGCCCTCCATGACACGGAGTTTGGTTAGATTACAGGTATTATAGCCATGCGGGCGAGAATCCCTTGAAGCCTCAATTAAGCCCAGGACAACAGGATGCTGCTTATTGTGCACTGTTACATGAGCCGTCCATATTCACGTCGATATAGTATTGCTTTTGTTACAAAAAATTTACATGTTATTTTCACGGCGTTTGCAGGAAAACAACAACAACAATCAGCTGTAATGGAAGTGGTTTCAGTTCACAGCTGAAAGCATGCAGTTTCCGCCAGTAGAGTTAAAACATCTTTTTTTGATATATTTTTTTGTGCGAGCAGGGAATTTTACAGCAATGCTTTTTGTCCGTGATATCATGCCGGATCAAGATCTCTTTAACACAAAAAAAAATACCTGTTGTGCATCGGACTTTTTTCGACAACAACATTCTCTCAATGTATACAGCACCCTTTAACGTACCTTTTTTTTGGTATTACTTTGTTGAAGAAGCAGCAATGCCTTGTTTACGTTTTAAAATGTTCGTGAATAAATAGAGGTCCTCGACTTCGGAATATGAAGCTTGATTGTGGGGCTATCTTTATGGTACTAGATTTGAAGCTTTCGTGACTGCAAGGATTCATATTCTTAGGTTTTTTCGGTAAAGTCACGTAGGTAAAAAATAAAAATTAATAAAAGTAAAATAAAAAATAAAAATCACGACGTTTCGGAGGCAACACAAGCTTCCGTCTTCAGGTGGAACAGTCACAGCACGATAGCTGTATCAAGTCAGAAAAATCCCAAGAAACGTCGTGATTTTTATTTTTATTTTACTTTTATTAATTTAAATTTTTTTACCTACGTTACTTTACCGAAAAAACCTAAGAATATCTTCATGGTACACAACGTCGTCGTTATCACGAACCATGCCCAGAATGGTCCCCCGTTTATGATGAGCGAAATTGCAGGAATGCGTTTCTCTTTGTCTGACTCCTACCTCCATCGAGCGATCATGTTAAGTCAGTAACCCCTTGCATGACGTGCTGCCAAAAGTCCAATGATGATCGTATTTGGGGTTTTGTTTTCTACATCATACTGTGAAGTAAACTCTACTGAATGGTGAATAGTGTACACGCTATCAATGTTGTCATTGTCTTTCTCCAAAGGCCCAGGT
The DNA here is from genome assembly GCF_965212315.1 of Lampetra planeri. Taxonomy (NCBI): domain Eukaryota; kingdom Metazoa; phylum Chordata; class Hyperoartia; order Petromyzontiformes; family Petromyzontidae; genus Lampetra; species Lampetra planeri. The sequence goes on along the minus strand of NC_136108.1, from coordinate 2,632,116 downwards.
AAAATTGTCATGAAACCTGTTAGATGGGAACACCCTGTATACAGTACAGATGTGTACGTTGAACTTCTTTCGCACTGTATGTAGCTAACCGTGCTAATCAGAGATGTGGGAGAGGGAGACATCAAACTAAATATAAAAATCAGTTTTACAGAAATACATTTTTCAACCTAGAAGATTTAAACGTGTCTAGCTCCAGTGGTTTCCTAATATCGGAAGGAAGAGCGTTCCAGACGGCCGCAGAAGCGCATCTGAAAGAGTGCGATGCAGTGGCCGTCTGTTTTCGATCGCTCGCCATACTTTGTCTCTATTTATCACGTGTTGTCACTTTCTCCCCTTGGGTTATGCACGCATTGACTGCTGCCTTCAAATCAATCCTTAGGCTCATTATACAACCATCGAAGGTTGCCCGTAAGCGACAGTTATTTGAGGCTTTTTTATGACATGCAAATTATGCTGATGTGCTCTGTATGCAGTGGTGAAACAAATTGCACATATGACACCTAAATGAACAAGGGGAAATAAAAATGAGATGATGCGAGTTAAGAAATAAAAATAATTGATGATTGAATAAAGTCACGACCCCCAAGGCATGACGAGTCTAACAAATCTCTGTGGAGAGAAATCTGAGCGCGCCTACATAATACATGTTAAATTTCGATTTAAAGCTTTCATGACTGCAGAGATTCATCTTCTTAGTTCTTTCGGTGAAGTCACGTAGAAGGCAAATAATAAAATAATTAAAACAGAACATAATAACATACAATGCTCACGACGTTTCGGTCACAACGCAAGCAGCCGTCCTCAGGTGAAGAACAGGACCTGTTCTTCACCTGCGGACGGCTACTTGCGTTGTGTATTGTGGATAATACATGTTATAAAACCCACGTGCTAATTGGAACCTACTTAAATAGCAAAAGCTAGTGCTTCGGGTGGCAAATTTGTGCCAGAAAGGCACCACGTGCTTTAGGAAAATTTAAATTAAACTTGACTTGAGTTTTAAGCGGGGGCTTGTGTGTTTAATTGGGCATTCAAAAGACAATACGGTACTGCAAAAGTGTTCACTCCGCCCCTCCCTCCCCTCTTTGGCTGCTCTGAACGGTGAAATATTTCACAAACGCACGGTGGCGAGATGTTAACTACCTCGTCTGGTATACAAGACGGTCGTGGGTTCGATACCGACCTGGTCGCCTGGATTTTTCTCCGTGACCTCCGGTTTTTCCCACCACATTTATAAACAACGTGCATTTTGAGTATTTAGCTGCTATAAATATCCACGTGATGAGCCACTTCGTTGAGTTATCATTTGCATGCACGTGTAGTGAATCACTCGGAGACACTAATTGTAGGAGGCACTCTATTTATTACAGCCTTCACAGGCACAAGGGTTAACTCCATTAAGGTCAGCACAGCTAACAGGCTGCGCGAGAAGGTGAAGGCGGTGACGAAGACTCCAACAGCTTGACGGTTCTCCTCCAACAACAGCCCTGAACTTTCGCTAGCGGTCCCCCTTTTATCCACCTCGCGTGGCTCCGCCTTCGGCCACGCCCCCCTTTCTTGAACCCACTAGAAGGTTCCCGGGCTTGACCACACCCCCCCCTTATCCCCCTCGCGTCCCTCTCCCCCGGCTCGAGACCTCTGTTGGCAGACAGGGCTACGTCACTTGCCGATCTCCCTCTGTGCCAGCAACCAGTGCCAGTCCACGTCACTACATATGTGTAACTTCTTGCGCACTGTACCTAGACGACCGTGGTGTTAATCGGAGGTGCCAGGTCGCTTCTCAGTAAAAGAGCTATATACTCTTTGTTTTTTTCGGTAAAGTCACGTAGGTAAAAAAGATAAAATAAATGAAAACAACTAAATTGAATCACGACGTTTCGGGCGCAACACAAGCGTCCGTCGTCAGGTGGGAAAGCGTGGCCTACTGCTGATGCAGCGTATGAATCCTTGCAGTCACGATAGCTTCAGAGCAAGAGCTATATACCTCAGTGGGCCTTACTTGGTGAAATAAAAAATAATAGTTTTAGTTTAAACGCCGCTTCAATATGAGCACCTCCCACAGGTCCCTGCGTCGTAGCCAGCACAGCGGGGCGGGAAGCGCCGCTGCGAGGGTTTCGGTGCTCCGCCGGTCATCAACGCCGCTAGAGCGCAAAATGAGCGTTGGGGTTGCATTTGTGAAATCGCTCATGTGTCGAAACGGCTCCAGAGATACGGATGGAAATGTATTGGCGCGTTAGGATGACGGACGGAAGGAAGGAGCTGGGTAACTTCAGCAGTGTGAGGTGTTGTATTAACGCGCGGCGTGCCATATCAGTGTGTTTTTGTAATCACATTTTATACGCTCCTGCCGTATAATTTACCAGATGCCTGATCACGATGGTATGTGATGAGCATCAATATGCCACAGGTGGCATCATTGATACGTAGTAATGCGATGCAGTCATTTACCAACTGCATTTCTTTTTACTTACACACTGAGTTAACACATTATAATAAGAATGCGTTTTATTTATGTGGTGCTTTTCCCACGCTCAAATAACTGAACACTAAAACGTATTGAATATTATACATACTGAAAAAAACTATTACATGAAAAAAAACAGTGGCATATGTATAAAGCATAGTAGCATAGAAACCGAGTGTCATCGCTTTGGTAATCATCCCAATTTATATTTGAGCTGTATTTTACAGGCCACATTTACAGTCGTAGTAAATTGTAATCAGGGGTGATCCGGTGCTTCAGGGGTCAAAGCTCTAAGCTGGCCCGAGCAAAATCCTGGGTTCAAATCTGCATTTCTGCCGCTCGCGACGAAAGTGTGTTCTCGAGTGTAGCGAGTTGATGGTTTCGGCCCACCCGCCAGCGAATACGCAACAAAAACAACCCCACGACATGCATGTAACTCTTCACGCAATGTGCCTAAATTCCAGCTCTGATAATTCCAAAACATTGGCCTGGCTCCCTCACTAAAAACACATCTCTGGCTGAAGCAGGGTGTGTGGATCACAGAGGTCATTTGGAGACGCCTCAAAAGAAGTTCTCTGAAATCTATTTACGTGGGCACTTCTCCAGCACAATGGGTTACACTTTTCCGCAAGCATTCCAATGGGTACTTCACCTTGTGGCATTACTCCACAAGCACAGTTGGAATAACATTTGAAAAAAGACAATACATTATAATTTTTATTTTCAAAGAAGTCCTTCATTAATAGAATGTCTGACATGAATGTATAGGCCTACATATGACCTGCTTGTGTGTGTGTGTGTGCGCGTACACAGCCCTGGTGCTGCGTCATCATCACCATCTTCAACTACTTCCAGGTGACCAACTTCTTCTGGATGTTTGTCGAGGGCTGCTACCTCCATACAGCCATAGTCATGACCTACTCCACCGACAAGCTGCGCAAGTGGATCTTCATATGCATCGGCTGGGGTGGGTGTGACGGTTGATTGGCATACCCGCACGCGACACGTGGAGTATGTACATATGGATGTTGAACTTCTTTCGCACCGTACGTAGCCAACCGTGCTAATCAGGAGGTGCGGGGAAAGGACAAGAAACTATACACAAAAAAAAACAGTTCTAAATAAATGAGTTTTTAATTTACATTTAAAAGCGTAAAGCTCCAGTGGCTTTCCGAGTATCGAAAAGAAGAGCGTTCCAGACGGCCGCAGAAGCGCATCTGAATACGCGCGATGCGGTGATTGTCTTTGTTCGATGGCTGAGCCAGAAGCCGCTGCGAGAATGACCGGGGTTCGCGTGATGGTCGTTTATGAGTGAAGCACATGTGGGCCATCCTCAGAATAGCTGCCAAAGCACACGCTGCTACTCATAACTTTCGCGTACAGGATGCCCGCGATACATTCGCCCAAATCACCCTGAATATGCCCTATCTCGTCAGATAACACAACAAAGCTGAGCAGTATGTGTGTTGAACTTATTTTGCTCCGTACAGAGCCAACCGCGCTCATTGGAGGTGCTGAGTATATTGACGAGAGAATCTCTGGCAGTAGAAATTATAAGATGCTCAGTACGCACGTATCATTGGAGAAACGTGTCACTTTTAATGAGATGTTGATGGTGTTAAACAAAGGTAGGCGCAACGCAGCACCAATTTGCTCTCGGTTTGGCAGAACTGCATTCATTGCCCCAGGACTCGACCGAACATTCCATCCAGCACAACCGATCTATCTCAAGCCCTCACGTTTACATAATTGCAACTCATAAAACGAAATGTGTCACTGTGAAAACTCATTAATGTTTAGCTCGTAAAATCGTTTTCCCCTTGCCTCCTTTTCCCAGGCTATTAAGTGTGTAATATGTTACGAATCCGAAACGCCATTACTTTTTCTTTCTTCAATTTGTATTTTTGCGCGGGGGGTAAAAAAAAAAACATTGCTTGACTAATGGACCGTCTGTGTGTTTTGTGCCCCCACTAATGATCATTTTTCAGTGATACCCGCGCCGATAATCATAATCTGGGCCATGGTGAAGCTGCATTTCGAAGATGAAAAGTAAGTTGCTCATCTGTGCGGTGCGGCATTGGAAGGGTCGCGGCCGTCGCTCGCGCCAGCGATTGATGCACGGCGCTCCTCTGTCTCGCCAAAGCCTCCTTGTCCACGCGGCTGTGATGCGTGCGTCGCATTGAACGCGCTCTGTTTAATGACACAAAGCATCATCCTCCTGCACCGCTCCGCCAATCTTTTCAAGCCGCTCCATTCATCACTTAAGCACTCTGAAACCTTGCTCTGATACAAGCGTTGCAAGCAATAATTAACGATGATTATGATGATATTACAGTTTAACACATTGGCTTTCGCGACCATAATAGAGTTTGTTTTGGGTTAGATTGCGTGAATATTACAACTTCATTTGCTTAATTAAGCCCTTTTGAAACTGTCAGCAACTCCATTACCAGATGGATTGAGTTAAATACATCGGATTTTCTGAGAGACCTGACCTATGACACATCTTTCAAGAATTACATTTTATTGGAGTGCCATTTCGCCTTGATGACAATAATGGTGGCAATTTAATGACGAGAGAGGCACGACAAATAATTTGGCAGTTCTCCCTTAATGGTTTAATTTGTTCCGTCTCTTTCTCGAGGTGCTGGTTTGGGAAAACGCCCGGGAAGTACATCGACTACATCTACCAAGGGCCCATTATTCTCGTGCTGCTGGTGAGGGAAGCACTCGCGAGCCACTTGACGGCCAGCGCCCACCATGGCATCGCCACTTGATGCGTGCGGAGTAGAGCGGGCCACATAATAGTGGCCCATTACTTGGCCGCATACGAGGAGCTGCACCCGCAAATAATTCTGTAATGCCTGAAGCCATTCGGTGGCTTTCGAACCAAACCATTGCTGCGACGCGTGACGTGTGCAATAAAGTGGCAACACTCGAAGCCAAATGCGTGAGTGGTGAGTCGGCAGTGGTGTGAGTGCCCCTTGCTCTCAACCCAACGACGCCAGTGAGATTATCATCGGCGAGCGTCATTGGCGAGTGACATCTGAGCCGGTTTATGCCTCCCTCGTTCAACTGCACCATGCCGCACTGACCAATTTGGCGAGGTGCGGTCAAATAACTCGCACGGACAACACGGTGTGGAAAGGCCTTAATTCGACAATGGATCAAAAAAAGGAGGCGCTTACTGGGCGATGTTATAATCCACTCATTAAATGTAACTTTAGACCGATGAAAAACAATATCAATGAGGTGTGGTACAAACTCAACAAACAAAATAAGACGCAATTCTTGATTCTAATCGTGAGCTCGATTCTGGAGAATGCACGGAATCACGGGAGAGGTCGATTGTCACATGGCTATCATCATCCGCGAACATGGCTGAGGGCCGCCCTTGACGAAAAGCACTTTCGTCACCTGCCTCTATCTCACTTCTGATTTAATAACGCCTGCTCACGGCAGGTCAGCACGCCTACAGATAGGACTGAATATATTGGGGCCACTTCGCCAGAACGGAATTGCAAGAACAATGTCGACCATTGGGATGTGGTAGTTAAGTGGCACTTATGCATTGGACCAACCCAATGTGATGAGAACGTTTATCCTCGTGTCATATTTTGCGACTATCGGGTTTCATGTCCCAAGCTATAATTCCATTGCTGCAGAATAAATCGCCTGAGTTCCGTTGCACATGCAAGAACCAACTGCTTTAGCCAGCTTCTGACACCGTTTAACATTCTGTTGTTTCCCTGAACAGATCAATTTCATTTTTCTCTTCAACATCGTGACGATTTTGATGACCAAACTACGAGCATCGACAACCTCGGAGACCATCCAGTACAGGTGATGTACTTCCCGCTTATAACACGAAGTCCTTTCCACTTGCGATCGTTGTTTAGTTTTCCTTACTCTCGATCCATAACAACAACAACAAGTTTTAATAAAAAAAACAATGGAACATTCTGACCAAATAGCTCCATTAGTCAGCAGAAGCTTTCAAATTACAAAAATTTTAATTTTAGAACTTTCGTGACTGCAGGAATTATTATTTGGTTCTTTCGGTTAAGTCACGTCTAAAGATAAAATAATAAATTAAATTAAATAATAGAATACGACGTTGTGTTGCAATCGAAACGTCGTATTCTATTATTTAATTTTATTTATTATTTTATCTTTAGACGTGACTTAACCGAAAGAACCAAATAATAAATTACAAAAATACAACGGACGAGGTCTCACATCAGAAGTGATGTCATCTCCCCTGATAAACTTTCTGTCTCACGACTCGGCACATCTCCCCAATTCTCAATTTTCAAATCCTTTCACTTGTCCCCAGTTTGATCTAAGATCAGCAACAAGAGCGCCCTCGCCGGCTTTATGGTCCTAATATGGACTTGCTCCAGCCTGCCTCTTCCCCTCTCATCGCACCCTCCACTCCCATTCCTTCACTTTAGTCTTAACAGCCTTAGCCACTTGGTCAAACCCAAAATCAACCTCGAAACTACGGGGGGTTGCTCCTTCTCTTCTGCTGCTACTGTTGGTTGAAATTCTCTCTCCTTAGTTATCCGCACCATTGAGTAATTTTCCCTCTTTAAGTCCAAAGTTAAGATCATCCTTCTCTCCTCTGCGTTTGACTCGTTTTACAGTACTTTCCCAGGAACATGTTTGTCTTGTATTTCCATCGTTTCACCTTTTAATCCAAATAATTATTCATTTCCTCAATCCTTTGGCTGTGCCTGCATGGCATTGAATGCACACCACGGGTCGAGCGGCAGTTGTGCGTGGGGGTGGCGGTACTTGAGACGGTTCTGTGTAGCGTCGCGTGCTGCTACTGCTGCTGCTGCTCCATCTGCCCAACGGGTGGTTTTGCTTTTATGAAAAAATATATATATAAAATCTGCATGTAATGTTTATGTTTCTATGGGCTGCCTTGTACAGCCTCTTGAAATGTGTCCGTATTTGACACATTATATTCATGGTGATATAGAGCAATGGACATTTTTTTTATTTTAAGACCTGTCTCTCATATCAATGGCGTCATTTCAAAAGGTCCCAACTGGTAAAATATTACCAAGTTTAGACACCTTACATCTCTGTTCCAGCGTATTTTGCACTTTCATTGCTTGGGATTTCACAGGACCACAATCCACTTCTTCAGGAACTGCGGGTGGTTTTAGCATAATGTGTAAATGGCTGTGTGATTTTTTGTTGTTGTTACATGTTTCTGTGTGTTGGTTTTCTGGCCGGCGCTATAATTATGTCCTCTGATAATTTTCAGATTCGATTGTTGTCACTGGGTGCAGCCTTTGGATGCTGCTGTTTGTGTGGGGCTTTTTGATTTTAGAATCATTGTTCATACGTCATTGGTAGCAACACGTCTCTGCCAGAAATGTATTCAACAATAAGTGACAGAGACAGAGAGGTGAAGGGAAGAGAGGTGAAGGGAAGAGAGGTGAAGGGAAGATAAGGGAGCAATGAAGAAGAGTCTGAGCCATCATGCTGCTGAGCAGGTTTCTACCATCGTGCTGTGTCGCCCTCCGATGCGCTTTCAGGTTGCGCCGTGGGTCGGTCGGCGCGATGTCCGACGTTTTTCTCCGCGTGCTGAAGGAGGATCCAGCACGCAGAACGAAATATCGGGCACCGTGCCGACCAACGAACGAGGGAACGAACAGCGCGACACAAAACACAACGGGGAGGAGGGTGGTGGAGACGCAATGTCAGAACTCTGCAGGCAATCGGCCATCATCTCACGGAAACTGCCGAGCGAGTTGCCGAATGAGGCCAGGCTGCGGGGGGGGGGGGGGGGGTAGCCAGCACCACGCCCCAACCGCCTTTGTCTCCCCAGTGGCGATGTTTACATGCTGCACCAAATGAGCACCAGGTACTAATTTGAGGCTGAGTCGACCTATCTGATGCTCCCAGAGGAGCATTCGCAAGCTTTTAAACATTCTGCCGAATGAATTGCCTTAACAGATGGTGATATAGTGTAGCCGTTCTACGGGGAATCGGGGAGGAAGCTCAGGAAGGGAAGGAGGAGGAGGCAGTGGCCGGGAGGGTGAAAGTAGGATTCGTCACGCTCGGCTGCTTCTGATGTCAGAGTTCTACAGTCGTTTGCGACACTTTGAAACAGTCAGCCAAATATGTTGTAGGCAATTAAATCGGTGGACATATTATGGCAGAGCTATTCCCAAACTCGTTAAGTACGATCGTCTCCTGGCGGCCATTCTGTAAAAAAAAAATGTTTCCTTCATACCAAGTTAGTAGAACTTTTCTAAAAAAAAAAGTTGTTAAAATGAGAAAATACATTTTTAACTACTTCGATTGCCACTTTTACAATAACAAATTAAGTAGTTATTTGTAAGGAATTCAAATCCAGCATCTTCAACGCTAATGGCTCTGGTCCATTTGTGAAGCGATGTGATTCCTATGCAATGTTAACGACCACTTTCATACAAATACAACAATTTGAAAGTGTGTTAACACATGCAAAAAAAAAACTCCGACTGAAATGTTTTTGCCAAATAATCCTACATTAGTTTGAATATCCCTTACTTTCCTGTATTACTCAAAATAAACAGATGGTCTTGTTCAAGTATAAGCCGAAGAGCGATGCGCATCTCATACGCACCCACCCAAGCGATCTTAAAGCAATGAAACACAAGTGGCCACACAACATTCCCCGTACCACGTAGCTCCAACGACGTTGAAAGTTGAGGTGGCTTAACATTGGACGATTACTTACGTGTTGTCTGTCACACGAGTGGACATAGCTTTGAAGGTGGTATCAAAATTAAAGCTCTTTTACCCGAATACCATTTTAAACCTCGGTCGCATTCAACATTATATTGAGATTGTGATAGAAATATACGGCCCAGTCATGATTTTATTCATGACCCAGTGCACACAGGGATGACCCTAATCTGTAGGCGGAGAAGCCACAGGATCCGTTATGGCCATGGGAGGCCCCTGAATGGTTCCGTGGGCTGTGCGAAGGCGGGCTCCAAGACGGCGCTGTCATCGCAGTGATTCTTTTGGGCAGGGGAGTCAATTATTGTTACTTAACCCCTTGGAAGTTCTTCCCCATTATCAAATGAGGCATCACATCGTTTGCATGCGGAAGCTTGTTTCCCTGCTGGGAGCTGATGTTTTTTTCTGACTTCAGTGATGCGTTTTACATCGTGAATGCTTGAAAGCTGTCCAGCTTTTTTTTCTTTGCAAGAAACTACATACTGCGTGTGGCAAAGTAGTCAGCTTATGATCGGTCATAAACTCAAATGATGACATTGGACTCGCATTCCTGATTAGAACATTTGTTTTATTGTGTGTTGCTTTAGCTATCCCCATTCTGTGATGCGCACGGCCCACCAGCTGCTCTGCTGCATTCCTCTATTCTGTACCCCGCTGCTGTTTGCTCTGCTGCTGCTGCTGCTGAGTCCAATGCCCCGGGCCTTTACTGGAGTGTAACGATGCATTGAATCATCGATTAGTATCGACTCCTAAGCTTCATACACGTTCTTGAGTTGCACATTGTCGCTTGTGTCATGGGCTCACTGTGGCCCCTCCAGCCCCTTGATAGGTTTAAAATGACGCGCACACACACACAAAAACCACGTGTGGATGTAGCCCCGTTAAGCGCGAGTACTTCGCCGCAATGGAAAGGACGAAAAGTTATTGAATTCCTCTGCAGCCCTCGCTTGTGATGATGACCCATTACATTGTGACAGAGCGAGAACGATTACGCCCTCAATATTATATGGGGATCAGTCTGGGTTGCATGAAGATGATCGTGGAGTCGGTATTTCTACCTTCGCCGTGGCCCAAAGCAAGCAGTTCCGTGCGCGCGCAAGAATAGCGTGGCCTTGTTGTGCAGTGAGCATGTATGTATGGTGTATGTATGTTGAACCTCTTTCGCATCGTACGTAGCCAACCGTGCTAATTGGAGGTGGGGGGGAAGGAGAACAAATTAAGCATAAAAAGCTGTTCTAAGAAATGTAGTTTTTAATCTACATTTAAAAGTGACAAAGTTGTAGTAGCTTCCTAATCTCGGAAGAGCGTTGGAGATGGCTGAACACGGAGCAGCAGTAGGAAAGGGACGTTGTATCACTGAAAAAGTATTCATACCGCTTGCGAAGTGTGCTGCGAATCGCGCTTGTGAGAATGGATTATAGACAATGTGAGTACATTGCATGGAATGAGTTTGTGTGACCTCTGGAGCCACTTATTGGCTTTTTAACATTAGCAGTGCAATGTAAAAAAAAAACTATTAGATTATTGGAGGGCATTGTCACCCAGAGCTATGACAATTCACCATGTCGACGGGTGTGATGGCAGTTCAGAACCGCCAAAGGTCTTGTAATTAGTCTGTGTTTCTCCTGTTAATCACGGATTACTTTTGGACAACCCCTCTTCCCAGGGAGTCTGGCAAACGAGGAGGCACCAGAGATGCTGTCCAAGGTGCTTCGCAATAAAAATGCATCTTTAACGATCGGTATCTTTAAATATCTCAGATTTTCCAATTCCCAGAATTCCGCTCGGAGGCCAAGATTCCATTCTGACAGAAACGCCGCCGCGCCGCCAAACGCAGCAGCTGTGCCTGCTCATTCAGACTAATCTCCCTATAATTAGCACAACGTTTCTAAAACGTTCATGCCGTATATATATATCTTTTGTTTAAAGGAACTGTTTTTTTTTATATAAGCACTTAGAAATTAAAGTGCACTTTGCTTTCAATTTTAACGAGGCATAGAAGGAAAAATTATAATGGCGCGTTACGAAAATATAGACGTCCGACGGTGGCCGTCCATGTGTTTCAAACGTTGTTGTGCAAACACGGCGGAGGAAAAGGCCTCATCTCGCAGAAGCCCGAGATCTATACCACAGAGCGGGGGGGGGGAGGTCAGCGCGTCGTGCCACAAACCCGGCGACCCGAGTTTAGTTCCCGCTCATGGCCAACACCGGTGACGATTATTTTCCCCGGTCCTGGGCCTCCTCCCCTAGGTTGACTCAGCCTCAAATGAGTACCTGGTAGGGCGGTGTAAACATTGCTATTGGGGAGACAAAGGCGGTCAGGCGTGGTGCTGGCCAACCCACCCCTTCGTCTACTGTGCCAGCCTTCACAGGTGCTACTTGCTAACAGCACTTTCCCCAACAGTCTGTTAAGGCTATACGGGGGATCTTTGTCTTTGGTGGGAGTGTGTGGGGGGGGGGGGTAAAGGTGCAGCTGCCCCCCCCCGCAACCACCACCTTAAGATTTTTTTTAGACGGCCGTTTTATGCCATACACCATATTTTATGAATGGCAAGAATGTGAAATAGGAAATATATATATTTTCTCTTTGCCGACATATTTTCCGGATGAATTCGTAAAGAGCTCGCACTGATGTCACAGGATCCCGGTGAGCAGAGGCGTTGAGCTTCCCCACGAGTCGGTAACACGGGACGGACCGATGATTTATATTTATCTATTTAGATACATTACATATTTATATAATGAAAGCATTACTTATACGCAACACATTTTGTATCCCGAAATGAGTCACCCCTCCCCAAGGTTTAGCTGGGTGCAGTGCTAGCAAAGATACGGGTTAGCGCAAACCTTGTCACACAATTTTTTACTCGCCAACATTTGTTTTTTCCCTCTCTGATTTTTTCAAATCTCATCTGGGATCACCAAACTCGCAGATAACCACGCTTTTTATACTTTCACCTCCTCTGCAGTCTCGGCAAAGATTCCCTGCCACGGGGCAGACCTAGAAATGAAAACGAACTTCTCTGCGTACAGATGGTGACTGGTCTGACAGCGGCTTGTTGTGCCAAAAATGCACGGCTCGCTCGCTCGCTCTCAAATCCCCGGGCGTATTTTCGTGACAAAGCAACCCGGTGTTCGTATTCCATCTGTGTCATTTCATTAATCTCCCCGCATATTTAATACGGAGATGAGCAACGGGAATTGTTCGCGGACGCTAGAGTTGAGCTGGACACCTCGAGGGAATCGGGAGGAGGAATCGATTGAGATGTGGGCTCAGAACAGAGGGCAGCACCAAAGAATCCGAATCTTTATCTCGACTGGAGGAATGATTTGTGCCCAGCGCTATCAGGGTCAGTACCTCCCGCATAAGTACACACGGAACCCTGTAAGCTCCGTGGTATATTTTAATCTTTTAATTTGTTTCATTGTTGTTATCCTAGTTTTGTGGAAGCAGAATATATCAAAGTAAAAAAAAAAGTCAAAAGTCACTTTATTGTCAAGTGTGTTACATGCATGACATACAACACAGATAAAATTACAGTCCTCTCTCTTGGTCCCACGGTGCAACCAAGCAATTAAAAAATGAATCACAATTAACAGACATAAATAAACAATAAACAATCGGCGATCAACACAAGATAAATAATCAAAAATGTAATAGACTTAAAATAAACAACAGTCAAGAATTATAAAATGTAAAATATTATTTAAATAAAATAATTAAAGAAATAAGATATTTAAACCGGTGTGGTAGTGTGATGTAGTTCAATGTGCAGTCCAGAGATCAGGATGTACGAGTGAATGTGTGTGTGGGGGTCGGGGTCAGGGGGCAAAGGGGGGAGGGTGGGCAGAGGGGGGGAGTGATGGTAGAGCAGGGAGGGAGTTGAGTCTCCTGACAGCCTGGTGAAAGAAACTGTCTTTGAGCCTGCTGGTCTTGGCCCGAAGACTCCGCAATCTCCTCCCTGACGGCAGCAGGCTGAAGAGGCTGTGAGATGGGTGGGTGGGATCACCTGCAATCTTGATTGCTTTGCTGGTGATGCGGGTGTTATAAATGTCCAGAAGAGGGGGGAGAGAGACACCAATGATCCTCTCAGCTGCTCTCACTATGCGCTGCAGAGTCTTGCGGCAGGACACGGTGCAGGTGCCGTACCACACGGTGATGCAGCTCGTCAAGATGCTCTCAACGGTGCCTCTGTAGAAGGTGTGCATGATGGGGGGCGGGGCTCCTGCTCTTCTCAGTTTGCGGAGAAAGCACAGGCGCTGTTGGGCTTTTTTGGCCAGTGATGCAGTGTTGTGACTCCACGACAGGTCTTCAGAGATGTGCACACCCAGGAACTTGGTGCATCTCACCCTCTCCACTGCAGCACCGTTGATGGTTAGCGGAGTATGCTGGGTGTGCACTCTCCTGAAGTCCACAACAATCTCCTTCGTCTTCTCAACATTCAAGTGGAGATTGTTGTCCTTGCACCACGTGGCCAGCCTGCTCACCTCACTCCTGTAGTTTGTCTCATCCCCGTTTTTGATGGCACCCACCACAGTTGTGTCATCCGCAAACTTAATGAAGAGGTTGGAGCTGAATGATGGTGTGCAGCCGTGGGTCAGCAAAGTGAAGAGGAGGGGGCTCAGCACACATCCTTGGGGGACCCCTGTGTTCAGTGTGATGGTGCCGGAGGTGTTGCTGCCAACTCGAACTGCCTGTGGTCTCCCTGTCAGGAAGTCCAACAGCCAGTTGCACAGGGAGGTGTTGAGCCCCAGGTGGTCTAGTTTGTGGATGAGCTGCTGGGGGATGATTGTGTTGAATGCTGAGCTAAAGTCGATGAACAGCATTCTGACGTAGGAGTCTTTAGTCTCCAGATGGGTGAGAGCTGAGTGGAGGGTAGCGGAGATGGCGTCATCGGTCGAGCGGTTAGACCGATACGCAAACTGGAAAGGGTCCAGGGCGGGGGGAAGGACAGACTTGATGTGTTGTAGGACTAGCCGCTCGAAGCACTTCATAAGGATTGGGAGTGAGTGCGACCGGGCGGTAGTCATTGTTGCAGGAGGGTGATGACTTCTTCGGGACCGGGATGATGGTGGTAGCTTTGAGGCACGTAGGTACAACAGCCTGTCTCAGCGAGGTGTTAAAGATGTCGGTGAAGACATCTGTGAGCTCCTCCGCACAGTCTCTGAGGACACGACCCGGAATGTTGTCAGGGCCCTGGGCTTTCCCTGGGTTCGTCCTTCTGAGGGATCCCCTCACGCTATCTGGGGATAGCGTCAGCACCTGGTCGCCGGGAGGCGGTGGAGTCTTCTGTGCTGGGGTGCTGTTGTCTGCCTCAAAGCGAGCGAAGAAATCCTTCAGCTGGTTCAGCAGAGAGGTGGAGCTGTCACAGGTCTGCGGAGAGGGTTTATAGTCCGTGATGGTCTGCATCCCTCGCCACAGGTTCCGGGTGTCTCTGCTGTCATTGAAGCGGTCGGCGATCCTCCTGGAGTACTGCCTCTTGGCCAATCTGATGCCTCGCGACAGGTTGGCCCTGGCTGTCTTCAGGCCCATCTCCTCGCCAGCTTTGAAGGCGGCGTTCCGAGCCCTCAGGAGCCTATGGACTTCCCCTGTCAGCCATGGCTTCTGGTTGGCCCGAATGGAGATGGTTCTGGTGACCGTGACATCCTCCATGCACTTCCTCATGTAGGAAGTGACGGTCTCCGTGTTCTCCTGGAGGTCTACGGTGTTGTTGTAGGTGGCTGCCTTTCTGAACATGTTCCAGTCGGTGGTGGAGAAGCAGTCCTGGAGTGCCTCTGAAGACCCCTCAGGCCACACGCAGATCCGCTTTATAACTGGTTTAGTGACTTTAACCAGCGGCCTGTATGCTGACGTTAGCAGAACAGTGGTGTGATCTGAGGCCCCAAGGTGGGGGAGGGGACGAGCTGTGTAGGCACCTTTGTGTGTAGTGTAGACATTGTCCAGGATATTGTTTCCTCGTGTGGGAAAGTTGATGTGTCCCTGGAGTTGTGGAAACACGCTCTTGGGGTTGGCATGGTTGAAATCCCCAGCCAGAATGAGGAAGGCATCTGGGTGGGCTGTCTGCTGGTCACCGATGTGCTGATGGAGTTCATACAGTGCCTCGTTCCTGTTGTTTTCGGAGCCAGGGAGGATGTATAGTGCCACCAGCAATATGGCACTAAATTCCCTCGGCAGGTAGAATGGCCGGCATTTAATTACCATAAACTCCACCAATGATGAGCAGTGTTGGCAGACCACAACAGCGTCGCGGCACCAGGCATCGGTGATGTAAACACAGAGTCCCCCGCCGCGAGTCTTCCCCCCATCGACGAGCGCTCTGTCCGCCCGGTAACATGTTAGCCCGGCTAGCTGAATGGCATGGTCCGGGACGTTATCGTTAAGCCATGTTTCCACAAACACAAGGACACAGCACTCACTCAGTCCTGGAAGTTGTACGAAGAAGGCGGATATAGTCCAGTTTGTTTTCCAGCGAGCGTACGTTGGCCAGTGTGATGGTAGGGATAGCCGGCCGGTGAGGGCTAGCCGCTCGCCTAGCCTCGATACCTCCGCGCTTTCCCCTCTTCTGCTTCCTCATACACCGCCTGTGGCGCTTCCACTGTAGGCTGGTTGCAGTAGTGGGGGTCGGTGGTAGAGCAGGCCTCTGGAGCAGACCGCAGTCGCGTAGCTCTTCCGCGTCTGCCGGGTTTATATCCATGAGTGTGGTTCTGCCGATGGCGATCAGAAATTCGCGAGAGTATGTGCGCCTTACGTTTAATCGACGTGATGATGACGAACAAATGCACGTAGATGGATAACACAAAAAACATAAAAACACCGATCTAATGGGAGAGAGAGGAGCCGCTGCATGTGTACGCGCCGCCATCAGTATTGTATATGTTGCATTTATCACCAGAGTAAGGAATGCACGTTATACATGTGTATTTAAAATGTACAACTGCATTTCGCAGTCAAATTAAACAATATCACGTCAATTCAGATATAAATGTATATTTTATTTGAAGGTTAGTCTGCTGCAGATATATAATTGCTATTTTGTTATTGCGTTAAAAACAACCGTGTGATTTCCACACCGACCTACATCAACTGAAAATGCCCATATGTGTGTGCGTGTCGCACTTTCCCTAAAAGTCTGTTGAGGCTATATGGGGGATATTTGTCTTTGTGTTGGTGAGGGGTGGATTTAGATGTTTAATAGTGACAGAGTGGTTCGCATATAATTATACGACCCCTGAAAACCTCCCACTCGTCCCACCCTCCATTCTCTATCATAGAAAACATCAGCGGCCAGTGTAATTTGAATCTGTCCTGGGCCTCACCAAGATTAACTCAGCCTAAAATAGCACTTGGTGCAATGTGTAACCATCGGGAAAGTGGCTGGGCGTGGTGGTGCCCACACCAGCCCGTCATGTGTGCTCGCAAATAGCACTTGCCCCAACAGTCTGCTGGGGCTATACGGGAGATATTTGTCTTTGTGCGTGTATCTATGTGTCTGGGGAGCGGTGGCGTCGTAGTTAGCACGCTGTGCTACGAACCCGGCGACCCGAGTTCGATTCTCGCTCACGGCCAATGCTGTACCGGTCCTGAGCCTCCCCGAGGTTGAAATGAGTACCCGGTGCGGTGTGTAAACATCGCCACTGGGGAGACAAAGGCGGTCAGTCGTTGTGCTGGCCACCCACCCCTCGTGTGCCTTGTCGCCCTCCATAGATGCTCGCTAACAGCACTTGCCCCAACATTCTCTTAACGTTATACGGGGGATCTTTGTCTTTGCATTTGACTGGGCTGAGAAGATAATGCCGTGTCTGCTGGCGCTGGCCCAAAGGCCCCAGAGATGTTTCTCTCTTTCTCTATTCTTTTAAAAATAGCCAGGCCGCCACCACCTCGATGCATTATCTTGTTGCCAACTATGGTCCGTACCATCGCGATGTCACGCCATTACGCACAGGATGTATACGTAATGGTTGTATATATGAACACATTCTCCGATAAAAGGCGGCATATTTTCTCTGATAGAATTGGACGCCGTGTGGAGGAATCGATAGTGGATTATACGCGCGCACCCTCTCCATCTCTCTTTGTCCTCGTCCCCACTCCCCCCCCCCCCCATTTTTTGCCACGTTCCGTACGCGCGTACAAACGACCTGCCACCTCCATACCTCACCTGAACGCCACGGAAAACGCATTCCCATTAACTCGCAATTTATCATTCTTCCCTGCCTCTATGGCCAACTCTCTTGCTCTGTCCCCCCCCCACCTCCTGCATCCGCACGTCCTCTTCCAACCCGGCGGTGATTTCCGCAACTCTGCAGCTGCGTCTCGCATTTGTCCCTCACTCCGCCCTCTGCAACCTCTGTGGCCACCCACTCTCCAATAACGATGGTAACAATGCCCATCGTAAGGAAGACTTGCTGAGCCTCACGACTTTTTTCTGTGAAGAGGGCACCGCGTTCTTTTGCTGTTGAGCCAATTCCATGAACGGCAATGTTTCGCGCGCGGGGGTGGGCGGGGGGGGGGGTGGAGGTGTGCCTGACGAAAACCCCACATCAAGCGAAGCGGGGTGACACTCGAAGCTACGCACAGAGAGATTCAGCACACAGCTCTCATGTCATCTTCCCGTCACCTCGCAGTCCGGGGTCTACAAGCATCGATTTGTATTCCTCGGCG
This sequence comes from Lampetra planeri, assembly GCF_965212315.1. NCBI lineage: Eukaryota > Metazoa > Chordata > Hyperoartia > Petromyzontiformes > Petromyzontidae > Lampetra > Lampetra planeri. Next base: position 2,614,246 of record NC_136108.1, on the reverse strand, counting down.
TCCTCTTCCCTCTAACCTCTGACAAGCCTGCAGCGTGACCTCTGAGATAATGGGAGGGTCATACGAGAACTGAGGGCGAGCCACACCACCACAGTGGACGTTAAACAAAACCTTCGCCGCTGAGCAGAGCGAGTAACGATACGATCTGCTCGTTGTCTACCGCGTGTTCTGCCCGAGCCCTCACCCCCTGTGTATACAAGAAAAGGCTGTGGCACTCACCTCTTAATTATGCTCACTTTTGTACCGACGCTTTTTTTGTCACTTGGCTGTAAGAGCCGTTTGGAGGGTGGCGGGGGGTGGGGGTGCGCGTTGAGGCTGGTACTCGGGCAGCCTTTCCCTCGTCCGCCGGCGCTAAGGGGCTAACCTCTGACCCTCCGCCCTGCTACGCTGCAGGAAGGCCGTGAAGGCCACGCTGGTGCTGCTGCCGCTGCTCGGCATCACCTACATGCTGTTCTTCGTGAACCCAGGCGAGGACGAGATCTCGCAGGTCATCTTCCTCTACGTCAACTCCTTCCTCATGTCCTTCCAGGTCGGTGTGCGTTGCCGCGTGCCCCGCGGCGCCCGTGCCACTTTAGTCTGTTCGTTTCATCGCAGCCTCGTCAAGAAGCAGGCAATTGCAGTCTGCTCGGTGGTTCTGTTGGTGTCGAGTAACCGACGCAAGATTGGCGGGGGGGGGGGGTTGAATAAAAATTCTGGTCACGGGTTGATTAGGGCAATTATCTCTTCAGGGTCGATAAAATATGCCATTTTGTGGGAAGTCCTGTGCACAAACTGGGAGTAAGAAGAGCATATGAGTGAACGTTGGTATTTCTCTAAGACTCCACATTACACGGGTCCACACTTATACATTCTAGAGAGAGCGGCTTGATCAAATCCAGTGGTCATCATTTTGACCAGGTCACAGAACATGAAAGGAAGATTGCAAAATGCTCGATTTCAGTACTCTTCTGCCACTGCGGTGAGAAGTCAGCTTTTTGTTGTTGTTGCGAGAAGCAACAACAATAGTAAAAATATATATATATATATCTGTGCGTGGCTGCCTGTATTATTTATACATTGGGTTAGCTGGGTGGTCTGCTGAAAATACCGATCGCTCCCACCGCAGCCACTGTGCAAAGGTTCAGTGGCTCAAATTGGCTCGGCTGTCTACATTGCCCAGTCATCGGCGGTCTCACACCGAGTCGATTTGCATAAAGTGGGTGGCATAGTTGAGACAGCCAGACCGTGATTTCTGCAGGGAATTTCCAAAGTGGGCTCTCTTATGAAGTGAACATTAAAGACGCTGTTGCATTATTAACAACAAAGGTTCTGCTTCGCCACTAATTTTTTTAAAAAGCGGAATAACATTTTAGTCCATCAACCTATGCGGGAGAGAAGCTGGCCTACCGAATAGAAAACCCGCACACACAACAAGGATAACACTCAGAACTCCACACAGATACACTCAGGAATATACAGATGCACTGCCATCTCTTGTCCACATCGTAGCCCAGACCTACAACACGCAATATTCCTAGGCAGTCTTCCCGTCCACTTATTAGCCAGGCTCAACCCCTCTCAGCTTCCCAGATGTGACAAGATCGGGAGCATCCAAGTGAAATCTTGATTTGAAGCTGTCGTGACTGCAGGAATCCATACTCTTTGGTTATTTCGGTAAAGTTGAGCGGCCGCCGCGCTGTGAATCGACGTCCGTCTCATGCGCAGGTTGTTGTTTGTCGCCAGGGCTTCTTCGTGTCGGTGTTCTACTGCTTCTTGAACGGCGAGGTGCGCTCTGCAATCCGCAAGCGGTGGCACCGCTGGCTGGACAACCACGCGATCAGGGCGCGGGTGACGAGGGCAATGTCCATCCCCACGTCGCCCACCCGCATCAGCTTCCACAGTTTCAAGCGCACCACCTCCGTGTGAGAGAAACGCAGCCAATATATGCCCTGGCCCCTTCCCATTCATCTCCCCACCTCTGCCAAAACACTTCATATTGTATTTTTTTTTACCGCCACCAAAATGTAATAATTGTACATTAGCCACTTGAGCAGCCGGATGGACATGCGCGGATAGCCTTGTGAACGCCCGGGCGGACAAGCATCAGTGTACCATCGAAACATATAACAACACACCCACCCCTGATATCGGTACGGAACAATACAAAGACATGGAATGCCCTATATGGTCGTTTTGAATACCTGGTCAGTGGCTAGTTAGCGAGGAACAGTCTATTATTGGCATATAGCCAATAATAGACTGTTAGGGCAAGTGCTGTTAGTGAGCATCTATGAAGGGCGGCACAGCACACAAGGGGGTGAGTGGCCAGCACCGTGCCCGACCGCCTTTGTCTCCCTAGTGGTGATGTTTATACACCGCACCAGGTACTCATCTGAGGTTGAGTCGAATCAGGGGAGGCCAGGATCGGTTCAGATAATCGCAATCACCGATGTTTGCCGTGAGCAAGAATCCAACTCAGGTCACTGGGTTCGTGACGCCGCAACGCGCCAACCACTAGAACACAACCGATCACAAAACAGTTGCACAAATGTGCGTCGTCTTACGGGGCTCACGCTCATCACGCGCAAAGTTGACACCCACCGCGCGCACTCGGTAGGCACGCACGCCAGACGCACACACTACCGCTGTGGTGCCTGCCGCCTCGCCGCATTTGGTGGAGGATTGAGGATGGGGGCTGGCTGGAGGAGCGCCGGCGATGGGGAGAATTGTTTCCCCGCGGGATGTACGGCCCACTCAAGACGCCGGGGGGAATTGGCGGGCGCGGATTGTCGAGACCCGTTGGTTTACTTGAAAAGAGAGAGAAGAGAAAGTCGCACGGACACAAGCGCCACGCGGCGTTCGGAGCAGGAGGCCCTAGGAATCCGCGAGGGTGAAAGGAGGAGGAGGCGGAAGAAGAGGAGGTGTTCAAACAAAGTTGACTCTTTGAGTAGCTGGCCGTGTTTCAGCCGCTTGATTTTCTTTTTCACGTGGAAAACAAACGAAAAACAGCAACAACAACAACAAAGAGAGCTGAGACGAGAGGGCAAGAGGACTCGTCACGAAGGCGTTGACATGTTTTCGGTTATTCAATTTTTTTTAACGTAATATTGTTTTGATTTCCTTGGTTGTTATTTGTAACTTATCTATAATTAAATAATTCCATGGGAAGAGGAAAAAAAGACACACGCACACGTCGTGAGTCAGCCCACGTTGCTTTTCTTTCCACGACAGCGCACGTATTGACGTAGCGTACGAAAACGGCGTGTCAAGTTCCAGATAGTATTGCCATAATTTGTGTAATTATTGTAACTGTAACAGCTTATTTATTATTCAGCTCGAGCTTAAGATGATTTATATTGTTAGGTGGCTATACAAGAGATGTACAGTCCTGTTCATTGTATAGTGCTGTAATGTCCTGTACATGTAACATTATTATGATATGAATTTTTTTTTTAAATACACGGGAGCTTTGATATTGTTGGCGTTGGCTACCACCCAGTGAGTACAGCAGTTTAAAGCGGCTCATCCACGGTATGGTGAAGGTGAACGTTGTGCATTCAGGCACCGCTTCAGTGGTAAGTAAAACAAATATATAAACCCGCATTCGAGTGACCATCTTATCACGTTGACTTTCACCCACCAATCGTAAACTGTCCAACGCATAGACACGCATGCCAATGTAAGGCAAAACATGTCGGGAGCGGGGGGGGGCTTTAACGAGGTCGTTTATGACTAGAAAAGCAAAACCTGTAGTTGATATGCCGCAGTATATTATTGTAATTTGTTTAGAGTGTATTAAATAGGCGCAAGGAGTAACGTTGTCTCAGTGTCATTGGCTCTGTATCGTGATGTGCCCAGTTCAATGTTATCTTTTTACGAATAAAGGTTCGTTTACATGACAGAAATGTAGTTTGAGCAATGCGCGTGACAGTCAAAGCCAATGCGGGAATAATAACAATAAATGTTTATTTTATATCTCAAACATTCGTGCAAATATTCTCACCTTCCCCAACGAGCGGCTGAGAGGTGTCACGTCCACGCTGATTCTCACGCACGCCCACTCGCCACCTACACCCACGCCATTGGCAGTCTGAGCACGCGGTTTTGTTTCTTTGGCGTTCAATATAAATGTCACCGAATGATATGAATGATACAATCCTCCACACCGGGTTCGGGGGAGGGAGAGAGAGAGAGAGGGGGGAGGGGGGTAAAGTTTGCCATCTCGTTACGGTGTAAGCCAGTTTTTTTGGCTTGGTAACAACATTGAATTACACACCCTGGCAATGTTGCTCCATTTGAACACATTGTGGTTACCGAGCAAAGAAACTACGATTTGCTGCAGTAAGATGTTAAATCTGAAACGAGATAATTTGCACCAGTTAAGAACAAGTTCGTGTTAGGAGTTACACTATTGATAAGCAAGTAGGTATGGCGAATGTGCACGTACTCAATAGACCATCGTGAAACACATGTTACCCATGTATATCACAAATGGTACATTATTATTCTGTAGATAAATAGTAATCTCATAAAATGATTGTATTATAATGTATGGATGGGCTGTAGGTACTTTTTAAACGTGTAGTAAACTATTAATTGATTCAGCAATTATAAGCGATTGTCTTGTTCATCCATAAGAATTAATAATTGACATTGTAAGCAAATGATATGTAAATAAACATTTAAGCAAATGTAGTGAATAAGACTGAAAACACGATAGAATGTGTTAGAATCAAATAGTAAAAAAGTATATGATTCATCATTGCTTTGTGGGTTAGACCACATCATGGTCTGGCCGAATTAGTTGTCACGCTTGCACACGTGACAACCCATTCGTTGGACTCCTGTCGGGTGGTGGAGGGTCTCGATGATACAAATGTGGTCAGATCATTACGGGACCTCACCAAAGAAAACGAATGGTGATTCACAATGTTGGCTGTGCAAATCGATCGCAGAGACAGGTGCCACGTGTTCAGCTAATGAATATGTAACTGGATTGTATAACACCGTGTAGCCATGCACCATAGTGTTGAAGAAAATCGATTTTTTTAATCGGATAGCGACCTGTGGCAAATTCAGCGACTCGACAGGGGGGTGAATGGTTACCCGTATTTGATTTGTATACGTGATACTTTTACAGAAATGTCAGTTTTTTTATATCACCACTTGCAGAACGTGTCAGTCATGCTTTTACAGTTAAGGAATGAGGCAAAATGACATTCATATGATGGGCAATTCTCCTCACAGGGAACCACCCTGGAAAATTCACAACAGAACTACATATCGTGTTGCAAACGACAACAACTCATAGCATGGCCACTGTGTAAAGGTAGCTTTCATCATCTGTGGTGCAAAAAAAACCTAATAAATGCAAGATTATCTCTCAAAGTTGGCCAAAGCCAAATGTATTTAACCATCTAGTTGAAATGTTGCACCTGTTATTATGATTGGGCTGATGTCACAAATCTTGTTAAAATCGAAAATACCATTTCTGTCTTGAGTGCCGAGGCTGGAATCCGTACCGAGGATCTCATTGTTGCTCACCCCAAGCTGACACTGCTCTGCCTCGAGCCATTCCACGTCAAAATGCTTTAGCTTCAACCGAGACTGAGTGATCTGGGCCGATTGCCTGTAATGCCTGGGTGGCACAACCACAACTGGCACCTGTCTCCACGGCCATCTCCCCACGGAGATTTCACACGAGGCCTCATTACCCCCGGCTTTCTCACGCTCGTATGTCTCCTGTAATTGCGTGCGCGCCGTGCCTTTGCCAGAGTCCGCTACCACTTCATTATCTGCCTAAGCAGCTGGAATCCGACAACTCCGACCTCCCAGAGATGTCGGGCGAGCTCCGTGCCGTGGCCCAGGGATAGGGGTTGCCACCAGAAAAAAAGATATGTCTTCGTTGCCACTGGGGAACTAAAGCAGGGCGCGTGGGTGTATGAAGGCATCGATTTCAATTGCGCACATCAACAATCCCATCGTATCTCTTGTGGCAGAACTGTGTGTATCATTTCACACGTGTCATACGTTGTGTACATATATAGAATACACAGTAAATTGGACGTGGAAGGCCCTTTAAATCTCCAGGTTTGAGTATTATGTGCAGAACTGACCTTCTTCTTGGTTCTTTCGGTAAAGTCAGGTAGAATAATAAAAATAAAACATAATAATAAAATAATTATTTTAAATAAAATAATTATTTTAAATAAAATAATTATTTTATTATGTTTTATTTTTATTATCTTATTACTTCCCTTCTACATGACTTTACCGAAAGAACCAAGAAGATGAATCCCTGCAGTCACGAAAGCTTTAAATAGAACTGACCTTTTTTAAACATGTGCCGTAGTGTATGTGTGTTGATAGGCTTCCGTAGGGCTTCATGTATCACAACTGTGCCCTGCGCACGTATCGCAGTTAACGCTGTGCTGCTTCGGGCATGTATCACAGGAGCACTCTGCTGCCGTGTGAATGGGCAATGAACCCTTGCGATTCTGTGGTCCTGTCCGGAGTGCCGAGGCTTGCAGGGCAGGCGGCGTGGGCTCATGAACACGGAGATTGACGGTTGGCGTTATGACGCAATATTTACAGTTAAGGACACGGGGCGAAGGGCAGACGAGTCGGCTCACCATCCGCGGCAGAGGCAGGGGAGCAGCGAGATTGACAAGGAATACAAGGGGCATGCGGGAGAGAGAGAGTGAGAGAAATAAGAGTTATAGTCATGTAAAGTAGGTATAATTCAGCAATCAAGATGGGAAGTCCGTAGAAAGTTGAGCATGATAGTCTTATTCAAAACAATAATGCTGAAGGCAAGTTCCATCTGCCTTTGTTTCTGAAATCAGCATATTTTCAACGCACTGGAGCGGTACATAAATGAACATTGAATTTCACTTCACGGCAACGATTAACATTCTAACATTAAACACACATCCCAGTGAAGTGTCAAATCAGCCCATCATCTTACTGAGACCATTGAAATGACAAGGATGTGCTGTGGTTGCCCGTTCAAAAAACTGACCTCTGTCATCGAAATGTGGAATTTATACCACTGCTTCGGGGGCCTGCCAATGAACGCTGGAGACACTGTGACTTAAGAAGAACATGTTTTAGCATCCTACCTAACTTCTGTGTAATTAATTTGAATTTAAATGTACTGATATTGAGTGACTGCTGGCATAAGCATGCACATTCACTGCTAGATGAGAGCCTCTCCACACCGTGGCAGCTGTGGAATATTAGGGCTATTTGACCATACTTCACCACACTGGTTAAGCGAGGAAAGCACGAAATAACAATTCAAATCGCTGCACTGCTCTTCTGCTGCCCACAATGGCTACAGCGCCCGTTGTTGTGCATGGCGGACTCCGCCCCCTTTAAAGCGCTGTGCAGGTTCGAATCCTGCTTAGCTTCTTCTGATGTCTGACAATCTCGGGGAGTCACAGTCTGCGTGATTTGTTCAGTCTGGCACAAAACGCCTTTCAACACAGGATCGATCAGGAACTCCCCATCGCAGGCTTGTGTGGAGCAATGTGTGCGACACCATCGATTGCCTGGTGAGAACATTTACCGTGGTCTATAATTGTCTAATGGTCAATCATCGAACAGAGACGGTCACTGCGCTTTCAGATGCGCTTCTGTGGCCGTCTGGAACGCTCTTCCTTCCGATATCAGGAAACCACTGGAGCTACGCACTTCTAAGTGTACATTGAAAACACATTTCTTTAGAACTGCTTGTTGTGTTAAGTTTGTTGTCCTTTCTCAGCACCTCAGGTTAACAAGGCTGGCTACGTATTGTGCGAAAGAAGTTAAACATACATACAATGGGCCCCATTGCAAAACCTTTCAGAAGTTGTTCCTTCAAAACGTTTCTACGATGTTAAGTAAATTCGACGGTCAACAAATACGGCTGTGACGTGGCCCAGCGGTTGCGCGTTCGCCCGCTTGGTGCAGAGCTTCACGGTTCCTCTCAAGCGGCCGCCCTGGTTAATACTGCGGGTGTGTTAACCGTTAAAATACGTTTCTTTCACAGTGGATGTTAAAGATCCCGTGGTGTCATTCGCAAGAGTAGGCCATCGTGTGCCGGCATCGCGGTCCAAATGCGGAAAGTAAAAAAAAATGCAGAAAAATTACTCAATTGGAATTTACGTACCAATCATTGCCCCTTGCAGAAAAAGAGGCAAGACACGTGGTGATGTTTTTCTGGGGAGAAAAAAAATGGAAAATCTAACAACCTTTCACTTTTTAAAGGTCGTTAGAATCTTGTCTGTGTCAAAACAGTGTGGTGTTATTTTAGGGTATTTCACTAATATTGCTAATGGTAACATAGTTAAGTTGATGGTAGACAAACTAACACTTTCTGACAACTACTGGTTTTCTAAATATCGTCATGACCTTGTTACACGTGACTTTCTCACTATAATTTGCAGTTAAGTAGGTGGGAATATTTAATGTCCAAACAAAATCACCCTTGTTATGCCTTCGCAATGACAATGACTGATGTTTAAATAGGATTAGTTTTTTTTTTTATCCAAGCTCTCAAGACAATGTTTCATTTATCTGGCACAAAACTGATTGCGTGTTGTCTGCATGGTTTCCCAACGGGGAAGCTTCTCCATCATCTCCGCTTGGAAACCGTCCAGTTTCAATTTTCGGCGTTACTTTCCTCCCTCAATTTCTCTCCGGCTCCTCGGGCCTGACCTCCCTCCCTCCCACAAGTACCCGTAAAGTCGTCCACAAGCACACCTTTCGCTGCCTGCAGGTGTATGTTGTGCGCGTGGAGCGAAACGTCGGACATCGTGCTAGACAACACACGTGGTACAACTCGAAAACACGTGGCAAAGCTGCACAGCACAACTGTGAAAAACCTACGGAGTGGTCGTAGTAGTAATCCTCCCAATTGTCCAGCAACTATGTAACACGATCACCTGTTTTACTGATGCATGCACCTTTTGATGAAAGTCATCGTGGGCTCTAAGCCAGGACTATATCAATAATAATACTTTCTTGACTTAAAGCTTTCGTGACAGCAGCTTTTCGATCGAAACGTCGTGATTTATTTTTTATTTTTCTATCTACGTGACTTTACCGAATGACCCAAAGAGCATTAATTCCTGCAGTCGCGAAAGCTTTAAGTCAAGATTTAACCGATTATATTATTTGTCATCATAACAACTTTTGGTCATATCAATAAGGCCGTTACTAAGCGCAGTTCCATAATAAATATGTTTACTAATATGTTTAGTACATTAATAACACGGAATTCTTGTGTAACGCGACGTTCGTTCTTCATCAACATGTTGGGCATTCACAATTTTTCTGGCCCCACGATCCATACCTCCAGATACCGTAACACAGTGCATTATGGTCAAGGCAGATGCTATAGAGTTTCTCCCATCTATTCCGAATGATACAATAGCATACAGGGTTAAATGTATCTACACACAGGAGTGTATCGGGCTTCGAACAGCCTCCTAACGGTTCTTTGCATTGTTGTGGAATACAACTGCCACATTTCACATTCATTACCCAAGATATTTCACAGTTTTCAATATTGGTAGCTTATCCAGCCACCGTCATAAATAGATAATTTAATAATTTATCAACTCGTAAAAATGTGCAAATAAAATATATCCGTTGAGAAAAAAGTACATTATTGTTACTATTTAGACTTTTACCCAACTCATCATCACCCTCCATCATCTGTTCCACGCTTTGCCTTCTCTCTGTGTCTCGCCCCCACTGTCTGTCCTTTTCCTGAGCTCAGATATATCAAGTTTCACATGTTGATTTATATTTCTGTGCTTTGCTAACACCTGATGGGACGCGGGCCACTGTCAACCAACAAAATATGGTGGGCGGGATCCATGCCCGCCACTCTGCCTGTTCCATGGTATTCAGTTGCATGGCCTAGTCTCCGGCAAGGCCGCCGACTGTACTGCACACCACTGCATCGTGTGGTATAACATCATTTACTTTCCCTCTCGAGTGAGGGAGAATGTTGGCGCGCGTAATACCGTGTGTGTACGCATTATTATGATTATTATTTAAGTACAGAGAACACATAACACCTTGCGTGGTGTGAGAATGTTTACCGTGTGGCGTACCAATTGGTGGTGGGACTACATGACATACATCTTCATTTTGCCTGTACTCCAAAAATCTGTGTGCTCGCGTTTAAAACGAAACTTTGGAAAATAATTATCCCGGATAAAACATCTGGCTCAAAGACAAGAGGCAGTTTGTGGGTCTAATAAGAAATTGACTGTCTTCTTTAAATGAACAATATCTGTCAAACGGATTTCTTGAATACTGCAATGAAGAAGCTTTATTTTGTTGTTGTCAATCTACTCAGCCACATTTCTTTGAGGCCAAAGGCATTTTTTCCCCAACGTCTATGGCTCCATTTTTTTGTACAACGTAAAAATAAATCTGAATACATCACAGCCACTTGTCAATCCACTGCTGGGCGAAGGGAATGGGGCAGGGGTAGCAGGGCTGGGCCAGGCAACATTTAGCATCACTCCGCCGCTGATGTTCACCATGTCCAGGAATTGAGTTCACAGCGCCGGGTTAAGAGAGCAGTGCACGAGACCACCGGCTGCATTCTCTCCACGACGCACGTATCCGTGCTGTCTTGTCCAGCATCGAGAGATGCGGATGCACGTTTACGCGGCGCAAAGTATGTTGGAGGTGAAGGAAAGCAGTAAGCAAATAGGACACTGCTACGCGAATACTTTCCCGCATTAAGAGGCAAAACTGGAGGAAATATATGCTGGTGGTAATCATTTGTAACACCGACTGTAAAACACAACTCGAGTGAAACCCTCCTGTTTAATGATGTGTGCGCGCCCATCGCCAGAATTTGAACAATGCACACTGGCAAGAGTGAAAATAGCTGAGGGTATTTCTTTACTTTTTCTTTTTAACAATGAATTGTCCTTGGCAGCCCTGACAGCCTCCTCATTATGGCTACGGCAGAATGGTGGAAGCAGGGATTTTTGTTGTTGATGTTATTCGTCTCCCTAACGACCCACACCGACTCCGAGATAATTCATCCCCTCGCTCTTTATGACCCGACAACTCCTGGGTGGCCTGCTGCCATTTGTCACAAATAGCAACCGGTGCCAATCAGTGGAAGGAATAATCTCATTTAGCCACCAATGTGTTCTTGGTTTTCGGAGGCAGGGCGATGCGGTGTCCCATTATTGTGTTTTTTATTTCAGCGATGTAATTATTTTAAATTGTGAGTGTCGCCAAGGTATGTCATGGAGCATTCGTTTTTGAAAGGCATTCCTCATTGTCACGACTAAGATAATCAATGATCACATTCATATTTGAAATGTTGCTTTTATTGATCAATATCTTCATCATCATATCGTCATCACGCTTAGCAGTGTTGTTTGTACTCGGGCTATAACCATTTGCCTCTCATGTTTCATTGAGATGTCACAATTTAAAGTTCACCATTACAATAAATACCTCCCTGAGCGCCACTTAGCTCTCCTCAGCTCATTATATGCGTACATATTTATACGTATAAAAAAAAACACATCGATTCTTACCACACACAATTCGATGCATGTATCATGAGCTCAAACATCGATATGAATCGATGCGTTCATCCTAACGTCTCGTTTCTTAGCGATGTGCAAAGTGTTACCTGGCAGAGCACCCCACTTTAGTCCAGACCACCAACATTCCCTACGTCTTGCCGTGTCTGTCCACGTGACTGTCACTCTCCGTGTCTCTCTGAGTCTGTGGTCTGCCCCCTCTATTGCCCTGTGTGCGACTATTCGTCTCTTTACGTCTCTCTGTCTCGAGTGCCCCTCTTTTACCCATCTGCACCAGGGCTCCTGTCTCTGTCTGTCTGTCTCGTTGTGTGTCTTATCTCTCTCCCTCAGTGTCTATCTTGATGACCCATCTTCTGTCCATCTGCACAGCGCCCCAGTTAATATTAAAATGAGTCTCATCATCAGTCAACGTAGTTGAGGACCATTTTAGTGAGAGCATTATAAATCAAATGATCAACATAAATTCACAAAAAATATAACACGCCATGGCCAAACTTCACAATCCGCAACCTTGGTCATGGCAGTGACACGGTGACCTTCTCTGTACAATTATTGGGTCTTTCACGTAAATTTTACAAGAGGTGTCCACTATGGCAATGCCAATGTACGTGTATGTTGAACTTCTTTCGCATCGTACGTAGCCAACGGCGCTAATCAGAGGTGTAGTGGAAATATTTGAATTGCTAAAATCCATACAAACTGCTTGAAATCCACACAGTAAAGAGTGGTAACGATCACTGTTCTCCAGTGCTCAACGTGAGAAGTGCTGACCCAAAACTACAAAACTAGGGAACACCTGACATTTGGCTCATCACGCTTCACATCAGTTGTGCCAAACAATGAGTATAAACTGAGAAAATAAAAGTGAAATGGAAAATGAGTAACACAATGAAATCCAAAATAAATAATTGTTAACTCAGAACGAGTGCAATGAAAATAAAATACGACTTAACTGTGACAGAATTTAAATTCAGGTGCATGTTTATAGCCCATAGTGCACGTTTATCGCCTATAGCACAATCACAGATGTGGTTACAAAGGGGTAAACAGACTTGTTAACTGTAATGGTGCAGCCAACCTTCGCCATGTGGGAGGTCGCTCCTTCTCCTCTGCTGTGCCTGGGGTCCAGCCATCTGTGCTGTTGACCGCTCGCCTCTGTTCAAACCCAAGTCCAAGACGATTATTCTCTGCCTATTAAAACTCATGCCCAGTCCTCCCCATGAAGTTGAGTTGCATCTTGAGGTGCAGTTGCATGTTGTTATACGCTGTACACCAGAAATACAAATATCCGAGTGTCATAAATACCGTGAAGGGCCACAAGTTAATGCCTGCCACTGGCATAAATAACTGCACAGTACCCATTTTGAGCATGGGGGAGTGAGTCAGTGTAATACAGAGATGTATAAATGTACGAGAGTGTGCGTGTAGTGTCATGGTTAGCGTACCGGTCTACAAGCAACGTTAATTTCATCTATATCTGAACGTGTCCTGAACGTCCCCTCAGTTTATGCAGCTTTATAATGAGTACCTGACACTATACTCTTTGGTGCTTTCGGTAAAGTCACGTAGGTATAAAAAATAAAAATAAAAATGTTTTATACCTGCAGTCACGAAAACTTCTAATCTAGATTAGTACCTAACACTGTAGAGACATCAAACATTGGGGGACAAAGATGGCCGACCCTAGTGCTGACAACACCATCCACTTCATCACCCTATTGGCTTTCTTAGGCGCTCACTAAGGACACTTTCGCCAACATTCTGCTCAGGCTATGAGGGGAAATCTTTGTCTTTGTACGTAGTGTGTCCCGGTGTACGCACCCATAAACCACTTTCTTCAGACTGTGAGCATGACAAAGGACCTGGTTGCACATATTGATTTTTGCCAAATAAGACCTGGCTCCTGTCGTGACTGCGACCCACTTGCTTTATTTACACATCTCTCTCTCTCTGAGCCCTGGGGGGGTGTGGGGGATACGGGGCTCACTGCTGCATGCAGCTCACAGTCACCAACTACCAAAACATTCTCCTGAACCTGACATCCGCACACACACACAGACACACAAAAACTCTTACAGACGACCGCGCAGATTATCGCGGTTTGCTGCTCGGCTCTCCCGGTGCCCTTTTCGGGGTTGGTGGCCGTCTCGCTCCTCGATTGGGCACGACAGCCGATGTTTCTCTCCACGTGCTTCTTGGGGAGCTTCTTCAGGACAACAACAACAACAATTCGGGAACGTTTTGGTTCAGTTCATTTGAAGCAGCTCCCAGCACGTGGCAAACAAAAAACAACAACGGCATGCGGTACAAACCGAAAAGATCGCAAGGAACAAACTGGACAGAGTTCAAGCGTTTACAGGAAAGCCCTCGGGTTGACAACACGCAAATGTTTCCTGACACTCAACACTTGGTAAAAGTTACTGAGGCCTGATGGAACGACAACACATTTTAAGCGGGCTTTGTTCGGCCTGATACCTTTTAATCGAAGACGTTATGGAGAGCGTAAGATATATATACTGTATATAGCTTTCCATATAAACTTAACGTTCGTTTGTAGTTCTATGTTCATAGATTTGCAACCGGTGTCGTCACCTTCAACACGGCGACTTTATATACGTCGGTTGCAGGCAGTCATCGGAAGGCCGCTGCAAGCCTGCGAAACCTCTACAGGATTGACCTGGCTGCATCCATTATGCTATCTCTACACGATGCCTGGGCCTCAGTGTCGTCTCAGTGCATCTACCGAGATCCACAATCGACGAGGCTTGCACGATGCCACCAGTCCGACAGTGCACGGTGCCAAGACGTGGACCTTCCTGCAGACTCGAAACAGGCTTGCAGGCCTGCCATACGTGGGTGTCTGGCAATGGACTCCTTGGCAACAAGACGCCGCGATTTTGTTTCGCAACAACAATAACGTCTTGACGCCAAGGCCCGAGTCTTCCTGACATCGACGGCATCGTCTGCTCGAGACGTCTCCGTCCGGACGGCCACGTCGTGAGAATGGGGGAGGATGACGCTGCCGCACAGGAGGCCTTCTACCATAATTCATTGGTCGATCAAATGTATCGGCTACAAAGCTAAGTCCGTATAGGCGTACCTGTCAACCCATGCGGTTTACCCCGTATTCTTGTACAGGGAAATTTAGTTTTTAGGGTCCATACTGCGTACAGCCGTTTTAATGCGGGCAACAACATTTTTTTCGTCTATTTGTTCGTGTTTCTCCCTTGTGATGGGACTTTGTAGGATGAACGTTGAGATTGATATAGGGCACGGGGTGACCAATAAGGTCAGAATTGGTCTGTTATAAGGTACTGATAAGGGGTTGACAGGTATGTATAGGCAACAGCTTTCTTAAACAGCCTTCTAAAAATATATGCGTATGCAGCCCTTGTAGAGATACCACGATATAACAACAATTAAGCCTAAATAGAGCAGCCACGCAACTTTGTTATGATTATGCGTTTTTACCCAAGGAAGCCACAATGATTCCGAGGACTCTTTTTTCATAAGGGTCCTGCCAAGTTTTCACAGTAGGGAGGCGATGCTGCTGTGAGTAATACCAATTGAGTTATTTGCAGTTAATTTTGGAATGTGTGGTCAATACAAGCAGTTTTTCTAAGCTCTGGGATGAAAGTGGAGAAACCCGGAGGAAACCCATTTAAAACAGGAGGAAAATATGAAAACACGACGCAGAAAGATGCCCCATTAGGGGATCAAATTCAGGGACTTGTTGCTGTGAGGTAAAAGTGTTATCACTGCGCCATCCCCCCAGGCCCACACTAAAGCCAGCGCTTGGCCCCGTTACGTAGCGTGAGACGCGATAGATTGAGGGTTGTGTAGAGTGATGGCCTTCTCTTCTACCGATAGACAAAGATTCGCCATATTGCCTTTAGCAAGCAGACTGTTGGGGCAAGTGCTGTTAGTGAGCAGCACCTATGAAGGCCGGTACGGCACACGAGGGGGGTGGGTGACCAGCACCACACCCGGCCGCCTTTGTCTCCCTCTTGGCGATGTTTTATACACCGCACCAGGTACTCATTTGAGGCTGATCGACCCAGGAGATGCCCAGGCCTGGTGTGGATTATCGTCACTGGGTGTTGGCCGTGAGTCGAGAATTGAACTCGGGTCGCCGAGTTCATAGCGCGGCACGCAAACTACTACACTACCGACAACACACAAACCAGGTCTTTCCACCTCATTTTCTGCGCCTCCGTAGACTCCGTCTACCACACGCCGCTTGCACCGACCCCTCGACAAGCAGAACGAGTGAAATACGAATGCTGTAATAGCGCAGCAAAACGAACGTGTTGCATAGGGCATTGACTGTTGCAAATACAGTACCACCAAAGTGGTAAAAACTTGTTGTATAAGGAGTGGTCTGTTATTCGAATGTATGTGTGTGGCATGTACAGTGCATGCTATGCTTGCCGTTATTATTCCTTCGTAACATTAATGTGTTACGTCTCAGTTTCATTCGGCGAGTGTTTTGGAGCTCTCTTGGCACGAAGGCCACTCCAGGGTATAAGCTTTTTAGAGTTTCGTGCAATGCCTCCCGTTTTCAGAGAAGTGTGGATATTTTCTTGGTTCTTTCGGTAAAGTCACGTAGAAGGGAAATAATGTTTTATTTGTATTATTATTTTATTATTTCCCTTCTACGTGACTTTACCGAAAGAACCAAGAAGATGAATCTCTGCGGTCACGAAAGCTTTAAATCGAAATTTAAGTGTAGATATTGTTCGCCCACACGTCCCCTTGCGCATTTGCGCGAGGGGACGTGTGGACAAAGGGGTCCCAGAACTTCAGATATCACTCAGCACTGATGAAAACCGTGACCGGGAAATCGCATTCAGATCGTGAACGCACAGTGCATTCACCCTTTGCGCCATCTCTTCACCCCAAAAGCACCCTTTTTAGATAATAACACTATGTAACAAAATTTTTGTTCCTGGGTAGTAAGTGTTGTTTTGTAATTGCTTATGCCTAAAAAGTATAGAAAATGGCTATTATTCCCCATAAACTTTGCTTTTGTGACCAGGACAGTGATATTTTGAAATTCACTTATTTTAAATGAGAAAACGGGTGAATTTGTGTCTTTTCGTTCACATAAAGTCAGAAAAAAACAACATATGAATCAAAATTAACACGTATTTATACTAAAGTGATACAAAAAATGACTACAAAAGATTTAGAAGTGAGTAGTTTTTTGAGATTTACGATTATAATGTAAATCACTTTCACGAATCAGACCCCAAATGTAGTCTCCCATCATGTTCTCGTTATACTGTCCTTGGTAGCGGCGTTCAAAGTCCGGTATATCCTGGTGGAAGTGCTCCCCTTGCTCCTCCGAGTACGCTCCCATGTTCTCCTTGAATTTATCAAGATGAGCATCAAGGATATGAACTTTGAGGGACATCTTATTGTGCTGTAGTTTTTCACCAGAGTCTCAACCAGCTCCACATAGTTTTTGACCTTCTAATTGCCCAGGAAGCCACGAACCACTGCGACAAAGCTGTTCCAAGCCGCTTTCTCCTTACTAGTGAGCTTCTTGGGGAATTCATTGCACTCCAGGATCTTCTTTATCTGTGGTCCGACGAAGACACCGGCTTTGACGTTTGCCTCAGACAGCTTAGATAAGAAATCTTGAAGGTACTTGAAGGCTGCGGACTCCTTATCTACAGTTCTGAAAAATGGTTTCATGAGGCCCAATTTGATGTGCAGTGGTGGCATCAGCACCTTCCACCAGTGGCTCCCACTTGACGTTGTTCCTCCCCACAGAGAACTCGGTCCGCTGTGGCTAGTCCCACTTGTGTTAGTGTGCCTTGGTGTCCCTGTTGTCCCAAAGGCAAAGATAGCAGGGAAACTTGGTAAAACCGCCTTGGAGACCCATCAGGAATGCCACCATTTTCAAGTCTCCAATGACCTCCCAGCCAAACTCATCATTCTTCAAAGCGTCCAGCAATGTCGTGATTCTGTTGTAATTCTCTTTGAGGTGCACTGAGTGAGCCAGGCGACGAGACGGGTTCTTGTTACCATTATGGAGCAGCACGGCTTTGAGGCTCCTGGATGAGCTGTCAATTAAGAGGCGCCACTCATTCAGGTTACAGGTGATTCTGATTGCCTCGAACAGACTGGTCACATTGTGGTAGAAGCAGAGCCCATCTTGACGGGTGAAGAAGCTGAAAAAATGTTTGTGACACTTCCTCTGATCTGCCTATATGTTCAAAGCTCAGCATTGGAGTTTGTGAGATCAAGATCTCTGATAAAGTCGTTGAGGTCTTTTTGGTTGTAGTAGTATGGGTTTCTCTCCTCAGCTCCACCTCTGAAATTGTCATCTGGATCTACGACGTCTTCCTCGCTCTCTGACTTGCTGCTCTCTTCCAAAGATGGCTGCTCTCTCTCCGGAGGAGTGGGTATGGGGAGCTCATAGCAGTGTGGCACGTGGGCGATGGATGAAGGAAGGTCCGGATACGTGATAGCAGGTGCATTTTTGACAGTCCGACGTTTGGAAGAGTCCACCATACAGAAGTAGCAGTTGCTTGAGTGGTCAGTGGGTTCCCACCAAATTCTTGGGATAGCGAACTTCATGGCTCTCTTTTCCCCTTTGTACCATCGTACAAAAATACATTTATTTCACCCATGACTAACGTGTAAGAGATTCTCGCAACGTTTTTCATATATGATATATTTGTTCAATAACATTGAAAATTGTAAAACATTAAACATTTTAAAATTTAACAATTTTAAAAATTGTAACAAATTTTATAACATAAAATTTCAAGCAACAATTGTCCATTGTACCTTCCATAGTTGTTTTGCATTGATCGCAAGTGAAATGAGGTGCCCAGGGGTTGTCTTGATCCCCGACAGGCATGCCGAAATATGCCTTGTAGGCCTCACACATCTGAGCAGATGCTTCCACAGAGTACTTTTTCGCTCTTGTCTTGATACATTGGCCGCAGACATAGAAAAATGCGTCTGCCAGATGCTTGCATCCTCATGATGCCATCTCAGAAAAATGCAAATATGTATCCACTTAGGCAGCTGGAACTAAACTGAACTGGTGGGCTTAAGGCCCCTGAATTTATACTCCTATTTATATTACTGGAAAGTTCTAGAATGTTCTAGAAGTTACTCCAAGTTTACTCAGCACTGAATCTTTCTGGAATGTTCTGGAAAATAGGTAGATTTCAAAATATCAATGTCATGGTCACAAAAGCAAAGTTTGTCGGGAATACAGTGTAATGCGTGGGCAACCAAGTTGCGCACAACAGTGAAACATTGCTGGAATCCCAGCATGCTTTGCACGATGAGATGACACAACCGTCTCTGCGCATATTCTGCACTCAAACTTGTAAGAAACACGAGATAAAAATATCCAAGATTGCGGCGCTATTTATTTAGGCAGCAACTCGCCAAGGCAACTGCCTCGTGGTTTCTTCATCACTGGGACTCATCGGTACGGTACGACCATCCACTTGCCGATCGCAACAATTTGTGCCGAAGGGAAGTAAGACTTAAGAGTCTGACAGGTGCTAATAGAGGCTTGTGTACAGCAGTACGAGTGTGGACTATGCCTGGAGGAAAGAGCAAGCACTACTCCATATATGGGGCTGCCTTCCCCTTCCCTGCTGAAGTGCAACACATTCGTCATTAACACTGCTTTTAAAGGAAACATATATCACGTGATGTTTCAGGCAATATCTCTTCTGCATTTCGCAGGATGACCTTGTAGTTTCTAATAAGAGACTTTTATGATCACAAGGAAATCCACCAACTCTGGGATGGCTGACATTAATGTGCCTGCACAACCAACAGGGCCTGTCAAGAGACACTCAATATCCCATGCACAGCACTCCTGCATGCTTCTGGCTGATGCAATGCACGCAAGCTGCACAATCCGCAGTTAAAAACCAAGGATTAAAAGTGACCGCAATCTTTACGCATCGCTGAGATAATTACTGCATTGTGCACACATTGTTATATTCCGTTCTTATGTCAGCGTCCCAATGAAGGAAATGTATAGTTATGTACTCTTCCACCTTCAGCGTGGTAAATTATCGTCCAATAACCTTCACTGCCTGCACGGAGTTGGTAGGGCCTCATCCAGCAGTGGGTTGACAAATGGGCTGTACATGTCCATTGCTCGAGACTTGGCCTGCGAAAGTGCAAGAACCCCACCTTAACCCTAACCTTTTCGCCTCTGCGGTCGGTAGACAGCACGGCTTGATAGCAGGATGATGCTCTCAATGCTAATGAAATATCGCAGAGGATACTGGCTCACTTTTCGGTGCGGATAATTTTACTCACAAGACTACACATTTCCAGTCAGTCCTGTAGCATCTCTTTATTTGCACAGAGCATGATCATCATCATCATCTCTTCGGAACTGTGGCTCGTCTGAAAAAGGGATGGCTGCATCTCCCTCTGAAGGAAATTTGAGCAAAGCCCATTTAACATAATGCGATGAACCTGATTAGATTACTTGCGGTACATCTGCAGGTCGCAGCTGACTGTGCAACTGCTGCCGCCAGATCGATTTACACAGTGGACTGTCGAGAGACGCGAATGGTATGCGTTAAGTGGCGAGCGAAAACAACGCTGCAAAGTTAACAGTTTACATTTTAGTGTTTTGAAATACTCCAGCGAGTGGGTTAACACGCCGTCGTGTCACGTCACTCATTAATCAGCTCCAATATCGCAAGAAAAAATATATAAAGAAAAAATAACAGAGGTGGCCGGATAGCCAGGTTAAAGCGCTCCTCCGGCATGGTTGGTATCTTGGTTTTGAATCCAGGCGAGCACCTATGATTAAACTGGATTCTCAAGTGAAGTGAGCTCACAGATTGTAATAAAAGTCGCGATAATTTTTTCCTATCCGCAAAGAATTTGGTTGAACTCAACCAAACAGACTTTAAAACATCGGTTTGATGGCCAAGCAGCAAACAATAACTCGTGGTGGTGGTGGCGTGGTTGGGAAAGTGCCACTCCTACTGCGTCGACCAGAGGTCAATTTAATTTATCTCAGAGGTGGCTCCGTGATGCAGTACAACCTCGCTAAAGTGAAGATTTGCACTGCTCTGCAAGGGGTCCAAATTGAATCTTCACGTTCTGATATGACGCCTTTGCACACGGTGAGGGAAAAACCTACACGACAACTGAGGCTGCCAGTGTTCAACTAGCACGGTTGGCTATGCACCGTGCGAAAGAAGTTCAACGTACATACATGTGAGTGTACGTACGTTGAACCGAGGGGGTCAGTACCCCAATGACCCCTCGGTCTCCTTGGAGCTCTGGCTTCGCTGGGCGTTAACTTAACCTCGGCGAGCCTTAGGAAAGTAGTAGAGGGATGCGTATTTTAATCATCACGCCGAGAGATAATGATGTAACATTTTTCATTTTGCGCGAGTGACATTTATGGCCCAGATGGTGTAAATTATTCACGATGCTGGAAACATCGCCGTAATTTTTTTTACCTCCAAGTCTCGGAGAACTATTTCATGATGTCAGGACGGCTTGGCGCAAGGTAATATAACCAGCCTTTTTGGCCAATATATCAACACCGATGAAGGAAGGGGAAAAAAACAGTGTGCAGTTCTAAAAATATACTGCTAATGGATGAAAATCTATACAACAAAGTAAAGTCCTTTGCTCGGTGCCATGATATATTCACCAGGCCCACATCGACTTTAGACGGAGCACAGTAAAGAATGCAGAGTTGACCCCTTGGGGGCTGCAGGCACCATTGCTCCCTTTCCTTGTGTAGGTCATTGCCTCCTATTCAAACCTGCCAGGGCACTGAAAGAGCAGGTTCTAATTATTAGGCGCAGTGGCAAAGGTGCAGCACTGCAATTGCTTGCACAAACCCCTTGCCGGTGCAAGGTCCTCCATTAGAGGGAATTCTTGAGGAGCCCCCGTTAGGAGGGTGTTTGGCCTACTTTTCCCGGCTGGACAGACGTCTTGGAAGAGATGGAGCATGCACACTTCACCCTATCCCGTGCGGCCCACCGATTGCACGGCGTCAGGCACAACAGCGGCCATTGTTTTACAATTGATATTCCCTCTTGGAAAAGCCAATGTCAAGAGCTTTACGTTTGGATCGGGTGTCCAAAACAGTGGGCCTTAGCCTAAGAAAGTTAATGGTGCAGTGTTGAGTCTTAAAATTGGTTTTGCTTTTTGATGATTTGCTCACAGCTATATAAATGTCATTAAAACAAAACACAGCTACGGCAAATTTTACTGGCAAGTATTTCAAAGATGTTGGAAATTCTTTCGTGCCAAGAATTCTGTGAAAGTTGCTCAGCATTCTTGATTTATCCGTTGCATAACTTTGTTTATTTGGTTTAAACGGATTTCAAATTCGTGATTATTTCGTCACGATTTTTTACGTTAAAAAATATCGCACGCAGGGAGGTAAGGGGGGGGGCACATATGTGGGTACCTTAATGAGGGATTCTCTTGTGCTGGGCTTTACACGGTCGTATAAAATAATTTCCGCCTCGCCATTCAGTTGACCGTCACTCTCTGGAATAAGTAAACCGTTGGCCAGGAGAGCTGTAGAGCAGGGTGGAATGTTACGCATACCACCTTCCATGTGAACCAACGCCTGTTT
Source organism: Lampetra planeri (assembly GCF_965212315.1). Lineage (NCBI taxonomy): Eukaryota > Metazoa > Chordata > Hyperoartia > Petromyzontiformes > Petromyzontidae > Lampetra > Lampetra planeri. The sequence goes on along the minus strand of NC_136108.1, from coordinate 2,592,082 downwards.
GATCCGCCTGCTCGTTGACAACAACTCAAAAGTCAAAGTAGTTTCCCCGCTCATTTGCCACTTACAGCCCTAAGCTGGTGGTTGAAATTCCACATTCCTATGGCGGAGGCCAGGTTGTCCATAGGACCGTGGCTCGTGACTAAATTGTACCACCAACCGGGATTTGAGTTCCCCCAATCGTACTATTATGAGTTGCGCACTCTACCACTGTGCCATCAAGATAGTCAAACATATACGTCCACAATAGAGATTGTTGGTTTAAATCGCGTAAATATTAATGCGTCGTTAGACCCGGCACCACCCGACACAGCCAATTAGTAAGATTTGTCACGTTAACAAAACATGCCAGTTAGTTGCTAGTTAAGCACACCGGTCGCTTTGGAGAGTACACCCACAACGTCAGGAGGAATCCTCCACAATTCTGGCTATCGCCTGATGAGGTCGGTTGAAATTATCGGCGAAACGTACACGGGCAACAGGACCTTAATTCACAATTCACGTAAAAATCCGTGCGATTTTCAACTGCGCGCTTTGACATTGACGTGTGCCATTGCGGTCGACTCTTGTAAAGATCCACCACCCGGAGCGCAGCGGGTGACATGCGTAAACGATGTCGTGCAAATAATTCTGGGTGGCCACAGCGCACGGACCATTGCCCTTGCGGGGAGCGCACCGACTATAAAGCTCCGCTTGTGGTGGCTTTTGAAAGGCGCGCGCGCCTCCATATATATTCTGGCATGCGCGGAGTTAAAAAAGAAAGTGCAATAAGCGTGTCCCTCTAAATTTATTGACATCTCAAACAAAAAGGAAGGGCCTGCCGCACAAGAATGGGATGCACAATAAGTTAACTTTTCCGTTCTTTACTGCTCGCTGTCAGCGATCCACCTCTGCACGCCAAGGCATGTCAGGCAGGCGGAGCGCGGATTTACCACCGGCCACAATAGGATGTGCTTTGAGAGGTGGGGGGCTGGTAATTCCTAACGGTCATTAGCAGGCAGCCGTGCTGGGAATCAAACCCCTTGACTCTGTGCAGACCGGCTCTGGTGGAAGTGTTCACCGCGAAAACATACTCCCCAATGATTTACGCAAGAAAGCCTCGTTGAGGCTCAACATAATTTTTTCAGGAGGGTCCCAATGTCGTGATGTTCGGCTAATTCCATTAACGAGCAGTCTGGCATGCGGGAAGAAACTGGCTTGGCGAGGTAACGCTCAGAATTTTGCTATCTCTGTGTCACCTCGCAGGTCAAGCCGATGACGCCTGCCAATGCTGAGTGGTCACGCACCCAGCTATGGCTGCAGGGTTTGGTGGTGCATGTTGTTTATGTCGTTTACTGTGAAAGTCGGTCACAGTTCCTATGATCACTGTTACATTGCTTTTATGGCTTTATTTTGGTGATTTCGAAAAGTTTTTTGGTTTGGCCATGTTTGTTTGTTGTAGTACGGAGTTAGACTGATGGCCTTAATCTAAGTTGTCTTGTGGCTGTTGTTGTTTGACTTGCATCCCACTGAGATTTTTGCACACAGCGTTGGTGTACGGTGCCTTTTCTGCAAAATGTAGCTGTTTTTTCTTGGATTTTCTGTTTGCACATAGTCACATAGTCACTTTAAAATGTTTTCTTGTTCATGTTTGTGTTTTTTGTTTGTTGCAGTTGCACTCGATTCAATGGCCGAATGGCTCACAGAGCTATACCAAATAAATGAAAGTGAAACTGAAGTACTAACCAGACTTAAAAAAAAATCCTGATTAGTTTCTGTGGTCGAGCGAGATTGAGTAAAATGAAGGTGACTTGGTCATAAGTTTCCTGGTCTGGTAAATTTCTCATGCTTGTGATGGTATCACGAGAGCCAAAAGCAAATGAGTGCAGCTAATGATGAAGAAGACTAACGTGTAGTAATAGGTTTTTACGCTTTCAACTGGTACAAAAACTGACACCTTTATACAAGGCATCATGTTTGCAATAGCCACAACACAAGCAGTCAAAATGCAAACAAAAAGAAACAACTCTGATGATGATGATGATAATGATATGCACTGTCCTTGAAGTTGATTGGTCCACACCCGAGGCAGCTTTTCTTAGAGCCTAGTCTCTATTGGTGTTGGACCAGATGACGCCAAAAGGCGTGCATATCATTATCATTATCAGAGTTGTTTTTTTTGTTTGCATTTTGACTGCTTGTTTTGTGGTTATAGCAAACATGATGCCTTGTATAAAGGTGTCAGTTTTTGTACCAGTTGAAAGCGTAAAACCCTATTACTATATTTTGCCACTGGTAAAGGAGATGTCTCATAGTGTAAAGACTGACGTTTTTAAACTCTGCGTGGCTTGACGCATCACTGTTGCATATACCGGCAATTCCCTCCTGGTGAGCAGGGTACGGGGCTGGAGCAGTATGAGAAATAAGAAGAGGTTTTACCCTTTTTGGCAACATAAAACAGGTGTTAAGATATTATTGGTTCTTTCGGTAAAGTCACGTAGAAGGGAAAACAATAAAATAATTAAAATAAAACAATAAAATTCTCACGACAGCAAGAAAAAGTTTTGCTGTGGTATTTCACACCTGATGATGATTGCTTGTGTTGCAATCGAAACGTCGTGAGAATTTTGTTTATTGTTTTCCCCTCTACGTGACTTTACCGAAAGAACCAAGAATATGAATCCCTGCAGTCACTAAAGCTTTAAATAGGTGTTAAGATGTTAAAACACCAAATAGATACGTTTTGCAAGGAATCTGGTCTGCATTGATCACACGTGCTTGCGGTTGAACATGAAAAAAAACATGCTGTGACAATATATAGAGTATTGTCTTTGACAGTGATTGGCCTACACCAGAGACAGCTTTCTTCATGTCCTTGTCTCACCAATGTCAGACCAGAGAACCCCCGAAGGCGAACAGCACAAAAACAATGCCACTATCAGAGCAATTATAGCCATTCAAAAGGCGCCAATACTTGAATGGTTGCGATGATTAACACACTGCTTTGTATATTACGTTTACCTCGTGAATAATACTCATCCGTCTCAACGGCACTGGCTTTGATTTTGAAGGTCTTGGCAGGATTATTGCTCCGATTAGTAATGCGGGATATAAATGAGAAACGTGTCACGACATGAGAAATTTTCACATTCAGACTGGACACTTTGTGATGTTTATTGTTTAAGGCGACTTGTAAAAAGTTTTTACGAAGTAGGAAACTCTGACGCAGGAATTGTGTTCGGCTTGGAGACGTAAACAGGGAGTGTAGCAACAGTCCGGGCTGTTATTTTGTACTCACTCAAGGCACGCGTGCTATGCTGCTTTATGAGATTTTCCCCATATAAATATTTTATCCAATTTTTTTCTGCTGATAAAGTTAAACAGTTAAGTGATCCTCATGGCGGGATCCTAGGGTACCAAAGAATACTAAATGGCCGAGGCAATTAAATATTTTATTTCTGGGACACTATTTTTTCTAGGGGTGTACTTCACTCCGAGACTGGGGTACCAATCAATCCGAAATCAGTGCCACACTCCGCGATGTCGAAACGCAGCGAGGACGATTGCGCTGAAACCCTGAACACTCGTACGCACCGTAGTGGTGCATCGTGTCCAGCTCGTCGAGATGAGTCGATTCCCGCATCGTCGACCATCAACAGACTAAAAATGACTGCATCATGGACATTATGCGAGAGCCGGGCTACTATGGTATCTCGGGGTAGTGCCATAAGGTTTCAAGTGAAGAAATCAATTTTTTTCAAGTAGACCATTACCTCTGTACTTGGGGAGAGCAGGGGGTCAATTAAAATCAAATGATTTGTTAGAAGTCAGATTCAAAGCTTAACCTGAGTATGATGTACTTACTCTGTGGTTCCTTCGGTAAAGTCACGTAGGTATAAAAATTAAAACAAAAAAGAATATATCACGACGTTTCGATCGCAACACCTCGCTGGTTCAGCAGTTCCACTGCTGGATAAAAAAAATTCCGCCTGAGGACGACCGCTTGTGTTGCGATCGAAACGTCGTGATAAATTATGTTTTGTTTTGTTTTGATACCTACGTGACTTTACCGAAAGAACCAAAGAGTATGGATTCCTGCAGTCACGAAAGCTTCAAATCAAGATGTAATATACTTGTTGACTTGTATCTATTATACATGCAGTAATCTATATTATTACTACACGTATGTATGTTGAATATCTTTCACACTGCACGCAGCCAACCGCGCTAATTGGAGGTTGCGAGCGAAAGACAACAAACTAAACACAAAAAGCAGTTTAAAAAAAAGTGTTCAATTTAGATTTAAAAGTGCCATAGCTCCAGTGGCTCTAAGAGGGGTTAAGATTGGGCATGATCATGGAGTCCCTCATCCTTACCCTTACTATTCCTGCCCACCACTACCAAAACAAGCTCAACCCTGGGTCCACAGGAAAAGGGCCAGGTCCTAAAGAGGAAGAGGCAGGGCCTATAGAGGGTACACGTCTCTGTTGAGTTAAGTTAATAAAGCGTAGAAACAAATAACTGCAGCGAGCAGCAGCAATCAATACCTATAGTGCCGTAGATGTAGCCACAGGCCAACTAATGCAATATGTAATGCGTAAGTCCATTGAGTTGTGTTATTCAAATTCCCATTCAACCAATATCTTATTGTGGTCAAATTTGAACCAGTGGAGAGGCAGTTGTGAGACGACTATCTAGCAAGGGAAATACGGGTTTGTTACAAACACGAAGAAATGCAAGGTGCACATTCAGTGAGGAAAATAAAAATAAAATTACATTTGTATGTATATATAAATTTTTTCGCGAACATGGAAAATGTGAATAAAAAAAACACCTGAAATATTTATATTGTAATATCAAAAAGCCAAAACAATTTCACAGTCTGAAGCAAAACATAACCCCAACTTTGTTATTAACACCGACGCATTGCATTAAAGATGAAAATCTCATTCATTTAAAGTGGGCGTAGCTGATACAGTTGCCTGAATTCGTTTGCAAACAAGACAAAACATTGGCCTTCTCGACTTACAACTTCGTGGCTCGAGCTACTCAACGCAGATACGCATTTGTGTCCCACTCATAAAATTGTTATGTTATCCATCACAGCACAAGATACATTCGTGTTTACAGCCAGGCAGTCTCGTTAGATATTGCTCCTTTGGAGACTGTAATCGGATTTTAATATAATAGAATGAATGCGACGATTAAACAATTAATTCTGACAGCTCTAAATGTTTGAGGAATTAATGTGAAAAAGTAATTTCTCAAATTGAATCTGTGTTCTTGGATAAATCGTGATATAAAGGTGTCACTGACGCCATGCCGACCGCCTACGGTAATTTAATAGCCTTTGGTCCCTTTTAAAACACAAACCCCAGACCATTTATTATTTGACTGCATAATATATTATTAAACAGAGCAGACATGATGGTAAAAATTCTAGAAATAATGTACGGGAGGGCTATAAAAGTTGTTTCACACTATTAATCTCATCATTTATTCTGCGTTTGCAGTGGGGGGGGGGGGGGGGGGGGGCTATGTGGAGGAAGGGGAAATTGAGATGAATAATGAATTCTGGCTGACCTCGTGATTGCTTCTATTTCCGGCACTGACCATCCATCTAGCCGTAGGCCTTGATGGATTGTTGGACGTACCTCTGGCTCGCCGTGCGCCCGCCCGTGACCTAAGCACAGTAAGTTGGCCGAAGCCACTGTTGAGTTATTTTTTTGGCAACCGCATTCAGGCTAGGTGCCTGGAAGACCAATAAAGTAAGTTCATAAAACATCGCAAAGGCACCCGAGCGCTTCACTTTCGCCGGCCAGAATGGGGCGACGGATCATCGCGGGAGCGGGAAATTTATTTCCGAGCCCCAACGCTGCCCATTAAACAAAACATTCACAAAATACAAATTTCAGGATGTGCAGTTCAACAGAAACACATCGTGTTGTATGAAATAAAAATAAAATATGATTTAAAAAATGAAATATTGACTGCGATCAGAGTTTCAGCATTCTGGTTATCTTCGTACGATTGGCAATTTTCAGGAGAAATTGATGTCATCAGCGTTCCCTCGGGAGCACCACACTCCGTCGCGCTCCTATGATGGGTCCAGTTCGTTGGTGGAGGATATTTTAATCTCTGCGCACGATAATCTTGGTCTATCAGTGGTGCAATCTCAAGGTCTCCGACTGTAGGGAACCATAAATCCGGCTTTTTCTTTGTGTAATTTTATTGATTTAAGCCATCGTGTATTTTTCTTCTTCTACAGTGTACAAGCTATTTTAGCAAAGTTTATTACCATATTTGGCATACGACCAAATTCACCAGAATGTGCCCAGGTCTGAGTCTGCATATCGCTTGGTTGAGCATCCACCATGAAAACAGGCGTTACAGGCTGGCTACATACGACGTCGAAATAAGTTCAACAATCGTGCATACAAAATCTGTTGTACTGTATGTCTATGCTCCCACGTCTATGCTCCCCACCTTCACCAACCCGAACTAACCCCGCGACGCTGCTGCACTTTGTTTAGTTTTGCTTCTGTCGTTTCGCTGACCCAAGTCATGCTTGCACATGGGACGCGATCCTTGCCTCTAGAGCTCTCATCGAGTTAAACAAATAAACTTTGAACTCGACGGCGTGGTGAAGTCATGCTTACATGACCCCCTTTGATGCACAAGTTGTGGGGAGGCTCTCTCATTCAGCAATGGACTGACAAAGGGCTGGACACGTACACCACAGCGGGTTCTCATGATATTGTTTTCTCCGATACCAAAGTTCTCTGCAAACCTCCCGGATACTACCAAAGATTTGTCCACGAAGCCATCCAGATATACAAACATAGACACAACTTCAACCGAGAGGATGGTTTAAAATTTAGCAATCATTGGAAAGATGTCATCAACCAAGTCAAACTTTAGCTGCCTTATAAGTGTACAGCCATTTCCATTTCTTCCAGTTGGTCGCTCTCGTTTTCGACAACCGCTCGCCATCGCCTCTCCGTCGCCCTAACCCCCTGCAGCATAACAAAAGGCGGCTTAACTTAGCCCCTCCCCCCCAAGGCCCCTTCCTGCCCCCCCCTTAACCTGTATATGATCTCGGGTGTCTTAGAGCTCTCTTCACTTGATACAGCAATTTTGCTGTGACGGTTTCCACCTGAAGACGGAAGCTTGTGTTGCCTCCGAAACGTCGTGATTTAATGTAGTAGGACATATTTAGTTATTTATTTTTTACCTACGTGACTTTACCGAAAAAAACAGAGTATGAATCCTTGCAGTCACGAAAGCTTCAAATCTGGAACGCACATGGTTATTTTCCTAAACGCTGCTTCAGCCTTCACGAGTGGAGAGTGTAGACAATTTCACAGAGTGTGTAAACAATACAAAACCCAAGACATGCATTCTTTTCTTGCAAATACCATCAATTACATTAAGCGGAGGACAAGATACTCGCTTTGAGGTACGCGTTTACAAATCACTAAATTAAATGCACCAACATTATGAATATATTTAGAGTCTTTGCAACCTTACACGTGTATTAAACACGTTATTTGGAGTACGTTATTTGATGATGCTGAATTGGTAGGGATGCACATACACAATTAATAAACTCAACACACTCGTCAACAACACTGACTTAAACGTAAAAAAATATCTATAATTGGCGATGTTTCAGGTAATTACTCTTCTTTAAAGCACAGGAAGGGTACTTGCCTGAAACGTCGTTGATTATTTAGAAATATTTTAAATTGTATGGCAGTGTTATTGACGAGCGTGTTGACGGTTTTTTTTTTACGTGCCCATTGTATCGTCTGGCGCATGCGATATCGCTTGACCACATGGTTGTAAGGAGTTCGAAACTCGTGGATTGAACGTCCTTTACCAAACAGAGCACTCGTATGATTTCTCCAGGGGCACGGCTACGACACCATCGAGTCTGGGGCCACCCCGCTCGTCACCGTGAGTCCGATGTTCACCGAGCTTTTACGCGTCTTTGACAATTGGCAGAAAATGTAGTTCGGCAAACACAACGCCAACCAAAGACATGGGTGCGCGAATTGTTGATCAAGCAGCGTGCCCATCGGCTGCTAAGTTTGCGCGCGTCTCTCGCATAGACGTTAACGTCAATGCTCAAGCACTACCCGACCCTACCAATGAGCATCTGCACTTGTAAATGGGATTCATCAAAAATGGTTCTGAGAGCGGTCAACTTGCAAAGCACCGCTCATAATGCTGCCCCCCCCCCCCCCACTAGGCAGGCATCATGGGGGGTGGGGGCGGGGGAGGGGGGGTCTTGGTGGGTTGTCACGTGCTCACTCGGCAGCTCTGCTCATTCGGCGCAGGAACGTAGGGCTTGCCTATCGCCAAGGATCATATTTACAGGTGTAGGTTAATGGGTCCGCAAAAAACACAATAAATTCTAAATACGTACCACTGCATGGAGTGGCGCCAGCGGGTACAGAGTGGTTAGTGCGCTGCACTTCCAACCTACAACCCAATTCCCGGCGGGGGCCGATAGCAATCGATGAGTAGGGCATCTAAACTGATCGCTTTGACCCCGCCGTCTTCACCAAGCGGCGCTGATCAACGTGGCGAAGTCTGGTAAAACAACCGCCCATGTTCGACAGAAGACGGGGAAGGTCTTCGTCCAGGAGTTGATGGAAAAGTGCTGAACCTCGAGCAGAATAACCTCCCCCCTAATTCAATATTCAGATGTTTTCCGAACATATTCAGACTCTTGGCAGATAATATGCAAATGGAAAAGATGGCACATCGGTGCGCCTGGAATTCTCAGACACGACCGTACAATGCACTCTCATTAATGAGAGTGCTCGCACCCTCATTGCTCGCACTTTCATTAACGTTAATGAGAGTGGGAGCTAAAAAAAAAGGTGGGAGCTGGTATATGAGCACACCTTATATAAGCACAGCTTTGATATAATCAACGCATCCTCACGTTACACTGATGGATAAATGCCAAGACAAACTTCTGATAAAAACACACTTTGGATATGAGCACACATGGTCTCGCTCCCAATGGGGGTTTGCCGAGTGAGAGTGCGTACACATTTCCCGGCAAATGCAGGTGTTTGCAAAAAGATTTAAAAAGATCCCCCGTGTAAACTGTTGGGGAAGTGCTGTCAGCGAGCACCTATGAAGGCCGGCACGGCGCGAAAAGGTGCGTGGCTAACACCACGCCCGATGTCTACACACCGTACTGGGTACTCATTTAAGACTGAGTCGACCTAGGGGAGGCCCGGGACCAGTTCATATATTCACCATTGTTATTGGTCGTGCGCAGGAATCTAACTCAGGTTCGTCGGTCGGTGCGTTAACCACTACACTACCGCACCCCCGTCCACGTCCCCACACACGCATGCAATAAAGCACGACCTTGGAATGCTTGCCAGGGCTGTGTGTGAGCGAGTCCGTATATAGCGCGTGTGGGCGATGCAGCTGGCTGGCAGGTGGACTGCTCTCCGGAGCTCTGCAGCGAAGGAATTCCCGCTGCCAGGGTAGGAATATCGTGTTGTCTCTATCAAAAGCTGAATGCACACGATCGAATCACACTAAAAGCGGCGGGTTTATTCAGGGCACGGAGGATAAACAAGGTTGAGCATGGTTGGTACTTTGACTGGAAACTGCCTGGGGATTTCAAGTGCTGTAGACCTGAGCTTTGAGGTGGCCGTGAAAATTAAATCTACCTGTGAGGTCTCAGTGTGACCCCCTCATATGGGTGGTGGGATTACTCCCGATCCCAAGGTTTCCTCCAATGCGAATCCAAACAGTATTAATGGAACTGGATGAACATCGTCAATCCTGCAACAAAAGTCTTAGGCCTCAGCGAGTCTTTTCTGGATAAATAAAAAGGCATTCCTCGTAATAATCGTTGAATTTGTACATTAGCTTTTGCACAGAACTTTAAAAATTAGTACATGTTGTACGTGTCCTAGTTGACATTTTATGCGTGTTACCATCCCATTCACAGCACACGCACACATACGTTACTTATAAAATAATTGCGTCTTGTGAAATTGCTTGTACACTTGGTCATTTTGTTTTTATTTCCTATTATTGCGTGCAGAAGTTAGGGAGGTTACGATACACGCGGGCTATAATTACCATGCGCCTAAAGAAATTCATCATTAAGTGTCTTTGTGAAGACTATAATAAATTATGCATAGTGTAATAAAATAAGCAGGCAATGTCTCCATGTATCTGTCTCAACATAAAAAAAATGTTTGTTACACTACGCGTCAACCTTCTAGGAGTGCATATGATCAGCAACATTGTTTCAAGACAATCAAACTCTGGACCGGTTTTGACATACGGTGTCTCATGAGCAGAGTCAGGCTTATTAATATTCTTGGATCTTTCGGTAAAGTCACGTAGAAGGGAAATAATAAAATAATAAAAATAAAACATCATAACATTCTCACGACGTTAAAATACGCTAGCAAGCTTAGCAGTGTTCATTTGGACGCTGTCTTTCCGACAGCTCTGTTCTTCACCTGAGGACGGCTGCTTGTGTTGTGGCCGAAACGTCGTGAGAATTTTATCATGTTTTATTTTTATTATTTTATTATTTCCCTTCGGCGTGACTTTACTGAAAGATCCAAGAATCTGAATCCCTGCAGTCACGAAAGCTTTAAATCAGAGTCAGGCTTGCTGCTTAAAGAGGTCAGCCATTCCGGGGGGCTCTTATGGAGAAACTCGTGCGTTGGGCACAGCTGATGCTGCACCACCTTTGCAACGTCTTGTAGTTAATTTCGATTTAAAGAAAATTAACCTCGTGTGTGTAAGTTCCAAGATTGTTAAGTCATTATAAACCAGGGTTCATCACAAAGTTGACCGAGCCAGGAACACGCACACACCCGATCTGTCAAAAACATTAATTTGTAGACATTGGAGGAATTTAGGATAAGTCAGTAGAAGGCAAAATAAACTTTCAGACATCCCGCAAAACATGTAATGTGCTGAATAATAACGCAGCATTTATTTACAATATTGAAAGCTGTTGAACATCACGGCATTTTGCCATCGCTGTGCTCCTGCACATGTTACGACTGGAAAACTTCGATGATGCAGCGGCTGATTGTTTAAGCGGTTCTTGAAACGCTCGTGTCGAACGGGCCAAAAGCGTCGCGTCTCCGGAGCCGAGTAGCGATGCGGTCTTTGTAAAACAAAAAAAATCTCGACTTTTGGATTATATTTCTTAAGTCTGGAATTTAATTCTGAAAGAAAATATTGTATTTGACGGTCACATGACTAAGTGTAACGTGAATATATTTGGTTGACCAGCAAGCCCGCGGACGCCGTCATCTTATTGTTGCACATGACCAGTTTAATTTAGCTTAATCAGCTGATGAATGTGAAACATACAAAAAAATACCATGGCAATAGTTCATCTCCATTAAAACAATATTATGCGTGTTTTATGGCTTATATTTACACATTATTTTTTATGTAACACCAAAAGTGCATTAACATTACGGGTAACTATATTAATAACATTACTTTTAGTCGATACATAAAAAAAACCATTGACATGTTTTCGACAGCTCCTAACAAAGTAATTATTTAAATACCGTGCATTATGTTTTGGCCTAAAATCAATGGCACAACTGAAATGGTTGCGCTATCAGTTTCCATTTTATTTTACAACATGAGCACTGCTCATTAACATCGCCAACTCAGGGCGCTCTCCGTGGAAGCTGTTGAAAGATTACACGTTATCATGCTAATTTTTACCGGGCAGCCCTTTGATTGGTGGGCAAACCCACCACCGTCACGGTCGCTGCCCACCACTAACATTAACATTGGCTGCTGACATTTGGACTGTGCCAATTTCAAACCTTTATAAACAATTTACCTTTAGAAGCTAACCCCCTATTCCTGATGACGACCGCTTGTGTTGCGATCGAAACGTCGTAGTTTTTTGTTATTTTCTTTGAACCTATTTACGCGACTTTACCGGAAGACCCAAAGAATATTAATTCCTTGCAATCACGAAAGCTTTACGTCAACATTTGTTTCTATACAATTCCTTACATATTGAAAATAAAAATATCATTAAGAAACCCTTTTATAGATTCGCTGCTTTTGTGAGAGCAGTCCACACAATCCCCTTCATCTCGAGAGTTGAAAATTAAGAAGAAAAAATAAACGGCGGTTCCATTTATTTTTCAACAAAAAGAATAAATTGCTTTTATACATTTTATTCCGTGGAAATGCATAGATATGCAATGATATAGCATTCCTGAGTGAAAAAATGTGTTGAAAAATTCAATATTTGAGATAGGAAAAAAACTAGGAAAGCTGGTGATGGATCAAAACTTTAAGGGTCAAAATTATTTTTTCACACGAAACCAAAAAGCTTTCCTCATTTTCAGAATGATGGCCTCATTTCAGTGTCACCGACTCATTTCTGGATGTAATAACGGAGGGGAGAGGGGGGGGGGGGCAAAATAGCTCATCTATATTTGACCGTGTTTTTATAAAAAGGGGGCAAACTGGTGACGAGCTGGGTTCCCACGAGCACCCAAAGAGCTCTTGACCACAACCCCGGCGGTGTGGTGCTTAGCACAAACGCGTCTGAGAATTGCGTCGTTGAAACCCCCTCTCGTCTGTTGCGGTGCCTTATGAGCTGAGACGAGGATCCAGTTGGAGGCTGAGTGCATGCGGTGCTCTAGCAGACGTTTGTATCAATTAAATGGGGTGGGTGTGGAGGGCGGGACAGAGATTGAAAGCGGCCAAATATACACCAGTTTTTTTTTGTTACCACCTATGCTCATTGGGATTAAAACATTTTTTTGCATAGCTGTAAAGCAATGTTATGCACACCTAATTTAATGAAGTATAACGGTCTACATAGTCGTATAATTAACTGTTTAATTACGTGGGTAATTGTAGCAGGATGCATGGTATGCCATGCCTGTCTTTGCCAGTAGATAATTGGCTGAATGCAAAATTGCAGAGCTTGGCTGTCAGATATAGCGAAATACATAATCATGAACCATCATCTATTCACTGCTGGATAAAAGCCTCGATACTAAGGGGTCCAAATAAATAGAAACGTGTATTAGTAAATTAATTAACTAATAGTTAACTTAATCATGTGCTCTTGGTACAATATAACATCGAATAGGGAAAGTGTGTTTATTGGTTTGGCCTCAAGTTGGTAACCACAGAAAGTACCCCTACTGTGCCAAATATTTGGCATTGTGTTGAGGATTTATTGTCATTGTGGCTCTTTATTGGTGAAGGATTGATAAACCTGTTAACCCATGTTGTGTGCATCACTTGAGCTACTGCATCTGCTAAGGGGCCCCCTTGTGACGACTGCTCCCGCAAGATGGGCCGGACTGGCCCACTTTATGCAGCTACAGGCATCCAGCATCAGGAATTCACGCTGCAAACTTCAGTCACTAATAAGGCTGAACAGAATGAAGCGTCAACATATGTACAGATATTGTACAACATCACTCAAGGACCTGTACGAGTAAAGAAAAACAACTAGTAGCTGAGGAATTGCAGGCCATTTGGGCCGGCGTATGAGAATGAATGTTCCAGAGCTCATTTAGTGCCGAGCCTCCTTTGATCTATTGCGCAGCGACCGTAGGTCGTGCTCATCATTTCATGCAAAATTAATTCATTTTTGCAGTGCACAAAAATGATAGAGTGTGCCTGGAATTACGTATTACCAGCTGTAGCCCATAAAAGAGCCAATACAATTGCTCTTCAGATGAAAGTTTTAAAATAAAACAAAAATGAGACAATGACATAGTGAAAATGGCCCCTTGGTGTTCGCGTGTCCTGTAGCTCACCCCATACGATTCACACCGATGACATTTGTCTGTGCCTGTGGCAGATCGCTGCCGCTACATGCACCCGCAGATTCCGTCTGCTCAACTGGGTTTGTTTAGTCGCCAGGACCATACTTATTTGGCAGCAGTGGCATGTGTAAAAAAACAGCAACAGCAACAAGACTGAACAACGCCAAACCAAGCAATGGAAATTCGGAAGGAAAAACAAATACTAAGACCACTCCATGGACCATAAACTAAAGAAGTGTGGACATTCCCCGCTAGGTCGAGTGGTCTGCCGTGGGTCCACGCACGCCAAAGTCACTATTTCAACTCGGCTCTCGAGCAATCATGCGCGCGCCCTCCTGAAATCATCAATGCAGCTGTCAGCGAAACAACTCCAGCTTTGAGATCATCGTGCGAAAGACAATGAATGGGGTCAGATTTTTTGGGCTTTTCGTGAAATAAATAGATTCTATACTTTCGTTGAATCACAGGAGATGTTCCTGCTTTCTCTCATGCCATGATGTTTTACGCACGTGATTTACTATTGTAAAGTACAAAATCCACTTCAAGGTTCTGCTTGTCACTTGTAAGGCCTTGAATGGGCTGGCTCCTAAATATGTCCCTGATCTGCTCAATTTTTATATGTGTCACTGTGAAAACTTATAGCTGCTGATTCTGACTTACTCATCATTCCAAAGACAAGACTGTGGGCTTGATGTTTTACGGGAGACACAGAACCATCTGCAGCCAGACGCTACGATTGTGGAATCCCCTCCTTTGGTTCTTACGGAATTCTGAGTTTGTTTAACTTTTTAAACGGCGTCTTAAAGCTCCCCTACTTTTACAGGCTTCCCCGGTAACTTAAGATTTGAAAACGAAGGTTGTTGTCTGAATGGATTACTCTGTAATTCTTCTTATTATTATTCACTTGTATCATCGTTTGTTTTTCATTTAAATGGAATTTGAATGTATTCATTGATATTGTTATTATCAGCTTTCTATTTCGCTTAGAGTTTATCCATACTTGTGTTGTGTTTATGTGACAGTGATTTGAGATACTTCAATATGAGAGGCGCTTTATAAAAATAGGTTATAATTTTTCTTATTGTGAGGCTAATTCAAAATGCCTGTAATGCCTTCAGTACAGGAATCAATTCAACCTCGCATGTGTTTTATAACGTGCTTAAGTAATTTGATTTGGCAAGTTAAAACATATTTTAAGATATATATGTTAAGCCAAAAAATATACACTCGCACATTTTAATTGGACTTGTCAAAGTGGAGCTCGTGCTGAAACTTAAAATGCTAGGAGCTGCAGGAACGGTCAAACATAAATACAAACTTTCTGCTTGGCAGCAGTGTAGCTACAAGACAACTGCTCCTGAAATACATTTTCCAGTCTCTGAGAGGCTTTTTTGCGTTCACTTCCAGCACACGAAGGCACTTGTAATTCCAATGCATATATTTGAGAGAGAAAAAAACCTATTAAGAACACCAACATACATTTAGATTTAAAGCTTTCGTGACTGCAGGGATTCATCTTCTTGGTTTTTTTTGTAAAGTCACGTAGAAGGGAAATAATAAAATAATAAAACAATAAAACACAATTCTCACGACGTTTCGGCCACAACGCAAGCAGCCATCCTCAGATGAAGAACAGCTCTGTCGTTCAGACGCTGTCTTTCCGACAGACTTGTTCTTCACCTGAGGATGGCTGCTTGCGTTGTTGCCGAAACGTCGTGAGAATTGTATTTCATTGTTTTATTTTTATTATTTTATTATTTCCCTTCTACGTGACTTTACCGAAAGAACCAAGAAGATGAACACCAACATAGACTTCAAATAGAGCATTGTGTCTTTGGCAATGCCATACAGTGTGGGCTGCCAAGTGTGTGTACCTTGAGTCAGGAGTAAATTGTGGCATGCCCACACAATTCCATTGGTGGGGTGACGCTGTAGGGTTAGGCCTAATGTCAAGTCGAGGGCACAGCCTCCATCTCCCGAACCATAATCACCACACCTGAGATTGCTGGAGGGAGGACAGCCAGCCAAGGGAGAGTATATCCCGCCCCTCCCTTTCACCGCCTGCCTGCCGCACAGGGATTGGAACGCTCCCAGCTCTGCACTTGCTTGCTCACGCCATCCCGCAGATGTATTTCCCTCAACCATCAATCATCGTGGCGTACGAGGTCACATGGGGGTACAGAGCCAGTGTAAGACTCGTGCGCTGCTGCAATCGGCGCCTACCAAGGACTAATTGTACGCAGAGCCCCCATCAGCACCATCGTCGTCATCAGCATCATCGGCAGCATTAGCAAACAGCCTGTGCACATGGGCAGGGTGCAAGCGGCGGTGGGGGGTGGACTCAACTGTGATGGATCCCCCACCCACCCATTCGCCCACCACGTGTTTGCTTGGCCAGACAGGCAGGCACGATAGGTGGGTGGCAGGACAGACAGAAAGGGTGTCCTTCCCATCCTCCTGTCACGGGGGAAAGTGACAGGCGGAGACAGTTATTCAATAAGCTTATCCCACGCAGCACTCTCCCAGCTCTGCCAATCTCGGCAGGATCCCCGTAATGTCATTGGAGGGCACCGGTGCATAGCCGACACTGTCGCACGTGATGCATAGCTGACACCGCGTATGCTGCTTGACGTTACGCATACGGTAATGTGGCAGCGGGGTACGCGGACTGCAATGCGCACGGTGCCATACATTTTTGAGCGCACTCGCAATGGCTCGCCATGTTACGGCGCTGTTGAAATTGTCATTATTAGCATTGCAATGGGTGCAATAACACTTACAGTTATATATAGAAGCCAGTTTAATCACAGACATCAGACTAAATTCTCAAGTCTGGTAAATTGAAAGGTCGCAGTTTGATCATTAACAACTGCACAAAAAATGCATAATTATATAAGTTGCTTAATTTTTATTATTTCAGCATGGAGAATACATATTTTGTTCCAGTTACATTGGCATGTGACAAACACCCTTTGCAGGGCATATACAAAGTGTGACCCGAGTTTGAATCAAGAGGAACGCTGAAGTTATTTTTTAGAAGTAGTTCTGTGATGTAATATTTTCAGCAAATTCCAGGTTGGTGCACTGCTTGGTTCGTATCGAATGCGCAGTCATCTGCGCGAGGCAGCATCTTTAACAATGGCCCAGCCCCAGCGCCGGTTGTCCCTTCTCGCCAACCCGTCCCTCTCCTTCTAGTTACAGTTTCAAATTGACACCCTCTTCTATTGAGCCCGTAGCGCAGAGTTTTCATTGTCGGGCGCCTTTATTAGAAATGTTGCCGACTGTATATAGATATTTTCTTCGAAGGCAATGTCGCTGACAAGTGTTGTTGAGATTTTGTTGGAGCCATCGGACCCTGCTGCTCACCCAAGCTGCGCCGTTGGTGATTGATCAACAAAGATCTACGAAGGGAAATAAAATCAATCTCGTGCTAATTTCCACGCTGCTGTTAGCGGACGGCCCAGTGCGTTACGCTTACGGCAGCTGCTTTAAAACGAGTGCCCCCCCCCCGCCTTCTCATGGCTGCAGTGCACCCTTCCCCTCCTCTCTCTCTCCATCTGAAAAGCCATGCCCTCCGCATGCCCCCATCTCCACGAAAGGCCACTCACCATCAGCCGGAGACTGCGAGGGATATTCCACAAGGAGCAGCGGCAGCCCTCGAGGTCACTCACGTGGTTTCTTTTCTTCTGAACATCACTTCCAGTTTGTTGTATTTTACCGGTGCTGTATATATCTGTACACATATATATATAAACAAGAAGACGGAAATCCACCCGTATAGTCTACACAGTCTATTGGGGGCAAGCGCTGTTAGCGAGCACCTATAGAGGCTGCGATGGCACACCAGGGGGTAGTGTGGCCAGCACCAGGCCACGGTTGTCTCACCGTTGTTGATATTTATATTTTGCTCCAGGTACTCATTTAAGGCTGAGTTGACCAAGGGAAGGCGCAGGACTGGTTCAGGTATTCGCCGTTAATCTTCTTAGGTTTTTTCGGTAAAGTCACGTAGAAAGTAAAATAAAATAAAAACAAAAATCACGACGTTTCGGAGGCAACACAAGTCTCCGTCATCAGGTGGGACCGTCACAGCCAGATTAGCTGTATCAAGTGAGGCAATGATTCAAGATGTAATCCCTTAAAAGCGAGTTGAGGGGGGAGGGAGAGGGAGGGGGGAGCTCATCAGACTATGGTAGCCAATGAAAGGAACGTATCGGGAGGGAGGGGGGGCGAGGCCAAAAGGGTGGACGATGGACATGGAAGCGCTTGTACATCTTGAATCATTGCCTCACTTGATACAGCTAATCTGGCTGTGACGGTCCCACCTGATGACGGAGACTTGTGTTGCCTCCGAAACGTCGTGATTTTTGTTTTTATTTTATTTTACTTACTACGTGACTTTACCGAAAAAACCTAAGAAGATGATTCCTTGCAGTCACGAAAGCTTCAAATCTAGAATTCGCCGTTAATGTTTGCCCCGAGTGGAAATTGAGCTCTGGTGACCGGTTTCGCGCTAGCCACTGCTGTGTGTGGCGTACACACATGGCCATGGATAGATAACCTGAAATGTGCCCAATCTCATCAGATCCCAGAGGCTAAATATAATTAAGCATGGCCAGCACTTGTATAGGTGAGACCACCATGCATAGAACAGGTGTTGAAGTTTGCTGTGGGGAGCAGATGGCTGTCACTCTTGTACTCAACCTCAACGCTCCCACATCGATGCTCCCCGCTTTCGCGCTGACCAGCATGGTGAAGTATGGTCAAATTACCTCAAAACATGTACAGTGTGGGGTGACCCTCATTCAGCATTGGGTGGTTGCAATTTAGCGACTAAATATCGGTGGTAAGATTTTGTTTTTTTACCAAACGCTGCTTCAGCTAAGAACGAAAAAAGGGCTGTGTATACGGAATCCAAATACTGTATAATTACCTAACTCTCGTGAACAATTTTATCCGATTAAAATGTCCTTTACACTTTGAATCGACTTGAAAGCATGATGTGATGGGGCTGTCACGTGTGGGCCAAACCGCAGCCAAAGAAATCATTTGCAAAACTGCGATCGGAATTCCCCTGCCAAATATTTAAAATAAACATAGCAAATTGCAACTAATTACACAAAGGCCAGCAATTCCAGAAGGCATGACTCTGCAGTCTGTCGGGGAGGTAATCGCTTTGGTGGCTCACAGCCACCCTGAGCTGTGGAATGTGGGACAGCACTCCCACCAAGTGTTACTCATTCAACATGCACATGCGCTTGTGGCATGTTGCTAAATGCGACCGTTTCTTCACACCACAGCATACGAGAGGCATGTCACCTTGGTGTGGAGGCCAGCGCGTGTGATCGACGAACCAGATTACACTTCACCACGCTGCTCAGTGCTGGTTGGTGGAGTGGCAGAATCGGTTCAGGTATCACCCGCCACTGCTCTTAGCCGTGGCGGCTCGCAATCAAATGCTGGTCTGCAGGTCATTAGCGCAGTGGAGGAACCATTGAGGCACTGGTTCACCAACTATTTTTAAAAAATATATATATTAAACAAATCCTGGATTTAGAGAACTGAGATACGGCAGGTAAATGTATTGTGATGACTGAGGCTATTGTAGCGGCTTATTTTCAAAGCAATACTAAGATGTTTGCCGTACCGCAACGATAAAGTCATCTGTTGATGTCTCGTTCCAGTGGTGTAAGGTTTCAACATTGTTCGTTTGTGTGCATAGCGATACATTTATTTATTGTTGCACCATTATGGGTAATCATCTTGATGATCATCATCAAATCACATCACCCTGTGTAAATGCTGTGGGATCGGACCAAGTGGAAATGTGTTCAGGTACAATCGTAGTTTGGCTTCCAAAGCCAAACCACTCGCTCCGCTGCCGCCTAATGAGCGTTGCGAAGCCCACGTGTTTCAACTAAGCCGGGGATTATTAAAGATCCATTTGAGCTTTCCAAAAGTAAAGCAATATTAAAGGCTACATTTAAAAAAAAATATTTCCCTTCTCTATTTTCGTGCCTGTTTTTTTTTTGTAACCGCCTGCATTCACAGGTGTGACTAATAACGAATCAGTGACATTTTTTTGCTGTTACGGCACATAAAATGGTCTTTTACAAACATCTGCACAAGAATTGCGGTTGAGGCAGGCGAGTTCACATTCCCCGCCTCGGGGAGTGGCTTTTACGATGAAACCCGCTGTTAGGAAAGACTCTCGGCCACAATAAAACCTGCAGGACACTGCAATCAACAGCTGGGGCATTCTGCAGGATTCTGCGCGTGCGCGTGCCGGCTGGCGTGTGCAGGTAAGACTGTCCCGCCCACGTGAGCGCTGGCGCACTGAGTGTTGCGCACACTCAGAGTCATCCCTATAGGGCTACGGCGAATCGGGGCGACGGCCTCGGGCCCCGCGCTCTGGAAGGCGGGGGGGTTGTCAGATGTAATGTTTCCGGTTTAGTTTGAAGGCGTCGCGGGGAGGCCCACAGGGTGTTAAATTTCGATTTAAAGCTTTCGTGACTACAGGGATTCATCTTCTTGGTTATTTCGGTAAAGTCACGTAGAAGGGAGGTAATTAAATAATAAAAATTAAACATAATAAAATAATTCTCACGACGTTTCGGCCACAACGCAAGCAGCCGTCCTCAGGTGAAGACCAGGTCTGTCGGAGAGACAGCGTCTGAATGACAGACTTGGTCTTCACCTGAGGACGGCTGCTTGCGTTGTGGCCGAAACGTCGTGAGAATTATTTTATTATGTTTTATTTTTATTATTTTATTACCTCCCTTCTACGTGACTTTGCCGAAAGAACCAAGAAGAGGGTGTGGTTTGTTTCGAGCCCCTTGTACCCATCACTGGACGGCTCTGTGCACACCGCCATGCGGACAAGATTGATACCCGGGCCACTTGAGTGTGTATTGGATTGGTTCTGAACTTCCCCCTCCATCAAGTCGCACGCACTGGCCAGTGTGTTGTGTCAGAATCGTCACAAGCACGCAGCTGCTAATCACCGACTCCCCCGCGCGTTCTTCCACTCTTCACGCGTGTCCACGTGTGTTGTCGAAAGCAGCGGTGCAGTGATAGGTTAACCCCGCTACAAATGTTGTGGCTCGGATTCATTCCCAGACACAGTGGTGAGTGGTGCCTAAAACACAGTTCTGGGCCTTTCATAGGATGACTCAACCTTAAATGAGTAGCTCGTATGGTGTGTAAAAACAACTCTTGTAGCGGGCTACACCATCCCCATGTGCACTTTGTGGGAATTAATAGGTGCTTGGTTACAGCACTCGCGCTAACAGTCTTTGTGCAGTGAATGCACCACGTGTGCGGAGAATGGTGGTGCAGTGGATTTGTGAATTTAAATATGAATCTGGGTTCAATTCTTACCCAAAGATAACATCAACGGGATCTTAAAGTGTCTTGAGTCTCACTCTAGGTTAACTCGATCTTACACAAAGCATGTGTGCTGTGTGTAAAAAAAAATCAACACCAAGCAGATAGACGTACTTGTGAGCAGCACTTATGTCAACATTCTGAATGCCGGTACGGGGGAATGTTTGTCTGTTTTGTGTGCGTGCGTGCGTGTGTGCGTGCGTGCGTGTGTGCGTGCGTGCGTGTGGTGCATGCAGTGTGTTTGTGCACTGCGTGCACGCGCGTGTCACATGGTGAATAATGTCAGTGGTGGCTGTGGGGCAGCAGTCCGCTAACCATCGCCTGCTATCCGAGTTAAATTCTTGGCCATGCGCACCACCAGTGACATTTGCTAGCTGAATTTGGCCAGCCCCCCTTGCATGACCTTGGGAATAAATTTAAAGGTCCCGGCCACTGGTTTGGATTTAAAAAACAACAAGTCGTTGGGAAACAAGGCTCATCCTGCCTTACGTCAATTTAATGGACTAAGATTGACACCTTTGCACACCATTAATTCGTGTTTCTCCGTGACGAACGGACAGACAGCCTTGTGTGATGCCAGATAACTGATCTGTTTTTTGGGAAGTTGCCAGGGTATGTGCTAATGCTGCGGCTGTGTTCTCGTTTAGCGAATTAAATCCTTCTGCCCGTGCTTTTGCAGAATCGTTAGCGCACGCGTATCTTTTATAAGAGTTGTATTCAAATTATTTGCGTAAAAAAACAGGCCGTGATCTTTGGAAACGTTGTTTTAGCAAGGGCTTAATCAGGATTTTGTTAAAAAGTGACATGGGGGGGGGGGGGGGGTGAAGGGATGGGGGAGGTGTTGAAGGGAGGTTGAAGATCGGGCAACAGGGATTGGTCCACTATTTAAGTATTTTGTGAACCATGTATTCTCGTGATACAAGTGGTGTGTTTATTACATTAGGAGCAGGATGTGTACAAAGTACCAGGATTGGTGCAATTCATCGTTACAAAACATTTACACACACTTTACACTACATGTAAATGCTTAATTGCACATGTACAAAATAGCACTAAGAATAATGCAAATATACATTTTGTATTCCCGTAATAAAATAAGCATTACTTGAATTACATTCATAATGACATCACCCTGTTTCCCATTTCAAAAGCTAAGCAGGTTTGAACCTGGTTGGTATTTACACGGGAGGCTTTCTGGGGATATCATGTGTTGTAGGCTTGGACTATGAGGAGCAGTAGATATGCCAGTACAACTATAGATTATCCAGTCTGTCTTTGCGGAGTGTTTGAGTATCACATCATATGCACAGTTTTCCCAGTCTCCCCCACACGTGGCCAATCATTCCTTCCTGGAATTGACCAAACGTTCTCATGCAAGACCCTCCTGAAATGAATAAAGACCATTATTGTGAATGGCAATGCGTGAGAAACACTTCCGAGGCGCGGCTCGTCTGTCTGGACTGTATTCGTCAGTTCAAAAGACAAGAGCAGAGGTCCCAGGCTTCAACTTCCCTCGCAGGCGGTGAAGGATGGGTCACCCCAAGTGCGACTGTGGCCACGAGTCCAGGACCGTGCAAAGGTCTCGCATCATCCTGCCCACTGAGATCTGCTGTGGGATGGGGCTTCGTGTCTCTACTTGGCATCCCAGGAAGCCATTGAGTGGATCGACAAACTCGACGTCCTCATTGTGAGCTTCTCCCGTCGTACAAAAGAAGAACACACGGTCGGTGGTAAAGGGGTGGTTTGCTGGTAGGAAGTTGGTGGCGGTGGGAGGTGACATATACCAGGCTGCATGCAACCCATTCTCGTTCAGCTTCGATTCACATTCTGGCCGGTGCAAACTCTGGGATAAAAGCCTCCACACACACTGAGAATAAACATTGCATTGTTTCTCCTGCACCTTCATCATGCACGTTTTTCCCCGGCGCTACTTGACCGCCATGCGGTTTTAGAGGAAAATCCAGAAGCACATTGAAGCCAGGTTCATACGTAGGCGTTCACGACCATTGATTGGCATGTTTCACAATTGGTTTGTTTTGGATTACAAAGTGGAGGTAAAATGTCAATGGTGAGCTCCAACCACCCATCGCGCTACAAGGCCAAACAAATCAAGTTGTCACATGGGCAAATGTTTAATTTGTTTTGCAGCGAACTGGCTACGTTGGGAAGCGAGAGTAAAACTTGGATACATTTTCTCGACGTTTCGCTGGACAGTACTACGAACATCGTCAGCAGGTGTAAGGGCTCGGATCCCGAGTGATTGCGCTTCCTGATCTTGGTCAACCGGCTGAACAATTGAGAGTAGATTGTAATGCACAGGGTGTAAATATTGCAACAAGGTCAATCTATTTGTTTTTGAAATAGACTATCCATAATTATACTACACTGCATTTCGTTTGTTAGAATATATATTTTTTTACTTTCATTTCTTCTAAAAACCACATGGGGGTACTGTATAATTTAGTATACCAGGTGTTACAATATTAGGGTAATATGATTAAGGATAGGCAATTTTCACCAACAATTAAACAGTTTGACCTTTTTACCCTATTTTAACCCGACTATAAATGTGTGGGGGGGGGGGGCAGCAACAACGGAGCAGAGAAGAAAGAGCGACTCTCGTCAGCATTCCGCCGTGCTCGAAATCGACCCGAGCCACGATGCGACTGCCACAGTCACGCAGACGGATACAAAAAAAACGCGCGCAGGTTAAAACCACCGTGCAGACACATAACGGACCCTAAAAGGGCCGTGCATTCTTTTTTTGAGCACGAGACCTCATTAGTGCCCTTTTATTAACGGGTCTCCTTAACACCAGGGGAGGTTAGGGGTGGTGGTGGGGGAGGGAAGGGAGCATCTGTATTGTGGCCAAAAAAAAGGGCAGATTGCAGGCGACAGGAAGCTTGTGAAGAACTGAAAAATCCAATAACTACTCAGACAGCCCCCGAGGGCACGTCGATTAAGAAGGGAAAGATGGGGGGGGGGGCACAGCGCTTGCCTTAGC
This sequence comes from Lampetra planeri, assembly GCF_965212315.1. Lineage (NCBI taxonomy): Eukaryota > Metazoa > Chordata > Hyperoartia > Petromyzontiformes > Petromyzontidae > Lampetra > Lampetra planeri. The sequence goes on along the minus strand of NC_136108.1, from coordinate 2,567,884 downwards.
CACGTTGCAGACTCCCGGCTCATAATCGGACCCTGGAGGGTGGGGACGCCGTGGCACAGGTGAGGAAGTAGAGATGATATGGGGGGGGGGGGGGTCACGTGCTGCCCAAGGAGGAGCTACCCATCATTTCTTAATGAGGCCCCGTGAGACGAGCGGCAACATAATTATCCAGGCGGTGAAGAAAAAAAAAATAATTCAGATTCCATACGACAGTACAGGCAGGTGGTGGTTCCTGCCAATCTGCTTGAATCGCACGAAATGGACGGTGAGACGAGGGACACGGTTTGTGTTGCTGTCAACACAGAGCACAGGAAGTCGGTGCAGTAAATGCGCCAATTTTAGTGGAATCTCTGTGATTTGCTCATTTGCACCAAACAGTAAGCCAGAGTTTTGTAAATGGGATGCAAGAGCAGTTTGGTGTAATTGCTAACTTCAGTGTTTGCTGGCCTATTGCTACTTGTGCAGCGGCGTAACGCGCGCAAGGTTTGCAAACAGCAGTTGCATTCATGTACGGGGTTGCAGACAGTGAGGTCAGCTCAGGACAAGCAGGTGCAGGCGGGTGGCCTGGGAGACAGCAGACAGAGAGACGCCAGCAATTGGGGAACGAGGCAGTGATTAGCTGGCTGCAAATGCAAACACGAGGTAGGCGCCACGGAGGCGAGAGATAGAGGCGATACGGGGGAGGGGGAGAGCTGGAAGGGCGTCGGCTTAATGAGGGCCACCGAAGGACACTTAATGAGGAGGGGGATACAAGGGGAACTTGTGAATCAACGGGTGAGTGGGTTGGAGATGAAGAAGTGAAGAGAATTGAAGACAAGTCCGGGACCTCGCCCTCCACGCCTCGTCCTCCCCAGCGGTGTTGGCTGATCCCCCGCTGGGGGCACAGGCGATGTTGGAGGTGCGGGTGCAGAGAGGCTAGCAGTGGAGAGGCTAGCGGAATCTTAGTCTGGGTGTGATAGGCTAGCGGGGTGAGAAGCTAGTGGAGTATACAGAGAGAGAGAGAGTACGTGGCAGGCTGTGTTGAAAATAAAACATTATTTTGGTGTACTCATTTTTGTTTTTTTTGTTAAGAATGATAACGGGTGTGCAAGCCAAGGAACAGGACGCATCCGATAAGACATTGAGGAGATGGAGCGAGGAAATCAGCTGGCGGTGGCTAGAAAGCGCCTTCATCCAGCAGTGAAGTGACCATGGCTGCTGATGACGATGATGATTGTATTCATGCAATTTATGCACCCGTTGTATTTTAGGGGTGAACTAGAAACTTGGTAACCCGGAGAGACTAATTAGCAAGCACGTACGGATCGGTTTTTGTTGTTGACAGTGCGGTCTTCATAATACTGTAGGGGGATGAAGTGAATAAATTAATAAGCTCATTATTCAGCCATTAGTTAAAACCTACATTAATACAGTAAGACGGTCACCTGTTTTTATTATGGCAGGGTGGGGATAGCTAAACATATGGGTGGGTTGTCAGGGTGTCGTCATCACTCTGGAGCAGCTCTCTTCTTCAACAGTCTTACAATGAGATCTCCGCGTGCTGTTCGAGGAACATTTAAATTGCTCTCACGAGTCCTCCTGTTAACACCAGTGTCAGTAGTGTTACATCTGCTGTCAGCGAAACAAACTTGTGCCCTACAAATCGATAAAAAATAAACAAGTTATATAATTCAAATTGCCAGCATAAGTGACTTCCCCTGTGCCACAAAACACATTTATTGTATAATAGCTCTCAGCAGTTTATAAATATATTTTGCAAGAATGTATTTGGAATCATTATTTTCTGCGCTTTTTTCGTGTGAAATTTACAAGACCGACCAGAATGACAGACACATTTATAATGATGTGTTTCGACGAAATGTTGAGTTTTATAGTTTGGCAGCAAGCAGCTAGCTAGCTTGCTCGCTCTGTTACATGGCCGGGCTCAGCTGACTGCAAACGTTTGAAAGTCACGAGCATAGAACGGGGGGGGGGGGGCTGCTATCTCTATCAAGCAACACCCGTCAACGCATCCTGCTGCAGGACCTTGGGGTTAGGGTCAGTCGTGCTCTCACGGTTATAATGCTAGCAACGGTTTAGCGAAGATGCTTAGCGGCATGCAGACACACGCGGCGCGATGTTCACATCTGTATGGAACACAGCTAATTTAAAACAAAGAAACACAAACGAATAATTACTTTTACATAGCGTCGTCCTTCATGCAAATTTCATCTCGCAATCGCCGAGGAATCACAGACAAGCTGGAAGGATGCCAGGCGGTGGGCCGGTGCCAATAATTGCCCTGCAGTTCTATTTTTACATTTTGAAAGATGTTATCGTCCAATTAGTGCGTGGTTATACTTGTGAGAGGGAAATGGAGCGCCCAGAGAAAACCCACGCATGCGAAGAAGAGAAACGGCTCTATCCCACAGAGAAGGGACAGACGGTATCACTTTGTTGTACTGCTGCACATCCACGGGAAGGGATCGTGCGATCCACCCCACCCACGCCTCCACCGTGCTGCACTGCAGGCGTGCATCGTCGCCACCACCGCCCGGCTTGCACGACTGCATAGGAAGACAGTCCTTCAATCGCTTGCTTGCTTGCTTCCACCGCTGCTGGCGGATGGGACCTCCGCTAGAGGGAAGCTCACGTAGGTAAAAAAAATTAAATTAATAAAAGTAAAATAAAAATAAAATAAAAATCACGACGTTTCGGAGGCAACACAAGCTTCCGTCTTCAGGTGGAACAGTCACAGCACGATATTATTAATTTTTAATTTTTACCTACGTGACTTTACCGAAAAAACCTAAGAATATGAATCCTTGCAGTCACAAAAGCTTAAAATCTGGAGAGCCTCTCACGTGATTATTTTGGCCTAACTCTTCCGTAAGGTGTATCACGTTGCATCGATGAAAGTCGATTCGTGCATTTTGCAGGATAATAACAATAATTGTGCGTGCGAGAATCGATTGTTTTTGAATGGTATATATTGTGAGATTGATCCGTGTGGCTACGTGCAGCCACTAGGAGTAACAGCAATGCACCACAATGTTCAAAAGTTGGTTCTGACATGTCATCGTGGCCATCATCATTAACATGACGATGATGATCACCATTATCATTGGCTGCCAAGTTGGGAGCAGAGATCATCCTCAGTTCAAATATGAATGCAGGTGCTGCAAGCTGACGAATTCACAGTGCGTGGGCGGCAGTACGTTTGGCATCATAGTGTTGCTAAGTCACAGTAATGGCCAAAAATGTGTAATTGTGTCCAGCAGAGAGGGATATATGCCCCTTTGAAGTGAGCAAGGGATCGATTAAGCTACCCGCAATAAATATTGTTTAAAATAAATAATCACAGTTTATTTGACATCTTCTTGGTTCTTTCGGTAAAGTCACGTAGAAGGGAAGTAATAAAATAATAAAAATAAAACATAATAAAATGAAATAATTCTCACGACGTTTCGGCTACAACGCAAGCAGCCGTCTTCAGGTGAAGAATGAGACACTACCAAGCTAGGAGCTTATAGGATGTTGACTAAAACACGATAACTATTATTACTACGTAGCGAACAAATGAGACTAAAAGAGAATAAAGTATATGAATGAGACGGTCAAAACAAGACGAAAATAATGGATTATTGAAACAAAAAAATGCAACTCCAATACGTGACAATTCATTGTGCGTTTGAAGAGACGAATCATTCCCATGCCTACCGCTGAGTGTACAAAAAAAGAATACTCCAAGCTGAATTGTGTTTTGCATGAATGTTTTCCGATCGCTGATTAATGTCAACTTCCATTGAATGTCAGACGCTTTTTTAGAAGCATGACCGAGTGTGCGATATTAAACAGCTGTACTTCTAGCTGTGGTCCGAACGGTGTCTTTAACCTCTGCCAGGGGCCGTTGTACCAACCCAATACAAACAGTGCCGGGTTATCCTCGTTGAAAAAGTAGCTACACATGCTACGGGCCCCGCACTTTCAAGGGCCCCGCGATAAGTGCTTTGAAGCTATCAATTCCAGTTCAGCGATTCTGCACTTGCTCTATTACTAGAGTACTATACTGCTTTCAACTTTTATGAACGACAGGGTGTTTAAGGTTAGCGATTTGTCGTATTATCTGGCTGTATAGCAAATGAAAAGAATACAATTACTTTACAATGCAAGTAAAACAATGTCTGTTTTTAATATTTACGTGTTTTTGTTATTATTTAGGTCCCCTTTATAAGATATGCTACAGGCCCCGCACTAGCTTAATCCGGCACTGAATGTGTTACATGATTTCGTCAAAAAAATACGTCGTGCCTAACACAAAATAGCATCCTGCCGAATAAAGTGTCCGTTTCAGACAAAGCTCGTTCTATTTGTTTACGTCTGATTGAGGTCACCATGGCACACGTGTTGTTTGCAGTTTTCTCCAAAGGAGGCACACGGACAAATCTGATTTGTGCGGTCGCCACCGCAACGGTTTGCTGAACCATTTGACACCACTATAATTGTGGATTACTCCGTGGATATTTGCTTTTGGAATACATTTCCTTCACACAAATAAACAGGGGTGTGTCGGGAGCTGCCCAATCGTAGAGGCAGGTTTGTGCAGGCAGGCATACATTTAGTAGGGCACAACTTCACCCCGTAGAATGATAAACACCATACCTTAAATCTGCCACGGTGGAGAGAGGTGGTGGAGTGTTCAAGGGTTTGTCCCCATTGGGGGCTGTTGGCCAATTTGGCTCAACATCCAAACACCGTTTCTGTGGTGTGTGTGGTCCAGTAAATAAATATTTTCACGAGTTTAATTGCACGGTTCCACCGAAGAACCCCCCCGCGGCTATGAAGGCTACCATGGACTTGAGGCTACAGTTTTTGGCAACCGCGAGCACATGGCAAGCACATGGTGTCTGTGTGCTTGCCAGGGGTGTCACACCAGGGGTGTCAAACTCAAATCGGACAGGGGGCTGCTTTGGACTTAAGTGCACCTCCCGCGGGCCACACAGTTGTGCCTATGATAATTAAAAGCAAATATTTGGGTATTAATTAGATAATTCAAAACCCGAAAGCGCGGGAAAAAGGAGTTAATGTATTGATTTGAAGCTTTCGTGACTGCAGGAATCCATACTCTTTGGTTCATTCGGTAAAGTCACTTAGGTATTTATTTTATTTTATATCTACGTGACTTTCCCGAAAGAAACAAAGAGTATAGTTAATGTATTTTTTTGCGGCAGGGCAGCGACAGATCCCTCCTTTCAATGTCCGGTTTCAATTCAGGTTGAATTTAGGTAGAAGATTAAAATATATATAATAATAAAAAAACATAAATTAGTCGTAAAAATGTAAACACGTGGAGGGCCAGAGGAGGACCTGGAGAAAAATCCACGCGACAAAGAGGAGAACAGGCAAACTCCAAATATACAACAGGCGCCAGGTTGTGGATCAAACCCACGGCCTCCTGTATACCAGGCGAGGTAGTTAACATCTCGCCACCGTGGCACCCACACGGTGGCGAGATGAAGAAGCTATGAGGACATCTCGAAGGGTAGTTCTACTCCGTGTGCCAGAGAACTGCAGAAGAGATTTCTCACAGTGCTTTTCTTTAATTATCTTTAAAGTGGCCTTTTTAAAAATCATGTATGCAATAGGGGTCACACTTTCCTACCGACCATACTATAGGGTTGTTTGTCATATGGGAATCAAACCGATATGTTTAATACTTACAGATATAATTTTGAAACATTTAGGGCAAAACCACATTTAATTGAATGTGTTGTGCAGTTGCTACGATTGATAAACATGTTTAATTCTAGATTTGAAGCTTTCGTGACTGCAAGGATTCATACTCTTAGGTTTTTTCGGTAAAGTCACGTAGGTAAAAAATTAATAATAAATAATACAAATAATAGAAAAATTTGAAATAAAATAATAAATCACGACGTTTCGGAGGCAACACAAGCTTCCGTCTTCAGGTGGAACCGTCACAGTACAATTGCTGTATCAAGTGATACAACAGTATCAAGTGATACAGCAATTGTGCTATCACTTGATACAGCAATTGTGCTGTGACGGTTCCACCTGAAGACGGAAGCGTGTGTTGCCTCCGAAACGTCGTGATTTTTTATTTTATTTCTATTATTTTTATTATTTATTTTTTACCTACGTGACTTTACCGAAAAAAACCTAAGAACCTGTTTAATCACAGATGGCTAAAACTTGGATTTGAATCAAGCATCTCCGTGGCGTTGCCTCGGTGCTCCATGATCTAACGTCTCAGCCACCCCAGTTAAACTATTTTACATTTTTTTAGGACTGGAATATACCCAACTTAAGTGCAAAACCAAATTCAAAGCGAAGTGTTTGTGCAGTCACTGCACTTGAGAATGAAACTTAGTCGCAGCCGGCCAAAACCTGCGATTCAAGTCCAGGACTCTGGTGCTCGTTCTGTGCTCTGACATCTGAGCCACCCCTATACCACCTTCCAACTTTAAATTGTATTACTTTGAAACATTTACGAAATAATTTCCATGGAAAATTATTTAACTCAGTTCTATTTGGACTGATGCATGTTTTCTTTTCTTTCTCGGAGTGCATTTCCACACCGAGTGGAGATTTCCCCCCCCCCCCCTCATCTAAGTATTTGTTTTCTCTCTCATGTAAATTCACGGTGATTTGTTCCACTTAACCTCGCGTCCATCGATCTCAGGCAGCCTCGCTTCAGCACGACCGCAGTCCAGTCTTTCTAGCGTCTATTGCCATGGTCTAATTTAATTTGAGTAATTGTGAGGCTATTCAAGCAGATTTATCGCTTTACTTTGCCCACTTACTCAGCAGGCAGGGTCGTCAGCTCTTTGTATTCCATTAGATGATCCCTTACCATACCTCTTCAAGGAGGGCATCTGTAGGTTGTGTGGCGATTCATAAAAGTGTGACAATTGAAGAGCGAAGGATACATGGCTGATGTTTAAAATAAGGCGAGTGAACTAAAAAAAGTAATGTCAGTTATAACTTTAATAAATACTGTATTCTCTCATCAACAAGTCTGTACATATTTCCCTGCTTAGTCTTTGCAAGAGCAGATTAATAACTGAGAATGTTTAATAAAATCGACTGCCACCCTTCATTATCTTCCTAGATGAAGAGGTTTTATATTTGGGAATGGTTAGCTTGTTGTGTAATTATACAATAAAAAGTGTTGTCACGTTCTAAATATGTGCAAACACATTCCTGCGGAGGGAACTGGTAGGAAAGTTGGGTTGCTCGGTCAATGGCCAGGGTCAACGGCGGCGTGGTATTTTCCGCAAATATGTCCGACTGTGAGGGCGGGCACAAGCCGGCGTGAGTAGGTTAAACGTTGAGTTTTATAAGGGCACCACGGGGTGACCAGCCCTTTCCCACCCAGCCCCACCCCTTCCACCCACCACCCAGCCCCACCCTTTCAACCCAGCCCTTCCCCACCCAGCCCCTCCCTCCCCACCCAGCGCCTTCCTGCACGACGGACGGACACAATAATTCCCTGTGGGCTGGTGTAACCAGGAGGTTCCTACCAGTATAATAGATTGTTATTTACACACGACCAACGTCTAATATGAACTATATTCAAGTGCACAGTAGACCACACCATTTGTAATTAACAATTAATTATCAACAATTATACACTTTAGATAAAATCGCGAGGATTTATCCAGTTAAAGTAGGTTGTGCACATGCACTTGAGCAATTATTTCTAATCTCTAAATATTTTCCATAATTAGTGCATGGTTGTTGATCATCAAATTAATGAGAAATTCCAAATACAATTAAGGAAACTTTCCACAAACGTATCGAGTCATTCGAATGGAAAATTTGACCAGAACGATTTTCTTCACGGTTAACCCTTGCCAGCAATTCATCTGCAGAGATATGCCTCTGGGAAGCAACGCATTTGTTGAGGAATCCTCTTGCCAAATGAGAGATCCCCTCAGGAATTCCTCATTGGAGACGACTGCTCACTTTTGCGCCAAAAAAATGGCAAGCAGATGTGAGTGAGTCGAGGCCCTATGTTGTTGTAACGTGGAACTCTGTCGAGTTTACGAGTACTGTACTCATGAAGTGGACTCAATTACAGTAATGTGGCTCTGCATGTCTCCATTTGGCTCGTGATGCTGTTGCCATTTAACCGATTTTGAGAATTAATATTAGCTTTTTTTTCCCTCAAAGCATTTGGAAACCCAATGTTCCTACGGTATTTAATCCACGTCTTGCTAACAAACAAAAACGCATCTTCATGGACTCTTACCTCGCTTATGTAATACATAATTAAGTGTATGCACGGGTTTGATCGTGGATTAAGATTATGCAAAAGGTGATATAATATTTATAGAACACATTGCACTTGGATAAAAATACAATCTCAAATAGGTTCTACTATACATCTGAAGGGTTGCACACTGTATTATTACCAATCTTAATTTAAATACGTTATATTTGTCAAATTTCAACCGTTGATGTTTTTTACATAACTGAGGAGGAATCTAACTATTTTACACGCAATTTCTAACTTGACTAAGTTCATATAATGATTATGAAGGAAAATATTGTTGATCAAATAAAAAAAAAACAATTGAGCAAATTAATGAAATTTGGAATTATACAAATTCCACGTGCATAAAACAATATATTAATAACCCAGAGGCCCATTTTTTCAGTCCACAACTGCATACACACTTCCTTGCGCTGTGTTGCCATTGTTTGGTTGGTGATGGGAGAAGCAGAACCAGTTCCGATATCACTCGCCACCGATGTCAGCAATGGCTGGGAATCTAACACAGGTCACCAGGTCCGGAGGGCTTTGCGCGAAGCACTCTGCGACCGCTCCACCCCTCCACATACAGAGCGCAGCATATATTGTACAGTCCTTGAATACCAAAGCTGTGACATGCCACAAAAGACAATCAAAACAGAGATAAACACGATTATAGCGATTCAACTACAATTTATTACCCTTAGAATGGGTTTGGCCAGTCCTGAATACGCTAAATACATCACTAGAATGTGTATGCTGACCTTTCAAACATCCAGATTTATCACCTGATTAGCTAAACCAATAAAGTCATCGTGAAAGACAGGATGTTATTGTCCTGCCTGAAGATCTAATTGTCATGCTGAAAATGGCAAGTCAGCCACTGCCTCGATCCGGGTCTGTATTTAACAAACAAACTTGCGCAGACCTACCCAGGCTTAGCAACCGCCAGTCGATTGTGCACAGCGAGTACAGCTGCCGCCTCCGAGTTCCAAAAACACCGACACAAAATACAAACGTATCACGCAAATACGAATATCTCACCGTTGCGGAAAGAGAGGTGGGACGACGTGTAATTGATCAATCGTGGATGTTTAATGTTCACGGAAGACACGCAGCACTCCCCAGACAGCAGCTACCTCAAAAAAAGACAACGGCCCTGGGAATTCCGTGACAGGTGGACATTCTAACGAGTAGCCAGAGTTTGTTACGCTCAGTCCAAAATTCATGCCCGCCCCCACACACTCACTCTCAGCCGCGACTGGATATTGTTCAAAATCAATATTTATTCCATAATATGCTTGACTCCAGTCACAGGTGAACAACCAAGGAATGCGTGAACTTCACCTGGCGTTGACGTGTTATGAAATTGCACAGGGCTTCTCCAATGCCGGGCAAGAGTCTGGATAATGTTTTTGGAGAAAAACGGTAAACCCTTCACTCAGGAGGGTTCGAGCCTCGACTCGCATTTCTGGCGTGGGGCGACTGGCCGTTGCGTTTGGGAAACTGCACTGCGTGTAATGCACACCATATGGGCTTAGCGATATACAAGGCAATACTTCTAATGAAATTCTTTGCTGTTTGGTGTTAGCGGGGTTCACCCACATAACCGTATCTGACTTAGGGGCAGGCAGTTAATCAGGCAACCCTCATCAGTGCACCCACAGCTTCAAAGGGAAGCCCTCCTGGGGTTGCAAACTGCCTCATTTTTCCAGTGTGCCCTCTAATGTTTTCAAGCCATTTCGTTTTCAAAGCCTCAGCTACTTAATGTGAGTTTTAATATGACACTCTTCTGTGACAAATGTCCCCAATAAATGTCGTAAATGTTCTTAAAAGCTGCGAATGCAGATAGCTGCAGCAGTCGCTTTGATTGTATTGTACATTCATATAAATTGCCTATGATTTTATGAATCCTAATGATTGCAGAATATGTATATGGTTACTTGGGATTATTTTATTCTCATTTTTTAAAAGGGATTTTGAACATTAATGTATGTTTTGTATGCCAACTCGACACGTTGTTTTTTAATCTTTTTATTTTATTTTACGTTGTGTTTTTTGGGTGGCCAAATTGTTCACTTGTTAAATTGTTCTCCCAATTGTATTTTGTACCTCTGTTATCACTGGCAATTGATGCTTGTGTCCCAAAGGGCTTTCTCATGGTGTTAATGATAATACTGTCCTTTCTTTAGCCACTAAGTCACAGACCTCTATTTCAGGGGCGTCCTGCAATTCGATGTTCAGCCAATTCTATTTCTGAGTGCTTGCATGCTTGTCGGAGGAAACCAGAGTACCCAGAGAGAACACCAACATTTATGAGGTGGGGGGGGGGTGACACTTAAAGCTCAGCAGTTGTTTGTAATTAGTTACTTACACCTCCATTTCCTGGCTAGCTGTTAGCCAAAACTTACAAGGCCGAGCTAGTATTCTCCGAAGAAGTCTCCCATCCAAGTACGAACCAGGCTCAGCTCGGCTTACCTTGCGAGATTTGACAAGATCGGGCACGCACAGGATCGTTTGGTCGTACGTTGTTTTTTTTGTTTATTAAGTAATTGCGTAGTACGGTATATTTAAAATATGCACACTTACACCTGTTTATTCGTCAGTTTAAAAACCCCTCTAATTTGCACATAGACAGCCGAGTTTTTGTGCGCAGCTAATGCGTGGCTGCTGATAACATTTGACACAGTCTCATGATCCAAATATATACCGTATACACAGCTTAATCAGAATCAGTATGTATCCTGGAGGAATCCGATGAGCTTTCAAGCTTCTCTTTACCGATGTCTGGTAGTACGCAGTGTTGCTCTTCTGAGGTCATAGGTGGATAGATCAGGACAGGTTGCCGCCAATGACAAATTCCATCTGATACGAAGATAGCCAGGTCCATGCATCTGCGTATTGAGTTATTTTCAAACATGTCCTCGACAGCCAATGCAAGATACAGAAGTGAAAGTGAAGGTGCCACAGTGCTTCCGTGTGCTCTCAAACCAGACACAATACTTCCCTATTTTTAGATAATATATCTTTTTTTAAAGTAGTATGATTCTTTGGTTGGTCATTCTAAGGTGTATAAAAAACATACACATGCGCGTGACATCAACAGCGGGTGGAATTTAGTAGCGCACGCTTTTAACAGATGAGAGAGATGGTTGTTATGGTTACTGAAAATGTTGTGTTGTAACTCACAAATATGCCTTCAAATGAAGACTCAAGTTATTGAATAAGGACTAATTTATTATTGTTTATGTATTCTCACGAGACCATCCTGAGTGGCAATCACCTTGATCTACACACCCCGGAGGGTACTGAGGTAAATAAAAACAATGATAACAAAGTCAAGAAAATGTGTGTTTAAGGGCTTTGTGCTCTGACAAGGCCCTGTGACCTTTACTCTGATGAGGCGTCACGACAGCCGTCTCCCAAACGCTGGAGCCATACGCAGTTGGACAATGCACTCTGCAAGAATGTGACTGAATCTTAGACTGTCAAGGCAAGGAAGATAAACCATGCGACATTCTTTCAGCTGGCTTCATTTCATTTTGCAACAAACTCAAGTGAATTATTGCACCTGATTAAAAAAAAAACACTTTTCAAAATGTCAATGCTATATTTCATTTGAAGAGTGAAAATGTGTTATTCTCTTCTGTAAATATTCCCAAAGTGGGACTCACAGTTTACTTTGCATCGGGTTTTGTTGATGCTACATCTCTAGCGCTACAACCAAAACATATATATATTCCTCTGTTCATGGAAATACCTGTGGAAACAAAGATGCGGAAAGTTTAAGAAACTCAAAGCAATGTGTTTATTCTTGCTGGCAGGCAGGACGGAAGTGTTATGTAACACACCGGGGAAACACCAAACTCAGCATGCAGACAAGTAACATCAAAGAAGCACACTGTTGGGTACAAATGCAGGACACTTCAATCGCCTCAAGTGCAGTTTATTCAGAGCGAATTGCATCGTACGCCGCATTCTTCTCGCAGCGCTTCCCATGATTAAGTCACGGGTCAGCTGTCGCTCTTCCTTGTTTTTTGCACGCACGTGTGTGTGTGTGTGTTCCCACACTCCCGCAATGGCATTTTTGTCGGGGCCCTTTGAGGGGTCTAGGCAAGGCAGAGAGTGAGAGAGTGTCAGAATGCCTCCTACTATTATAAACAAATTGGTATTCTTAACAAGCGGCTGCATATCAGGGATCACTGCTTTGGCGGGAAGATGAATTCCCATGTGGAAATTCTGCTGAGTGACGTGGCCGTTGAATTCTAGATGAGGATGGGCCTAAGTTAGGAGGCAGTAAGGGAAACAAGACTTCTCTCTACGGTACAGACTCCAGCATCGGTGCACTCTGCCGTTGAGTGTTGTACACTTGTCATCGCAGCTTGATGCCACGATGAGAAGCATAACTATAATATTAAAATCAGCCCCACTTTGGCACACATATCCCCGGAGAGACATATGCACACAGTTTGAGAGTGCAATTAAACCATGGTCAACCCGAATGCGCAAATAAATAAGGACTTCTAGAACCTTCTGAACACATTGCCTAAAATCTCAAAAGCCTTTTTTTTTGGTATCGGGCTAAAGCTCTAAAAAGCATCCCCTTTCCTTCCTGAAATACACGTCGAAGAATTATCGTACAATTCCTTTGTTCCGAACAAAAACACCTCCCGCAAAATAACTCCCAGGCTTCAACCTAATCCGCATTCAAGCGAGTTGTCTCCATTGAACCATTTCAAAGCGTCGTTTGGCGGATGGGGTCATCTCTTGCACCTCTGGACGGTCGGAAACAATGCACGAATGTGACTAGCAACAGCAATCGTCCGCCAGCTCCGATCGTCCGCCGGGAGCAACTCTGGCGTACACCAAGACACTCGGAAGCCATCCAGTGGCTTATGAATTTAGACCTGACCTTTGAATGTTGATAACACTAGCCCCATATGAATTAAAGAAGAACGAGAGGCCGTCTGGAACGCTCTTCTGATATTAGGAAGCCACTGGAGTTAAGGACTTCTAATCTAGATTGAAAACTCATTTCTTTAGAACTGCTTTTGTGTTAAGTTTGTTGCCCTTCCCCCGGACCTCCGATCAGCACGGTTGGCTGCGCACGGTGTGAAATAAATTGAACATACAAACTCACCTAAAGTTTCCGGTTTGCAGGCAGACAGAGGGAAGAGAAATGCATGGGGATGTAGAATTTTTAGCAATGATAATGCCGAAGGCTCATGAATGTTATTGACCAAACATACATGATCATCCTGATAAAGCATCTTGACACTCGGTCAGACTTTCATGGATAATTATTATTATTACTACAGTATTATTACTTGCACAAAATTAACTTAAAAGTAAATTCACACTGGACTGATTATAATCTGCACGTGTTTTTTGGACACACAACACCCGGTGTCCCATCTGACCATTGTGTGTGACAGGGTCGGTGCAGTGGTAACCCCCATGCCTCCAGTGTGAGTCCTGGCTAAGCCACGTTTCTGCGTGGCGTTTTTCCCCCTGTTACACATGGGTTTCCTCCGAGTTCACCAACTTACTTCCATACCTAATACAAACGTAAAGCATATAACTGGTACTGGCCAAAACATCCCAATGCCGAAAAGACCTGCATATAACTCAATTGGGATTATGCACAGCAACATCGCCTTCTGCTGCGAACACCTGGCAGGACCCTCGAGAAAAATAATCTTCAGACTCAGTGAGGCTGTCCTGGGTTAACACGTGCAATACAAATAATCAGACACGTGATTTTTTAAAATTCTAAATATGAATATGAACTGCTTGCGTTTGAGCGGTTACCGAGTTGCACAACAGTCACTTTAAATGCATTTCTATCACGCAGAGAGCACTGGACAGATGATCTACGTGAGCTTGATTGCTGCAGGTCTAAGCATGCTTCCCCATTGCCCATTCTCTTCCTCTTCCCTCCCCACGCCTCTCCACTGCTGCCCTGCCCTACCCCTACCCTCTCCGAACCCCTACGTACCCTCTATCGTGGTCACCATTTACTCAGCCATTGCAAGCCCCTTTGCGATATAAATCATTCTTGCTGATACCGTTTTTTATTATTATTATTATGTTAAACGTCTCGAACAAATGCGCTCTATACATTTTAAATACGATAATAATGAATACAATGCCCGGCTTTCACACGGTGAATGCACAGAACCCGCAGGCTCCTGACTGCCCTTTGCATAAGCTTCGCACTTTTCCCGTTCGTCTACCAGCTCTGCCGCTATCGACACGGTCAGTCTCCTCTATGCAGCCCCCCCGGGAGTAATATGCCAATACGTGACATTTAAGCGTAAAGGTTGGCCCACTCAGAAGTGGCGCCGAGAAGAATAAACCCCTCCTCGCTCACGTCTTGATCACTGCCAGCGTGTCACGCCGTTGCCTTGCTGAGGACCCAAAGCAGCGGCACGTGCAGAACGCCCGAGCCCCTCCCGTGGTCACTGGGAGTGTCAAACAGTGGGAGGTTTCATCGTGCATGGATTCATCACACGAACGTCTATTATACTAACTCACTTTGCAGTGCGTGTAATTGCGTGAGAGTACGCGGTGGGTTTTCTTGGTTTGTGCATAGGGTAGCGGGCGCATAGTCGTGAGGGCGCTGCCCTGTGAAACTAGCGACCTGGTTCAATTCCCAGTCACGGTCAATTTTAGTGGAGGGTCATGTCGAAAATCGTCCCTGGCTGCGCTCCGATCCTCCCGCCGCCCCCCACCCCTTGTATAAAACAAACACTGGCCAGTGTGGTGAAGTATAAACAAATAACTGAACGTAGTGTGGAGAGGCCTTCCTTAATCTAGCCATTGAACTCGCCACCGTGGCGAAATGTTAACGAACTTGCCTGGTATGCAGGAGGTCGTGGGTTTGATCCCGACCCTGACGCCTCTTGTATATTTGGAGTTTGCGTGTCTCTCTCCCCATGGTCGTATGGATTTTCCTCGGGCGCCTCCAGTTTTTCACTCCACATTTAGAATCAACATCATGCGTTTATAGGATTTGGCTGTGCTAAATTTGCACGCGATAAGCCACTTCTTTGAGATTCCATTTGCGACCAGGTCGCTTCTGAAAAAGAGCTATTTAGCTCAGTGGGCCTTACCTCGAAACTAAAAAAAGTTTAGTTTATAGTTTTTGTCTAAAGATTGACTAAGAGCTGTAAGTTACAGTGTTGCTATGATATGGTATTTAATAGGCTCATGTGGCCCCTTTAGCCACTAGAGGCCGTTACGTTGACCACGGTGTTACTACAGAAATGTTGTTTTATTTTATTGTGTCCCTGTAATGTGGTCATTCATTGAATCACAAATGGTGCAAATCATTACATCCCCAGTGATCAGGATTCACTCTTCTTTTACTGCACACGCAGAAACCCGCCTTAGTAATAACTGCTATTGAAAAAGAATAACAATGTGGACATTATTAAATTTTAAAATGTTGTTAACTGCGTATACGTCCCTTCATGGTCTCATACATTTATATTGCCAAGAACTGTTAGCTCATTCCACCTATCCGCTCTTTAAGATGAGTGAAAGCTAACATTTTGGTAGTTCCTAGAAGTGGTTTGAAATAAAGAGGGGCAACACCACCCCGGTTGCTCCCCTTCCTGCCTCTGCAATGCCCCCGAGTCGTATCACGACCGCTGCTGGCACAAACAATCAAATCTCTCTACATTTGACACATTCACTTGGGATGTATTGGCCAATGGCACTTTAATTACTTTTGTTTTGTTTTGTAGGTGCCCTGGGATGCTTTTCACGGAGAGGGCGATATAAACACACGTTTCATTATTGCAGTGTTATTTAACCCAGTGTTATTTAACCCCCCCCACCTCCCGTCTTCAAGCTGGACTTTCAAATCACCACCTCGAGAAGTGCGATCTTCGCAAGATTTGAACACGCCCCACTGGCCCTGACAGGCGACCGCGGTTTTTGCGACATTTCTGCCACGATTCTTCAGACGACGCGACCATCGCTTCGGGAACCGCCGTGTTCTCTTTCTGGTCCTGCAGCCGACGGTATTGGCTCGTGCGTGGCATGTGATGCCATCACCCACCGGTTGTGCGTTATATAAAGCCCTCGACGTGGGCGTGCGCGCTGGCGGTGATGAAACATCACTGCGAGGTCCCTAATGTGCATCTCGCGCGCGCATTTCCCAGAAATGTTTCCAAACGCAGTCTTCGACTCGGGGTATAGAAGGCTTATTGGCAAACTCAATTGGCTTCCTCGTGCCTTTCGCACGGATGGCTACGTACGGCGCGACAGAAGTTCAACATGCATGCGTACAGTAGTCAAACATGTTTCGCTATGTATGAGTCAGTATGTTTATGTCTGTGTACAAATATTATATATGGTGAAATCCATGAATATTATTTCATATTCATTAGCTATAATGTATCCGTTGCTGGGTAAAAGGCCTTGTGAAGTTGTTACCGTCACTAATGGTCTCATGAATAAACTATTGAAACTAAACTATTAAGCTCTTTTTTTTATTTGACCAGGTGAAGCCACACTGAGCAACGTCGCTCTTTTTCAAGAGCAACCTGGCAACCAATGAGAGCTCAACGGAGTGGCTCGTCACGTGGAAATTGACATCAGCCAAATACTCTGAATGCATGTCTCTAAACGTGGAGGGAAAAACCAGAGGACTCAGAGAAAAATGCACGTAAACCACGGGGAGATCATGCAAGCTCCAAATATACAGGCGTCAGGATCGGGATCGGGATCGAACCCACGGCCTCCTGCGCACCAGGCAAGGGAGGTAATATTTCACCACCGCGGCACCCCAAGCAGTTGATCTCCAACTTCAACCGTTGCTTAGCTTCCAAAACATGAGAAGATTGGGCACATTCAGGGTAATTTTCTCATCGGCAATAAAGCTCAGGACGTCGTTGATATCATTGATGTATAACAATAAGTATAATGTACAATATGCTTATATCTTAGAATGTGACATGTGCACACACACAAGAATTTGTGAGGGTGTATGTAACATTAAACACGTGTGCACGCATGAAGAACACTTCACATTCAATATCTGACCTTCATTCCACGGATTCATATTCCGAGAATTTCCCAGAGTCACACACAAGGCCAGCGCTTGCGTCCTACGCTGCAATTCGACATCGAAAGCAAAAACGCAGCCCATTTACAACCGTGACCTCACGGAACCCATGAGCGATGGCCTGCCTGTGACACAAATCTTTTGCGGTGCCCCAAGAATGGAAAGCGAGACGTGAAAGGCAAAACGTACAGCTGGGCATCCGCCGCAAATAATGCTCTCATGATGGGTGCCTTTCGCTTCAAGCTTTTGTGGTTACACTGTTTAGTGCTCTGGATCGCATCTTCAAATCATATCTCCTTCCTTACCGTTGGGTTGCCTTTCCTGTAGCAAGCCATATGTAATCTCATTAACTCTTCGCTTCGTTCAGCCTGCCTCTAAGTTGTGAGTGATCATCACGATGCAAACTGTTGTGCATTAAGTCTCTTCTGTTAGTTATCAAATCTCACTTCATTCATTGTATTTCCTTGCCTTGTATGTGCAGTGACTGGGAACGTCACTGTGTGGTGGCCGGGCCTGCGAGGCCACGGCGGGATATCTCCTGTTGTGTGTACACCCCGGATACGGGGTGTAGTACCAGCCCTCGTGGGGGCTTGGGTGAGAGCTGGTTAAGCGCGGTGGCACCATGCACAGCGTGCGGTGCGGGCTCCCGTTGAGAGAGCGAGATAGTATCAGCCAGCTGGGGTTACGTTGGGGGCATGATACTCTGGCTGACCTGGGGACATGTGACCGGATGATACTGGATGGAGGCCACCGGTGGAGGGGGCCAATGGGTGGTCACGTGGTCCAAGAAGAACTCTCGAGAGTCTTCGGGCAAGGGTCGAGAGAGACCGAGAAGGTGGGCGGGGCGAGAGGCGGAGCCAACCCCAGCCCGGCCAGAGAAAGGGGGGGGGGGGGGGCCTGAGAGGGGCTCGGGGTTCTTACTGTTGGAGAGGCAGGAGATCCACGTCAAGCTGGAAGAATCCTCCAGCCACGCGGTCCGGGACCCAGCTTGTGGGCCGGACCGGGATAGCGGAACCGTGTCTAGTTCCGCCGTAGCGTGGTTAGTTGGGTGGTCACCACCCGAGAGAGTGTGTTGTGTTAATAGCCTGGAGTATGTTGTGCTAAGAGTTTAATAAACGTGTTGCTCCCAAGACAACGTCTGCGACTTAGTTGGACTCACTGCATATGTATGCATGTTGAACTTATTTTGCAACCTACTTAACCAACCGTGCGAATCGGAGCAGATGGGATGTTTTCGCGGTGATATTGTCTACATCACAACTAAGAAGTTGGTGTTTGTATTGGGTATTTGATTCTGGATAGATGCGGGTGTTTGTCAGACGTGGAATTTGGGTCATGGTGCCAGCATGAAGAATAGTTATACCCTTGATGATGGTGGGACATGGTCTCCAAAGTATTTTAATAAGACGTGCAGCCGTGATATTTATTACTCGCGCCACTTCTGGCAGAAGGGCCTCCTATGGAGAAAGCTCTAGAGAATCCCTCTAGAGGATGTTTTTGCCAACTGTTCATCGTTGGCCATATGTTTTGAACGAGGTGCAAGTACCCACACTGTACAATAGGCGATCTGCCGATCAACTAATTGTGCAAGAACCAATTTATACTGATAGGCGGATGGGGGATCGGGAGGATTTCAGTAACTTGCCCATCGTTTCAACTGCCTCGCCCGGAGATCAAACTGGAGGCGTCTTGGGTGCCACGGTGGCTAGGAGATGTTAACTACCTCGACTGGTATGCAGGAGGTGGTGAGTTTTATCCCGACCCTGTATACTTGGAGTTTGCATGTTCTCCCCGTGGTCGCGTGGATTTTTCTCCGGCTCCTCCGGTTTTTCCCTCCACAATTATAAACATGCGTTTAAAGTATGTGGCCGCGATAAATATCCACGCAATAAGCCACTTCGTTGAGCTATCATTTGTGGCTTCTGAAAAAAGAGCTGTATAGCTCGGTCGGCCTTACCTGCTAAAATAAATATAGTTTAGTTTAGGTCCAGTGTGCTAACCTTTTCATCATGGCAGCATCCCCATGGGTCATGAAACATCATGGACAAATATTAGTGTTGATGATGGGTGGAGCAAGGTCATGAAAGTCTATTTTAATACAGGGAGAAAATGCCACAAATCGCTGCTGGGAGGCTGCTATAATCGATAATCAAACCCATGCAAACTGACCCAGTGGCAACAAATCACATGGCGTGTTGCTAGCACCGACATTTTTAGATTTTCTAAATTTGTTCTTCAACGTTCAGTGGCGTCATTGTTTATTTCAAAGGAACACTTTAAAACGCTTGCTTTATTCACTATCGTTTCAATTGTATTTATTTATCTATTCGTGCTGCTAGTTGCCAAACCCTTTTTCCGAACAAATAACTTTTTATCCCATTAATCTGTCGCCCACTAAGATACAAAACGAAAGGACTTCATATACGAGCTTTTGTGACGTCAAAACTAAAAATAGCGCCTGGAAATGAACAATGTCAATTAACAGCGTGCGCACGTAAAAACAAACGCATGATACATTGCAAGTGAAGGATTAAATTGGAATGAAGGAACCAAATTGAATCGGATTTTTCCCGTTCTACTTTAAGAGGTCATTTGCTTGACATTTTGATGGAGAAGTAGTCACTGATGGGGTGAGTGATTAACTGCGTATAATTGATTAGTTTATTGATCAGCGGTATTATTACTGGGGATGCTTGAACCACTTGCGTGGAAAGGGGAAATACAATTTTTTTTGCGCTTGGCTTCTATGTGGGCAATTCTCCTACACAAAGTTGATGTTGTTTCGATATGTATTGTTTGTACGCATATATACACGCAGCATCACTTCATTGCGAAGGTACTGGTCCCTGCTATAGGAATGCTGCAGTTTAATTTTAACGAAGAGCCAATTAACATTGGCACAACCCAGAGGTCGCCAGGTGACTCAGAGGTCAGAGCCCTGAGCTCTTCGCATTAAGATCCTGGGTATAAATGTGGGTTCCAGCTATCCGGGATTGAACCAGGTTTCGTAAGTGTAGTGAGTTGATGGTCTCCCTCCGGTCAGCATTGCCTTAAAAAAAACAATTTGAAAATTTAATTCGTTTTTTCACTTACTTTTGAAAAATCGCAGCTCTGAGAATTTAAAATATTTAGTTAACTACCGTGTGACGCACATGTCCGGCATGTTCATCTATGTAGGGCATGTGGGAAAGAAGGACTCTTTGGTGTCGATAATGGACCTCACAAGTTGATAATTGTTTTTTTTACCCTTCTATCTGGCAACAAAACTGACACCTTTTTACATGGAGTCATGTTTGCATAGACCGCAATACCTGCAGTTATAATACAAACAAAAGACATAACTCTGATAATGTTGCCAGATAGAAGGGTAAAAAAACAATTATCATATTTTTACTGGCAAATGAGGTTCCCATAGTGTAGATGCTTGCCCCGAGCTCTCATACTCTGATGGTGCATTGTCTTTGAGTTGTGCGCCTTTTGGCGTCATCTGGTCCAACCCATGTGAGACTAGGCTCTAAGGAAAGCTGTCTCGGGTGTGGACCAATCAACTTCAAGGACAGTGCACATTATCAGAGTTATGTCTTTTGTTTGTATTATAACTGCAGGTATTGCGGTCTATGCAAACATGACTCCTTGTAAAAAGGTGTCAGTTTTGTTGCCAGATAGAAGGGTAAAAAAACAATTATCATATTTTTACTGGCAAATGAGGTTCCCATAGTGTAGACCTCACAAGTTGTTCCATCATGTCAACACGGGGGGGGGGGGGGGGGGGTGTACTACGTGGCAAGGGCTCCAAACAGGATTATTACTCTCATAACAATATGGCCTTGGTACAATTTGAATAACATGGGGGGGGGGGAGGGGGAGGACAAATAATGAGCGCTGGCCGGCCCTCTCTTAAACGTGGAGATAAACAGTTTTATCTTTTTGACTGACACAGGACTCCCGATCCAGAAAGTGTCACGTTCAGCTGCCTGGTGTACGAGTCCTTCGTCTGACAATTATAGGTAATTCATGTATGTCGTATGTACAGTATACTGAACTTCTTTTGCACCGTGCGTAGCCAACTGTGGTAATGCGGAGGTGCGATGTGACCGTGCAGTTGTAATATTAGGTGTGCTTCTCATATCAACTGCAAAGCTGTTGCCTGTCTGTCCCCTGACGCAAGTCCCATTCATGATAATGATAACGACAATGCAATTAATAATGCGCACAATATTAAACCGGCATGAATGATGACGACTCTCTGAGGTGGCGAATATCATCATCAATATTATTATCAGTATGAATATTATTCAATGATGATATCACGAGGAGACTTTTTCCAGGCATTGTGTATTTTGCGGACATTGAAGTTGATAGTTATATCCACAAAAAAAAACAAGGCCTTAAACTGCATCGGCACGAATCTATACATTTTAACCCGATTGCAAAGAATCTTGTGAATTAAAATACGATGGAACATTCGCAGCTCATGATTAGAGCTGCAAATTTAGCCGCCTGCATATCGATCTCATATTTTCAGGGCATGTAAAGCACATCGCAACCAAAGTGTTTCCCCGTGTTCAAAAATGGTTCTGGAGAATGTCTATCCGTGCAATCGTTTAACAATAGCACCGATAATAATGAACTCTGTTTTATAAAGCAGACGCGGCGATGCGAAATAAAAGAGAGAGAGTGTCTGTTTACGACGGTAACGAGTTTCAGAACCACTCCCGCCAACGCCGGATTGCACGAGGTCTCCGCTCCCCACAAACACCCCAATACCCCCCCCCCCCCTCGTCCCCTCTCGTGTACGCCATGGGCAACCCAAATTAAACAAGGTCACTCACCACGCAGGCCATTGTCCACATATCCGACGGTGTCTGGAACAGCGGAGCCCACGTGGGTCTCACCGTGACCCCACGCTCGTTATGTTATGCGGTCATAATATTGTTTTGATCACCTTATGCCAGTTTGAAAAAAAAAAACGTTAAATGTTTGGTGCAAAATGCGTGTGTCTCCTTTCAAAGGTTAACAGGCAAACAATGTTATTAATTAGCAAAGTCCGTGCGGATGATGGACTGAAAAATACTTTGTTTATGCGGAGCGATGAATGGGAGTCTCTTATTGATATATTTATTTGATTACCTCCTAAGGTCGGTTTGCTGCGGGAGTGGTGGGGCCAACTGCCCCATACCACAATATTAGACACCGCTGCCACTGGCGATTCCAACGGTGACTCACGCGCAAAGAGTCTCGCCTGCTCGACCTTCATGCACAAACCACCGCACAGACCAGAGCACAATCCACTGCACAAACCACCACACAAAACACCACACAGACCACCATACAAACCACCACACAAACCACCACACAAAACACCACACAAAACACCACGCAAACCACCACACAAAACACCACCCAAACCACCACACAAAACACCACACAAACCACCACACAAAACACCACACAGACCACCATACAAAACACCACACAAACCACCACACAAAACACCACACAGGCGACCATACAAAACACCACACAAAACACCACACAAACACCACGCAAACCACCACACAAAACACCACACAAACCACCGCATAAACCACCACACAAAACACCACACAAAACACCGCACAAACCACGGCGCAAACCACCGCATAAACCACCACACAGACCACCACACAAACCACCACGCAAACCACCACACAAAACACCACACAAAACACCACGCAAACCACCACACAAACCACTGCATAAACCACCGCATAAACCACCACACAAACCACCACACAAAACACCGCATAAACCACCACACAAAATACCGCATAAACCACCACACAAACCACCGCACAAACCACCGCATAAACCACCACACAAAATACCGCATAAACCACCACACAAACCACCGCACAAACCACCGCATAAACCACCACACAAAACACCACACAAAACACCACACAAAACACCAAACAAAACACCACACAAAACACCACACAAAACACCACACAAAACACCACACAAAACACCACACAAAACACGACACAAAACACCACACAAAACACCACACAAAACACCACACAAAACACCACACAAACCACCACACAAGACACCACACAAACCACCACACAAAACACCACACAAAACACCAAACAAAACACCACACAAAACACCACACAAAACACCACACAAAACACCACACAGACCACCACACAAAACACCACACAAAACACCACACAAAACACCACACAAAACACCACACAAACCACCACACAAAACACCACACAAAACACCACACAAAACACCAAACAAAACACCACACAAAACACCACACAAAAAAACACCACCTGTTCTATCATTGCCAGCAAATGGCCACCTCGTGTGTGGTGGGTTCTCTTTGGGTGCCCCTGGTTCCCTGCCACACGTTACACACTGATTATTATTATTTAATGGAATTTAAAAGGAGTTTTTGACAGACATTGATGCTTTCTTGGGTAAATAATTTGTATAATTATTATAATTAACAAAATTCACATCAAGCCAATGCGTATCTCACAGAAACACACATTCTGCACATCTAATGCCCTGTTGCTATTTATTGCTTTTTATTAACTTTTTTTTATTGTTACTACATAGTTTCTGACCACACCGCAGAAAAAAAACCTTGTCAATCATCGTAAACCTCAGCAATTCAGCGGAGGCATTGGAGACATCTGTTGAGCTCTCCACATGGTTGTCCTTTGGCTACCAGACCTCGACATGGAATTGTGGTATTCTAAACAAAGCCATTTGTAACAGGAGGTATGCACTGTTTTCTTGGAAATGAATTAAATCGTTTCCTTATACAGCATCTTGTGATGGTCTTGTACGTAGACACTTAATAAAATATAATTACTCGCAGGGAATATATTTCAGTTTCATGTATTTGGTATAGCCCTTGAATCTGATCTTGCAGAGTCTGTGCATTATCCCTTGACCAGCTCTGCACATGTTTTTACAGAATATTGCTTTTCATGCTGAACCGTAGCGGAGGCACGGTGGTTCGTGCACTGTGCTCTGAACCTGAGTTTGATTCCTGACCATGTTTCAAATTGGCGTGAAGTGACATTTCTCAACGTGCCCTTGCCTCGCACCCACCAGTCCACTTCGCCAACCAGCAGTGACCAGCACGGCGAAGTACAGTCCAATAATCCCCCATGCCTGGCACAGTGTGGAGGTACCTTCATGCAGCAGTAGGTTGACAAAAGCCTGTGAAGTATGATTACAATAATTATTTATGGTCTGTCCATCTATTTCATGATTGACGCCGGTTTTTTTAATCAGAATAAAGGCTCCTGCGATTTATTATCTGTTGCAAGGCCTAAACATGATAGAGAAAAAAACAACTATTATATAGATTGCATTTTTGTGGAAGATATATATGGTATAGTAATACTTTACCCACAGCGCCCTGACAATTGCGCATGGCACATCACATTGCTTCAAGGGCATTTAAAAAAAGATATTACCATTTACAAATAAGTGTATATCAGTCATCTAATTCACCTAATCTAGAAGTCACCCTCGCAGTCGCCTACGAGAGGAGTGGAGACGCGCATCGGGTCCCCTTAAACCCCTAATCTGTTTGGCTGCTGATAAACGTGAACAAAAAAAATGAAAGACGACGCTTTTCCTGGATAGCTGCGGAAGGCAGATAAGAGGCCTCCGCTAAGCGACACACTGTTCATATTTACTTCGACGCCGGCTGCGTACGGGTTTAAACGTGAGGGTTGAGGGAGATAGATCGAATGACCCCCCCCCAACTCCAAAAATAGCAAGCGAATCTGGGCATTTACTGTCGCTGCTATTTAAATCGGGGCGAAAGACGTAACGAGTGCGCGCGAAACGCACCCCACACAGACGCCTCTGCTCCATGAGCCCAGGCCAGATATTCCACTTGCCCGTACCACCTGAGGTGGCCTCTCTCCCCGTGGTTTCCGATGCATTTAGTGGAAGATAGCAGTGAAATCGTGTCGCGAGCATATGAAATGAGTGGGGGTTATCAAATCGCTCGCTCGTATTCGCCGCATGAACACACCCTCATGGCCATGGTTTTCCGCTACCCACGGTGGCACCCGTTTCTGCTCCGGCCGGTGATTGATCTGTTGGGCGAGCGCTGCAAGGGCAACCTTGGCACGGCCCCCTCTCCCTCTCTCTCTGTCTAGCGCGGGTTTCTCTGACACCCCGCCACGCTCAGCATGCAGCGCAGATCAGAGCGAGCGCGCACGCGGCCACGTGGACTCAACTCCGA
Organism: Lampetra planeri; assembly: GCF_965212315.1. Classification (NCBI taxonomy): domain Eukaryota; kingdom Metazoa; phylum Chordata; class Hyperoartia; order Petromyzontiformes; family Petromyzontidae; genus Lampetra; species Lampetra planeri. The sequence continues at coordinate 2,542,279 of NC_136108.1, read as the reverse complement.
ATCTGTAAATGATGAGAGAACCCGTCCAGATGTGAAACATTTGAGTGCGGCACGGGAATGGCAACATTTCAACGACGCGCAACGACTTGCACTGCGTGCGTATCTCAGCCTTGAGCATTATGTTAAACCACCAGTTCCAGAAGAACTGCATTTCATCTTATTCGAAGTTGCCATCGATAAAATTTTGTAAATGCGACAAACCTACAGGCAGCACTGAGACAAAACGATAGCTGCTGATCAGCTTCAATTTCTCATAAGGACCAAACGGGCCGACATTCGATTAATTATTTGTCGAGGCTGCTTCGTTGGCAGTGGTGCATGAATACAACAGCAACAACAACAACAAAACCTCAACACGTTTGTCATTAACACTGCTTTAAACAGAAAACGTGAATAATTAATAACTAACGTTTCAGGCAATGGCCCTTCTTTGCAGCAAATAGAGAGGTCAGAAAATGAGACACTTTACGTGCTGTAAACAAAGTAGATTCTACCTTTCTAACCACTCTAAGTATGTATGTTGAACTTCTTTCGCAGCGTAGTCAATCGTGCTCATCCGAGGTGCACTCTTAAGTGCTGTGAAGAAGAGCCATTGCTCAAAATGTTGCTTATTCTAAGCTCTTTTATTTTGAAGGCAAGTGTTACTCACTCAAGACAGGACGTCCAACAACGCAGTTCTTCAGGAACTGGTGGTTTTTGCGCAAAGCTTAGAGAGCCGAGGGCTGTTTATGCGCCGGGTGCACGTCGCTGAAACTTCCCGCGGCCTTGGCAAGTAACGAGTGGGCGGGGGGGGGAGCGGGCGGGGGAAAGTGGGCGGGGGGGGGAGTGGGCGGGGGGGGGAGTGGGCGGGGGGGGGAGCGGGCGGGGGGGGCGGGCGGGGGGGGGGAGCGGGCGGGGGGGGGGGAGTGGGCGGGGGGGGGAGCGGGCGGGGGGGGCGGGCGGGGGGGGAGCGGGCGGGGGGGGGAGCGGGCGGGGGGGGGGGAGCGGGCGGAGGGGGGGAGCGGGCGGGGGGGGAGCGGGCGAGGGGGGGAACGGGCGGGGGGGGGGGCGGGGGGGGAGCGGGTGGGGGGGGAGCGGGCGGGCGGGCGGAGGGGGAGTGGGGGGGGGAGTGGGTGGGGGGAGAGCGGGCGGGCGGGGGGGGGAGCGGGCGGGGGGAGTGGATGGGGGGGGGAGAAGGCGGGGGGGGAGTGGGTGGGGGGGGGGAGCGGGCGGTGGGGGAGCTGGCGGGGGGAGCGGATGGGGGGGGAGCGGGCTGGGGTGGGGGGGTAGCGGCCGGGGGGAGAGCGGACGGGGGGGGGGTAGGCGGAGGAGCGGGCTGGGAGACTTCGTGGCGAGCGCTTGCGCTGCAGGAAGGAGAGTCAACGAGCTGCCTCCAAACGTGCAGCCACGAAGCGTCCCTTGGCTTGAGGCCACGAGTTGCGGTGTTGCAGTCAGAAATCGCACCTGGACGCTGCTGATTATCGTTGGCTCGCTCTCTCTGTGTTTGTGGTTAGCACACTGAGCTACGAATTTGGCGACATGACATGAGCCACGGCTCACGTAAGTGACAAGTGGTTGACGGAGCTGTTGTGGGCCTCCTCTAGGTCTACTCAGACTTAAATGAGGACCTGGCGTGAACATTAGTCTTGTGGAGACAATGTTGGCTGGGTATTGTTTGAACTATACCACCAACCATGTGTGCCATGCCATCCTTAATAGGCGCTCACCTTCAACACTTGGGCAGTTTGGTGCCTTTGTTGGAGGGCAGACGCCCTCCAACAACAACGGAAGGCAGTGGAACGATGCTCACAACAACGAGCGGAGCGTTGGGTGGCTGAAATACAGCAAGTCGGCACAGCAGGAATCACAGGCAGTGCATCTGCCAGTCATCTCAGGCAGTCAACCTATGGCACCTGAGTGTCTGGTGACCTCCTTCGACACTTCACGTTGCCTCAAGGTACACCTAGACTGGCACAAGCACCATGGTAATGTCACCGCCACTGAGTAGCACACGTCAGTTTTGATTGTCTGTCTTTGTGTAAGGATGAACTTGAAATATGGGAATGTAAAAAAATACGTCATGATAAATGTGAGTCTTGAAAAGGCCATTTGGCTACTTTCCTCTTTGATGAATGTTTGCACAGCGACTCCAGCAGAAGCTCACACATAGATGTTACGTGTGAGCGTTCAGTATCATGGAAGTGAATGCATAAGCTTAGTCCAAGGCATTCAATGGGCATTAAATTAAGATACATGTTTAATAACAATTTTAAAGCACCACAAGCATAAAAGTCACCTTAGGGATCTGGGTCGTATAACTTTACATCAATTTTACACCAATACAGTACACGGTTTTGGCAAACGAATGGGATTCATGTTGCTGGAGATAGGAATCGGGCATCACGTTATTGAATTCTCATAATATTATATTACGTAGCCAATGCAATCGATTGCCCTGCTGTGAGATATCCGTCCACTGTCCTCCTGACAGGCCTCCACCCCCATTGCGACAAAAATATACTGCGTCCTTTGTCAGTGTGAAAAAAAATCTTCGAAATAAATGTTTCCTGAACCTTACCCTCACCCCCCCCCCCGGCCCTCAATTTAATTCCTGGCACACTATAAGCATCATCTCTTTCGGGTGGTGGGGGGAGATCCATTTAGAATCATCGCAGCGCAGCGCGACCCTGTCCGAGAACGGCTGCGCAAAAAATTTTCACAGAAGCCGTTACAACAACAACACATTTTTTTTTAAATCTTTTGTAAAGCACAGGTCCTACGCACTCATGAGAATGGTGTTTGTCATGTGACCCCTCCCCACCCCTCCCCCCCCCCCAAAAAACCCACCTAATTGAATATGATGAGTTTCATTGTGTGCAAACTAAAACGAACTAAACAATTGTATTTACCATGTGAAGCCCACTGAGATATGAGCTCTTTTTCAGAGGCAACCTGGTCACACATTATAGTCCATCGAAGTGACTTATCACGTGCGCATTTATAGCAGCCAAATAACCTATACGCGTATTTCTAGATGTGGTGGGCACGTGGCCACCACGAGGGGGAGAGAGAGAACACGCGAACTCCAAATGTACAACAACAGGCATCGTCCGGGTCAGGGTAGAAGCCACGACCTCCTTGCGTGCCAGGCGAGGGACTAACATCTCGCCGCCGTGACGCAGCCATCGGTGATGGGGCTGAAACCCGGTTAATTCACGGTTGGCCGAATCCCAAATTCGAAGCCATTATCTCAGGGGGTGTCGCCTCAGCGCTCTCTGACCTCTGAGCCACCCGATCACCTTGAATATTTATTTCTTATTAAGCCCAAATCGATAAGAGCAGAGGAAATTTTGTTGAGCTTGACAGCTGCCAAATTGATGCACTGGCGCCTCTTGCGTGTGGCATTAATGCCCAAATTTCCTTTGCGGAATCGATAGTGGCAGTTTGTTGTAGTCCAGTCCTGGCCTCGGTTTACTAGCTTCATGTAAATTTAAGAATCTATTTTAAGATCCTCCTTCTGATCTAGAAGGCTCTCAAAAGTCGACAACCACAGATTTACTGACACCCCCCCCCCTCCACGTGTGTGGCCATTACGAAGAATTCCGTTGTTCGATGACGGCCGATGCCCTCTGCACGCCGTGTCACCGTGCTGCCTGTTGTTGCTGCTCCCTTGTCCGTGGAACGAGCCCCTCTGCCCAGGGTTCGTGATTTGGAGCCAGCGTCGGGGTGGTTAAAGTCTCGGGCTGAACGATTCATCGATTTCAAATCGAAATCGCAATTTGAAACAATGCGATTAGCAAATCACAAAGGCTGCGAATTTTTGCGATTTAAAAAGTCCTATTTTCTTATTGAAATAGTTTTATTTTGTATTATTCTAACTCTTTTTTTTTTATTTAACTTAACATTGTTTTATGTTTTATTGTTCTATTTCAATTAAAACATCTTAATAAATACATGTTGGAAGCAATTAATATATTTTACGTTTTCATCCTTGCAATAGCAGTTCATATTTTGATTGTAGTATGTGGTAATGCTCCAGCACATGTTTTAAATCTATTACACAGTGAATATTGAACTGAAGCTTGACTTTCAAAAATGTAATCGCAAATCAAATCGCAATCACAATATCTGCCAGAAAAATCGCAATTAGATATTTTCCCCAAATCGTTCAGCCCGAGGTTAAACCCCACCTCAACACGCATTGATCCTCTCTTGCTTTCGGTTTCTCTGAATTAGCTTCTATTTATTGCTTTGCCCCTCCCCCCCCCCGGTCTGTGAGATTGTGAATGTGATGATGTACACAGCAGTGAGGAGCTGTAGTGCAACTGTTAGCGCGCTGTGCTGCGAACCCGGTTAACCGAGCTCGATTCCCGCTCACGGCTAACACCGGTGACGATTATCTTAACTCGTCCTGGGCCTCCCCTGGGTCGACTCGGCCTCAAATGAGTACCTGAAGCGATGTGTAAACATCGCCACTGGGGAGACAAAGGCGGCCGGACGTGGTGTTGGCTACCCACTCGTGTGTCGTGCCGGCCTTCATAGGTGCTCGTTAACAGCACTTGCCCCAACAGTCTGTTACAGGCTACACGGGGGAGTTCGTTGTCTTTGTTGGTGATGTACAGTGCCTTCAGTACTTTTCAGAAAGTTCCGTTAATAAATCAAAACGTTCATTATTCTTAACATTATAATCATCGTTGACAAATTGACGAAGGCGTGCCGTTATAATTGGTGCATTGCCAACAAAGTTAGAAATGGCTCGAGAGCACTGTTTAAAATTCAGCGGTTCACTTTTTAATTACCTCAAGAACGGGGAACACACGAAAGAATGTGCACGATGTGCACACATGTTCGTTGGGAGGGAGCTAATTGCGAGTACCGTACATCTTCAAGAGAATTCCCCAGCCAATTACCAATTTGCCAGCTACACTTTGGAAGAGGATTACGAAAGTGTGATTCAGGCGGTAGTGCAGCGGTCAGCGCGCTGCGCGCTGCGCTATGAACCTGGCGACCCGGGTTCGATTCCCGCTCACGGCCGACACCAGTGACGATTATCTAAACCGGTCCTGGGCCTCCCCTAGGTCGACTCAGCCTCAAATGAGTACCTGGTGCGGTGTGTAAACATTGCCACTGGGGAGACAAAGGCGGCCGGGCGTGGTGCTGTCCACCCACTCCCTCGTGTGCCGTGCCGGCGTTTATAGGTGCTCGCTAACAGCACTTGCTCCAACAGTCGGTTAAGGCTATACGGGGGATCTTTGTCTTTGGTATACAATACAAAATAGCTGAGTTGGGGCCGGTGACATTTGCGGTACTAAACCAGCCCCGCGTTATCCACGCAGTGACCTAGGTTTCGATTCCGAGTGATATCTGGCGAGCGATATCCCCCGAATCATATTTCGCGAGTCACATTTCGCGAGCGACATCTCAACTGATCCTGCCCCCCCCCCCGCCTCCACCTTCCACCTACGGTGTGATCAAGTATAATCGAGCAATCGGCACATTATACATGGCGTGAGGAAGCCTTCGTCCAGCGGTGGATTGGAAGAGTGGGAGAAAATTATTACTCTTTATCACTTCACTTTCACTCAAACAAAAAAATAATTGGTATAATTTGAGTAACTTGTTTTCCAAAATTGATCCCCCCCCCCCCTCTAACTGCCGCTACTGGTGTCACGCACTGTGATGGATGGATTTTTTTTTACAGTAGCCTGCTGACTATACAGTAACTCTAATTGTATGCAATGCATCATTTGAAGCTGATTGTGGCTTAAAACGTATTAACTGAATCATTCGACCAAATACGGCGGGGCATAAATTACTTCCGGGAACAAGTGGAATCGGAGCGATACGTTGCAAAATCAAATTTACCCCTCGATTTTCAATTTGTCTGCAAGTAGAATTAGATTCATGGGGGAAAAAAAGATCATGCATTTCTTGTCATCCTCTCAATTCTACAAATGTTTTTTTTCATTGTATAAACAGCACTGAACTAAAAGTGAGTTGATCATTCCAGCAAGAGGCAGCTTGGCAATGTGACCACCCACTTTGTGGTTAAAATAGTTTCTGTGATATCGTTTTTTGAGCACCATTACATAACGTAATATAACATTGCATGATATGGTGATTATTACAGTGCCAAATTTCTATAACTTTGTAATTAGATTGTAAATCCATAATAAAGATTTTTGGGTTAGATTGTGTAAGTATAAATGCGTCGTAACCCTCCACCAGCCGACACAAAACGTGACAATTGTAAATGTTGTGGATTTACTCTAAACCACACCGGTGGGCTGAAGTCGTAACTAATTGGCACTTTTCATTTATGCGACAAACATTACCGGCTCTGTCGGGTGGTGGAGGGTCACGACGCATTTATATTTTGCGCGATCTAACCCTAAAAACCTTTAGTATGAATAATATTGGTCGCGAAAGCCCGCGTGTGTATTTTACGTGTTTTGTGGCATCGTTGTTGTGCTCTTCTTCCCATCGGTGCAGCTCTACAGTCTGTAACGCTTGCAGTGCACGCGCTGTCAGTTACACGATAAATAATCAACCTCTTTTTTTATGGGCTACGAATATTATGACGTCACAACATCACCGGGCAGTCAATTAGTCTGGGAGACATTTAGCAAAGGTTTGAAGCTGTCTATTTATAACTTGAATTATCGTTGTTTGTAAATATGTCGTTGGGGAAATGTAAGTATTTAATGAAAAATGTCACGAGCAGCAGTGTACACAATAGTTTGCAAAACGGAGGCTGTGGCTCTAGTCAAGGCGGACTGCGGTGGCGATGCACGCCTGTAATTCAACGCTGTGAAGGTGGGTCGCACATGTATGGTGAAAGTTCCTTTCTGTGGGGGATGAGGAGGTGCCATAACCCCGGTTTGCCAGAAGGCAGTACAGCAAATGTGAACCTCACCTGTTGCGTTGGGTGCTCGAGTTTCCTCCCGAATATAAACACGTACTAATTGGCCGATAACACCTTGATATATGTGGAGGACCGCAAAGCTTGGGCAATTATTGGCGCCCGCTGGCCGCGTGGCTACCTCGCTGCTCGTCTGTGGTTCCCCCTTGTGCCTCCAAGTTGTTCTCTCTCTTCGAGAGCGAGCGAATTTCGCGTGCGGTACGAGTCAAAACAATACTTATCATTAATATTGCAACATAGTTTCGCCATATGTTGGAAACTGTGTTGGTGATGGTCGTATTACATTGTGTGGTAGTCCATGGTGCTGGCCTTCCACATGTGGGGGACATGTGGACCCTAGAGAGACTTCTCTTTGCTTGGGCAGAAGCACGGCACCCAACCATAAATCCCCTGGCAGTGCACAGCTCATTCACCGTGACGACTGTAATACGTTTATCTAATTTTATGGAAATCCATTTGCCTCTGGTTGGCTACGTACGACGTACATACATGCATAATGAGCCTCTGAAATGCTGAAATGCGCCGCAATAGCAGAGACACTGTTGGGATTGTTATCAAGGGTCAGAGGGCAACTCGAAGAAGTGAATGTTTGTAGCAATAGCAGAAAGCCAGTGGAGTTTTTTTTGACAAGCGTGTTGATTACAATGTAACAATGGCAGAGCCATACGTAAAAGTGCAGGAGTAGAAATAACCCACTGACCAAGATCTATTCATCTTTACCCTAGAACCTCGGCTGGAGAACATTATCCTCTTGACCTTCAATCCAGTGCGAACAAACTCAGAAGCCAGCAGTATTGACCTATTTCTCCAGTTGCAATTGCCATCAGACAGGGCCCACCGTACGCCGAAACCAAAACCCAATGCCATATGGCAAGGGCCTTCACCTTACTTAATCTTAACAGTAACCCAACCACCATACTTGAAATTCCAGGAGCCGACACTTGCATAATTTAGCTGCAGGAAATTGTTAATTTATCTGCATGCTTAATCCTCTGGGGTTTTCATTTCTTCCACACAGCTGGTTATTTATAGTGTAATTCCATACAAATGTTGTGTAGAACAACCCACGCGGAGACGCGGAATACCATTCGGGCTGGTTGCCGTTTATTTACGCACACGCGGCATCCTACACTTACACAAGTGTAGGTGCACTCTATTCTTGGTCCTTCACACGGACACCCCACAACTATGGAAGGTCCTACTCCGGCTACCCCTTGTCTCTGCTCACTCGTCTGCCCGGGGCGGGGAATCAGCCAACACCGCCCCCGCGACGAGGAGAGAGACATCTTCTCGAGCCGGTCTTTACCCTGGCTCTCAACAACGACGCTGCCCTGGTCGCGGGGTCCCTTTTAAGAACCCTTTGGGCGGCTCCTCCCCCCAGCTTGGCCACGCTCACTTTCCGAAAGTGCTTTCCGAAAGCCCCTCATGTCACCCCTCAACGTGATGTCATCCCTGCCCCCACCAAACTCTCGACCAACTCGGACTTCCTTACGCTCGCCCCTCATTGGCTACTCACAGTACTCCTCTCCACAAAACAGAATCACATCTCTGCGTGGCGCTTTATTTGTATCTAAGCAACAGGCTAAATGCTGAACGTGGTGCGTGTACCCAAGGCGATCATGCAGTAACTTTAACTGCCCGATCCGCGTGGGAATTCATGCACCCAGACCAGCCATGACAGGAAGCAATCACAAACTCGCCTGGCAGTTCAGCTCTGGAAAATTAATTCCCGCACGTTTATTGCGGCATCTGTACAACTGCAACTCGAGACGAAAATCCAACCCTAATGAAATTTCGCTATTAACATGGCCAGCATGATGGTTCACTATGATAAATAAAATAACAAAAACTCAGTGAAGAAACGCAATAGGCCATACTCGTGCCATTTAACAAACTCGCATACAAAAAAGCCTTATGACAGGCTTGGACACAGATAAAGGAGTCCTAATGACGAATTACATGCCATTAGTTTTGTGGGGAGAGGATTCGTTCAGTCTGAAAGGCGGCACTTGCGCGAGACATTTCAAAATAACCATTAATTGCACGAGGAGGTCTCCGAATTCCCAGACCTGCACCTGACCGCACATAGCCAAGCGAGATCGTTCCGCTGAATCGGATGATATTTCCACCGCGGTGTTCATCGGCTCACAATTGTTATGCACGCTGATGGAGCGGGTCGTGGCAACCTGCCCCACCGCCGTCGGATGCTTGAGGGGCACCGCGCTTGATGGCTTCACCGATGTGCCAGAAGCTAATTGGATACCCCTGCATGACGCTCGAGATATCGCGTTCCACTCGCTGCCTCAACGCATTGCATTGTCCCGTGTGATGGAGTGGCTGTGTGTAAACAGTAGACATGCGACCGTCATAACATTTTCAATAATTGTCTGATAATATTGATTTTTTTTTCATTTTTAAACGCCACAACTTCAGTATCTGTTCAATTAAAAGTTAGACCTAACATATAAAAAAAAACAAATGTCATCTTTAGATAAGGCTTCAAAATCCACGTGAATAATGTGTCTGTCGCCAGAAAATCGACAGCATGTGGGTACGCTCTGTGATGGCACGACGCCTCGTGATGCTCGCTACTCGAGATTCCTGGCCGGATCCTGTGGGCTGTTGCCACCAAAACTATCTGGGTCATCGGAGTTTTTCAGGAGGGCCCTGCAATGTGTTTTTATTTTAAGATGTTTTCAGCCGATCAACGATGAGTGCTTATTATACACGCGGGAGGAACCCGGAGAAACCCAACGTGTGCGAGATGGCAACACTCTATCCCCATACAAGTGGAAATTTAGCCCACTCGCTGTACTGCCTTCTCCTTGTGAGCACAAGGGATGGCATCTCGATGCCCACGGGAAGAAAATTCCGCGACGTTTGTTCGATCCGCCAACCCTCGTCTCCACATTGCTGGATTACAAGGCGTGCAGAGAGAGACGCCGTAGAGCTGGGAGTAGCGAACACACAAGACTGACCACGCTTCATTTAACATTGCACCAACCTTTCGAATCGTACTCGTATTCATGCGATTGTTTCGCTAGGATATTATTTCAATATGGGGGAAAAAATAACCTCATGCTGTATATTAACTTTACATTTTATTACGACGTAAAAACGCAGATTACTATTCATTAAAAATAATAACGCTGTTAAGTACAGGATTGTAAGAAGAGTATGAAAATGACAGCTGTTTCTTGTTTTCCATTGCAGAGCAACGGGTTTTTGTACGAGTATGGCTTCCAATATATTTCACTGCAGCTGTCATTACATCGCATGTCCACGTGTTTACTGCTGCTCCCGACAAAACAGAGATGCAAGAGGGCACAAAGCGCCACAAACGAAGTTACCTTTTCGTATTCCTTTGGGATCATTAATGCCCGACATTCAGAGACAATTCTCATTCCTTACAACACACGCTACACGTCATGAGTGCCCTTCTCTACCCGCAACGCTTACATTTTGCACCTCAGCCCGGACCGGGTATTTTAAAGCGGTTAAGCAAATGAATCGACGCGTATGAGCGACACTCATTTAAAACGTCACGTGTTTTCGCTTAAGGCCAACTGCGAGCCCCAAGTGTCTCCGTGTGCCATTACTCTCTCTGCACGTTTGCACACGCCATGCGTTCGTGATCACAGCGGGGTAAAATTCGGCGCATTTATTTCACAATAAGGGCCGACCGTTAAATGTGTAAATGCACGTGACAACCTTAACAAGAACAGCTTTGTTGGGGTTTTTAAAATTTATAATCAGCCAAAAAATAGGGTCTCTCTATAAACAAAACAATATTCACGACCGCATGTTCTTGGAGCACGTGACCAAAAGTGTGCTTAGGTTCAATGTTCCGTCGTCTTGCGCATAAGCTGTTCATTTAAAACCTCCCCAGGGGGGGGGGTGGTCGGCCTCGCGAGTGCCTCCCTGTGCCAAGTGCAGTGCCGGCGCGAGTACTTTGCAACGCAATTTATTGTTTTCGATGGAAAGGTGGAAGGGGATTGCGGCGGCACGAATGAGTGAACTATTAGAATGATGGGTGCATGGAAAGCACAAACAGTTTCGGGTTCCTGAGTCGCATCACGGGCGAAGAGTGGGGACGGTGGGGGGGGGCAGCCGCAGATGTGGTCCTTGAGCTGAGCTAATACCACATTCATTGTCCGCTGACATTCAACATGCTCTGCTGTAACACGAGCCACGTTGCAGACGACTGGTGAGACGATAACAACTTCGAGCCGAGCGACGGGCAACAGAATCCGATGTGGTGGTCGAAAGATATTTAAAGGGGCAATCGTTCTTTCTTAAAATTCCCAGTGACCTATGTACGGAGAGGCTCCCTGTGTATGCAAGGGAATGCAACGCGGGTGAAACTCCCGTTTTATCCACGCTCCTGTTGTTATTGGCACATTGCTACCGTTCACTTTTCCCAATTAAATAAAATAAAACCCTCTTATAATTGATCTGCCTTCTCTGATAGTGGTTGCGGTTGTCGTCGATTGATAAATGAATCCTATTATCCGCAGATTTTTTTTCAGACGAGGCATCGGCCAGATATGAAGAGCCATGCCAAATGCGGAGATACACCTTGTTGTTTGTTTAACACGTAGCAGGCTTTCGCGACCAATATCATCCATTATAAAGGTTGTTGGGTTAGATCGCGTAAATACATAAATGTGTCGTTAAAACCCACCACCACCCGACACAGCCAACTAGTAAGGGTTGTCACATAAACAGAACGTGGCCAATTCGTCACTAGCACAGCACACCGGTGTGTTGGAGAGCCAAGCCACAACATTTAGAATCTGAGTACGACGTTTCGCCAGTAATTACAACTAGCTTCATCAGGCGACAGCCAGATTTGTGGATAAGTCCACCTGTTTAGTTCCTTATATCGAGGCGTAGATATGTTGACCACGCAGCTGCGCTCTTGCACAATGTGGGGGGGGGGATTAATGAGTCAATATACATTATGCATGCGCATTATGCGAGCCCTTTGAACTTTTCCTTCCTGTCTATTGTGTTTATTAAAATAGCCCTACCAACGCTAATCCCTACTGAAGTACGCTGCCCTTTGTAGGCATGCATTTAAATAATGCATTATTTGATTATTCGCTTCCACGCAGCACTAAGGCGGTAGCTATCCGAACGGTTAAAGTTATTTAGATTTCTTTCAATTTGGATACATTCTCTAATTAGTCTTGGCCAGTAGTAGCTAGTTTTGCACAACATTTCAACATTATAAAAATCAATTGAGTGTCCTTGTTGGTACGCGTGTTCTGCTACTGCTGACAGTTGTATTTGGGATAATTTAATATTTCTCTGATGTTCTTTTAGTCTTGTGCTGATCATTCGCCCTGTTTGCCCAACATAACATTTGTCACACGTGCAGATAATCCTGTTCACACCTTCTGTTGATAGCATAGGTAATACCTCTAACCCAAAAACCTCTGTTATGGACCCATATATTTATTTATTGTTTATGTGTCTTGAACTTCTTTCGCACCATATGGAGCCAACCGCCGTAATCGGAGGTGCGGGAGGGAAGGACAACCAACTCAACACAAAAATAAGTTCTCAAGAATTGAGTTTTTCAATCTAGATTTAAAAGTACATAAGCTCCAGTTGTTTCCATGTCGCTGAGGATAACTTTTCGACTTCCCCTCAGCGTGTGTGCACAACTGTAATTTGGTCATTTATTACACAACTAGGTTTCTGTAACCGTGTCCCCATCGAAAATGAGCATTTATTGCCCAGTGTGGGTTTTCCCCCGTGCCAAAATAGAACCTAGAATAAAACCTATAACGTAATCTCTGTGTCGCTGTTGCTGGAGATAAAATAACCTCGTGATTTGATTAATTACAATATGTAACACATTTTTTGTTCTTCGGTAGTAGGTCTTATTTCGTAATTGCTTATGTCTATAAAGTAGAGAAAATGGCTATTATTCCCCACAAACGTTGCTTTTGTGGTCAGGACAGTGATATTTTGAAATGTACCTATTTTCAATGAAAAAATGGTCGATTTGTGTTATTTCGTTCACATAAAGTCAGAAAAAAGCAACATATGATTAAAAATTAACATGTGTTTATACTAAAGTATAATACAAAAATGACTACGAAAGATTTAGAAGTGAGTAGTTTTTCGAGATTTACGATTATACTGTAAATCAAATTTACGAATCAGCCCCAAAATGTAGTCTCCCATCATGTTCTCGTTATACTGTCCTTGGTAGCGGCGTTCAAAGTCCAGTATGTCCTGGTTGAAGCACTCGCCTTGCTCCTCCGAGTACGCTCCCATGTTCTCCTTGAATTTATCAAAATGAGCATCAAGGATATGGACTTTGAGGGACATCCTACAGCCCATTGTGCCGTAGTTCTTCACGAGAGTCTCAACCAGCTCCACGTAGTTTTAGACCTTGTGATTGCCCAGGAAGCCACGAACCACTGCGACAAAGTTGTTCCAAGCTGCTTTCTCCTTACTAGTGAGCTTCTTGGGGAATTCATTGCACTCCAAGATCTTCTTTATCTGTGGTCTGACGTCGACACTTGCTTTGACGTTTGCCTCAGACAGCTACTTGAAGGCTGCTGACTCCGTATCTACAGCTCTGACAAATTGTTTCATAAGGCCCAATTTGATGTGCAGTGTTGGCATCAGCACCTTTCGGGGGTCCACCAGTGGCCCCCACTTGACGTTGTTCCTCCCCACAGAGAACTCGGTCCGCTGTGGCTAGTCTCGCCTGTGGAAGTGCGCCTTGGTGTCCCTGTTGTCCCAAAGGCAAAGATAGCAGGGAAACTTATTAAAACCGCCTCGGAGACCCATCAGGAATGCCACCATTTTGAAGTCTCCAATGACCTGCCAGCCGTACTCATCATACTTCAAGGCGTCCAGCAAGGTCTTGAAGCTGTTGTAATCCTCTTTGAGGTGCACCGAGTGAGCCAGGGGAAGAGATGGGTACTTTTTACCATTATGGAGCAGCATGGCTTTGAGGCTCCTGGATGAGCTGCCAATGAAGAGGCGCCACTCATTCTGGTTACAGACGATTCCGATTGCTTCGAACAGACTGGTCACATTGCGGCAGAAGCAGAGCCCATCTTGATGGGACTTGGTGAGACCAAGATCTCTGATCAAGTCGTTGAGGTATTTTTGCTTGGGGTAGTATGGGTTTCTCTCCTCAGCTCCACCTCTGAAATTGTCATCTGGATCTGCAACGTCTTCCTCGCTCTCTGACTTGCTGCTCTCTTCTAAAGACGGCTGCTCTCTCTCTGGAGGAGTGGGTACTGGGAGCTCATAGCAGTGTGGCACCGGGACGATGGATGAAGGAAGGTCCGGATACATGATAGCAGGTACATTCTTGCCAGTCCGACGTTTGGAAGTGTCCACCATGCAGAAGTAGCAGTTGCTTGAGTAGTCAGTGGGTTCCCGCCAAATTATTGGGATAGCGAACTTCATGGCTCTCTTTTCCCCTCTGTATCATCCTACAAAAATACATTTATTTCACCCATGACTAATGTGTAAGAGATTCTCGCAACATTTTTCATATATGCAGCCTCATGATGCCATCTCAGAAAAATGCACATATGTATCCACTTAGGCAGCTGGAACTAAACTGACCTGGTGGGCTTAAGGCCCCTGTATTTATACTACTATTTATATTACTGGAAAGTTCTAGAATGTTCTAGAAGTTACTCCAAGTTTACTCACGCTGAATCTATCTGGAATGTTCTGGAAAATAGGTAAATTCAAAAATATCACTGTCCTGGTCACAAAAGCAAAGTTTTTCTGTACTTTTGAGGCATAAGCAATTAGGAAAAAACACTTTCTACCCAGGAACAAAAATAATTTTGTTACACAGTGTTATCACCGTTTGGGTTTAAGGATTTGATCCAAAAAGTGTATTGTAATGTGCAACTGTTTGATGTGTAATTAATGTTTGCTGTGTAATTAGTTGATATGTGATCATTTGACGTGTGATTATTTGATGTGTGATTATTTGATGTGTGATTGTTTGATATGTTATTATTTGATGTGTTATTGTTTGATGTGTGATTGATTGATGTGTTATTGTTTGATGTGTTATTGTTTGATGTGTGATTGTTTGATCATCTCCACTGACATCGCCACCCCACGTATTCAAATCGACTGCTGTCTCTCCGTGTTGTTAGTGAGCACCTATTAAGGTCATCGTGGAACGTACGTGGGGGGAGGAGGGGGTCGAGACAGCAATATGCATGCCGGTCCACCTTTTCTAAAGCCAGGTAGAGATATCTAAGAGTGGAAGCGGAACGATGCCGGTAATGCAGCAGAGGGCCCTATCCAGGGTGCTACCTGGTGCGTTCTTTAAGGGTCACATCACACACTTCTGCTCCTGTCCCTTCACTGGCTCCCTGTCCGTACCCCGTCTTGATTTTAAGATTCTCTCGCTGGTGTTCAAGGCCTTAAATGGACGTGGTACTCCCTACACTCATGACCTCCTTCAGACACGTATATTCCATCAAGATAATTAAGATCTTCAGATTGTACATTGCCCACTGTCACCACGGTCTAGGCTTGACACTTGGGGGAGAAGGTGCCTTTGCAATTGCGGCACCTGAACTCTGGATTTCGTTGCCCCTTCGAGGTCAGGACTTCCGAGACATTTACAAATCTCGACTAAATCATATCTGTATACAATGGCTTTCTCTCTTTACTTATTTTTAAACGTCTTTCTCACTTCTTATTTCCTTGGTTGATGTTAAACTGTCTCTGCCTTTCCATGCATAGCGCTCTCAGAACGATTAACGGCGCTTTTTAATTTATTGTATGTATGCTGAACTTCCTTTGCACCGTACGTAATTGGAGGTGCGGGGAAAGGACAACTAACGAAACACGAAAAAAATCAGTTCTGAAGAAACGAGCTTTCAATCCAGATTCAAAAGTACGCGGCTTTCTAAATATCAGAAGGAAGAGCGTTCCGGACTGCAGCAGAAGCGCATCTAAAAACGTGCGATGCAGTGGCTGGTCAATCCCAACGGGGCCTCGAAATCACTCAATCCGGCTCCGCAGGTCCCTTCCCCGTGCCCTGACGACTCCCAAAGGTCGTTTCCATTTCGGCTACATTATACGAGTGGAAATCGAGTAGCTGTGTTAAGAAAGCGAATTAAAAACACCAGCTGATTTTGCTAGCAGCTGCACAGTGAGACACGGACAAGTAATCTGCCATGTTGGCAAGAGCGGCACGATTGACTGAGATTCCATCTCGGACAATTCCTGCAGGAACTCGTGGATGGCTGATTTCCGCCTTTGAATCTGCATCAACTCAATGGGATCCGTGCAGGGATTATGTCATATTGAAGAATCGTGCAATTGAATGGAATTATATTTCAATTTCTATCACGAATAGAGCACCATCCGATTTGGTTGTGCACACGAGCTTAGCATCTCTGATTCCAGCCAGCTGGATTGGTGACTCTGGCCGTTTCCAGTTGGCCAGAATAACATTGCAAATTATTTCTGATGCCTCCAGTACGGAATTGGCCCCATTACACCTGATTCTGTCATGGCGTTCGGACAAGAAGGGAGGGCTCATGGGACCATGACGACCTGGTAAAGGCAGCCCGGGTATGGTCTTGAACAGCACCCAAGTATGGTCGAGATGTACGGAGCAGCTAATGTATCGCCAAGGATACATACACCCGTAGCTGCCACGTGTATGTGCTAGGTTATAGCCAAGGCTACGTGTACACATAGCTGCACCACGTGAATTTGCTATGTTATAGCCAAGGCTAAATAAACACGCAGCTGCACCACGGGGATTTGCTGAGCAATGGCCCTATGGGCCCGAGCATCTTTCCCGCTCCACTGCAAGCACAATAAATAAAACACCTAAACGATCACAGACAAACTCTCAATTTCACGAATCGCTCTTCGTTGCGAACACAAATGGACACTAAACGGGCAAATAAAAAAAAGATTGGGTTCAAAGCGGCGATCACGCCACGCGGGATTGATCCGCTGTCCCTCGCCGCGCATCTTTCCGGGGCTCGGTGCCCTCAGGTGAACTGCATTGGCCGGGTTCGCTGCCTCAGCGCGGTGCATTTGGCATAATGCATCGTGCCCACTTGGACGAAGAAGACCTTTAAAAGATTAACTTTACCCTTTCAGAAATATGCCCTCTGCTCAACCCTTCCCTTCTTGTTCCTTCGGTGCCGAAGGTGGGTTGGGGGTAGGGGGGGGGCAAAAACCAAGGCACCACAAGGATCCCTCCGACCTGTGATTCATTACTTCCGCTCACTCCCCCGTGTAGAATAAAATGCTGCACCCTGCCCGCCTGGCAGCGACGTCGAGGCTACAGAGGTAAGGAGCTGCAACCTCGTCGTCCTCCCTCCCCCACCTTTTGCTGGACATTCTCAGCGCACCCGCCGGCGACGTTTCGCTTCCACGCGCCCGTGAACGTTGCAGAGGCGGAGCCCAAGAGGCGCACGTGCGTCTCGCAGCGCCCTCCGGTCGGCGTTTCGTGCCGCATTCAACTCAAACCCCCCGCGACGTCGGCAGAGCGTCGCGGGAGGCGAGCCCCCTCGCGGTCGGAGCGTGCTGACGTTCACCAACATTCTAGAAGTGTGCCCAATGGTAACGTGATGCGATGAGGTGGCTGTTTTTTTTAATTCTCGCCTCCACCCCCCCCACATCAATGGTTGTGAGCCGGTTGTAACTCATGCAGGCTTGCGCCCTGTTGGCACGAGCCGAGGTCCCCGCTCTCGCTATCACACACACGCACGCACGTGTCCCCCTTTAATACAAAGGCAAAACGAACACAGATGCCTCGTATAGTCTGTAACAGACTGTTGGGGCAAGTGCTGTTAGCGAGCGTCTATGAAGGCCAGCACAGCGCACGAGGGGCTGGGTGGTCAACACCACGCCCCGCTGCCTTGAGTACCTGGTGTGATGTTTACACATCGCATTTGAGGCTCAGTCGACCTCGGGGAGGCCTAGGACCGGTTCAGATAATCGTCACTGGTGTTGGTGGCCGTGAACGGGGATCAAACTCGGGTCGCTGTGTTCGTAGCGCAGTGCGCTAGCCCCTACACTACCGCTCCCCACAACAACAATAACCGTTGTGCCAGGCCATGTGCACCTTGAGGCCTCGTGAAGTGTCGAACGCCTGCTGGCAGGAGGTCACGGGGCAGACCCAGGTGCCACGGGTCGACTGACTGAGATGACCGAGATGGCTGGCTGATGCACTACCTGTGCCCCCTACTGTGCCAACTTGCTGTCCTTTAGCCACCCGGCGCTCCGCTCGTTGTTGTGAGCGTCGCTCCTCCGCCCTCTGTCGTTGTTGGAGGGCGACTGCCTCCAATTGCGCAGTAGTAGCGTCCTTCACGAGCCTCCTCCACAGAGGCCGATCTTGACACTGCTGGTACCAGTCATTGGCAAGTCCACTCAGCTCCACATCTTCCTGTACCACGTAAATCCATCTCTTCTCTAGCCCGTGCCACGCCCGTTTAGCCCCCTCGATCCGGCCAAACAAAAGCTGTTTGGTCATGCGGTGATTGGGCATGCGGGCTACATGGCTCAGCCAACGCAGCCTTGCCTGCCGGAGGAGCTCACCTATGGGACTTTGTCCAGATCTTTTGAGGATTTGTGAGCTCCTCACACAATCCAGCCTGCAGGTAAAACCCAGGATTGATCGTAGGCAGGCCAGCCTAATTGTTTATAACCGGCGAAGATGTTACATTAGGGGGGTCCACGTTTCGCAAGCTTAGAGAAGATAATGCCGCTCGACTGATTTGGAGTGAGACCTCTGCTGTTAAACCGGAGCCGGTCATGAGCACACTGCCCAGGTATGGGAAACTCTCCACTCTCTCCACAACTGCCCCATCACCGATTTGGAGTTGTGGGAGTGGAGTGCCCGATGGTACAAAATACCCAGGCAGATGCTTCGTTTTGGTGTGGCTGATGGTAAGGCCCTACCTCTTAGTGGCACACTCCAGTTTCAGCAGCAGCGCCTCCAACTCCTCCTCTGAGTGAGCTGCAATTACCAGGTCATCGGTATATATAACATGCTTGACCAATAGGGAGCCATCCCTTGATCACACCCGGGCATCGACCAGCCTCCCATTGTATCTGTACCAGATGGAAATTCCTCCGGTACAGCTGCTGTAGGCTTCACGAACTACGTGGTCGAAATAGATGTTAAATAATGTTGGAGTCAGAGGATAACTCTGTCGCACCCCAAAGTGTACAGGGAAAGGCTCTGACTCCCAGCCACGTAGTTTTACCCAGGCCCGCTCACCATCATGAAGGTCCTTAATGATCGTGAGCAGAGGGTCAGGGACTCTGACAGCACGAAGAACAACCCAGAGCCCAGGCCTACTGATGGTATCATAGGCCTTGACCAGGTCAATGAAGCAAAAATGTAGGTCTTGTTGGAATTTCCTACACCTTTGCAATAGCGGACGGACAGTAAAATATGACGTCGGTGCAGGACCGCCCTTTCCTGAAGCCGCATTGGGGCTCCACAAGCCTCTTCTCAGCTTGCCTATCAAGGCGATGTTGAATAATCCTTGCCAAGAGCTTTCCCGACACACTGAGGAGTGAGATGCCCCTGTAGTTGTTATAGTATGTGCGGTCCCCCTTCTTAAAGAGGGGGACCACCAGGGCATCCTTCCAATCCTGCGGAACCCGTCCAGTGGCTCAGACTGTTGTTATGATGTCATGAGGGGCAGTCTGCGCACAAACACCACCATCCCTCAGCATTTCGCTTGGGAAATCATCTCTGCCCAGTGCCTTTCCTGGTCTCAGACTCTGGATCGGCTTCAGTACTTCCTCAACGCATGGCACCTCAACCAGCCACTCACAGGGGGTGACTTCCTCCTCCAATGTTTGAGGCACTGCAGCCTCAGCAGGGTCATCCCCACTCTGTCCCATGATGTTTTCCAGGCTGAGGGATTCCCCTTCCCCCAGGACCTCACAGAAATGCTCAGCAAATCTGCAAACCTGTTCCTGGGGGTCAGAGATTAGATCACCGTTCTTTCCCCTAATGATGGTAATAGGTGTGGCGCTGCAGGTTACTTTTTTGATGGAATTAAATAGGGATTTGTGATAGCGGTCCAATGAGGCAAACCTCATCTCATCAGCAACCCGCGACCACCACCCATCCTTGCAGCGCCTCACAGCTCTCTGAACCTCCGAGCGAAGGCTGCGGTAAGCCTCCTCATTATCTGACGTGGGATGCTGCAGCCGATGAAAGTGGGCCTGTTGCTTTTTCTCAACCATCCTAAACACCTCTGTCAGCCAGGGTCTCTGGGGAGGTCTGGACCGCGTACCCAAAGCAGCCATTGCAGCTGCATGAGTCACAGTCCTAAACCTCGCCCATTTACCTTCGACAAAGGGAGTAGGGGACGATGCCAACCCCAGCCGCAAGCGATGATGAAATTCTCACTTGCAACTTCCATCAGCTAGCTGAGACCAGGCCACCTTAGGTTGGAATGGGGTCCTGGGTGTACACCCACCACCGGAGTGGAAAAATGGCAGGCACATCTTACAGATGACAAGTCGATGGTCCGAGGGCAGATCAGCTCCACGGTAGGTCCTAGTGTCAAGGACATGGGCTCGCATCCACTGGTCCATCACTATGTAGTCCAGCAGATGTTCTTGCTTGGACCCGGCATGCATCCATGATGTTGTGTGGATGCGCCGATGCCGGAACAGCATGTTGGTAATTACAAGCCCATGGGCTGCACAAAAATCTAGCAGCCTCCTGCCGTTGTTATTGAGCTGACCTGGCCCATGCCTTCCAATCACTCCAGACCATGTGCCAGCATCATGACCAACTTGGGCATTGAAGTCACCCAAGAAGATGACTTTATCCCGAGGGGCCACTTTAGCCAGCACCTGTGACAGGAGGTCATAGAAGGCATCTGACTTATCGGCCTTGCCTGCATCCCTCCACGGATGTTCGTCTTTGGTGAGGGCATAAGTAACCACGACCACCACTCCTCACCTCCGGTTGATGGGAAGGTGAGCCCAAAGTAGCCTGGGGCTTACAGCTTCCCACACCTCACCGCCACGCTTCCACGTCCCCTTCATTCTTTTGTTCAGAAGAAGAGCCACACCCTGTTGTTTCGCAGTCTCCTGCCCCGAGTAGAGGACTGTCCACCCCTCATGGTGGCAGGAGCCAGAGCCGGTGCACCGGACCTCCTGAATGCCACAGAGATCCAGGCAGTACCGGACCAGCTCCCTACAGAGGAGTGGCAGCCACTCCTCCATAGTGAGCGTTCGAACATTCCACGTGGCCACACGTAGTGGCTTTTGAAGTTTCTGGAGGAGCCCCGAGGGTAAAGATTCAATCTCCTGGCTCCGCCAGATGGGGTTTGGCCAGGAGACGTCATAGACGCCTGTCCCCCGGAGCCTCCGGCACAAGCTTATTAATTAGATATTTTTCACGTGGTTTAGTGGCAATTTATTGAAGGTGGATGGGTTACCAGCCCCTCGCACCCGTCCATAGCCCCAATTTAGCCGCTGTGGTGGTCACAAACACCCCGAGGGGAAAGGCCAATCGGAATTGTCCCTCCCCCCAAGGCACTGTCCACAACAACGTTGCCTGTCCGGCACCACGGGGAGGTAGGGGGTTGTTTTGCCACAATACACATACACACACGTGCAGACTCTACCATGGACATGCCAAGCACTCGTCCTTTGTAGTGGTATTTGCACGTCAAATACATTTTGTCTAAAATGTTTTGATGCACTCACTGCGAGAGCAAAATAGCCCTGTGCGCTCCCCACATATGTGAGAGGCATGCAAAAAGCAATTCAAAACACACACCGAAGCTAATTCTGACATACACTATAAAGGAGGTTATGGGTTTAACTACGGGTGTATGTTTGCACATGCATTTCCCCAGGGTACTTATATATATATTATTTTGTGGTGCCACGGTCCTTTTTTAATATTCCGTAATTTTCCGCTGGAGCTCATAAACATTAGCAGGCCTAGAAAATAAAATGTAGAACAACCTTTAAACACTTTAGAAATCTGACAAAGCTGCACGTGATTTAAATTGGCGAAACATGTAATAATCGTACCATATTAAAATATGCACGAAATCATATTTTAGGATAAACAAATGAGGGAAAGAATTAGCAGTGCTGCTTGCCAGGGCTTCGAGTACAGACTTAAACTCAGATGAAAGCAATAAAACAAGATTCATGGACCAGTAAATGTGAATTTAAGGTCTGCTGGTCATTTAGCCATCAGAACCAAGTTCCCAACACACACACATACACATGACAAGGGGCATGCGTGGATTTGGGCTCCGTTACAATTTTGAGGTGGCAAAATCCTTCCTGAAATGGCACGATGGTGTACAAAAAACTTCGTCATGCAGATCTTCAGAATCATTAAGCACCTTTAAAATTAATCTAAAAACGTACTTTTTTCAAACTTGCTTTTGATTAGGATTCTCTTAATGTGTTATTTGTATTATGCCTTTGCTAGAAATATGTTACGTGATTTTATTTTGCCTACAATTTCACTTTTATTGTTCATGTCTGTAAAGCACCATGTATTGCATTTTTTTGCACGAATAGTGCTATTGAAATAAAGTGTGATTGATTGACTTTTGACTTGAAACTTTCGTAACTGCAGGAATTCATATTTTTTGTTTCTTTCGGAAAAGTCACGTAGATAGAAAAATAAATATAAAGTGAATTAAAATTATGAAAATTAAACAAAAACCACGACGTTTCGATCACAACACGAGCGATCGTCTTCAGAAGGAATATGGGGGAAGGCCACAGAAGGCGACCACTTTGAAAGTCTTCAAAAAAGTGAGCATCGCACAAGCGCTTTGGCGGGGGCATGGAACATGCATGGCCACGTAAACAACGCGCCAACGGTGTCAGAACGAAGTGGGCGGGACATATGTGCCCTGGGGTAAGGTAACAAGAAAACACAAATCAAGTCATGAGCCAAAGTGGTTGAAGGACATCTTTCCAAGGATTGCTGAGTTTGTACCCATCCTCTCGGTTCAAATTGTGTCTGTGTCTCTATATATGGATGGCTTCACGAACGAATCTTTATTGATAGCCAGTGAGCTTGCAAAGTACCATTGTCTTAGAGAAATCAATTTCGTGTGAGCCAGCCGCATTAAAATAATGATCAGCCACGCAGAAGTATTTGTCCTACCGTGTTTCAAATCTGCCTTGTGCTCACGAACACGGTCCGAGACACGTGGCTTAGTTTCCCGTTGATCGCGACATCCGTGGCTTCATGCTGTCGTTGGTTTGAGTTGTTCATCCAGCGAAAATCACCGACTATCGTTGCCGGACAAGCAGGTCGAACCAAGTCACCGGCGCAGTGTGGCGTGGCTCAAGGAAGCCCGCCGGGGGGCCCGGTGCTCTGGTGCCTCCTCCACGCCGCTGATGTCGTTAACATTCCCACGCTGATAACACACAGCTCATCGTTCACTCTGCAACTGCACATCGACAGCCTTCAACCACAGTGGGTGTCGTCCAGTTGTCTGAAGCTAAATGCAGACAAAGACTCTGGCCAGCTTCCAGACATCAGCTGGCTGAGAGGTGACGGTTAAACCGTCGCCCGAGATGGTGCAGCTTCCCCGTCATCCTCGACAGGGGAGATAGATGACGTTTGCTGTACACGTCAGGCGGTTGCCGAGCAAGTGATTTTACCATCTCCGGCAACTGCGCTCAAAACGCCGCGTACACCCGCCGCCGACGCAGCAGTAAGCGCGGACAACTCGTGGCGTCTTCGGCCCGAGCACCGCACCCTTCACCTTCGTCTCCTTCGGTCAGCTCTGCACGCCCGACGACGCACGCCTCTCGTGGCGCAGACGCAGGTTGCGATGCCGCGTCACAGCCACTCTCCGTGAACGAGCCTGCACACTGCATTGGCTGCCGGTCCGGCAGAGGAATCTGCGTTTACCCGTCAACAAGCCTCCATGCCAAACTGCAGCGATCATACTCGTTCGAGATGCGCATGTTACCGGTTTTCCGCCAATGCCCCGTCGAAATCAACGTGGGTCGGCAAAGCGCAAGGTGACTCCAATCATCCCGCGCACCGAGACATTGGCATGCGGTGCCCACAGATTTGTTTGCAGTGTTCTGGCCCCATCTCCGTGGAACTCGCTGCCGGTCACTACCTGCGATTTGTTAGCAACTTCTCAGCCGGTTTTGACTCGAGACGGGTGTGTCCTGTCAAGCCTTACAAAGCGCGGCCGTAGCCCCTTTCCGTGAGTGCCGTTGTGCTTGAAGAATGTCCCAAAATATTTCCTGCAGCGTAGACTGAAACAGAGGGGTTATTGCTGTGCGAGTCGAACTCCTTTTTCACGGTACAAAGGAACACACTCGAGTGTTGGGCGAGAGAGACACTGATTTAAATGACACCACACATCGTTCTATGGCGTCAACTTAGCGGGAACAGTTGCATAATAGGACGCAATGCTCCTTGAGGCTTTGCTGCTGAGGGTTTCTGGCGAGCGGGGCCCAACGTTGCTTCTGCGTTAATCGGTGCAACGTGTGATCTGGGCCTCGTTTCTCTCAACTGGACCACAGCCAAACCTCACAAAACATCCAAGAGGCGCAGCCAAATCACGGGCGAAAACGAATGCCGGTGCAGTCTGCTCCTTATGAGAACCAATTGCACTGATTGGAGATTTGGAAGCACAGGAAACGTCCAGGTAATTTATAGAGAACATTATAGACACATTATAGACACATTGCCTGCTGTGATGGCAAGTTAATACAGGAAGAACCCTGGGCTGTACCCACCTCCTGAATGGAATGGAACCCCGCTGACAGGTATAAATTGCATGATTGACCTCCCACAAGTAATGGAATCTTCCGATCTCCACGAGGGCACATGCATTTAAGTAAATTGCTTTTGAGATTTTTTTTTTTACAAATATCTCTCATTTTACATTCCTCGCTCCGCCATATGAAACATATATGTACTAGCAATGAAATAGGTTTTTTTCCCTTTCTGCAGACCACTTAAATTTACAAACTATGGCACGTCAAATTCCTAAAACATTTCTGGACTAAATCGGGGCTCTTGATTAAATGAGGAAATGCGGCCTTGCTCGTTTCAATCCTAAACCCCTAAATCCACCACAGCATTTTTCATTACAATTAGTGGCCACCCTAGATCCCACGCTTGATTGATAATGATTGATGCTGCCTCTAGCCGATTGGCAAACCTTGTTCCCCCGGTCTTAGAGTACAAACTCCTGGAGACTTTGCTGCTTTTAACCTTTACCCCCATGGCTTTGGCTTAATTTGGCAAATAACAAAATGATACTCCGTATATGTACTGTATCGTTCCGAGATGTCAGGAAGACGGTTGGTTATTCAATGTGTTAACTGCCGTATTCTGTGATGACATTGGTGAGCAAATATTGGCTTTTGAAGGAGACTAACATTGTATGTGTTGCAATATCGACCCGTAAAGCCGGGCAGTAATGTGTATTGTTGGATTGCATCACGCGTCGTAAATGTGAATTAAAAAAAAGTTTCGAGCAACTTTTATTGTACAACAGTGTCACAGGGTACAGGATATGCCCTTAGCAGGCCTGATTCTGTTGATTCGACTCAGAACGTCTAAATTGGTTTACCTGCTTTAAAAAAAAGTAGCTTTGATTTTCCAATGGTCCAAAAGACCCATAGGTTGATGAACTAACAATATATGCACAGTATTTTTACACGGACTGGATGTTTTACGTGTATATCATACATTTGTGTTTACTTGAAATTGGCACACATTCGTCGTACGATGCTCTGTGTCCGAGGGGATTTCATATGCTTCTGTCATATCACTTTACACTGCATTTCCATCACATGGCTCCGATTTTATGCATTTTCCTGTTAATCTCAAGCTTTCCTTTTCGAAGCATCCAATATTTTCCCAGTGTCAGCAGCACACACACTCATTGTTAATTGTATGACAGCTCTACTAACCAACAACATGAGGAAACCTTTACATTACCGTATGGTAGCCCCCTCTCTACCACCCCCTCCCTTGTGTTTCCCCCACCCATGTTGTGTTTATTAAAATAAAAGAACGGCCAACAATGTAAAATAACAACAATGATTCATCTAAACAAAGACGCGCACGACCTTCAAAGCCGGGCAGTATGTTTATGGCTGGAATGTATCACGTGCCGTAAAATGTGAATAAAAAATTTAATTTGGCAAAACTATTATCTCAAACTTGATTTGAAACGTTCGTGACTGCAGGAATCCATACTCTTTGGTGTTTTCGGTAAAGTCACGTGGGTAGAAAATAAAATAAATCACGACGTTTCGGGCGCAACACAAGCGTCCATCTTTCTCACCTGATGATGGACGCTTGTGTTGCGTACTAAACGTCGTGATTTATTTTATACCTACGTGACTTTACCGAAAAAAACTAAAAGTATTATCTCAAAATGAAGCATTCTTGAAATGCTAGGTTAAATTACAATTGGTCAGAAAAAAAGTGTCGTTTTAAAAAAAAAATCTCTCAAACCAATGCATTTCCACGACAGGGGCCACGGGGAGAATGGGGTTGTGATCCTATCCCCTACGCCTTGATGCTCTGTGCCACAGGGAGTGACCTGCGCTGTTGGGAGACCCCGCGCGTCGTGCTGGCTCTGCTAATCACCGCTCGCAGTTGTCACCACGATCTGGCAGGCACCGATGATGTCTCCAGGTTTTGGGTTAGGGTCACCCTGGGCCTCGACCAAAAAAAAATCGCTGGGCGGATAAAAATAAAAACTATGAAAAATAAATGTAGGGTACAGTTGTAAAATGAGCACGCGATTGTCATTCAAAGTTAAATAATATTTGTGAACATGATTTGAAGTAAAAAAGAAAACCTAGCGATTAATCGAATAGTGTTTTAAAATTAACACTGCGCCTTATGTTATTTGTTGTCACAAGAGACCTACTGTTTTCACCTCATTAGGTCACGAGGAGTACGTATTATATTTGTGCAATCTAGTACGCACTCGTTACAAGCCTTCGCGAATGATTGAATTGACAAAGAAAATAACTTAAACATAACTAAAACCAACTGATATGCTGTTAAATTGCGGGGAACGAGACTAAGGTAATTTTACGGAAATCGTGCAGATAAATATACTATCGTCATAACGCTTCCTGGAGAGATTAAGCCTCAGTGTCACGTGTGGTCACGGGCATGGCGCTTCATTAGCCTTTAAAAAAATCGTGCATTTTTCATGCATATTGCTATGTTCCTATTGACAGATTAAATTTACTTAAGCAATTATTATTTTTCAATTATTATTTTTCCCACCGAAAAAACTGATTTGCCTGGTCATTCATTTGACTACATAAGGGCTCGATAGTGAACTTGATGGTTAACCATTTTTCCTCATGTGTGGCTCCTGGTTTTCACTCGGCATCCCGTAAGAATTCACCGTGTCTTCTTTACACTCGGCGATGTTACGTAATTTCCTCTCTCTTCCTCCTGCCTCATTTTTTTCGGGCAGTCGCATTCCGGCCAATTGAACCTCTGCGCTAAAGCAGAGTTATTGGAGCTCTGAAAGCTCAAGTTTAGATTATACAAACAACATTTCTGTTTCTTTGCCATGCAAAAAATAACGTGTGGAGTTTGGCAGCACGTCTAATTAAAAGGATGCTTAACTCTATATTTTTTAAATAACGCATCGGCATTCAGGTTATTTGAAAACGTATCGTAAAATCTACGTGAAAATGCAAGATAATAGCATTGAATGTCAAAAGAAAACAATGCAGACGCAGTTCATCATTTCCAAAGCAAGACAGATTTTTTAAAAATCTACAAAAAAAAACCAACAATCATATTATTCACTTCAAAGAACAATGCTCTTCCCTTGGCCCTTCTGTTCGTTCGCCAAAAAACAAACATCGACTACAAAAATAAATTGTGGACGCACGGGATGGAAGTGTCTGCCGATCCATCACGCCGAGTATCTTGTCATGAAGGAGGCTGCTTTTTGCGTCCCTCCATCACACCGGGATCAATATTTCATTTCGCGCGACGTCGCCGCCGCCACCACCGCTGCCGCCGCTGATGATGATGATGAGGACGATGATGATGACGACGATGATGACGACGACGACGACGATTACCACGACGACGACTTGTGCTCCAGAGCCGGATTAACTATTTATTTATTTTTGCCGGCCCCATCGCGGAGCGGCGGTGGCAGTGGTGCGACGCTCGCTCTGCTCACGAGGGTTTTTTGTTCGTTCGCAAACAAATCTCGCGGAGAAACGACAAAATGCGACGCGGGGTTCGTGCATGGGTCGCAGGGCGCTGCGTGGATGCTCGCCGCCGGCATCGCTGCGCGCGGGCAGCGATGCACCGTCAGGGCAGCAGCTTGTCCGGGTGACGGCCGCAACAAACAGAAAAAGGGCCACGCCTCTGTGCTTCAAATTCGAGGCTTTTGTGGAAAAAAGCGGTAACAAACACGACAAAAAGGGTCAAACTCTTTACACGAATTACTCCGCAAAACTATTACCCAGACATTCTAATTGCATCATCAATTATCACCGGTCCCTCCGCTCGCTAAATATGATCCCGCGCATAAATCACGGGCACTAATTGAGTGCGCGGCGAGCATATTCTTTTCCAGTTAGGGTGACCTC
The DNA here is from genome assembly GCF_965212315.1 of Lampetra planeri. NCBI lineage: Eukaryota > Metazoa > Chordata > Hyperoartia > Petromyzontiformes > Petromyzontidae > Lampetra > Lampetra planeri. The sequence goes on along the minus strand of NC_136108.1, from coordinate 2,513,757 downwards.
ATGATTAACATTTTATTTCTGTCAACGGTGGTGGTGGGGTGGGGGGAGAAATTCTACATGAAGGGAGAACGCAGCAAACGTTACCCGCTGGCGGCACATCGTTCCGGTCACGCTGACCACGGGGATGGCATGTGTGTGTCACTGTGTGTGTCACTGTGTGTGCCCACACCGTGACGCACACATGCAGCTCCATCGGATGGCATCAATAAGCTTTCCACTCTAATCACGTGGTGGCATTGTTTGTATGCAAATATACATATTCACTACTCGTATATTTTACTAGCACCTTGTTTGTGAAATTTTTAGTTGGTTTTCCAATGCGTCACCCAACCCCCCCTCCCCCAATCCCAACAGTCTGACCAACGAGATGTTCTTATGGTCAACCCGTAAAGAGCAAACCAACTCTTCATCGTTATCGTAAGAGTCATCATCACCCTAACCTCTCCCTCACCACCCCCAAACCCACGTTCATCACGCTGCTGGGACGGTCTCAGACAATTGAAAGAAGAAGGCACGTATATTTAATGTAAGTAAATACATATTCTTGGTTCTTTCGGTAAAGTCACGTAGAAGGGAAATAATAAAATAATAAAAATATTAAACAATAAAATTCTCACGACGTTTCGACTGCAACACAAGCAATCATCATCAGGTGTGAAATCCACAGCAAGAAAACATGTTCACACCTGATGATGATTGCTTGTGTTGCAGTCGAAACGTCGTGAGAATTTTATTGTTTTATATTTTTATTATTTTATTATTTCCCTTCTACGTGACTTTACCGAAAGAACCAAAAATATGAATCCCCTGCAGTCACGAACGCTTTAAATCAAAATGTAAGTCAATACAATTTGAGGTGACTCAGTAATCAGAGCGGTGAGTCAGCACCGCTGACAGCCCGAGTTTGTCTCTGGGTATTAGCCACCCGCGCAGAGAGTTGATGGCCTCAGGCTCATCACCAATTAGTTACATTTCGGGGTTTCACTTAATTCGGCAAAAAATAAATTGCGCCGCTGGGATTTTAAAAGTTAATTTGGATTGACTCATATTCTTGGTTCTTTCGGTAAAGTCACGCAGAAGGGAAATAATAAAATGATAAAAATTAAACATAATATAATACAATTCTCACGACGTTTCGGCCACAACGCAAGCAGCCATCCTCAGGTGAAGAAACAGAGCTGTCGGATAGACACTGAACACAGGACGCTTGTGTTGCCTCTGAAAAGTCGTTATTTTTATTGTTTTATTTTTTTTAATTTTAATTTCATTTTTTACTTACGTGACTTTACCGAAAGAACTAAGAGTATGAATCCTTGCAGTCACGAAAGCTTCAAATCTAGAATTGAACACAGTGTTCATTAAGACGCTGTCTTTCCGACGGCTCTGTTTCTTCACCTGATGACGGCTGCTTGCGTTGTGGCCGAAACGTCATGAGAATTTAATGTTTTATTTTTATTATTTTATTATTTCCCTTCTACGTGACTTTACCGAAAGAACCAAGAATATGAATCCCTGCAGTCACGAAAGCTTTAAATCGAAAAATTGGATTGACTCCTCATCCGACACACTTCAATTCTGTAGCTGGGAGTGGGGCAAAAAAACCCCGTCACTTTAAGGGATTTCAGAAGCAGGTCCATGAAGTATTTGTCCACAGGCCATTCTGTAACATTGGCAGGTGCACTGCTCATGACGAGACGCTGATGGAGTACAATTGTAGAGGGGGGGGGGATAGAAACAATACATCGTAACATGAGCAAAGCTTTTTATATGCATAACCAAACTGACACATGTGATAAAGATATACTCTTAATTGAATAAAGGGATTTCTCTTTTACACACTCACGTGTAATGAGACACCAAAACCACAATGGAGCATAGCGTTATCTCTATTTATAAAACAACTCTCAAGCCTAATTGGTTTCCAGGTTCATCAAGCGCGCTTGCGCGTGCTTTTGAGCTTGCCTGTCAGGTGATTTTCTTTACGTACGCATCATTTGCCAAGTCGGGTGTCGAGTGAACCGTTTGCCTGCGGCGAGAGCGACACTCGAGAGCGACTGTCCGTCCACGAAACGAACAAAGATGTGACAGCTGCCTTTCCGGGGCACCCGCGTCTCAGAGCGTTGAGCCGCAGGCCAAAAGAAAAAGCGAAATCTCCTTCTAGATTTGAAGCTTATATACAAACACGGACATAATTTCAACCGTGATGATGGTTACAAACTGAGTAATCATTGGAAAGATGTGATTAACCATGCAAAAAACATTTAACTACACTTATTTGGACCATCTTATTTGACAGACAACTATTACAGGTTATTGATAGACGGCCAGGCTTGTTTTACCATGTTTAGTTGTTTCTTTTTTCACACTATTGTTATGTAGGCCAGGCTTAGTCACAAACCGTACCTCTCCATAACAAAGGCTCAGCCTCTTAAGCCTCACCTTACCATATTAATAAAAAGTGTGCCGTACTTGGCCCTTCCCCCCTCTCCAACCATTATATATACGGAGTGGTAGCTCTTGTAATCTCTCATTTACTTGATACAGCTGTCGTGGCTGTGACGGTTCTACCTGAAGACGGAAGCTTGTGTTGCCTCCGAAACGTCGTGATTTTTATTTTATTTTACTTTTATTAATTTTAATGTTTTACCTACGTGACTTTACCGAAAAAACCTAAGAATACGAAATCTCCTTCTTGCTGCGCTCCCACGGCCATTGCGAGTCAGATCCGAGCCGTTGGCGGCCGGCCCAGTCGTGGTGTGGTGCCTCAACACGGCTGGCCTCTCGTCATCCAGTGCTTCAAGAGCCGCGGTGTTGTTCTCCACTGCTCCAACTCCGCACCCTTCTCCCCCTGCCTTCGTGACCACGAGGGGAGGCGATCGGCGAAGAACAATTGACAGGGCGGAGGCTATCCAAAGCTAAAATTTGTAATGTTCCACTGTATTTTTATTTTATTTTAACAAAAACACAGCCCTGAAGTTGGCCTAAGCAAGGCATGCAATTGACATCGCGTCGAATGGGAGAGAAACCGCATGTGACAAACACCGGGATTTTGAATGGTTAATGTTCTGGGAAGAATGACAGATTTCCCATCAATTATTGTGTTGACCAGGTTGAAAGCCCACTGCTCTATTATTTATTTATTTCAGTGGTGACCTGGACACACATGATAGCTCATCGAAGTGACCTTGTTATAAGTGGGAACGTTCAGCCAAGCAATATAAGCGCATGTGTCGGTCGAGGGGAATATCAGAGGAGCAACCATGGGGAGAGCAAGCGAACTCCAAATATACAACAGGCATGGCCAGGGGCGGGATCGAAGCCACGACGTCTGCAGATCAGGCGAGGAAGATAGCATCTTGCCGCCACCCCCATCAAAGCGACTTAAAAAAACAAACAGAACAATCTCAGGAAAGCCAGGACAGGTGTCAAAGCAACTTCTAATGAGGACACATTCGTTGGCAAGGGAGGCGATACAATCCAACCATCTTTGCAGTTCAGTTCAGGAACTCACAATCCGTGCAGCAGCAGCGCGTTCCTCTCGCGGGGCTCGCCACGTGACGTGAGCGTTTGCCAGAAGCTTCCACCGCGTGGGCCGGCGTGACGCGCGGCCTTCTCGTGCGGGGCAGGCCGGAGGGGGGCACGTGTTGTCAGGATAACGAGGGGTGGCTAACGAGAAAGCCTTTGCCCTCCTCCACGACGAAGGTCGCGTGAAAGACGCCGCGTGTCTCGCGCGGCGTGAGCTCCCAGGATGGGTTACAGACGACGGGGGGGGGGGGGGGGAGAGGTGGGTGCCCACCGCTGTCTGTTTTTAGCTTTGCTCAACCCGGCGCTCGGTGTCAAATCACCATCGATCCCGAGCCCCCCCTCCCCTTGTGCCCCCATAATGCCGATAGATCCGAAAAGCGGCACGAGTGACCTTGTCACGGGGCTTGGACAAGAACACCTGCGCAGAGCGGAATGGGAGAGGGATGTCAGTGGGAGCGCGCTACGGGGGCGAGGCGCACGAGAGGGGCAGCCGTGCCCCGTCAAGAAATCGTAAAACTACAGAGCCCTATAATAATAGGTTTTAACACTTTCAGGCAATAATAAAACATATTTGTGTAAAAATGTAAAAATAAACTAACTTGAACTTTTTGCAAGGAATCATGTCTGCATTAACCACATATACGTGTGGTGAACATGCAAACAAAACATGCTCTGGTAGTATATGATGATACATTGTCTTTGAAACTGATTGGGCCACACCAGAGAGAGCTTTCTTAGAGCCTCGTCGCAAACAGTGTCAGACCAGAGGACGCCAAAAGACGAACAGCACAAAGACAATGCCACTCTCAGGACACTGAGAGCTCGGGGTGAGCAGCTACATCAATGGACCTACAGAGCCCTCTTGTTTTTAACCCAGATCTTGTTTCCGACTGTGCTATCGACGTAGAAACGTGAACTTGGAAACTCTGGAGCCAGACTAAAAGTGCACCACGCCTGTATTCGAGAGTGGCCGTGGAAGATGACATTGCAGGCATCTCGTCCACACATCTTTGAATTGCCCACCGAAGAGCTCCATCGCACGATGGCTGTTTGCACGGTCATTGTTCACCAGGATGAGACCATCATCTCTGTTACACTGAGAGCCCAGTTTAATACTGGTAGGAACCTCCTGGTTACACCAGCCCACAGGGGATTATTGTGTCCGTCGTGCAGGGAGGGAGGGGCTGGGTGGGGAGGGGAGGGTGGGGAGGGGCTGGGTGGGGAGGGTGGGGCTGGGTGTGGAGGGGCTGGTCACCCCGTGGTGCCCTTATAAAACTCAACGTTTAACCTACTCATGCCGGCTTGTGCCCGCCCTCACAGTCGAACATATTTGCAGAATAAACCACGCCGCCGTTGACCCTGGCCATTGACCGAGCAACCCAACGTTCCTACCAGCTCCCTCCGCAGGAATGTGTTAACTAACAGGTGGGCAACACCCAGAGTCGAACCCAGGGTCTCGGCAGTGCTGACTCAGTGCTTTGAGCTCTGGGATTGATCCGGCCACTCGGGCTGTCCCTGACCAGACGCCGTGAGCGACACACAGGAGTGGATTAACCATTTATGCAGTGCAATCGCCAATGTTTTATTCGTGTTGTTGAAGCAGCATCGTGTTTCATGCGCGTGTGTCCCTTCGTTTGAGGCAGGCGGCAGCCTGTTCAGAAGAAACGCCTTTTGTCGAGGCAGATCTGCATCACAATACAGCGGCGAGCACATGGTGACACGCCAGTCGAAATATATTTAACGTAAGACGACAAATTAACAATATCAATAGGTTGCCAATAAATTATAATCCAGTACACATTGAACAAGGCACAGTTTGCGTGTTCAAAGGTCTCCCTTGCATAGGAGGCCTTTTGTCTCAATGAGCCCTCAATGTTTTAAAGATATTGTTGGTGATGTCTCGTGGGATCATCTTGACATAAATGCCGAGCATCACTCCTCCTACCTCCCGCTGACCTTTACTCTATGAAGAGTTGACCGGTTTGTGTGCATTGAATCATTAACTGGACATTCATTCAACAACTTACACTTTTCAGACCGTGCAGGGGGTTTGCGCGGCTGTGCTGTGTTTGCACCACGTGGTGTGCAACGCTCGACACAATGCGCACGGTGGTACATCCGCGACGCACATCGGACATCTCAATGACCTCCGCATCATCGAGATTAAATTAGAATTGCCATAAAAAAAGACTCCTTTGTCAAAACCAGCATTTTTTCAGCAAGCAAAATAAATCAAGAAAATCATGTTTTCAAATAATGTTGTTTTTCATCATGTTCACCATGATTGCATTTTTCTTGTTAAAACCAATACCATTTTTCAATGGAATTCAACAACAGAAAAGCGTAATTAAATTTTTTAAGCAAAAAAAATTTACTTAACGTTGACAGCTGCTACACCGCTCCACGACCGTGTCATCTCATCTGTGTCATTGCCTATATCACTGGGCCAATGCCTGGCAGTGTTGTTCCCTCAGCGGCGAACCCCAAAAACAGGGGCTCGCGGTCATGTGAGGCACAGCTGGGGTCCGTTGGTGAGAGAGGGCCCTGTCGTCACTCGTTCAGGCACCCCTCTCGCCACTCTCTCGCAAATCTGGCCCAAGCCAGGATCGCCACTCATTGATGGACGCAGCCGCTGTGGGTGTCGCGGGTATCCAGACACCCCGCATATGTTTAGATGCCATTCAGAAGACGCTCACAATATTCTTTGGATAATTTATTTTTCGATCTTTTTGAGCGCGCGTATTTCATCCTTCCACTTGGTGACATAAATGCGATTTTGGTCATGGGACCTTTAAATACACAGAAACGCTAGGACGGGAGGCTCGCTGTTGAGTCAGTAGCCAGTGGCTGCGTAGATTTATGGTGCAGTAAAACTCCACCTAACTGTGAAGTAGGGAGGAAACTTTTCAGATTCTATCTCGAATGAAACTGCTATCCCTCTTGGAACCATTTGGATAGTGTACCGATGGCTTATGTACTGATGGAGAGTGTACCGATGCACATTATAACATTGTGATGTAATTTTGTGGTCTTCTGCAAACTAAGCCATTATGTACCGCCGTCATGGTTCACATTTGTAAAATTTGTGCCATTAACTCGGAAATCACTCAATTGAGATGTTTTATATGTTTAAAAAAAACTTGGCAGGACCCTGCTGAATAAGAGTCTTGAGGCTAAGTGAAGCTTACCGGGGTAAGAAAGTATTATACAAAAAAAAACTATGCCGCTTCGAAAACTGACTTTGAGTGTTCTTGGGTCTTTCGGTAAAGTCACGTAGTTTGGTTCAAAGAAAATTACAAAAAATCATCAAAAACGACGTTTCGATTGCAACACAAGCGGTCATCTTCAGGAAAAGGGGGGTTAGCTCCCAAGGCAAACTGTTTATAAGAGGTGTGCCGACGCACACTTTGGATACATGTTTTCCAGCAGCGTTTATTTATGCTGCTACAAACGTTAGAATGGTTTTGACTTTGAGAGTCTCGTCAGCATAGTGCAGCCTTTTAATAAAAAATAATTGGCCATATATCTCCTGAAAAAGGTTTCGACACTCGCAATGAAGTCTTATTGGATACGTAGAGTTGGGAGAAGGGACGCAGTAGTTATCATACCGCTTTATGAACTGGGTTACCTGACATTGATTGCTGACCACGTGCTCTTATCAGAGGCAAGTGATCTCTGGGCCAGGCCTGGGCCCCCTACCCCTTTACGAAGACAAAACAAAGAGAAAGCGTGCTTCAAAAAATGTTAACACTTACATGAGACTATCGTTTTTAATTTAAAAAAAACGGATAATGCACTGTAACATGATAACAGATGTATGTTAATAGCTTCAAAATGTTAAAAAGTCTTTATTTGTTCGCCATCATTGTCAACACGTGCCTGGAATCTTCTCCAGGTGGTCTCCAGAGCCGGGAGGCACATTTTTTGCGGTATTGTTGCAAATTCTCAGAAGTGTTAACATTTGGTTGAAGCACCATGTATATTATTACTATCATCATCATCATAATTTATTTGTATTATTATTCTTATGCGTATTTATCCAGGAAAGCCTCGATCATCACTCAAATTCAGGTGGCCCTGTCAAGTAATCGCTCTGTCAATTGCAATTAAGAGATTTGTGTGATGAATATTCATTTATTAACGCATAACATTTATCAAAATTAAATGGCGGTTGACAGCTGATAATGTAAACGCGATCTTAAACTGTGAAATGCCGTGGCTACAGTGTGTACTTACCAGAAAGATCTGCCGTATAGCCTAAACAGTCTCTTTGTGAACATGCTGTTAGCGGGTAGCACCTATGAAGGCTGGAACGGTACACGAGGGGATGGGTGACTAGCACCACGCCGGGCCGCCTTTGTCTCCCCAGTAGCGATCTTTACACACTGCACCAGGTACGCATTTGAAGCTGAGTCGACCTAGGAATGACCCAAGACCGGTTCAGATAATCGCCACTGGTGTTGACCGTGAGCAGGAATCGAACTCGGGTCGCCGGGCTCGTAGTGCAGTGCGGCTCTTCTGCTCATAAATTCCCTCGGACAGGCACACACCTAGAAAGCCACACCTCACCACACGCCGCTCATCTCCACCAAATGGTGTCACTGAGGGCCTTGGAGGGAACCTGAGCTCGGGGCTGCCCAATAAATAAGAAAGAAAGTGATTGATGCGACCTGCTTACACCTCCTAACACCACTGTTGTCCCCTGGTGAACACACACACACACACTCGCATGCTGCGCACGCATATCCACACACCCACGCACGCACGCGTGTGGATCACTGACAAATGAACGGCTCACGAAAATGTAAAAATAACCTCTGCGACATCCAAAGCTGAGACGGGCAATTTGCTGGCACCCCTCATGCCCTTCCAATGCCTCTCCTGTGTGCGCGAGCACCTGAGCATATTGTCCGCTGGACCTTGACCTCCCACCGGTTGACCCCAGTATTCACGCTTCGCCAGTCTCAGACACATGTGGCTGGGTGACGCCATGACAAAGTGGTCGTCAAACAATCCGGTGAGCTCGAAATCAATTTCCGCCTCCGGATCTCGATGCAGCCCATCGCCTTGCTTGGGCCAGTGAAATATTTACCGAGATTACAACAAACAAAAAGGCTTTAGCTATTCGGGCAATACTGGCAGGAGGGTGTTAAGATCTTCGAACACCAAATAGACACATTTCAAGGCGTCAAGTTTGCACTAACCACACAGACTTTGTGGTAGAACATCCAAACAAAATATGATTCGATAATGTATGCATTGTCCTTGAACCTGATTGGCCTACGCCAGAGACAGCCTAATTTATGGCGTTGTCTCAACTGTGATATAGAGCACAGGATGCCAAAAGGTGTGCAGTACAAGGACGATGCAAAGCCAATTAATTAATATCTCGAGTTAAGCAATTTTATACATTTCGATTTAAAGCTTTCGTGACTGCAGGGATTCATATTCTTGGTTCTTTCGGTAAAGTCACGTAGAAGGGAAATAATAAAATAATATTAATATAAAACAATACAAATTATCACGACGTTTCGACTGCAACACAAACAATCATCATCAGGTGTGAAATATGTGGATTTAAATAAAAATTCTCACGACGTTTCGACTGAAATACAAGCAATCATCATCAGGTGTGAAATCTGTGGATTTATTGTTCATGAAACATTGATCAAAAGGGTAAAACATTTACTACACTACTTTATCTGAACACTATAAAAACACACCTGATGATGATTGCTTGTGTTGCAGTCGAAACGTCGTGAGAATTGTATTGTTTTATATTTTTATTATTGTATCATTTCCCTTCTACGTGACTTTATCGAAAGAACCAAGAATATTAATTGTATACATGTAAAATAAATGCACAGCTTTTGTGGAAAGTCATCCGTAGTTTTGCGTAACGGCAACGTTTCACCTGGCCCCGAGGTTGCCAGTGGCAACTTGAGCAAGTGCGTGCCCGTCGTTGCATCGAGCGCAGGGCCCCGTCCGCAGGGTGCCGGTTCCTCGCGACGCAGGCGACAATCGACGGCGGCGCGCCGACGTCTCGCCGCTGCGCGCGCGCGTGGGTGGCTGCACGAGCCGAGCTGCAGATATTGACCGACGCCCCTAATGGGGGGGGGGGGGGGTGGTCCCGCCGGGCGCGCGGGAGCCTGCCGCCTTCGCGCACGGATCGCTGCGTCTCTCGCCCCCTCTGGAGGCCGCTGGGAACTGTGGGCAGGAGCGAACTGCCCAAGGTCATGACCTTGAAAATGGGGGAGAGTCGTAACATTATTTTTGTTCTAATTACTTTTCAAAGACATCGATGCGTGCCCGTAAGTCGTCTCTTTAAGTGAACGCCCGTAAAGCAGTGGCATTCTTTGTTAATGAAACAAAAAGGTAAGAGCACAATGAGGTGCGTTTTTTCAAGAGATATAATGTTTGCCATGGATATGTAGAGACACGTTGTTACAATGATAGTTGTGGACTATTTTGCGCTTGGACTGAGACGTTTGCAGACGACCACATGCCCTGAGATATGTCGTGACTGCAGGAATTCATGTTCTTTGGATCTTTCGGTAAAGTCACGAAGATAGGTTCAAATTAATAAAAATGTAATCAACAAAAACCACGTTTCGATCACAACACAAGCGATCGTCATCAGGACGATCGCAAGCGATGACGATCGCTTGTGCTGTGGTTTTTGTTTATTTTATTTTTTTATTAATTGGAACCTATCTACGTAACTTTACCGAAAGACCCAAATAATATCTAATTTATACTTTGGAAGAATTTAAATAAAGCCCAGCTCTGCATTTATTGTTCATTTTAACTCATTACTTTTGTTGCCAGTGTTGGAACTTTTACCAAAAAAATAATTAAGGCTTCCATTTGCCGGCTCGTATTATTAGCGTTTCTGGCTTTGAATCTGGGGTTGAGACACCTTGGGAATAAAACCGGCTTCTCAAGTGTAGTGAGCTCTGATGTTCAACTCTCTGATCACCAATGATCGTGAAAAAACTGTATATGTATATTTTTCTACGACTAATTCCGCAACATTTCAGCTCTGAGAACTGAAATTATCCGTTTGCGGGAGACCTTTCTCTGCACCGGAGTTTGTGGCAAAGTGCACCCTCTATTGGGGAAATGAGAAATGTCTTGGGAAGGGTTTCTCGAAAGCTGTTCTGTGTGATGGCACATTTCATACACTGGATGATGCACGATTTAGTGAGGGCTCAGAATCGAGGCTGTTTTAATTTTTTTGCGTGACTAAACTTGGAAGAAATACAAGGCAGAGTGTGCCATTAACTGTTGCTCAGGAGTTCTTCATCACGAGTTTGTCAACCATATCGAGATAAATGCTTATTCTACTCTGATTTCCACACACTCCACTTATCGTGGCCGGTCGAAAACTAACAAAACAAAGGCGCTGTGTTACAATTTCTCGGGATAATTTGATACGGGTCACTTCTAAATGCGCCATTCCACCAGAGATGCCTTGAGAATGAGGTTTTGTTGTTGTTGTTTTGATCGCTCTAAATTGCTACATTCTTGCCCGCAAAAATGTATTCCGAACACAAAATAAAAATCCTATCAGGCTGTATTGATCGCAGCACTTTCCGTGAGTCCGCCATCGATGGTGGCGTGCAGCGCGTGCGCTCGCGAGTGAACGGGCCAGCGGCAGACACCTCGCACCTGATGCACAGGAGACCCCCCTCCTCCCCCCCTGCGAATGTCTGATCTGAAGTCTGTGCACCGCGGTGTCTTCTGGGGAAGCGGTTGTTAACCTCTGGGTGACCGCGGCTGCGAGCAGATTTGCACGGTCGGCTACGTGCGATAGGGAAGAAGTTGAACACACGTCCGTACGTACATACAGAGCGAAGAGTGTTGCTTTTGTGCGGTCATCAGTGTGGAAGCGGGGCTGTGCACCAATGTTTTCGAGCCGTTTCACCACCAAAGGCCCTAACTTTTTTTCACTGTGGACACACCAACTCTCTCAATCGATCACTCAATCGCAGATTAGTAACACGTCACATCTCACGCTAAAAGCTGGGACGGCAGCGTTGATGGCACAGAGAGAATGTAACTCAGTGATGTTGGACAGAACATAATAAGAAATGTGTTCAGTCCGATCTTGAAAGCACCGATTGTCACGGATTAGGGGACTTCAGTTGGCAGACTCTTCTCAAACCAGGGGGGCTGCAGATGGGAAGCTCCGTTCTGCTGTCCATCAGCAGCTGCAGGACAATTCCGGATGAGCGTAAGGTTCGTGATGGTAAGTATGGGTGGGTGGAATCGCTCTGGTCAGATGGTTGCCCAGTTGTATTTGCTATATAGGCTTTTGTTTCCTCTCTATCTTAACCCAATGGGCACATGGGGAATTTGTGGCCCTCATTTAATTAATCCTCTAGATAAGCTTAATGTTTGTGTATCCCGAGATGATCTCCAATTCACTGAAGCCCCCAAATACTTCACAAACCCAGGGTTGAGAAGCTCCGGTCCAGTGGGAAATGAGCAAAATAAAGTTGGTGGTGGGGCTTGTTGGCGACTCATGGACCAGGCTGTTACAAACCTGATCGCATCGCATGTCATAATCTGGGCAGGTTTGGACCCATTCACAATTTCATAGAGAGACTGCCAACGGAAAGACATTCCGGTTGTTGCAGAATGTGGTGGTGGTTGCTCAGTTGAGATGATGTCTCACCTATGAACTTAACCCTGTGCTCCTTATGAAGAGCTGTCCTTTAAAGAGAATTTCAAATCGAGGTCCTGGCTGTGATGTGAATGTTAAAGTTCGTGTGGCAATTCGTTGATAGAGAGCAGAGGTCGTACCCTGGTGTCTTGTCTAAAGTCCCACAATAGAATCACCAGCCTGCCCAAAAGCATTCTCGCTTGATAATATTCCAGGCAAAGAACCAAGGGCACTTCCCCATGAGAGATGGACATGCCTGTGAAGTGGAAGCATTATTCCCACTGGCTTTTACAGCATTAATTAAATTTCAATATAAATATAATAAATATAACCTCAAATTAGAATAAAAACAATAAACAAAAAGATCAAAACTCAAATTAACGTCAAAATGCAGTTCCATGCAATATAAATCGACATTTTCCTATTTAATGTTTTGCATATTCTACCGATTATACTCCAATTGTACTATCTCGATTCTGCCCAGAAGGGTAGGAACTTCCACGTGGGAATCTTGCAGCGAGCAGTGAACTACCCTGTGTCAGACTTTTTAAGTCACTTCAAAGGGCCGCTTTAGCCACGCTGGGGACGTACTTTGCTTACATCCTGCAAATAATCTTTGTCACGTGTCAAATGTGGGTGCACATTTGAATTTTGAGTAAGCGGAAACCACTTTAAATGAACATATTAAATGCGGCTGCGCAGACACTGGTGACCAGGATGAGATCATCCACTCGGGGCACGTGAGAGTCTTGCGAAAGGCAGGCAGCCGTCCAGATTCTATCTCGGGATTTCGACGGTGCCAGCCTCGGGCGCTCTGCTCCCCACGGATTCGCACTTTGCGTGAACCCGTGCACCGACTGCGCTGAAAAATGCTCGCTCGTTGGATGATGTGGAGGGAGAAAAATAAAACTCGGACGAGTGTCTTGGAAGAGGGAAGGGTAAAAGCAAAAAAAAATGTGATTGCGGCCACACGTGGTAAATCAAATGCATCGTTGCAACTGAAATTGATATCGGGTGCTCTGTGTGATAGACACAGATTGAAACTCGATTGTAAATGAGACAATAAATAACGACATTATACATTGCAAAATATATACATTCCTTATCCAGTAAACAGAGCTCCATTGTTCGCACGACCGCTTAATAATACTTTCATTGGCCGCGTTACAAAAAAGCAACTTAGTTTAATTCCACTATTTTATTTATTTACGATTGTTATTTCAAACACGAGACGAAACGTGGCTGCCCCTGGAGCGGCTGCGTCGAGCGGAATCGATGTTGCGTCCGTACCAGGTCACTGCCATCACAAGGAGAACCCAGACTCACGCGAGCTCCGCAGAGGGAGCGCGAGAAACATTGGAAGAAGATCGATATTTTAATATTCGTCTCCAATGGCTGTGCGCGCGCGGCATCGCCAGAAAACTGGCACCGCACTTCACGAAATATCAGCTGTGCTGCTCTCGCTAGATTCATTTTTTTCCCCTGGCTACAGCCTGAAAATTCTGCCCGCGCGACGCTCTCTCTCTCTCACTGACGGCTGCTCTGTGCTGCTTCCAGTGTTCAGAGGCCTGCTTAAGGCGCGGCTCCGGCTGGAGCACGCCTACCACACACATGTCGGTGGTGTGCAGCGCGTCTTCTTCGAACGCTGGGGAGCCGGAAAAGCCCCTCTCTGTACCAGCGTGGACGGCACCCTCGTGTTCACATTCTGAAGCGCTGGCTCGTCACCGTGGCGTGCGCGATGAACACCACCACCACGTGACTTTTATTTTGTGTTGTGCGCGGTGCTTTTAGCGCCACAGCGCGTCGATTTGTAGCGTTTATTTTCATTTGTTTGCTGGTGACTTTGTGTGTTTCATATCGAAATCGCCTCCAGTGTTTTTGCTGCTGGCGGCAATAAAAGTTGTTAAAAAGTCAAAGTCTCCGACAAGGGAGTGCTGAATTCCACCCGCGATTTGCGTGCGCTCCAGCGTTCACATACTATGAAGGACAGAGTGATGGGTTGGCCACCATCGTATGATACATAATACACGACGTATATAACCACGATAAGTTACGCAGACTTTGGTATATAACGCACATGGCTGTTCATGTACGTTGACATAACTGAGAACCATGGACATACAAAATATAGTTGCAGTGGTAAGGTTTAATCTTTGCTGCACACGGCTTAATAACCTTACCCCTGCGACCACCAGTTGTAGGTTATTAAACCTTATTATTAATGTTCGCACCTCCGATTAGCACGGTTGGTTACGTACGTTGCGAAAATACATAAACGGTTCATAAACAAAGACGATGTGGCTGTCCTTCACAAGAGGAGGCCACTGTGGGCAGGTGTTGTGGTCCAAATGTGAAAGATCCCACCGCAAGTTAATCAACTGGTATTGCACAGAGCAATTATCACACTCTCCTCCAAATGATAAAGTGAATTGTATCTGTGCCTCGTGAGACCTTTGAAAGAACGCGTGTCTTTCGCAAGAGAGATGTGTAAGGAATGCAGACCCAGTGGTGTACGCTACATAATTAGTACAAAGCTAAGAATGTCATGACATAGTTTGGAGAATTAGACACGAATGAAATTTAAAACTACGTGTATTCAATTACTATCATCATTTCATGAACCGGAACAGCAGAGCTAATATTAAATGTAAAAAAACATCACGAAACGGAATATTTCTGTTAATCTGCGAATTCTGCACAGAAAGAGGAACACGTGGATCGGATTCAATACGATAGTTCAAGATAGCATTATTGACTCTGAATTAAAAAAAAACAATTAGTGGGGAAGCACGTAGCTAGCAGACATTGATGAGCAGTGGTGCTCGAGACTAACGACGGAGTGGCTGCCAAAGGCTGACTGTCAAACATTGCCCGACAGAGTCGTCGACCGCGGACACGAAGCGGAACCCCATGAACTCGTCCACTGGAGCTGAGCGGATTATACTGGTAGGAACCTCCTGGTTACACCAGCCCACAGGGGATTATTGTGTCCGTCCGTCCGTCGTGTAGGGAGGGGCTGGGTGGGGAGGGAGGGGCTGGGAGGGAAGTGGAGGGTGGGGGAGGGGCCGGGTGGGGAGGGTGGGGCTGGGTGGGGAGGGGAGGGTGGGGAGGTGCTGGGTGGGGAGGGGCTGGGTGGGGGGGCTGGGTGGGGAGGGGAGGGGCTGGTTACCCCGTGGTGCCCTTATAAAACGCAACGTTTAACCTACTCACGCCGACTTGTGCCCGCCCTCACAGTCAGGCATATTTGCCGAAAACACCACGCCGCCGTTGACCCTGGCCATTGACCGAGCAACCCAACGTTCCTACCAGCTCCCTCCGCAGGAATGTGTTTGCGGCGTTTCTCAACCACGTTCGTTCACACGAGTGAGCTGAGAGGGCCCGGGCGGTGCGGGAGCTCGCTCCGCCGCCGTGAGTCATGGAGAGGGGAGGTCGGCAAGTGGGGAGGGGAGGGGGGCGGGTATCGGATCGAACCGCAGAACGGCACGCGAGGCTCGGGTTCGTCTGCTCCAAGATACGAACAGTGAGGTTATTTGATACAATTCCCAAGGCACTGCGTCACACTGGTTGTCAAGTGCTGAGTATTGCACCACGTGATTGCTGTGAACGATGGATGCGGCATGGAGAGGCCTTCATGGAGCAGGAGGTCGATCATTGCGGATGATGATAGATGATGATGATGATGACTATTTAAACAGACGCTTGGTTTATGATGTTTGTTGTGATTGGCCCATGTGAGTCTTCGGGCTGTGAGTTTCCCAGGAGCAGCAGCGGCACCGCGAGCGAGCGGCTCGGCGTTCCGTGGACGACGCACAGCTGGCAACATCATTTGAGATGGGCACAGCTGGCAACAGTTGTTGTGCAGCTGGGCGTTTCTGAACCCTAATTAGCGCTCTCATCACACAGGCGGCTTCGAGTCCACGGTTTCACAAACTCCAATCCTCGCGACCCACCACGCAACGTCTTTCCGCATTCGCCGATGTCACGGAGTCAACTTCAGTGTCACTCGAAAGCCAAGCGACAGAGGTGGGGATTGGCGGGGGCTTTAAGTGTCTCTTAGAAGCACCGTACAACACCGTGTTCGAGTTGCAACCGCTTGCCGTTGCGTGATAACAACGCCGAAGAAACCCCTCCGCAAACAGCACGGCCGCTAAAAACCAACGCAGTGGCACTTAACAAACATTGCGAACAGCAGCCGAAGTTGTACTCGCGTGACAGATCCTTTAGCAGCGGCTCACGTGCGCTGCGAACCGGGATGCTCGCCGAAGGCCGCGAGCAGCAACAACGCAGGGCAGAGGCGAGAGAGGCTTACTAGCACCGCACGCGGTTCAAGCGGGAACGGGGGCAGCTGACACGCCACGAGCCAAATTAGCAGAGCAAGCACCGTGCCGACTCGCTCTCTCTCTCTCTTCGTCTCCACTCGAGTCACGTAAAGGAGCTCAGTTTTCGAGTGCTCGGAGAGACGGGAAAGTGAGTACAGACCCGAGTTTCAAAGAGACTTTGGGATGTGAAACTTCAACGATTGAATGCGCTAAATCGTCGAAGTGTGACAGAGAGGCGTGACAAAGAAAGAGAGAGGGAGGGAGGGAGGGCACGTGGAGAGCTACTGTATGTTGTACTTGCCCGGGCGGAGTTCTTAAAGCGAGAGTCTCTGGGCGCGTGCGCAAGAGTACAGAAGAGTGTTGCTCTTTAAATAACAAGTCAAAAAAATATATCTCTGTGATGCTATTTGCCCTCGAAGCAATGTGAAGTAAGATGCACCAATTTCAGTAATTCGATTTCACGAGCGTGGGAGGGGAGAATGAAGGACTCTTTTTATATCGATTATATCAGTGGAATTGCAATTACGCTATTTTTAGAGGCCAATTATATTTTATTCTCAGCGCAGGATCACGATATAGAGCGGTAAAGCAAAGCATTCCTTTATTAAGTCTCGTGGCGCAAAGCCTATTCTAAGGGCACCTTCATTCATAAAGCAGATAAGCCATCGGTCGGGAACTTCAGTGTTGCCTTTGTACTTTGGAGGAAAATAATAAACACTGAACATTAATCATGACCGGATGAGCACTTTGCTAAATTAAATCCCTTAACTCAATTTAGAGGTAGCATCAATAAAGCAATTTAATCCATGTTTTAGTTTTCATTGTGATGTTGCAGAATTTAAAGGGTAATCGTGACTCCTTTTGCTTTAACTCACAGTAAAACATAGGATTGTTTTCATTGCATGACCAGTCACCTTGCTGCAGATGATGAAGGAATTCGATTAGCTATAAAGCTCTTTTTCACAGAAGCCCAGTAGAGGCAGGTAAGAACGTTACAATACTCATGGTCAGACAGAAACGTGGAATTGCAGCAATGTTCAGTGCACGAGGGAGAACAGATTTACACCAGAGCCGTGCATTTCATGAGCAACATCATGTTGAGATTTAGATGACGCATTGGGGTGAATACTGTACATTTATCATATTTTACAATCCTGCCATTTCTTGTTAATGCGCACACGATTTGTGATCAGTAAATTTGTCACACCCAGAGTACAGAAATTGTGTAACTTATTTTGTTTTACAATCAACCCCGTTTCCCCAGACTTGTAAATATCTCATCCGTGGACAGTGTCCCATTTTATATGGCACGCAGCTACACCACGACATTCGGTTATATTTTACATCCCTTTATCAATCCGCTGCTCGATGGAGGCCCTCCCCGATGCTGTGTCCAGTTTTGGGGGCTTTTTGACCATGCTCCATCACACTGGTCGGTCTGGGTTTGTAAAAGTGGATGAGCCCAAGTCCGTCTCTCACTGATGTTAGCCATGGCCAGGACTCAAACCCAAATCATCAAAGTCATTACGCAGCCCACTAAACTATTTACTATATTAACTATTTTTTTTTTATTTTATCAGGTAAGGTCCACTGAGCTATATAGCTCTTTTTCAGAAGCGACCTGGCCACACGTTATAGTTCTACGAAGTGGCTTGTCATGTGGAAATGTATAAATGTATAGCAGCCAAATATGCTAAATGTGGAGGGGGAAACAACGGAATATCCGGAGAAAAATGCACGCAACCACGAGGAGAATATGCAAACTCCAAATATAGAGCAGCAGGCGTCAGGGTATGGATTGAACACACGACCTCCTGTATACCAGGCGAGATAGTGAACATCTCGCTACCATGGCACGAACCACCATCCCACTGCTTCGCCACAAATTAATCCTGCGACGGAAGGTTGAATTCACTGGACTTTCACTTCTCGCAACTTCGCCCGGCCACATCGACAGCGGACACCATTTAGATTTAAATGAAGGCAAAAAATTTGAATGCAGAATTGTCTCGCATTTTGGTGCCACAGAAACTGCGTTTCGTTGTGAGAGCTGCGACTTCCCGCCTGGACTCGACGCGGTGGCGCTCTGCGCTCACGACAAACGAAACGTTGCCGGGGTGAGACGAGTTCCCGCCACGTCGTTGGCTAACGGTGCGCTGACGCATCGCCGATCGGCACACTTTTTGCTTTTTTTTTTTGGGGCAAACAATGCCGATTTGGCCACTTTTCTCGCGCCTCCAGAGATACGGGGAAAGAGGGAGAGAGGCTCAGGGGTCACATTCATCACCGAGCCACAGTGGGAGGCGGCCGCTGGGGGGGGGGGTGGCGAGAACAAAACGCGAGCGCACGTTGTTGTTGTTGGTGAGACCTCCGAGCTCGATTCTGGCATGAGCGGCTTCTGCGAAATGTTGGCCACAGGCGACCCGCGGATTTCATAACCCACCCAAATCTTCTTGGTTCTTTCGGTAAAGTCACGTAGAAGGGAAATAATAAAATAATAAATAAATAAACATTTAAAAAAATATTTTATTATGTTTTACAAAATAATAAAAATAAAACATAATAAAATAAAAAAAATATTTTATTTTGTTTTATAATAAAAATAAAACATAATCAAATAAAAAATATTTTATTATGATGTTTTATTTTTATTATTTTATTATTTCCCTTCTACGTGACTTTACCGAAAGAACCAAGAAGATGAATCCCTGCAGTCACGAAAGCTTTAAATCGAGACCCACCCAAAGTTCAGTTCTACTCCCCGCATTCTCCATCCTGCAGAGCAACCAGCCCGTGACGTGGACTACAGACGTCCATTGATTCAATTAAGGGGTTTGGGTGATTGGAGGGTGTGAGGAATGGCGTTTAGCGCCGCTAATCTGAAGACGGCATCGATCAGATCGTGATTGCCAGCCTTATAACAAATCACTCACCACCCTCGGCGATTGTCACAATTTGCGATCGCAATTAGTTTCAGGATTTCTCCCTTGTCAAATGTGGTGTGTTTTTTGTAGTTTTTTGTTGTTTTAATAGCTTTGTCCGGATATAAGAACAACCCCACGTGACTGCCAGAGCGACGGGAGGCTTTCAGCCAGCAGTGGATCGACATTAAATCAATAAAACAAATCACAGCCATTCTCAATCCGCCAATGTATGAAGGCCTGCCCTCCGCCATGTCGCTCAATGGGTGGTTTTAACCATAATTCATCATGCTGGGCAGTGTGAGTTGGTGAAATGGTAGGAATGCAGGACTGGTCCTGATATCACTCATAGCGCAGTGTGCTAAACCATCGCACCACACGCATACACACGCACGCCTGCACATCTTTAAAATGACTTTACCTCAGCTGAATCAAACCCAAAAGTCAAAGCCAAACTATCATGTTCAAAATTAAAAACACACACCAAGACAAAGATTCCCCGTAGACTCTTCACAGACTGTTGGGGCCAATTATGCTGTGAAGGCCGGCACGGCACACGAGAGGGTGGTGTGGCCAGCACCACGCCCTGCCGCTTTTGTCTCCCCAGTGGCGATGTTTACACACCGCACCAGGTACTAATTCTAGGCTGAGTCGACCTAGGGGAGACCCGGGACCGGTTCAGATAATCGTCATCGGTGTTGGCGGCCGTGAGCGGCAATCAAACTCGGGTCGCCGGGTTCGTAGCGCGGCGCACTAACCACTACACTGCCGCTCCCCGTAAAACGCACACACGCACAGACGCACAGACACTTACACACGCACATCAGTCAAAGGTACGGCCAAGCGAGTTTGATTGAAAACTAGTCTTGAATTTGACACGTTCTTGACACGTTCACACCGGTCAGCCCAGCCAAGTTATTGTTCAATTTGCGGTGCTCACATCCCTGCCAATACGACTATATATATACACGGCCAGGAAGAATCCTGGCATCGAATCTACCATGTGTGCGTGTGCACGCTTTGCGTATGTGTGCCGGGGACATTCCCAGCGCTGCTTTGGCAGCAACATTGCAGGGAGTGGTTTGATCCCTGGCTCATCGAGGCATGTTTCCACTGGGCTCCCAGTTACTCTCCTTCCAGCCCAAGCTTCCACCCAGCAGCTTTTCCCGACTTTCTCCGTGAATAGAGGTTGCGGTTTTTTTGCGTGTGTTATGTTCATGTGAGTTTTTTTCTTTCTTTCTGTAGGGCCATTAAATATGTATAGCACGGCATATGGCAATGGATATCTCCCCAGCCTCTGATGCACTTGTGGGTGGGCGATGGGGGGACTGGGAGGTGGGGGCAATGATGGGGGGACGGGGAGGGGGGGCAACGAACACAAGGCTCCCGATCACAAGGTCACGAGTTCGAATTCCGGTCAGCCTTACCCCAGCTCATCATTCCTCTGGGGTTGATAAAATGAGAACCACATGGTGAAGCGAAATCACTTGGCAGGGAGTCATCTGTGGTTGTCCGTTTGATGACATCTGGCCCCAACATCCCAACCACTAGCTCAAGGCTGGCAAAGGGCATACGTATTGTCCAGGTAACATGGCGACACTTTGATTGTGATAACTGGAGATGTGTAACACCTGTGAAATAGTTATTGCTTTTTAAGAAAACTGTGACACGCGTTTATGAATGTATATTGAAACAAGCCTCATGCCCATAATAGAGGGTTGTTTTGGGTTAGATCGCGTAAATAGATGTGTCGTTAAATCCGCCACCACCCGATGCAGCGAATCAGTAAGGGTTGTCACGTAACAAAACATGCCAATTCGTTACTTGTTCAGTACACCGGTGTGTTGGAGAATACACCCACATTTACAATTGTATTAATTGGCTGTGTCGGGTGGTGGTGGGTTTAACGACACATCTATATTTACGCGATCTAACCCCCAAAATAACCTATCGTGGATAATATTGTTCGCGAAAGCCTACGTGTTAATCTAACCCCCATGACCGTCACGCCTTTGGGCGTGGAGGCCCGATATGCAATAGATTGACAATGGGCTTACATTGCGATTATTACGTTATTGTTTTATTTATATTCACACAGTTGTTTTAATCATAAGTGACTCGATGATGACGACGATTACTTGTGCTTCTCATTTGGAGCTCACACCATGGCTTTCTCACACTGGCGACTCTCTCTCCATGCCGTCACGATCCATTCGTTCACCGTACCGGAGATGCCCTCTGCTGTCCACTTCAGCACCCTGCAAGGCAAACGGGACGAAGACGCCCATGCAAGCAATGGGGGGGGGGGTCGGGGCGGGAGGGCTTCACACATGTTTTTGTGGAATAATATTCAACAGTGACGAAAGACAAGCAAGCGTGCAATGACGTGTGAGATTTCCCGAACGACCGGGAGAAATTAACATGAAATACGAGCCGGAAGGAGTCTGGGCAGGCACCACCCACACCCCCTTTGGGTGCCCAGGTGTCGATCACGTCAGTTACTTTTTTTGGGCTGAAGTGAAGGGCAGCGATCGTCTCCGTTGCAAGCTCCGAGGCAGTGGTGGGAATTCTACATTGCTGTGCAGAGGCAAGTCCATCTGTCGGACAAGCCACATGTCACAACATCGTCGGTTATTATTTTATGAACCACGGAGGGATGACGGGCTGTCAACTCCCAGACACGATTTGTCTCTGTGATCTGAATGCGAGCTACACACTCCTAACCACTGCATCAGACAGCCAGATATGGGTGTAATATTTTTTTTTTTATAAAAATTACAATAGTAAAGAAGCGTCTGTTCTTTTTGTGGTTTCAGTAAATTGTGAAGAAACGCAGCGAGATCCTCATCTCTGGCAAATATGTGGCAATGCTCCTTGGCTATAAACATATGGTAACTGCACTGGGCTGAAGGAAGATTAGAGCTCAAATAAGAGGATGAGACCTGTTAGGATTACACCGTGTTCGGAACATGGGTGAGAACAATTCACAGCCGTTTGCAAAATATGTGGCCATGATCATGGCTCTAATTTTCTCTCTTGCAAGGCAGCTGACTGTGCCGAGTTTTTACGTTTACTTTAGAATCCCCAGATCCTTCCTTGAGGGGGACTTGTGTCTTGTAGAATGAAGTGAGTGCACTTTTTGTCTGAGGTCTGCATCAAAGATGTTGTATTTCCACGAACATGTTTTTTTATGCAACTAATTAATGAATTGCATTCAAAAGTATTTTTTGCCGTAAAAAGCTGGAAAATCAGAATGAGTTATACGGTTCCGTGACTAATCGATACTGAGTTCTGTGTATACATGTGGCAATTGGCTGAATTTAATAGAAAATACTTCGTGCCTGTATGGGGATCGCGGTAGTGAAGCGGTTAGCACACTGCGCTACTAACCCGGTGATCTGAGTTCGATTTCCGCACACCACCAATGACAGTGGCGTCTATTCAAACCGATGCTATGCCTCCCATAGGTCGACTCAACCTTAAACAAGTACCTGGTGCGGTGTGACGTTTTCACTTGGGAGACAAAGGCGGCCAGGCATGCTGTTAGCAAGCACCTATGAAGATCAACCCAGCAGGGGGTGGAATGGACAATTTGACCCGCCTATGATAGACATCTGTGAAAAATAACATCATAGCTAATCGAATTCCTCCGGTCTAAACAACGACACTGATTCGGATATCACGGGCCAGCCGGCTTTAGTCTTCCAAGTGGCGATTCAGTATGTACACACTGTATCAGCTACTCAAATTTAAGGCTGAGTCGACCTTAGGGAGAACCAGGACTGGACCGGATATTCATCATTGATAATGGCCATGAGCGGGACTCGAGTCGGTGTAACTTTGTTAATATCGCAGTGCGCTAATCACTGTACCGCAGTTCACACAACAACAACAACAACCACCGTTCACCATCAAGTGGCGGTAATCTCACCGAGGCACTTGTGCCAGGCTAGGTGTACCTTGAGGCCACGTGAAGAGTTGAAGACTGCTGGCAGGAGGTGCCATGGGTTGACTCACTGAGATGAGTGGTAGACGCACCACCTGTGCTCCACACTGTGCGTTTTAGCCGCCCGGTCCGCGCTCCGCTCGTTGTCGCGAGCAGTCGCTCCTCCGCCTTCCGTCGTCGCTGGAGGGCGACTGCCTCCAACTGCCCAGCGGCAGCAGCAGCGTCCTTCACGAGCCTCCATCCTCCACAGAGGCCGATCTTGACAGCTCCACACGCACCCGCGCCGGACACGTCTCAGCCGTGCAGACATGCGTGAGCCCTCGGCATCGGAGGGAGCGATGGGGATACTGCAGCAAGGGGACATTGCAGCACCGCATGCCCCTCCAAGATCAGCTGGCACGGAGTGAGCTCCTCGCAGCCTGCCGCGGGCACTGAGCCTTGGCCACCGTCAGTGGGCGAGCCGTCAGTCACCCATCCATCCGCACCCAGCGGGTCACCTTCAAACGCCCTTGTGACTTGGCGAAGTTTCGTGGGTGCGGGCTACGTCTGCATGGCATCAAGTTGTGGACGAAGGCATTAAATTGCCGGCATGCTGCCGTGGGATTGGAGGAAATGTCGCTTTCTTTCAGGATGTTTTATATGCATATATGCCTGCAGCTGTGTGTAATGCTCCTTCTTTTGTAATCGTTGTATATGAACACTTCGTGTAGGAATGGAATGGAAGCCAGGTAGCCGGGAGTAGGAACAAGTATGATAAAGAGGACGCTCCAGGAGGAGACGGAGAGTGATGGAATCAGGGTGACGGTGTGGTAACTAGTCCAACAGTTAACTAATGCGCAACAACGCGCATTGGGCCATGGTGAGAGTGTGGAGAAAGGCTCGTGAAATATAACGCCACTTCACCCGGGGAGAAATCCCACTCGCTTTTAAAACGTATTAACACCTATCGCATTGTATTGGGACGTTTGACCAGTTCCCTGAACCAATGAGTGTTTTGCATGAGGCAGGAAACCCGAGTGGCTGGAGGAAACCCGCGCATTCTGGGAGAGAGCGAGCGGTGGTGATTCGCCGTGCACACATTCGATGAGCTATCAGGATTTCAAGGCGACTACTCAATTCGAGAATTTCGTCGTTTTGTGTAGGACTTTTTATCGTGCTGTTTGGATAGCATTTCTATATTTTCTCGATCTTTTTTTTTTATCATATTGCTTCACTCCGTTGGTCAAAATGTAAGACTGTAAATATAAATTGCACGTAGTTTATATCAACCGTTAAACGTGAGGTTAGTATGCACGCGCGTATCGCGAGCCTCACGAATCGATACGTACCGATGCACTGCTTGGGATGGCACTCCTAAAATACAAATCCGCACGGATGGGTCTCGCAAGCCTCTTGTCATCACGTGGTAACCTCAACCAGACATCAAGTTTCGCACCTCCGATTAGCACGGTTGGCAACGTGCGGTGCGAAAGAAGTCCAACGGGTGTTACGATGTTGAAAACATCATGCATGCTTTGCCGCAAGTATGTGTGGTTAATGCAAACGTTTTGCCTTGCAAAATGTATCTGTTTTGTGTTTGAACATCTTTCTTTATTAAAACCTATTCCTATTTTTAATACAGGCAAAATGGTCCCATATAATCTTCTTGGTTCTTTCGGTAAAGTCACGTAGAATGGAAATAATACAATAATAAAAATAAAGCATAATAAAATAATTCTCACGACGTTTCGGCCACAACGCAAGCAGCCGTCCTCAGGTGAAGAACAGGTTTGTCAGAAAGACCGTCCTCAGGTGAAGAACAGGTCTTTCTGACAGACCTGTTCTTCACCTGAGGACGGCTGCTTGCGTTGTGGCCGAAACGTCGTGAGAATTATTGTATTATGCTTTATTTTTTATTATTTTATTATTTCCATTCTACGTGACTATACCGAAAGAACCAAGAAGATGAATCCCTGCAATCACGAAAGCTTTAAATCGAAATTTGGTCCCATAGAAGTCCAACATACATTCATACACGAAGGGAGACACACTCCTGCGTGATCCACCAACCACATATCTAAAGCAGTGAACTCATAACACGGCGAATGTGAAGTTTATTGGGGCATCTCAGGGGATCGCCAGGTGGTGTGAATGCTCAAGAAACTAAAGAACTGAGAGAGACTTCACAAACACGGCTGTGCTGCTGTTGCTGCTGCTGCTGCTGGGAAGGTTTCTCAAATTGTAGGTCTTCATTAGCCAAGGGCAAATATGTCCGGTACAAAAGAGCATAACAACGATAGGAATTGACTTATATATAATGTTTCACACCAACATTGGTACAGAAGTCAAAGCATGTGACACATGTGCATTGAAGTCTGGCAGCATATTTTCAAGATATATTTTAATTCCCTCGCTAAATTAGCAGGATCTATATTCACATGAACTGCATAGTTATATATGACCTCGTAATGGCAACAGTGAAAGTATATTCACGTAAGAAGCCAAATGTCCTGGCCGAATACGGGTGTGATATCAAAGGCACCTGCGTTAAAGAATCCCGGGCAAACGGTACCTCTTACGACTGAGTGGTACATCTTTCCTCGGTACATCTTTCTTAAAAGCTCGCTTATTGCTCACGTGATATTCACTGCCCTCTTTTTACCATTAAACGAGGTCCCATTGGTGGAAGCTGAGTGAAATGTCATTTTGCATTCGCAGCAGTTCATTAGATATTCACATAAATAACGAAAGAATTTACGGCCCTTTGTCATTCACTGCTCACCATGCCGTGTTGGTAATGCGGGTTGTTTGACCATACTTCACCCGGCACGGAGGGGCCAAGGACCTATTTAGATAATAATTGCCACCGATGTAACCACGACCAGGAATTGAACTTAGGTAAGCGGGTTTGCAGCGCAATGCACTAAACCACTGTGTCACCGCTCCCCCAGAATGCAAAGCATTTCCTTATTTGCATGTATGTTGAACTTAGTTCATACCGTATAACAAACTAAACACATAAAGCAGTTCTAAGGAAATGCATTTACAATCTAGATGATGAATTTAAAAGTGCCATAGCTCCCAGTGCCTTCCTCATATCGGAAGGAAGAGCGTTCCAGACGGCCGCAGAAGCGCATTTGAAAGGGTCGCGCGATGCGGTGACCACCGTCTTCATATGTACCCTGTTACATGTGTGTTACATGTGTGGTGCCACATTCCACTCGTGGAAAATCCTTAAACCCGAAGTAAGAACATCACAATTTATTTCCAACAAGGGTAAAACCAAGAGAACACAAAGCAGTGGCAGACTTTAATGTGGGGCTTTGAGATATCAGGGGCACTTAAATACGTCGACATACTTTACGACAAAAAACGCGCCCTCTATCTGAGCGCACACCTTGTTAAACAGGAACGTGAGTATCGCGTGAAGCTAATCTCATGACGCTATTAAGATGGGCAATTTATTGGTTCCACGAGCATGTTTTTTTTTACATTCTAAGCAGTACCGAATGCGTGTTGCTCCTTCAGTGCACGTAAGACTTGTAGCCATTTCATGTGTGCGGTGCTGCAATTAATACGTTCTATCAATGTTGAAGATCAATTGAATGGTTACAAGTGTGGACGTGCCCTTCCAAATAACCTGTCCTCATAAAAATAGGAAACCTGGAACGTCCATTATACTTGCTCCAATAGATGCATTCATGATGTAGTGAGCACATTTTACATACATATTCTAAACGTGGCAGATTGCATCAAACCACAGACAGTAATAATCAGGACGCCACTGTAAAATTTGCAAGTTAATCACAGAACACGACGACAGTAGTGGCTCCTAAAGAGAGACAGATTCATTTTGGAAACCCGATAAATTACTCATCATATTCCAATGGAAACTGGGAAATTTTAAATCGAATTAGCAGGGTTTTATTTCTCCGACTTATAAAAAAAAAACACGATGATCGGGTCTTTAGACTTATTTTATACCGAGGATCCTGTTTACCCGAATGAGCTGTTGAAACAGAATAAGTTTTGTCAAGAGTAGGATATCATCGTTAGATCAGAACGAGTGATGTTGGAGCATGGGCGATGACTGTCTGAACAGGGATGAGTTTTGTTGGGACAGACCACGTGTGCTGTTGGATTAAGATGTCATTAAAAAAGGGAAGCTATATTTTTTTTAATCGGAAGAGCATGAGCAATGTTGGAACAGAGCGAGTGTTGTTAGAAGCGGGCATTTCCACAGTCACGAAGCGACGTTCAGTTGTCTCGCTCCGTTTATTACTTACACACCTTCGCTTGCCCTGAACGCTGCAGAACAAAGATTCTCGGGAGAGACCACATGTTTAGACCTCATGTATAGACCTCATGTAACATGAATTCGCTCAGGAATCATTTCGGCCCCGCAAAAATTTTTGTTGTTGTTGTTGTCGTCAGCGACAGATGTCGATCCTCGGCCGATGAACGAGGCTCAGCTGCTGCAAACACGGCACGGGCGGCGTTGGAAGGGACACGGAGCGCCCCGTTCATCGCCAATGACGCCACGTGGCTGCCTCGGCAGCGAGCGGTGGGCTTGTCGCCTGATGAAAGGGCAACACAATTGCAAGAGGTCGTGGACGGATTCTCGCTTGTACATGTGTATACAAGTACACACAGGCAACATTGTTTCGCGCCCGAGATACCACATCCACTACCGCTAAATCACGCGCCTACTGCAGCCTCCCAGCGAGATGGCAGACAAAACGATTTCAAGGCATCGTGCGTGAGTTTCTCAACTAAAAACATCAACAACAATCGCATGTTGTTTTATTTTTGTTTTCACAGGTGAAGTAGCTTCGGTAGGGGCAGCGACGGCGGCTTTTTATTGCGTGAGTTACGACCCAGAGCTGGCATACAAATGTTGACGCAGAGTCCCAGTGCCCGCACGTGTCGGCTCCCGGGTGCAGACGATATTTTCTTGACCTCTTGGCTGAGACGCCCCCTGTGTTTCAGAATCCCAACAAAAGCTCCGAGCAAAGCCCAGTGCGAAAACAACCGCACAGCCGTGTGATCTGCGATTTAGTTGAGGTTGCGCGAGCCGCGGTTATCATTGCCGCGCAGAATACAGTTGGCCATCGCAACCGTACAGACACACTTCGTCACTCAAGCTATATACTTTAACACAAAAATACGTTCGCATTTTTAATTTGTACATGATTAAGAATGTGTTCTACTTCATTGGTTTGTATTGTTTGTTGTTTTCACTTTGGGTCCTGTATTATCTTTGCACGAAGCAACGCCTTTGTTTTCAAAAGGTATGTATTACCCACCGTGACACATGGATCACAAAGCATGGGACGCTCATGAATGCAATGGAACAAAAGCTGGAAAGTACACGAAGAATCACGAAAGCGATGCATGCTCGGAGTTCTACTGAGAGACAGAAACTGGCACTTAGATCGCAGAACAAAGGCATGCTAGGGACATCGTACTGACTGTTACGAAGATATGTAAGTGGGCTCGGCAAAGGGCACATCGCTAGAAGAGATCATAATCGATAGGCAGACTGGTGAAAGGAGAAAACAGGAAAGGAGGAACCCCCGTGGAGATGGAGCGATTGTATCGTCGGGGTGCTGTTTTGGAATGGTCGGATCGCGGAACCGTGAGACACGGCGGAATGACGACAGTGCGGCCGAACCACCCCTACGCTTAACAGGCAACGCTGTCAACCCATACGGTTTAGCCCGTATTCTTGTACAGGGAAATTGAGTTCTCAGGTCCATACGGCGTAAAACCGTATCAATACGGGCAACATTTATTTTTGTCTATTTCTTTGTGGTTGTCCCACGTGATGGGACTTTGTAGGACGAACGTTGAGATTTATAAGGGGGGCACAGGATGACCATTAAGGTCTGAATTGGTCTGTAATAAGGGGTTGACAGGTATGGACATGGCGCACTGAGGCCTTCATCCAGCTGTGGATGGACAATGGATGATGATGATCTCACTGGCCTTACTTCTGACCCAGGTTTGTCTTTGGGGGAAAAAATAACCCATGTTAGTTGATTTGGGCTCTCGCCTAGGTTTAATGAATAATTAACCCAATAACACTGTGTAACCATTTTTTGTTCCTTTGTACTAAGTGTTATTTTCTAATCGCTTATGCCTCAAAAGTACACAAAATGGCTATTATTCCCCACAAACTTTGCTTTTGTGACCAGGACAGTGATATTTTTTTAAAATGTACATATTTTCAAAGAGAAAACGTGGTGTGCTTTTGTGTCTTTCGTTCACCTAAAGTCCTGGTCACAAAAGCAACGTTTGTGGAGAATAATAGCCATTTTCTATACTTTTTAGGCATAAGAAATAAAATAATAACACTTAGTACCCAGGGACAAAAATTGTGTTACACAGTGAATTAATCATTGCACTTCGCGTTGTGTCTAGATTGGTGTCAATTACAATACGTGTGGTGTCACTACAACACGTGGTGTAATCTACAGCCATTTGTCGTCACACTACCGGACGAGGGCCTCTGTATCTCAAGTCAGTCATCGGGGTTGTTTGACCAAACCTCACCACACTGGCCACTGTGGTTTGCGAATGTGGGTCGGATTGGTTGAGGTGTCGCACACCACTGATGTGAGCCATGACTGGGCATCGACTTTAAGGTTTTTTTTAAAATACAAAGACGAGCGGTAACCACTGCGCTACAATGCGTTACGCTTCCACATGCGCGGGTCACGTGACAGATCTGACGTCACAGCTCACTTGCCGTGCAAAAAATATATGCATTATTGAGCCCCCCCCCCAAAAAAAAGTGTATTTGTATCATTTTTGCATGGTGTACAGTCTGGAAAGTTCCCACATGGCAAATTTCCAGTTTGTTGCATGTCGGGAAGTACGCTAAACATTTTGAACAGACACACATATTCACATGGAGATATATATAGCTCCACAATTACCACCATATTTCAAAGCAGAACTGGGCCTACATATTAACTCTAAGTACCTGCGCTAATCTATAACTGAACGTAACAACCCGAAAACCCCGTGACCTGAATTTGAAGTCTAATCGACTCACTGCAACCCCCATCCTGCCACCTCCAACACGAACAGGGAGATAAGTCCGTTTGCTGGGTGTTGCGCATGTTGTTCTGAACGCATGGAACATTCGGATGCGTGGGCCCAATAATTGCTGGTGCAGTAATACGATAAAATGTAGCTGTGATGGAGAGATGAGAACTGCCTGCCAACAAAGCAGACCCTCTCCGGTTTAACTCAGGAAGTGTGAACGTTTCCATCAAGTAATAGTATTTTTTTATTATCAACAATTAGCGGAAGTTTAAATGTATAACCAGGAATAGTGTTTCATCTGTTCAAATATCAATTGCGATTTTATGTATATTGTCCTGTACATTGTAAAAAAAAAATGCTTTTAATTATTACAACTAGCTAATGTTGGCAAGTCAGTCCTAATATATATAATAATGCATATATTATCAGAGTATGTTTTTGTCTGCATTCTGACTAAAAGCATTGTGGTTAATGCAGACATGATTCCTTGTTAAAGGTTTCACTTTGTTGTTTTAAGATCTTAACACCTGTTTTGTTGCCAGAAAAAAAGGGGAAATCTATTATCAGCTTCAAACTTGTGACTGGCAACCTGGGAGACACCGTTTGGGTGTGTAGCTGCAAGATCAGAGTGATTTGTGTAGTAGATTGTATCCGTGAGCATGCGCATGAACGTACTTAAGCATATGACCAATGGAAGATTGTTACATTTATAAAGATTGTTAAACGGGGGGGGGGGAGGGGCGGTTAAAACTCGAAATTATTCTAAGGCCTACTACCATTGTCTGCCTTAACGTGGCCGATTAATGTGATTCTGCTCTGAGAAGCGTCATCGTATGCATCTTTACCATTGTCAAGCCAAAACACTCCATGGATTTAAAATTTCATACATTACGTTTCAATAAAGAATATGAAAAAAACTCAACTTATTTAAACCAAAATCGTTATGTTCATGAGTAACTCTTCCATTTTCCACAACGTACTTGTTGCCTCGACTAGCTTCAGTGAATGTAGAGAATAATATTTTAATTTTACAGTTGCCTACTTATCATGACTGTCGATATAGTAAGACGCCATTGATCACGTGTGGCTTATTTCAACGTCAAACTTCTTGGGTGCATCCTCAACGCATTCATTCATATTCGTGTTTAATTAATCCTGTTCGAGTACAGGATACCTTTTTTGGAAGGACATACGATTTCGTATCTGTCCTGCATACTTTCTAAATGACGTGTTTATTTTATTATCATAAACGACATTAACCCAGCAGTGGGTTGACCAATGACTGTAAAGCATCACTGTTGGTATACAACACAAACTCTTTTAATTTTCAATGAAAGAGCTACAATGAGTACAACTTGAATCATCACAGTCAGGACCACGGACAGCGCCCAGTGAAGCTTGCATAACAAAGTTCCCCGTATAACCTATAACAGACTATAGGGGCAAGTGCTGTTAGCGAGCACATATGACGGTAGGAATGGCACACGAGGGGGTGGGTGGCCAGAACAACGCACAACCGCCTTTGTCTCCCCAGTGTTGAGGTTTATACAACGCACAAGATACTCATTGGAGGCTGAGTCAACCTAGGTGGATCCAAGGTCGGTTCAGATAAGTAATCGTCACTGATGAAGGCCGTGAGAAACGACCTCTGGTCTCTTACGTTCGTAGAGCAGTGCGCTAACCACTCTACCACCGCTCCTCGCAGCAGACACGCACACAGCTACGACTGATATTCAATCCAGTTGAGACTCCAGTAATATTTTACAGAGGAGTTTAACGTAGTAATCGGCTTGGGCCGAATGCATTTGGTTCTTTTAAAGACGAGGCTTGTGCGTGGCAGTCAGGGCTTTAGTCTTGAAGAGCGAGCCGCAGATAGTTCACACAGCCGCTGGTGTCAAAGGTTCCCGGCCACGGGCTGCCTCCGTTAATCACACATCTCATTGTAAATTATTGTCCGCCAATGTGCTAACCAATATTTAATTTCCCGCTGCCACGTAACTCCAGCGTCGTAAAACAAGAAGAGTGACGGCCCAAAAGGGGGGATAAATCGCGCCCGTGGCGCATGATGTGTGTACGTGACCGGTGTCATCTTGTAAGAGCCGTAAAGGTGGTAGTAACGTGGTGGAATATTGAAAGGAGATTACAGATCAGAGCCCGCCCCGGCGTTTACGGACGGCGCGTGCCAGAACGTTGGACACGTGCCACGTTGTGCACCCCCGTGACCTTTAGCGCTACCGAGTCAGCGGAGTTGGTGAAGGCGGCAGCGGTGACAGGAGAGAAACGAGAGGCCACCAAAGCCCTCGTGAAGTCGGGGAGGAGCGGGCATGTGGGTGGAGGAAGACAGAAACGAATTGATAACCCCCTCCCCCCCTCGTCTTATGTTTAACTCAACCATTATACTTTTGCTAGGGGGGTTGAACTCGTGGCGCTGGCAGGGATGGTGGGGGGTATGAACAAGGTGGGATACAAAGGTTGCTTCTACCAAAATCTAATAAATAGCCCGTGATTGGAAACCTGCCCTGTCGTTGCACACTATGGCGAGAGCAGGAGGCTGTGGCGGCCCCCTGGGGCTCCGGGCCTCTCTGTGCGTCCTCCTACTGCTGTGCGCGGCCCTGGCTCAAGGGACCACATCGGCAAAGAAGAGTCGGCAGAGGAGAGACATCTCCAGCGACCAGTGAGGGCAACAGCTGATGTTACAACGAGGGGGGTAGAGGGGAAATGAACGTGCTCAGTGCTTGCGCTATCGCTGCTACAGCTGCTGCTGCTGCGTCGCCTGGAGTCTTTCTCTCTCTCTCTCTCTGTGGCCCTCTGCGCTGCTGAGACTCTCCCTCTCTTCACGTCCAGCCTCTCAATTATTCTTTCCTCTTCATTTCTGCAGACGACTCTCTCTCTGTCGACGAAATGTCTTCATACGCACTTGTATGCCTGTTGAACTTCTTTCGCGCCGTACGTCGCAGATGTTGCTATCTCCGCTGTTGAATAGGCTCTCTCGTATTTCCAATCATAAAGCAACACTTCCTCGAACCTATGCGCAAATCGTCTTGAGATGCAGGCGCATTTTGAACGCCTATGAATCTAAATTGTATTCGATAGTGCTGTGATGTATAAACTGTGAACATTATTGTGTCATGTGCAATACATTAGCCGTGACATGATTCACCCCCGACACAGCGGACTCGACGAATTCGAATATTTATTTTGACATTATTAGATTATTTTGACATTGTTCGATTATTTTGACATCATTAGATTATGTTGACATTATTAGATTCAGGATATTATTGTATCGATGAGCCGCTTGCTTCGTTTGCTCTGGTTGATCGTACTGCTTCCGTTGTCCAATTTGTTTGATCATCCTCAGTGAACATCAGCATGTCATTAATAATTTACATAACTTGAAAATAAGAGATTCGTGACTACTCAATTATTTGCATGTACCGTGATAGTGTAAGTGGAAGTAGCTGATAAGAAGGCTTCATTTGCTTCTTCACTAAGTCAGAGCAATTGACTCAGTATAGAACAAATGTGAGTTTCCTTTCTGATACCGATAAAACAGGCACTGCATTGTGGGAAGTCAACAGTCATCGTTGTCCTCCGCCATGGGAATGCGGAATTCTCATATTCTACGTGACTTACGGTGAAGTCACGTAGATAGAATTCTCCTCACTGGCTCAGAGTGGCAGATGCAAGTGAACGCCTCCTTGAGCAGGGAGACAGTCAGTATCTTCGCGGTGCTTTGTTTTATGTCTACATTCTAGAGTTCCTTTTGCACATTTAGTGATTTGTTTGGTTGTATACTATTGTGTTGTCGACTTCTGGTGGATCAAGGAGAGCCCGTATCAAGATTTATCAAGGATATCCAGGAGCAGCGCCTGGTGAAAATAATTGGGTTAAACATTCTGGCCGGCAGAATAAACAAAAAAAGTTTGCAAACTAAAACAAATCAAATGTTATTCGCAATACCGTAGTCGGCGCGGATAAGAATAACAGGTCATAGCTAGACTGGAACGGGTCAATATGTCAACGTCAGGATCAGCTGATAGCCCCAGTGGCAACAGATGCATTGTGCTCGGTATTTAAACAAACATCAACTACGATAATGATTATTACAGGAGTCACGGTGATGGTTAGAGCAGTGAAAATGGCGATGACAGCGGAAATAACGATAGCAGTGATAACTGCAGTGATGGAGGTTGCAATGCTGGCGATGATGTCCGCTGTTGATGGTGGAAATGAAAATTGTGAATTGGACGAGGAAGCTTGGATAATCGTAATCATTATTGAGGTGATATTGATGATGATGATGATGGTAATTATAACGTTGACAATGATGGAGTAATAACATTGATGATGGTGCTGATCGTGGATATAGTTACGGCATAATATTGATGGTGGCAATCAACATTGTGGTGGTGATGAAATTGATGATTACGTTAGTGATGGTGGTGATGGTGCTAATACCATTGATGATGGTTGTGATGCTAGTGATGATCATGATAATTTTGATGATAGTAGTGTAAATGGCAATGAGCATGATGATGATGATATTAGGAATGGCGATGCCAGAAATGAACATGAATTCCAGTGACAGTGGTTTAAATTATGTCCGTGTGAATGAAAATAGTGGTCTTGAAGGCGATAATTGTAATAATGCAGATACTAGTGGTACATATGATGATTAAGATGCTGGTGATGCAGCTTCTGTTGCTACTGCTGATGATGATGATGACGATGATTCAAATGATGGTGTAGATGACGCAATGCTGATCCGGCTGATGCTGATGAAACCTGCCGATTATACTGCTTCTGACGGTGTTGTAGGATGATGCCAGTGATGATGATGATGGCGATGCTGACGATGATGAACGTGCAATGCGTAGGCCTCGCGTCTCGACGGAGAGTGGGCAGCTCGTGTTCCACACGGGAAATGGCAAAGCCATCGAGTTCCGTACGGGGACCGGAGGAGAAGTGCGGATCGGGGATATCAGCCTCTCCGAGTCTCTGGCTCAGGTGACGACGCGACTTGGGTCAAGGGCTGGGCTCAGCGGTTGGGGTGGGGAAGGGCGCAGGGTTTTTTGGGGGCCCTTGCCCTCAGCAGCTTGTCAATACACTGCTGGATGAAGGCCTAACGACATAGTGTCGGCGGTTGTTTGCACGTATGCGGAACTTCTTTCGCGCCGTACGTAGCCAACCGTGCTAATCGGAGGTGCGGGGGAAGGACCATTACGTTGGTCAGTGCAAGTTGGTGAAGGTAG
Organism: Lampetra planeri; assembly: GCF_965212315.1. Lineage (NCBI taxonomy): Eukaryota > Metazoa > Chordata > Hyperoartia > Petromyzontiformes > Petromyzontidae > Lampetra > Lampetra planeri. Next base: position 2,478,091 of record NC_136108.1, on the reverse strand, counting down.
ATGCCACAGAGCATAGAAGTACGGTACAGCAAGTGATGCTTCTGCACTGCCCACTGTCGCCGGCCACGTGTACCCGCAGCCCCTATGGCAACCTGATCGTGCGTGGTGGTCGCCCAGCCGAGCACCATGCTTGTTGATCCCCCGCGTGGCTTCTGAGATTTGACAAGATCGGGGCGCGTCGCGCGGGCATTCACTCCGTGCAAATCCCGTATGCTGAAGGGGTCACGTGCAACGCAAACCAGAGCGAGGTTTCATCAGCCGCGCGCCGTGTGGGCGTAATGCGGAGCGACTCAGGGAAGCCGGTAGACCTCGCGAAGCCATGGGGAAATAATGAGCTTCATGCTCAACGAGCTCTTTTGTCATGCCACTCGCCATCGATATTATAGAATCCGCGCGCTACGCAGATCGGAGCCGCTCATGATTGAGCTGAGATTCAAACCACGGTGGTGGGACAGCTGCCTTAAACCCACGTGGCATCCCGTAATCACATCTACATTGACAATTGTGTTACAAATAAATGTGTGTACAATGTTGGCACATAGAATATATACTGTACACCTATACTGTGTATAGAGTACATAAACAGACGAGCATCTGTTCCACCGTGTATGAAATAAAATACAAATTTAGTCTATCGGCCTTAAGGACCCTATAGCTTTTAAGTTCAGAAATTTCATCATGGGTGGGTTTTGACTTTCGGAGTCTCATCAGCAGATGGTGAGCATGTTAAACATTTTATTTCAGGCTCGCCAGATGTTTTAGATGAAAGGTCACGACGAACACCGCGGGGACCCCGCATGCCCTCCTTGCTTCCCGCAGTGTTCTCGGTCCTCTCAATCCCCCGTCTCGCTGACCATGCAAAATACAGGCAGCAAGAGAGAAGGATATCTCGATGGAATGTTTACTTTAAAGCAGCCGCAATAGGACACACTAAACGAAACTAAAACCTTTATTTTTTTTTACTCGGTAATAACTCCCACTTATATCGAGTTATATAGCTTTTTTCCCAGAAGCGACCTGGCCACAAATGATAGCTCAACGAAGTGGCTATTCACGTGGCCAATTAGAGCAGCCATATACTCTAAACGCACCTCGATTCTAAATGTGGGGTGAAAAACCGGAGGTGCCCGGAGAAAAATCCACGCGAACACGCAAACACGCAAACTCCAAATATATATCAAGCGCCAGGTTTGGGATTGAACACACGACCTCCTGTATATAGGCGAGGCAGTCAACATCTCACCACCGTGGCGCCTTCAGTGACGCATCTCCCCACTCCTCGTCGCCCGTTCTGGCAGGTGCGGACCAACCAGAAAGACATCGTCGACCTGAAGGCCGGAGCGACGGGAGTTAATGTGACGGCAGCGATCCACCAGCTGGACGTCAAGGTGAGTGAGAGAGAGAGGGAGCCACGCGCCCACACGTGACCACCGACGGAGCACGTGGCACACACGTCAATCATTAACAGCGATCACGTTGCCCCGGTGTATTCGGTTACATCCGACCCTGGCGACGGAGTGATCACGATGCTTGAATTTACATTCGAGTTCACATCTTAATCTAGATTTGGGGGTCAACTTAGACCTTCGTCCCTGATGAATTGGTAAAAAACAAAATTTAAGTCAACAGTTATTACCTCATGGATAGATTCATGCACACCAGAGGAGTGTGGAATTTACATCACTGGTTCAGAGCGGAAAATAGGAGCACCACACGATCTGTGTGTGTACGATTTATATTTTCGAATGTATTTGGTTACGTTTAAAAAAATTTGAATGTTATGAGTTGTAATCATCTTTATTCTTCAATACAATAATACCAAATTCACGATGGGATTGATCCTCAATTATTGTGACATGTATAACGTCAGCAGAATTGAAAAATACGTGTTTATCTGACAGCAGGAAATATTAAAGTACCGTAGTTAAACAATAATACATTGATAATCAGTTTTCTTTGGGTGAGATTGTATATATATATACAAAAGTGTCGCTAAACCCGCCACGACACGACGCAGCCAATTACTAAGGCTCGTCACGTAAACAGAACATTTGCAGTCTGAGTACCAGATTGTACACTGATTGTAAATGTTGTGGCTTTGCTCTCCAACACACCGGTCTGCTGTGCTAGTATTGAATTGGCACGTTCTGTTTGCGTGACAAACCTTACTAATTGGCTGTGTCGGGTGGTGACGGGTTTAACGACACATTTTAATATTTACGCAATCTAACCCAAAAAAACCTGTATTATGGATGATATTGGTCACCAAATCCTACGTGTTAAATAATACATTTGACTGAATACATATTTGCCCATTGATCTAACCAAATGCATTCATATCAAGGTGAACACAGCTGAAAGATATCACAGAGAAGGCACACAAATAACACAACATAATCAGAATCTTCATTTATCCTGGTAAAATCCGATGAGCTATGAAGCTCTTATTCACAGATGTTCAATAGGGGCGGGTCAGAAAATTTCAACAAACATTACAAAAACCCCTTTGAGTGCAAAATATAGAAAAAGTAATCAAATCACGATGAACGAATACATAAACTTACATTATTTTATAAGTTCCCATTGCATAAGTACATCAATTCATGTAGATTTTTCAACACTAAATGCAAGCTTGGGCAAGGCAGCAAATCAACAATAATAAAAACAGTCGCAGATCACACCAAGACAACACGCGTTCAAATTTAACTATTGACTCACGGGCACGAATAAAAGTTACAAATCACATTGGCAAATGTGGTCGTATCCAGCAGCAACCTTCTCCTCTCTGTTTTTAACCCACAGATACAAACCCTGGATGGCAAGGTGACCACGATTGAGCAGGTGAGAGTTCAGTCCCTCGCTCGTCGGAGACCTGGCACGTGGGTGATCCACCCTGGCTGCCGATTGCAGAATGGTGTTAGAGTTTAACTGATGTTACTCTGCTTCATGAGCTCAGACCAAGTATTTCACTTCTCCAGTACCGCAATAGGTGGCCTAGGTGTGGCCATTAACGGTGAATTATTACGTGTTAACCGTTTGAATCGATTTGAGGTCATCATATTAGCCGCACAAACGAATCCTCCACGACGATTGCCCAATATCCGCTCTGGCCAATGGGCTAGTCGCCCGTGGCACAAGTCCCTCACCCTGCGCTGTGCCCCACGCGCCCCACTCAACCCCGCAGGACATGGGCCTCACGGCGTGCGCCTCCAGCCCCTGCTTGAACGGGGCGCACTGCGTCAACCTGTACAAGTCCTTCTACTGCGTGTGCCCCAGCAACTGGAAGGTGGGATCGTGGAGTGCTCGCTTGGCTATCGAGCGCACGCGATATCGCGACACTGTGTGATTTAGGAGTGACAATGATGATGGACTTTTTAGTCAATCCACACTCTCTTTCAGGAAGGTCCTGCATTGCGACTGTTTGGGTTTAGTTTTTTTAAAGAGTGGCTTCCTGCTAGATTCAAAATAAGAGTATGTGGAAAAACCGCACCATGCGTACGAGAGGATTACACTCAAAGGTCCGCACATTTGGGTTCATGAACCCGTTTTGCGGCAGTGCCATCTGCTGGTCACCTGACAGCCCAGCGAATTTTAGTTTTTTTTTAATGAGGGCCACAATCCGTTGCGCCAAACGTGCCATGTTACACGCGTGTATGTGATTGGGTAAGGGCTGGTGGAACTTGGTTACAGCGCTTCACTTATAAGTAAACAAGTTCAAATGCGAGTCACGAGTCGACACTGCCTCGGGTTTATAAAATTAATATCAATTGGTGCAATGTCAACAGTGGATGTTTTCTAGATACAGTCTATTGGGCCCTGCCATATTAATGTGGAATTACCACAATTGGCTTATGGCCACCCATCGAGATGAGAAATAACCCATTGCTCAATTGAGTTGAGAGAGAGACTCTATAATGGTGTGTATCATATACGTAAGTTGCAGAGAGAGCGTGGAGACGATGTAATTAATTATTAATAATACAAACAGGAACTACGTTACACTTTAATTGTAATTATTAACATCGCTGTAAGTGGTGGCTCAGTCGCACATTTCTTCCATTTTCAAGGGAGACTTGTTATTAAAAATGAAGAAGATATTTTCTCAAAAACGACAAAAACGCTAATAATGATGGCGATGCTTCTGGCTCTGCCCAGAACCATGCTGTCATGTTCACATTCCAGCCAGAGAGCTTCTCGCGAACGACCGACAGCACTTCCTGCGATGCGTTTCTGCGGCCGTCTGGAACGCTCTTCCTTCCGATATTAGAGAAGCCACTGGAGCTACGCACTTTTAAATCCAGATAGAAAATTCATCTCTTTAGAACCGCTTTTCGTGTCTAGTTTGTTGTCCTTTCCCCACACCTCCGATTAGCACGGCTGGCTACGTACGGTGCAAAAGAAGTTCAATGTACATCGAATATATGTATACATGCGATGGTATAAGCAGGCTGTGAAGGCGCTTACCAATTGCGTTCACGCCGCAGGGCACGCGGTGCAATGAGGACGTGAACGAGTGTCAGATCTACGCCGGCACGCCCATGGGGTGTCAGAACGGAGGCACCTGTCACAACACCCCCGGGACCTACAGGTGATGTCTCACGCCACTCGATTATAATCCGTGCCTCGCAGCCTCTCCGGGGCTCGTATCTCCTCCAAACCGAGGCAGACGAATGGATGGCAGTGCAGAGAGATTCGTGGTACGATTGGAGTGCAATCGGGGTGATGCCGTTTGTTGCAGACGTTCGCGGGTTCGAATACGGCAGGCCGCCCTGGTTAATACTGCGGGTGTGCTCACCACAAATAAACGCCATCCGCTTGATTGAAGATGTTAGACATCCCTTGACGTGATTTAAAACCAGTGAGCCATTGCGCAACGGCGTGGTGGTCCAAATTTATCAGGTTTCAAAATGCAACCGAAAATGAATGGATTTGGATTACGCGTAAAATTCTTCACCAAACTATTGGCAGACTAATGTCAGTGCTGAGTTACCTTGTGCCACACAGGGATCAGCTGCCACTGGGAGTGCCCTTTGAATATTTGATATGTGAGGTCATTATGAGTTGCTTAAGCACATAAGCAAACGCCATGTTGAAAACTACTGGACATCTGTCAAAAAGAGAGCTTCATCGCTGATCGGATTCCTCCAGTAAAAACAAATATGCAGATTCTGAAAAATATATATTTCTATTCAGATTAAGAATAACCCCTGCCACGAGTCGAGAGGTAACACCCCCACTACCCATTGTCTGCTCTAAAGCCCATCACTGCTTCGTGGTGTGCGTTCAAACCTAAACCTGCTCTACACTCACCCCACCCCCCTTGCTCTACACTCACCCCCCCCCCCCTTGCTCGACACTCACCCCACCCCCCCCCCCTTGCTCTACACTCACCCCACCCCCCCTTGCTCTACACTCACCCCACCCCCCCCCCTTGCTCTACACTCACCCCACCCCCCCTTGCTCTACACTCACCCCACCCCCCCTTGCTCTACACTCACCCCACCCCCCCTTGCTCTACACTCACCCCACCCCCCTTGCTCTACACTCACCCCACCCCCCTTGCTCTACACTCACCCCACCCCCCCTTGCTCTACACTCACCCCACCCCCCCTTGCTCTACACTCACCTCACCTGGAACCATCACCGCAGCTGTTCCTGCATGCCCGAGTTCACGGGTCCTCACTGCGTCACCAAGTTCGACGACTGCCAGGCCGGCTCGCAGGCGCTGTGTGTGCACGGCGTGTGTGTAGATGGCGTCAGGATCAACCCCAATGAGGTAGCCACACGGACACACGCAACAACAACCGCCATTTTCCACTAAGTGGCGGGGACGTCACCACGACGCTTGTGCTACACGGACACACACATACAGACTCACACACGCACAGACTCACACACGCACAGACTCACACACGCACAGACTCAGACTCACACACAGACTCACACACAGACACAGACTCACACACAGACACAGACTCACACACAGACACAGACTCACACACAGACACAGACTCACACACGCACAGACTCACCCACACACACACAGACTCACACACACGCAGACGCACACACACATACACAGACGCACACACGCACAGACTCAGACTCACACACGCACAGACTCGCACACAGACTCACACACACACATACTCAGACTCACACACACAGACACACACACTCACACAGACGAAGATCCCCCCGTGTACCCTATAATAGGCTGTAGGGGCAAGTGCTGTTAGCGAGCGCCTATAAAAGCCGGCACGGCGCATGGGTGGGTGGCCGACACCACGCCCGGCCGCATTTGTCTCCCCAGTGGCGATGTTTACACACCGCACCGGTTACTCTTTTAAGGCTGAGTCGACCTAGGGGAGGCCCAGGTACCGCTTCAAATATTCGTCACTCGCGTCGGGGAACCCAAATCGGGTCGCCAGGTCCCCCGCGCAGCTCGCTGACCGTACACAGACAAAGATCCCCCGTCTAGCCTTAACAGACTGTTTGGGGCAAGAGCTGTGAGCGGCAAGGTCGGACTTGCCCCCCCCGCCGCCCCCCAAACCGCTCCGGCTCTGTTCACGCGCCTCTTACCCCCCCCTCTCCACGTCCCCCACCAACCCCTGGCGACCCCCCACCCCAGCCCCGGTTCGAGTGCATCTGCGAGGGCGGCTACACGCAGCCCGGCGCGGGGGGGAGTCCCGCGTGCAGCGCCGACCTGGACGAGTGCGCGCAGCCCATCCCGCCCTGCTCCGCCAACCCTCCCGTCAGCTGCTTCAACACCGTGGGCTCCTACTACTGCGGCGCCTGCCCCAGCGGTGTGCGACAAAACCCTGGCGCACACACACACACCAGCAATAACAACAACACACCAGCAACAACAACACACCAGCAACAACAACAACACACCAACAACAACAACACACCAACAACAACAAACGTCGTTCGCCCACTAAGTGGCGGTGACGTCGCCTCGGCGCTTGTGCCAGGCTAGGTGCACGTTGAGGTTCTGACACACACACAGATAAAGATCCCCCCGTATAGCCTTAACAGACTGTAGGGGCAAGCGCTGTTAGCGAGCACCTATGAAGGCCGGAACGGTACACGAGGGAGTGGGTGGCCAACACCACGCCCGATCGCCTTTGTCTCCCCAGTGGCGATGTTTACACACCACACCAGGTAATAATTTGAGGCTGAGTAGACCTAGGGGAGGCCCAGGACCGGTTCAGATAATCGTTACTGGTGTTGGCCGTGAGCGAGAATCGAACCCGGGTCGCCAGGTTCGTAGAGGAGCGTAGCGCTACCCAACCACCCCCACTGTACCTCGTAGGACAATACAATGCGTTACAGTATTAAACTATGATGAGGATAGACACATCTTAGTAGGTTACTACTTTATGGTTGCAAATGAAGTGCTTAATTCATTAATTTGCAAGGGTGAAATTACAATTATAGCAACATCAATCATCAACACCGCACAGCGTTCTTAAACATTTCGGCCTGCACCTCTCCCGGATATTTATATTGTGATGAGACGGAGTCATTCACACAGCACTCTATATATGTTTTACTCAGTAAAAACATAGATATTTTGACTTTCATACAAAAGTACATCCCGACAGATCCCAACAGGTGACACAAAACAGTAATTTATCAATTCACTGCAGCAGGCCCAGTGACACAGGGAGCCCCCTCTTGTGTTGATGAGAGGCAAGGAACATTTGTTCCCATGTTATTCCGAGATATTTACTTCGCACTGAAGCTAAACAAAACCTTTTGTTTATTTTACCAGGTAAGGCCCACTGAGCTATAGAGCTCTTTTTCAAAAGCAAGCTGGCCACAAATGACAGCTCAACGTAGACATTAATAGCATCCAAAGACTCCAGGGGAAAAAACGGAGAACCCGCGGAAAAATCCACGCGACCACGGGGAGAACATGCAAACTGCAAATATACAGCAGCAGGCATCAGAGTTGAGATCAAACCCACGGCCTCCTGTATACCAGGCGAGGTAGTTAACATCTCACCGCCGCGGCAGTGAGCGCGCTGCTGCTCTGCGATCCTTCCCAACGGGACTCTCCATCTCACCACACGACGCCCACGGCACAATTAGAATAAAAATGGGAACACGATAAAAAGTCGTTAGGGTGCCATCGTTGGCATGTGTGTTGATTTGTTTGCAACGTGACGGTCATTTGCCTCGTATTGCGAGGATGCAGGCTGGCAGGGAAACGGCTACAGCTGCACGGATGTGAATGAGTGCGCGATGGGAAACGGGGGGTGCTCCACTGTGCCGCCCGTGCAGTGTCTCAACACCATGGGCTCGTACCACTGTGGGCCCTGCCCCTCCGGTAGGTACACTCCACAGCGGCAACACACACACGCACACACAATAGAGTCTCGCGAACTGCTGGCGAAAAGTGCCATCGCCGACTATTGTACGTACTCAGGGTGGCATAATACGCAATAATTGGCGTGGCCGCAAACAGCACCCGGCAGCCTTTGTGTCCCAAGTGCGTCTATTTGCACACCTTGCCGAAATGTCATTGAAGGCTGAGCCAACTTAGAGGAGGTGCAACTGGTGTTAGCCGTGGCGAGGAATTCAAACCGAGTTGCCGAAAACCACCGCTCGCGCACACAAAGCCACTTCGCGTTAATCGATATTTAATTACGACGATTTAAACGGTCGCAATGGGAGCGCAAGACAGCTGGGGGCAGCGTTTTCTCGGGGTGCGTGCGGCATAATGCGACGGAGCGGCCGCGTGTGTGTGTGTGCGCGTGTGTGTGTGCGCGTGTGTGTGCGCGCTCGCGCGGGGGCGCAGGCTACGAGGGCGACGGGAGGACGTGCACGGCCGTGGAGGTGTGCTCCATCAACAACGGCGGCTGCCACTCGCTCGCCACCTGCACCGCCGTGCCAGGTGAGCCGCTCTCGCCGGCGCGAGGCGACGGGGAGGAGACGCGCGGTCTTCTGAGTTCGTTCATCGTTTCTCCCGTCGAGCTGTCTCGCCGCAGGCGACTCGACGGCGTCTGAAGATGTCCCGCACACTTGAATTACAAGCGGCCGCGGGGGAACCTAGAGTCTGAAGCGGTCGCAAGCGTGCGCTGGCACTGAAATTAAGCCAAGAAGCGCACGTGATTAAGCTGCAAAGGCCATTTAAAAAAATAACGCAGGATTCTCAAGTGCACTTTGAGCCGCGTGCGATTGGTTGCGCCTGTGGTCTGGCGCCTTCCGTAGCAGCGATTGGTGGATCATCGCGCCCACCGGAGTGCGATTGATTGTCGTTAAACAAGATCGCGTTTTTTTTTCGATTTCGTTCCGGAATCGATCGGCCGCGGGGACGACGTGAACCCATTAAGCACAACGCGTACGACTAAACAACGCATTGATTCTTCCGCGTGCAATTTGACGCAGTTCTCGCGTGCCTAAAGAGTCGACGCCAATCGAGGGATCGATGCCCGATTCATTCCGGCGACAGAGTGCGAGCACTCGAGCGGATCGCTTTACTTTCAATCAAACACCAAAAGTCCGGCGATTAACAAAAAGCGGCTCTCATTAAAGCGCTCTCGAGTGGCACGCGTGCGCTTAAGAGCGCATTATCTGTTCCTCGGACGTACCGATACGCGAATTTGGATCTCGTCAGGATCAGCGGGTGACCGCTGCCAGGTCAGTGTGACTCTCAGTCAGCAGAGTGTCGCTTGAGTCAGCGGCGCATCAATAGGTAGCCGCGTGTGTGTAAATCAGCTTGAACAAAAACACCGCCGACGACGAAAAAAGATTGCTCACTTATGCAACCAAGAGCCCAGCGGAGACGTTACTTGCGATCTTGTCTCCTTTTCTCATGAGCACGTTGGTGGCAGAATCGTAGACACCCTGGCGGGCGTTAGGATGGGCTGGTAGGTGGGGGGGTGCAGGAGTTTTCATCAAAATGGCTTTGCATTTTACGACCCCCCAAAATGTTTGCTCGCTGGTGATGAGCTTCGCCGTGGGAGATGATTTACCACAATGGGGTTACTCATGAATCCGTCTGATGTCAGCTATTGCTGCGGACTTTGAAAAAATCCTGAATAGATGATGAGCGGGTAACTGGAAAAAAAACTGAGCTGTGCATTTTTAAAAGCAGCCAATCCACCGACTGATTTGACAATCGCACAAATGAAGAAGACATGTAAGGATTTAAATATAAATTGGTTTTCCTTCACGTTGCAAAAGTAGCAGCACATTACATTTGTGCCATTTGCTTAATGAGAGCACAGTCTGTGTGAAATGTACAAATATATCACCTGAAAACTGAAATTGGATCCCTGCAGTCACGAATACTTCAAATCTAGATTGAAATTGGTCTCGCACCGCATTCGAAAAAAAATGGCTCTAGTCAAGTTTTGTTGCTGACCCCTGGTCTAGCAAATGGAATGTGTGTCTCGTGTTCCCACTCAGTGGCTGGCATGAGTCAACTTTTGGCTAAACACTTGGGTCACCTGGGCCTATGCCCAGGTGTCGCACGCTCTCGGGCGAATACAGAACACGACGTGTCTGCCCTGGTGAGCGTGCCGCAGGGAGGGAAATGCTCGTAGACCATTCGCTGTGTTCAAATTAAGCCCAGAATGCATTGCAAAGGCAAAGACGCCTCATGTAGCCCCATCGAACGGTGGGGCAAGTGCTGCGAGCGAGAAGCTTGTGAAGGCTTGCACGACGGCCTACGAGGTGCCGGTGTGGTCAGCAGTAAACCCGGCTGCCTTTGTCTCTCTCGTCAGCGATTACTAAGGCCGAGTCAGCCTCGGTGGGGAGAGCCCACTATCGGTTCAGTTATGACTTGGGATGTCCCTCGCCACCGATGTTAGCCACGGCCGAGAATTGAAGTCAGGTCACCAGGTTTATAGCGCAATGTGCTCGGTAAGAATAATCATACTTTCATTTTATATAGTGTCATTCATGCTACGAGCCCGGTGCGTTACAAAACGCACACAAAGACGGACACTCGGATGACACACAAACACCGATATACAAAACGCACACACACACACGGACACACAGACACGGACACACACACACACACACGAACACACGGACACACAGACACGGACGCATAGAAACGGACACACACAAACACAGGCCCCTTGGATACGGGCCATCTGAGCGCTTTCAAAACATTCTCAAGCGCCCGCACAGAGCAAGACATTATTGACGGGAGCGACGCGATCTTGGCTAATGCCGACGACAACAACGCGATCAGCGCTCACTGACACGCACGCACCACACCGGTGAAGACCGTGCCATGGAATTCCAAATGAGAACGGGTAAAAAGGGTTTAAAGTGGCCTTTTTTCCATTCGTAACGTTCATTTTGGTGGTTGGTCATTTGCATGGCGCTTGCATGGGGAGAAGAATCTTGGAATCCACGTTGGTTAAAGATTTGCAAAGCATCGGACACTTTGAGCCAGTGTAACGCTTGTGCCGAGGGGTTCCGATGTTTTGTTTATTGTGACTCAGCATAATACGGGGGGGGGGGGGGTGAAGCTGTCCCCTTGATGTTGAGAGGTTTCATGCAGCGTTTCGTGAGCGCCACTCGCGGTTCATACAAAACTGCAGCTCAGCCGCAGCAAGGCGTGAACGCGAGCGGTGGGCGATTTAGACGATTACCAACGATGCACAGCTGTAAGGGTGGGGGGGGGGGGTGATGGGAGCGGGGGGGGGGCAAAAATAAATGAGGGCTGCAACTTTGCAGATAAGTACAAATACACGGACAAACACACACAGAGAGAGAGAGAGCGAGAAAGTTTAGAGAGACGCAGAGAGACAGAGACGTGGGGATAGAGAACGCGACCCCTTCACCGCCGATGACCGCTGTGATTACAACACGTTTTGTATGGATGGATGTTGAACTTTTTTCGCACCGTATGTAGCCAGCCATGATAATCGGGCACCCTATGTCGACCCCGTTCAGAACCGTTCACGCAATCGAGAACGCGCGCGCTATTCGCTTCCGTGGCTTAAACCAACTACGCTTCAACTTGACGCACCTCGATCCTTCATCTCGCGTGTCACCCCCCCCACCTCCCCATGCGCTGTCCCCATCACGATGCCGTTACAGGCAGCTCTCTGCCCATCTGCACGTGTCCGCCCGGCTACCTTGGGAACGGCTATGGCCCCAATGGCTGCGTGGCGAGCGGTGGCAACTGCAACCCCAACCCCTGCGTGCACGGCCACTGCATTGTGAGTTCCGCCTCGACCGTGGCGCTCGCGACGCACGGCACGACGCACGGCACGACGCACGGCACGTTCACGTTGTGAGAATTTTGTCGGTATTAGCCTCGCTAATGGGCCCCGTAATGTGGAAGTGGGAACTCCACATATTTGGTTCCCAGAGGCCAACTTTGCAGCTGTGAGCATTAGTGCCTCTAGTGTACTGATGAGTCCTAATGAGGACGAAACCTGTCCACAGTTGTCCACGTCTGTTTCACTGCTGCCTGTGAGTCGGACACATTTGCTCGAGTTTAATTTGAAGGCGATCTATAAGACGTGTGGAGCACGATGCACTCCTGTGGGACCTGCTGATGTTTTATTTTCTGCGTAATGCACAAAGGCTGAGTGCGATCGACACGTTTTTGAGTGGTGTTTGAAAGCGTCCGTGTCGCAGCGAGCGCTTGAGTGATTCCCATCGCAGAATCGAGTGAGGGATCGGGCTTTTCCGACACACTCCGGCTGAAACGTTTTGCCCACAGCATGTCAGATATTCGTTTTTTTTTACGTGGCCATGAGTTTGCAGTATGATAACAGATTACTGAATATGTGCGTAGCTTTGAGTGTTGCACCCTTCACGTGTGTGGATTTCTTGAGGAATTCCAGTTTCCTTTCACAGTGGACAAACATCCCAATGTTAAGATACAGCTCCTGAAAATTAATCTTGAAGCTCAGCAATGTTTTTCTGGGTAAATAAAAGTGTGTTCAGGCTTCCTGTAAAAAAACAAACACATCGGGCAGTGTTAATCTTTACTGGACTAAGACAATAGCGGAAGCTGCACATTCACCTGGCAGAATGCTCATGCAGTGTACCCTCCCTTTACCGTTGACAATTATCCAGTCTAAAACCTACTTGACGTACTGCTCCATTCTGGCCCTGCAGCGTGGGTGAACTCACCTTAATGGCTTCATCATTGCCTGAGTCACTAAAATCGTGCCACCGGGTCACTGGATTCCAGTCGAAGAGAAGTTTGATTTAATATAGCGTCTTAAGCGGAGGCATTGAGCTGCCCGGTGTGCGCATGCATGTTGAATTTCCCGTATCATACATGGGACGGATTAGCACCTCGGTATCTGTGACACGGGACAGAATAAGTGACAATAAAAACAGCGCACAGATCCGACCGCTTTCGAGACGCGTACGGAGAGCGGGACGTGCGGGAACATGCGCGAGGAGTTTGTAAGCCAGGTGCGACGACACACGGGCGTTCCACCACATTTGTTTTTTAATATATGTTTTTATATTTCAGTAGGAGCCGAGTACAGAGCACACATTCAAACGCTGTGCTCCTGAGTTTAGAAGAGAAAGAGATCGGGCTCGCTGCGTCCCACCTCTTCTTTAGGCGTTACAGCGTAATTTTCCGCCAGATCATAAGCGGCGTGCCGAAAGTTGCCGACATACGTGGGCCCACGTGTGGGTGTGAAGCTGCAGTTTTCGTCCGGAGTTTAGTGCCAGCCTTGCCCGGAGCCATGAGTGAACTATTTTTAATAGCTTACACACAGAGAGCCCAAGCCTTCAGACTCCCGCACAGCGGTGTATCAGATATGTTCTCTCCGTGGCAAATTGAATGATTGCTCGGCATAAAATGTTAAACTTTTCTTTTTTACCAGCCACCCGATGTTCTTTGACAGTATTTTTTACTTTTGAAATATTACTCAATTATTTATATAAATATGCGTACTCGGCATACCTGAAGTTTAGATACGGCTGCTACACAGCAGACTGCAACCAAGTCATCCTAAATGTGGCCCAATCTCGTCGGATCCTGGAAGCTAAGCAGTGGTGAGCCTGGTTAGTACTTGGATGGGTGACCCCCAGGGCTTGCCAAGTGTACTCTGGGCCTGCGACGTGGTCACGTGATGACAGTATTGACGATTAACCCCGCATATCTATTTGTTTGCCATAGCGATTCCAGTTACATTTACAGCTTTCGATAAACATCTGAAAACAGCACCCTTATTAAAGGAGTCTTGAGTAAATCATTTTCATCATGATTATACAGCTCTGCTGATGTCACGTGGCATAGATTCCACATTCCTATGGCGTGACCCACTACCAGTTTCTCCTCTATTTCATTGGAGTATCAGAACACTTCCAAAGGGTGCGCACGTTCACCGAGGGAGATGAAGCGACGAATTCAGCTCACGCGACGGATCGTTCCATCGCGTGACCGTGAGAGACAGCGACGGCTTCGGGCAAGGCCTTCACCCTGCAGCGGATTGACCACGGCTCACTGACGATGACGACGACGACCCAATCAAAAAACCCATCGTGCCGACACGCGTGCGGTGCGTCTCCTCCCCTCTCGCGCACACAGGAGCAGACCACGGGGTTCGTGTGCGTGTGCGAAGCGGGCTGGAGCGGCACCATCTGTAACCAGAACATCAACGAGTGTGCCAGCAGCCCCTGCCTCAACGGGGGGACCTGCGTGGACGGCACCGACTCCTACACCTGCACCTGCACCAGCAGCTGGACCGGCACCAACTGCCAGACGCCCACGCAGGGTACGGGGTGGGGGGGTCGGGGTCGGGGTGGCCGCGGTGAGGCTGACTGTGGAGCTTTAAAACTATAAACCAAGCTATTTTTTCATACTCTTTGGTTCTTTCGGTAAAGTCACGTAGGTATAAAATAAAGTTAATTAAATCACGACGTTTCGGGCGCAACAATTTATTTTATTTTATGCCTACGTGACTTTACCGAAAGAATCAAAGAGTATGGATCCCTGCAGTCACGAAAACTTCAAATCTAAGCTATTTTTTTCATTTTATTTTACCAGGTAAGGCCCTAATCATCCTCGTTGGTCCTGGAATGAATTACAAACGATATTTAAAACTGGAGAAGATGGGCATCACTGTCTGATTTCAAAACTCTGATAGAAGAAAATGTCATTGACCATTGGAATTGTTTTTAGCGTTCTGTATTGCACTATTTCGTATTGTGTATGTGTGTGTGTATGTGTGTGGTCATCTATTTTTGTTGACTTCTTGCCAGGCCCCCCTCGCAACAGAGATTTTAACCTCAAGGTTTTTTTACCTGGTTAAATAAAGGTTAAATAAAGAAACGGCTCTTTATCAAAAGCGAGCTGGCCACCAATGATAGCTCAACAAAGTAGCCTATCACGTGGACATTGATAGCAGCCAGCCACCCTAAATGCACGTTGATTCCATATGTGGAGGGAAAAACCGGAGGACCCAGAGAAAAATGTACACGATCACGGGGAGAGAGACACCACAAACTCCAAATAGACAACAGACGTCGGGATTGAACCCACGAACCTCCTGTATCGCAGGCGAGAGAGTTAACATCTCGCCACAGTGGTGCCCAGTTGGAATTACTGTCAACACAGCAAACCATCGCCCTCTCCTGCGAAAACCTTGGCAGGACCCTGCCGAAAAACAGGTTAACGGGTGCAATCATAGTAATAATAGTAATAATAATAGCGGGCCACGAGTGCTGACGGTGGGAGAGGTTTGACGTGCACGTGGCGACGCCTGCGCTGTGTGTGCAGTGTGCGGGGGGTGGCTGTCGGGCCCCGCCGGCTCGTTCAGCTACCCCAACACTCCGGGCTCCGAGAGCTACGACCACCAGGTCAGCTGCGCCTGGGTCATCGAGGTGGCATCCAATCAGGTGAGGCGCGCGGGCACCTGCGCGTGCGAAAGGCAAATGTAAACAACAACAACAACAAAGTGGGAACATTTTAATTTCGCCACGCTCTGAAAAAATCGCCCAAATTCCTCGCTTGGTACATACACAGTGGTCGGGACATGAGATGGCTTGTGATTTAATAATAATAATAATACATTTATTGATGTTTTCTTCTAGTGCTACCATTTATCATGTTTTGCCAGTCCTGCGAAATACATTGGCACTTTGAGAACATTGACAGATTTAGAGTGCCTGATTAGTTAAAAAGTGTACAATGATATAATGGTAGGTTTTTACCCTTTTAACTGGTACAAAACTGACACCTTTATTCAAGGCATCATGTTTGCAATGACCACAACACAAGTAGTCAATAAAGCAAACAAAAAGAAGCAACTCTGATAAGGATAATAATATGTACTGTCCTTGAAGTTGATTGGCCCACACCCGCGACGGCTTTCTTTAGAGCCTAGTCCCCATTGGTGTGGGCCAGATGACACCAGAAGGCGTAATCTGATAAGGATTATTATCCTTATCAGAGTTGCTTCTTTTTGTTTGCTTTATTGACTACTTGTGTTGTGGTCATTGCAAACATGATGCCTTGAATAAAGGTGTCAGTTTTGTACCAGTTAAAAGGGTAAAAACCTACCATTATATTTGCCACTGGTAAAAGAGATCTCATAGTGTACAATGATGGTGATGACCACTCAGCCATTCATCCCGTGGCAGTCACTCGAACGACGACCAACCTTGCAGGGAATCAGGTCGTCCTGGGGGCAATCTTGACGACCCTGCCATCCGAATGTTTTGTTCATTTCGATCCACACTCGCGCGCACCGCCGACGCCGGCAATCCCTTTTTCACGCTGACTGGGGGACACCGACCCCCACCCCCTCGAGCGGACGGCCCGCGCAGCGAGCACGGCGGTAGCGCTCAACTGCGGCGCTCACGGCCGCCCACACTTCTCCGTCTTTGCAGGTGGTGCGCATCACGTTCCCGTTCTTCCACCTGGAGGGGGGCTCCACCTGCCAGTTCGACTGGCTGCAGATCCACGACGGCAGCTCCGCGTCGACCCACATGCTGGGGAAGTTCTGCGGGACGACGGTGCCCAGCGAGCTCATCAGCTCGCACAACACCCTCTACTTCTGGTTCCGCTCCGATCACTCCGTCAACGCTGGCGGATTCACCGTCGTGTGGGAGTCCCGCGCGCCCCGTATGAGTCGCACACACGCACGTTCACACGCACGCACGTTCACACGCACGCACGTTCACACGCACGCCGGTTCACACGCACGTTCACACGCACGTTCACACGCACGCACGTAACCCACGCTTTCACGGGCATGCCCAAAAGGCCCCCGTGAGCCCTTGGGGCACCGAAGTGACGGCGCCGTGCGTCCGCCACAGTTTGCGGCGGTGAACTTTCGAACGACTACGGGGACTTCTCATCGCCGGGTTACCCTGGGAACTACCCGCCGAACCGCGACTGCTTCTGGACGGTGTCCGTCTCTCCCGGACGCCTCATCACCTTCGCGTTCGGCGCGCTGCACCTGGAGACCCACCCCGACTGCAACTACGACTTCCTGGAGGTGCGCAAAGCGCTCACGCACCTCGCCCGCGTTGTTGCCGTGGTCTCACGGCGCGAGCGGTCGAGCGTCTCGCGACAACAGACCAAGCAGGACCACCGCAAAAAAACAACAACAAACAAACAACAACAAACAAACAACAACAACAACCGCCGTTCGCCACTCAGTGGCACTGACGTCACCACGGCACTTGTGCCAAGCTATGTGCGCTTTGAGGCCACGTGAAATGTCGAACGCTCGCTGGCGACAGGTCACGGGACAGACGCATGTGCCGTGGAATGACTGACTTAGATGACTGGCAGGACCACACAACAGCCGTCACACACACACGTACCGTGCACGGCCATTTGGGGGCTGTGTTGCTGGGGTTGCGTTGCTGGGGTTGCGTTGCTGGGGTTGCGTTGCTGGGGTTGCGTTGCTGGGGTTGTGTTGCTGAATGGAAAGTGAAGAATGCGGCGTGGGGAGGCCCTCATCCAGCAGTGGATTGACAAAAAGAGCTCTACGTGTAATTCTACCACTACTACCCTATGCATTATCACCACTGTGCTTGTGCCTTGTGTTAGATCGACTCGGACACCCTGCTCCCGTGTCTCATGTCCCCGTGTCCCCGTGTCCCTGTGCGTCTCCCCGCTGCCCGGCGCTCCCCGCGTAGATCCGAGACGGCCTCCTGGAGCTGGACCCCGTGCTGGGCCGCTTCTGCAGCTCGGGGAACCCGCCGCCCGTGCAGAGCACGGGGCCCAGCGCCCTCGTGCACTTCCACTCGGACGCCAGCGTCAGCGACCGCGGCTTCCACGTCACCTACACCACCTCGCCGTGTATGCAGGCAGCGCGCACGTGCACGAGCGCGCAACAACAGGCGTTGTTCGCCCCGCTAAATTGACGGTAGTGTCAGCGCGGCGCTTGTGCCAGGCTAGGTGCACACTGAGGCGAAGGCTCGCTGGCAGGAGGTCACGTGGCAGGCCCAGGTGTTTTGGGTTGACTGCCCGAGATGGCAATTGCACCGCTTTTACTCCCGCCTGCTGTGCTAGCACATACACATACGTGCGCAAATATGCACACGTGTGCAAGCACACACGAGTCCACATGCACGCGAAATCACGTATTCACACACGAATACACCAATACAATTACACACACACACGCGTGTGCACACACTCACACACATGCAGACACGCACATGCACATATAATTCAAGAAAAGATCTCCAATTCAGTCTCACAGATCACAGGGAGCGAGTGTTGCTAGCAAGGATCGAATATTGTTGGCACAGCAGCACACAAGTGGGTGGTGTGGTCGCGAAGATGAGCTCAAAATACAACGTATTATATAAGAAGTGAATATTAGTCTGGGAAAGCCTGTTGGAAGAGATGGGGCTTTAAATGGCATCTTAAAATAGCGATTCAACATATCCATTCGCACACTGCATCAATTGTCATTCAACACGAAGCTCGCCTAGAGCAGGTCATAGACATGTCTGCATACTTACCACTCATATGCATGGCAAGGAATCAAACCCAGGTTGTTTATTCAAATTTAACAAGCACGTCTGTTTTTTTTTGTAGAATAAGCTTTATTTTATCGTATTCTTTGGGTCTTTCGGTAAAGTCACGTAGATAGGTTCAAAGACAAAATAACAAAACTACGACGTTTCGATCACGACACAAGCGATCGTCATCGTGATCGAAACGTTGTAGTTTTTTGTTATTTTTGTTATTTTTTCTTTAAACCTAACTACGTGACTTTACCGAAAGACCCAAAGAATATGAATTCCTGCAGTCACGAAAGCTTTAAGCCAAGATTTATTCAATCGTGTTCGGAAAGCAGACAAAATAATTTCCACCTGATGTCGATAACTGCTCTACCAGGACAAGCCAATTTTAAAACACAAACTGAACAGCAGGCCAATGGCTCCACCCTGTGGCTACTGGGAGTGGGGAATTTTAGTAACTAATCTGTGGATACAATAAAAATCGTCTAAAATATTTGGGATGGATTAATTTGGTTTACATGGATGAAAAAAAAGTAAGGAAGTAAGGGAAATGTCCAGTTAATGAAGATTAAGTAGAAATAAAATAGTACGTAATTTAAATTTATACTTCCACTAAATGTCGTGGGTAACAACTATAGCACAGTTTAAATCACAAAAGAAATTCAATAATCAACATCCATTAAAAACAGGATGTCAATGTCAACGCAGCATCATCATATGTGTACATATCAACAAACAGTAATGCTCCAAAAATATCAATCCTACGTGTTTTTTGTTTTAGTAAACGACCTTTGATTTTTCCAATTACTTCTGAAATTCGATTTCTTATTGGCCAACAATGCCATGAGGCAGTGGTCATCGTTTGTACGATTATGGTGATGATGATGATGGTGGCGATGTTACTGATAAGAGGTAATGATGCTGCCAGTCAACATTTGTCAGTTTGGGAGTCACAACGCAGACATCGGCAGTTTTCGTCTAATTTTTACCGTCTCATCTGCATCAACATCTCTTTTACACAGTTACGTTCGGCTCCATTGGCCTCGAATTAACACTAGCTTATCATTTGCGTAACTAAAAATAGTACATTCTTTCACACACACACGCACACACGTACACAATTCGATTGCCTGTACCATGCGCACACCAATACATTTCAACCGTTACGTGCCCGCAACGTACGCGCCTCATCCACCCACTCTCCCTGACCCTTCTCTAACCTCGTCGTCGCCGCTGCTCTGCCCGTCGTTCGCCCCCCACAGCGGACCCCGGCTGCGGAGGAACGTACACGGACAGCGACGGGGTGCTCATCTCGCCCAACTGGCCCAACCCCTACCCACACAACCGGCAGTGCATCTACCTGGTGCGGCAGCCCGTGGGGGAGACGGTGGCGCTCACCTTCACCGACATGCAGCTCGAGGGGCACAGCAGCTGCGCCTTCGACTTTGTGGAGGTGCGGGGCCCACGCGGTGCACTGAACACACACACGTGGATATGTGTGCGTGTGTGTGCACGTATGTATGTACGCGCGATACGGGAGAGCAGCATGGGCGAGTAGGCAGGCTCTCCAGTCTTGCAGCTTGGTGTACAGACAACCAAGCAGCCACAGATGCACCATGCAGCTCAGTCTACAGACAGCCGACCTGCAGCCGTCTGGAACGCTCTTCCTTCCGATATTAGGAAGAAGCTACTGGAGCTATGCACTTTTAAACTATATAAACAACTCATTTCTTTAGAACTGCGTTTTTGTGTTTAGTTTTGTTGTCCTTCCCCCCGCACCTCTGAGTAGCACGGTTGGCTACGCACTGTGCGAAATCAGTTCGGTATACACCGGCGAAGCCTCGTGTACAGACAACCGCGCAACCATAACATGCGGTTGCTCTGGGTGGGTAGCGTCACGTGGCCAGTCAGAGATTACCAGGAGCACCGTGCTGCATGTGGCAGGGCCTGAAAGGTGAAACATTAAAAGTGACGTCCATAAATTCCCCCGCGGGATCTCGAGACCACCAAGCCTCGTCTCGATGAGAAGAGAGTGGAGCCAGGGTGGTCGATGCCTGTGCACTGTCTCAAGTAACTCTGCAGTTCGGCGTGACCTCTGACCTGGCTCAATTCCCTCTGCCCGACTTAGCGCGCGTTTCACACGCAAACCGAGTGCAATTTTAAATGAGGGTGTTTGGTAAATGCTCAAAGTTGACGTATGTGTATGTCATCAGTTTATCTTCCGATTCCGTTCCGATGACGTACGCGTACGAATCGGAAGTAAAAGGCCATGCGGGAGTGTGGCACGGTTTGGCGCCAGCTATCATAGAGTGTGGTGATGTCGCTACAATTCTCTGTGATGAGTTCAATGTCTTTAAAAACAGTGGCGCTGTGCCTCTCTAAATTAAATTAACGTGAACCGCTTGCGCGTTCCGAGATTCAGCGGTGAATGGGACACCCACCCTGCAACTTGCAGACGTCTCGGTATGGGAAAAGGTTAATAATTTTAAAAAAATACTTCACCCTTTCTGGCATAATACAGGTGTTAAGATGTTAAAACACCCAATAGACACCTATTACAAGGCAGCCAATCGCAGTAACCGCACATACTTGTGGTAAAAAACACATGCAAACGAATATTCTGGTGGTAAAGGATGCATTGCCCTTGAAGATGATTGATTCTGGCAAAAGGGTCACATGGATAGTCAAAAAGTGACACCGCTTTGTGGCATAGGAAGCACCCAGCCGTACCGTGACACATTAACAGGGCACACAGGGTGCAACACATCTTTGTAATTGCAATGCAGTATTGCCAACTTTAACCACAGGCACATAAAGAAATCTGCTGGCAAAGGAAACGGACCAAAAAAAGGAAACGATAATCTTTAAGGTGCACGCACATCACGTGGCGTTTCTTTATGGGCAGAAGCTAAAGTCCGCCTGCTCGTGCGAAGTCGAACATTAAAAAAAACCCGTCCCCCCAGTCGAAGGCGGTAAACTTCACAGAAGAGCCAACACGGTCAGCTGGCGGTAGCGTGGGCCCATAAAAACGAGCAGTTAATCCGTGGAGGCACCTGAGCGGAGACAATTTTTGACGTGAGGCATGTGCTCTGTGGACAATGAAGCCCTCGCGGAAACGAGGGGTGCGGCGATTCACGAATTCGTCATTGTAAATACATTCTCACGATCGGCGCGGTCTGAAACGTCGCAGCTTTATTTGAAGGCCGTGATGCGGATACCCTTCCACTCACAGCTGCGGCCAGCAGTGCTATCACCTTCTGTCGGAGAACGGCCCTGAAACATGATGCCGCAGAACGACCACTGAAGTCAAATCACCACAAGGCCCACGTTTACACCCCCAGGGCAGATATGTCAATGGCCTGCAAAGATCTTTTGTCGCATGTCAATTTAACCGAGTCTCTTCGGTGACCCTTTTATATCCACCAATTAGAAATGTTTGTCACCTGGCATTCAAATCAGGATTTAGCCAAATTAAGTGAAAACCAAATTTAGTTCAACTTCTTTTATTTATGCGCAGTCATCATTGACCATGCCAAGACCATCAACTCACTACACTCTTAAGAACCCAGTTTTTTTTCACGTGCGGATGAAATCCAGCGTCGAACCCCGGATCTCAGCAGTGTTGACTCGGCCCTCTGACCCATTAATCAACGGAAATTTCCTTCGACCCTCCACCCTCTTCATTCCGCCATGTCCACCATGCCCACCGGACCCACCGTGCCCACTGTTACCCACTGTGCCCCACTGTGCCCCACTGTGCTGTGAGCCAGGTGAGGGATGGAAGCTCCGAGTCGGCGCCCCTGATCGGGAAGTACTGCAGCAGCGACATCCCGGCACCCATCACCTCGTCCTCGTACAGCCTGTGGCTCCGCTTCAAGTCCGACCACTCCGTGTCCCGCGCCGGCTTCCGCGCCCTCTACCAAGTCGGTACGAGCCCCCTCTGTCCTGGTTCTGATCGCATGGTCCAGGCAGCAGCTGCTCTTTCCCGTTTCGAAGGAAATAAGCAATTAGATGACGGTAGAGCAATGGATTTCACGTATGCCTATATGTACGCATGTTGCACTTCTTTCGCACCGTACGTAGCCGACCGGTGCGGGGATTGCGTCCACACGGCAACCGCTCATTCATGGGATTGGCCAACCATCCCAATGCAGGATCCTCCTGAAAAATTATTGAGACTCCGGATTTCCTGGATAAAGGGCACACTGTCTGTTATAACGTACAATGTGAACTTCACGAGTCCTTGCACACCTCCGCACTCCTGGTGATCCGTGACCTCTGCATACCCAACCCCTGACCCCCAACGGCAGCGTGCGGAGGCCAGTTCAGCGGAATGGGCGAGATCCGCACCCCGTACCACCCCAACGCGTACCCACACGGGCGCACCTGCGAGTACGTTATCTCGCAGCCGCAGGGCAAGTCGGTGACGCTCAACTTCCTCACCTTCGACATCGAGAACGCCAGCGACTGCAGATACGACTATGTCGAGGTGCTCGATCACTCACTCACTCCCTTGCTCGCTCACTCGCTCGATCACTCGCTCACTCGCGCCTCTCGCTTTTTTGCCCGCTTGCTCACTCGCTCACTCGCTCACTCACTCGCTCACTCGTTTGTTCATTTTCTTTTTGCATCCAAAGTTATACTCCAAGCTTTGTTTAAACGTTACAGTGGTTCACCTGCCCCATTGACGAATGTTCTTTTTAGAATTTTACCGAACCCATCTCTTGCCCACAATTACTTCGCCTTCAACTCGATGACCCCTTCTTGTGTGTGGCGCGTCACATGGCCTAACTCTGACCACCCCCAAAACCCCGTGACCACTTCTCCTCCGTCTCAACGGCGCGTTGCTGAACGTGGCTAACTGCTGGTCGCGTCTTCCCGGGATCAGATTCGGGATGGAGGCAGCGAGGACGCCAACCTCATCGGCCGCTACTGTGGCACTGGGCTGCCCCCACCGGCCCAGTCCACGCAGAGCCTGCTCTACGTCAAGTTCGTGACCGACGCTTTGGTGGCCAACAATGGCTTCACGGCACAGTACGACGAGTCCCGTGAGTCCGTCAGCATCGACGTCGTCATCGTTCAAATAATAATTATAAATAATAATGATATCAACGAGTAATGCGCCACGCAGTATTAGCTCGCATTATGGTGAATCAATGAGGTAATGCTTCTGTGGTTCTTTTTTATTTTCAAGAAAGTTGTGATTAAAGATACTTCTTCGAATACAATCAGTCCTTATCATCATCGTCATACGCACATCAACACCACCACCATCACGGCCACTTGGATAATCATTGCAAGTTGTGATCTACTTCACGCTACGTCAAAACAGCCAAGCTGTCTCTCAAACCATGAGCCAAGGACGTCGTAGAGATTATATTTGCCTTCTATAACAGGGACACTCCGTCATTAGGATCCACTCTCTTCGTGGCTCGGAATCATCTCGTAGCTCAGTTAAATTCGCGTAATTAAAATGTAACATTTGGGTCCAAACTTTGCACGGAATGTTTATGAAAGAAGATCAGTCAGCGGTTGACATTACATCGTTTTGTGGCTTTGTATCCTGACGCTTTGTGCTACTCTTTGCCGCGACACGACATTTGAAGCCCCCGTAATTTTCCGTGAGCCCAGTGCTGCACTGGAACTCTCAGCGTTAATGTTCAGCAGTCGCTCGCTCCCCCCAGATGTTTGACATTCGCCAACTAACTACCTCCTATACGCTGCCAAGCCTGGTGGTGCCCATTCAGACGCTGTCTTTCCGACAGACCTGTTGTTCACCTGAGGACGGTTGCTTGCGTTGTGGCCGAAACGTCGTGAGAATTATTTTATTATGTTTTATTATTATTTTATCATTTCCCTTCTACGTGACTTTACCGAAAGAACCAAGAAGATAACAACCTCCTGTCAACCGCTCACCTCCACCGCTCACCCTCTCTCTCCGTCGACCACCCCCTCCTCTCGCCTTTGCCGCGACATCAGCGTGCGGTGCCACCTACACGGCGCAGCAGGGCACCGTGTCGAGTCCCAGCCACCCGACCCCGTACCCGCACGGCGCCAACTGCACGTGGCACGTGGCGGTGCAGCCCGGCTTCATCGTGCGCCTCACCTTCACCACCTTCACGCTCGAGTACCACCAGAACTGCGCCTACGACTACGTGGAGCTCTACGACAACAGCACCACGGCCAGCGAGAGCCTCATCGGAAGGTGCGGCGGGGGCTGGGGAGGGATGGGGGGGGGGGTGGGGGGCTGGGGAGGGATGGGGGGGTGGGCGAGGGGTATGGAGTTCGGTCCGGCGACGCGGAGCCTTGCGCCCGCGTCATCGTCGTCATTGTCATCGGCGTCATCGGCAGCGGCATCATCGTCGGCGACATCATCGTCGTCGGCGTTGCTGTGTCTTGTTATATAAATTTGTTATTGACATCAAAAAACCCAGAATACAAAGTAGACTTCAAAAAGAGGGGGAACAAAACAGCTAACAGATAACGTTTGTAACAAACTTGAACGTAATCCACCCTCAAAATTAGGGATTCCTCGGGGGCGTCTAGGCCCGCTGCCCTTTCGCAGAAGAGGTAACGATCAGGAGCGGTGTATTCAAGAGGAAGGGGAAGAATGGGAGGGGGGGGGTAAGGAATAATGGAACCAAACAGAACCAGAAATAAAATAAATGCGTCATCGTCAGTCTTAATCATCGTTATCGGCCGCAATCATCGCGACCATCCGCATGATCATCATCATCACCCCAGCGCTCTCTTTTGATCACCACGTGCGTAATTATCATCGTCGTGAGCAGCAGCAACATAATCAGCAGCAAAATAAATGCTGGTCATCATCACCATCTCATTTATTAAACAATAATATATGTATTATGTACACAAGCAAGCTTCAACAAATCTCATAACTTTTTCAGATCGGTCTTATTTGGGATATTCGGCCTCTTCCTTGCTGTAGCTCTGTATTGTAGGAGGAAGCTAGAATTCCCTGATAAAAATCAGGAGAAAACGTCACACCTGCAGAGATGAAAGTGAAGCGAAAGTTCCTATACTTACCCCTGACTGCGCCGACAGCTGCCCAGCGATCGCTGAGTTCGAGGGCCCGCTGTGACCTGTTACCCGCACCACGTGTGTGGTGGCATGTCGTGTGTGTGGTGGCATGTCGCGTGTGTGGTGGTGCGTGGTGTGTGTGTGGTAACATGTCGTGTGTGTGGTGATGCGTGGTGTGTGTGGTGGCATGTCGTGTGTGTGGTAACATGTGGTGTGTGTGGTAACATGTCGTGTGTGTGGTCATGTATGGCGTGTGTGGTGGCATGTCGCGTGTGCGGTGGCATGTCGTGTGTGTGGTGGCATGTCGTGTGTGTGGTGGCATGTCGTGTGTGTGGTGGTGCGTGGTGTGTGTGTGGTAACATGTCGTGTGTGCGGTGGTGCGTGGTGTGTGTGTGGTAACATGTCGTGTGTGTGGTGATGCGTGGTGTGTGTGGTGGCATGTCGTGTGTGTGGTGATGCGTGGCGTGTGGTAACATGTCGTGTGTGTGGTGATGTGTGGCGTGTGTGGTGGCATGTCGCGTGTGCGGTGTCGCGTGGCGTGCGCCCATCGCAGGTTCTGTGGCCGCTCGGTGCCTCCCTCCATCACCACCACCACCAACGTGCTCACCATCCTCTTCGTGGCCGACGCCAGCATCAGCACCGAGGGCTTCTCGGCCTCCTACGTGGCACTCAACGCCTCCACAAGTGAGCCGCGAGCGGTGCCGCTCCGCGCGAGTTCGAACGCGGGATCTCGGGAGCAGCGGCTCGGCTCTCTGACCCCCCTGAGCCGACCGGCCAACTCGTGCCGATGATTCCTAATGACGGCGAAGCTGGTATAACCACAGCCGTGAGAGTCACCTCGCTGACAAAACTCGATGGACTTGTTCTAAAAATTAAAAGTTAAGCGACCTTCTAAGTTAACTTCCTGATCCCTTAAGGGTATGTTTTCATTTTGTGTGCGTTGTGTAACGCGCGGACTTGTAGAGTGGCACGTATTTCACACACGTATTGCTCACGGGAGCTGCACCAGATATTTCTTGAGTGTGATGTGAAAACAAATCTATAGCTTTTTTATTTTCTAGAAAGCAAACACAATACCCCCGTCTCAACCTCTCCACTCTCACGGTGCCACCTTTCACTCTCAAGCCATCGACGGGCCACTGATATGCACTGCCCGGCTTGAAGGGGGTCTGACAGTGTGTGCAGGACTTATTGAGTCAAGTCAATGCCCCCCTTTTGGAATGAGCGCAATGCCTTATTTATAGTGTCGGTAGTTTACATACGTTGTGTTTTTTTGGCATTGACGGAAGAAGGCACGCAACGATCTGCCGTTGTGAATGATGTCACCTTGTACTTCTGCCTTCATTGCAGTTATCACGCTTTAATGATGATCGCGCTCACCATGCCCGCGTCGGATAATCCAGCTTGCGAGAGTTGAACCTTTATGCAAAGCGTCCGCAACCGATGTCCTGTTACATGATGGCGAAGACATTGGACAAAACTGTCGAGATAAGCAACAAGATAAACGGAATGGAAACATCGGCAATAAGAGTATTCCATTCTTGAATCAATTCCTGACCCCAGAATCAGACGATTCATACAATGGCTATGGGGGAATAACGTATGTTGACGTATGTTGATCTTTTTTCACAACACATTTTACATAAACAGCAGTTCTAAAGAAATTATTTTACAATTTAGATTATTTTAAAGTGCTTAGCTCCAGTGGCTTCCTAATATCGGGAGGAAGAGCGTTCGAGACACCTGCAGAAGCGCGCTTCTGAAAGTGCGCGATACGGTGACCGTCTTTGTTCGATGGTGAGCCGAAAGCGGCTGTGAGGATGACCAGAGTTTGCATGATGGTTTGTGTTCCTTGACGCGAGATTAGCAAGGTCACCATCACGATCAATGGGCAGATAGCCTGGAGGTGACCACTGCACATTTCGTCATTTGTTTCAACTTTCCTCTGTCTTGTGCCACTATGCTCAAGTACTGCCACATCTTTCTGGCAGCAATCTCCAATTTCGTCGTGAAGCCATTCTTTGTTAGCTCTCCCTCTTTTTCCGGTTCCTTCCAGCAAGGTACTGTGGTTCATTTGTGGCACCACCTTATCTCCATATATGTGTCTGTTCAAAATGTTTAGCGTACTTCCCGACATGCAACAAACTTGAAATTTGCCATGTGGGTACCTTCCAGACTGTACACCATGCAAAAATAAAAAAAAATACACTTTATATTTATTTTGGGGGGGGTCTCAATGATGCATGTATTTTTTGCACGGCAAGTGAGCTGTGACGTCAATCTGTCACGTGACCCGCGCATGTGGAAGCGTAACGCATTGTAGTGTAGTGGTTAGCGCTACGCTGCGCTACGAACCCGGCGACCCGAGTTCGATTCCCGCTCACGGCCACCACCAGTGACAATTATTTTAACCGCTCCTGGGCCTCCCCTAGGTCGACTCAGCCTCAAACGAGTAACTGGTGTGGTGTGTGAACATCGCCACTGGGGAAACAAAGGCGGCCGGGCGTGGTGAATCCAAGTCCCGGGGGGTAGTACAGCTAGTGCTTAATAAAAATGAATCGCACACGTAAGGATAAGCAGCATGGTCTCAGCAGGGAGGAGGACGTCAGGCCAGGCAGGCGAAATCGACTGTGCCCCCCCCCTCCGACTGACGCTAAGCGTGCATCTCCGTGCCGCGTGCAGCGTGCGGACAGGTGTTCACCGACCCGTCCGGCGTGATGACCTCGCCCAACTACCCGGCAAACTACCCCGGCTACCGGGAGTGCATCTACACCATCACGGTGGGGGCTGGCCGCCAGATCGCCCTCAACTTCACCGACTTCCTGCTCGAGGGGCCTGGCAACGGCAACTGTCCTTTTGACTACCTCGAAATCAGGTGAGACATTTCAATTGCAAGCGAACACACGGCCAAGGCGATGGACGGTGTTCCTCTCCTATTGCAGTCCAGAGTCGGTGGTGGAAATTCCACATTGCTGCGGCAGGAGCTTTTCTACCCACAGGACAAGAAATTTTGACTTCCCACAGAGTGCAAATGCAGCCTCGCCACGCGGTGCTCATTTGACTGATGATGATGGCCAAGTCGACCGCTGGTGTCTGCTCATCACGAAGATGATGATGATGTTGAGAGGTTTCCATGGGGCTGGGGGGTCAGAGCATCCATTCGGCACCACTGAGATCTTGGGTTCAAATCTCGGTAGCCACGCATAGTTGAAACCACGAGTTCTCAAGCGTAGCAGGTTGATGGTCTTGGCCCAATCACCAATTGTTGCAGGAAAAAAAAACGTGACGTAAAATTTGAATTTGCCTACAATTTCAGTTTGACCGTCACGCAACAAGTCGTGCAGATGACAGGTCACTTGAAGGTAACTCAGAAGTACAATAGTTAGCTACAAACTCATCGCACTCGTGATGTGATACCTGCTTCTGCTGGCCCATTTTCTCTCAATGGAGTGGAGCACCACTTTAGGAGAATACTAAATGGGTTCTTCATTTTGTGATGCGTCAGAATAATATTTGCATATACGAATATATTGTATACGCAGTCATTAAACACGAAGCGCTTGCCGCAAATGAACCACAGTACCTTGCTGATCTCGTCAAGGAACCCAAACTCCAGTCATCCTCGCAGCAGATTTTATATAGCCATCGAACAAAGACGGTCACCACATCGCGCGCTTTCAGATGCGCTTCTGCGGCCGTCTGGAACGCTCTTCCTTCTGATATTAGGAAGGCACTGGAGCTATGCACGTTTAAATGAAGATTGAAAACTCATTTCTTTAGAACTGCTTCTTGTGTTTAGTTTGGTGTCCTTCCTTCGCACCTCAGATGAGCACGGTTGGCGACCTACGGTGCGAAAGAAGTTCAACATGCGTACGTACATACGGGACTCACGGTACATGCGCCGTTTACAGGAACGGCGGCTACGAGACGTCTCCGCTGGTGGGGAAGTACTGCGGCACGAGCGCACCGCCCCTCCTCCTGTCGCACGGGAACAAGCTGTGGTTCAAGTTCAGGACGGACGGCTCCGTGGAGGCTCGAGGATTCTCGGCTCACTGGGACGGCACGGCCACCGGTGAGCGGGCGTAGCGACGCGGGATCCGGACAGGTCTGGCTCGGTGGTCTGGCTCGGTGGTCTGGCTCGGTGGTCTGGCTCGGTGGTGTGGCTCGGTGGTCTGGCTCGGTGGTCTGGCTCAGTCGTCTGGCTCGGTGGTCTGGCTCGGTGGCCTGGCTCGGTGGTCTGGCTCGGTGGTCTGGCTCAGTCGTCTGGCTCGGTGGTCTGGCTCGGTGGTCTGGCTCGGTGGTCTGGCTCGGTGGTCTGGCTCGATGGTCTGGCTCGGTGGTCTGGGTCAGTGGTCTGGCTCGGTGGTCTGGCTCGGTGGTCTGGCTCGGTGGTCTGGCTCGGTGGTCTGGCTCGATGGTCTGGCTCGGTGGTTTGGCTCGGTGGTCTGGCTCGGTGGTCTGGCTCGGTGGTCTGGCTCGGTGGTCTGGCTCGGTGGTCTGGCTCAATGGTCTGGCTCGGTGGTCTGGCTCGGTGGTCTGGCTCGGTGGTCTGTTTCGATGGTCTGGCTCGGTGGTCTGGCTCTGTGGTCTGGCTCGGTGGCCTGGCTCGGTGGTCTGGCTCAGTGGTCTGGCTCGGTGGTCTGGCTCGATGGTCTGGCTCAGTGGTCTGGCTCAGTGGTCTGGCTCGATGGTCTGGCTCGGTGGTCTGGCTCGATGGTCTGGCTCGGTGGTCTGGCTCGGTGGCCTGGCTCGGTGGTCTGGCTCGGTGGCCTTGCTCGGTGGTCTGGCTCAGTGGTCTGGCTCGGTGGCTCGTGACAGTGGCGGCGGTCTATAGCGTGCAGCCCCGTCAACGTCAAAAGTGGAAATCCCACTATTTTATTATTATTGGTGCCTCGAGAGCCAAAATTGCGCTTGCTATTGTGTCTGCCCATCGTGTCTATGGACAAGTACGACATAGCAAACACGAAATGACAAATACACAAATATTATACATCTGTAACTTGTATTGTACAGCATTTATGCAGTGGGCAAGGGGTGGGTTAAGGGCGAAGCTTTATCGTGTAATAAATAAGTATGCATACCTACTTCTGACACCGTATAATGTTTGCTCACAGAAGCAGCGGTAACTTTAGAGAAACCTTAAACACGGTAAATGACAACCGAGTCCCACGCAGGTCAAGCAAGCAATCGTTCACATGACTGGTAACGACGCCCTCTAGTGAATATTACCTCACACTACGAGGCAACTCGAACGAGAAGAAATCAATCACTTCATTTGCTTTTTAGAAAAAAAAGAGAACATTGGCAACGACAAATGACGCAGTCTCTTCACGAAATATTACAGTTTTTTCTAAAAGCATTGAAGTTCCATATGGTAGTTTTGGGACATCTTCAAAGAACTTGAAATCCTTAAGACATAGACCACCACAGATATTACATTAACAGGGGGGGACATGTGCAGCAGCTACATCCTCATCGTGTCCCTCGCAGGTACCCGGTCATGTTAGCCATGTCCGGGGAAATCAAAGCTGCAGCTCGCTGGCTGAATCGTCATGATCCCGGCCGACACGCGACTCCACACCTGTAACACAATCCGGTGCTTTGACTGCGGGAAGTCGCGTGAAAAAGCATTCACTCAATAAAAATTACATGAACAGACACCCAAAGTCAGTAGCCGCGGTTAAGTTATCGTTCGGCAAGTGAGAGCGATCCCGCCGTTCGTGCTGCGTGGCTCTCTGACGAGCCTTCTGATTGTTACCGTGCGTCGCTCGTCACGGCGTCCGAACAAATGAACACTTTACTGGAGTGAAACACGCGGAGCGGAGAGCGTTGGGAAAAACGCATTCGAGAACCAGGGCACACGCACGCGCACACAACTCGCGTTCGAGTTCACGACCATCCCCCGTGCTCTTGACCAGGCTGCGGGGCGACGCTGACGGGCGCCACTGGAAGCTTCACGTCCCCCAACTACCCGCTGCCCTACACGCCCAACGAGGAGTGCTACTGGCTGATCCGCGCCTCCGCCGGCAGTCGCCTGCGCCTGACCTTCGCCGACTTCCACCTGGAGTCGCACGGGAACTGCGCTTATGACTACCTCGCTGTACGTTTGTTGAATGTTTTTCGCCGTACGGTCGTGATGTCCTACAACGCGGTAGCTGTGTTGCTGAAGAATACCGTGCTATGGAAATCGCGTTATAATAAATAATATATAAGGTTAAGGCACAGTCTGTGATAGCACGTGAGATGCGTACCCAGGCTGAACAAAGATTGAGGCACGTGTGTAGCATTTAGAAGGATCCAGCAGCATCCCAAAGCCCCGTGCGATGATGCTACGACGAGGCAGCGGTACAACCGCTTATTCCTACTCGCGCGACGTAGTTCCGTTCACTCCATCATAAAAGATGCGTTCCCCAATACATTCATTGCGTTATATCCGATTTGCTTTTTGAGAGCGTGGCAAATCCGCCAGCTCCATCTCACTCGAACCCGGTTGTCGCGCCGCGTCAACCCGGCAGCAACTGCCTCAAGCGGCGCGCCCCTCTGACCCGTCAGGTGTTCGACGGCTCGAGCGCGAACTCGCCGCAGCTCGCCAACCTGTGCCACGACGGCATCCCGCCGCCCATCGAGAGCAGCGGCGACCACATGTACGTGAAGCTGCGCACGGACGGCTCCATCAGCGCCGGAGGATTCTTCGCCACCTACACTCAGAGTACGCCGCCGCCCGCCCGCCCGCCCGCCCGGCCGGCTCGCGTGCCGCACTCGCCCGGCCCGTTCTCGCTCCGCTGCTGGATGAAGGCCTCCCCCCGTGCTGGGCCGCACGTGGCGGTTGGTTCGCCGCGCTGCTCAGTGCGGGGGTTGGCGAAGGGGGGGCAATGCGGGACCCGTCAAGACATCACCCGCCGCTGATGTTAGCCCTGGCTAGGAACTGAACTTGTTTAGCCGGGTTTGTAGCGCAATATGCTAATCACTGCAACACGGCTCCACCCCTGATCTCTAGTACGACTTTTTGGGGGTTTTTACCCTATCTCTGGCCACTCTGGCTTTGTAACGTGTAGAGAAATATTTGTTTGGGAATTTCTCGACAAGTGATTGTTTAAGCAGAATGAGAGTCTTGAGACTCGGTAATAATGCACTAATTTGGTGAATATTTAAAGCATACTTATTGCAAGAGTTGCCATTCACTGTGATGCTTTGAAGCCACGCAGAGCCGTACATTGTCTACCACTGGCTCAACGCTGCGTGCAGAGGTGATACCTGCCCGGTGCTCAACTGAAACTGTCGTGTAATTGAAACTGTCTCTTGCCTTGTCCCTGTTTCTACACTCAAACCCCAACGCCAAAACTCCCAACCACCACTCACTTCCACCTCCACACCAACTCCAACAACTCCCGACCGCCACTCACCCCGACCGACCCACCTCGATACCCCAACTGCATACAACCCAACAAAGTCTGCCAGGGCACGGTGATCGTGAACCGCTCACGCGGCCATTTGGAGAGCCCCAACTTCCCCAACGTCTACCCGCACAACAGCAACTGTAACTGGCTCATATCGGCCACCCTGGGGAACACCCTCAACTACACCTTCCTCACCTTCCAGCTGGAGCACATCGTCTTTGACTACGTGGAGGCGAGTGACGGAGGCGCGCGAGGCCACGACGCGGTGCACGATGTTCGGCGACGATTCGCTCGATAATTTGTTTGCATGAAAAACTCTGAACGATTATCTTATTTTTTTTCTGTTGTATTGTATATTCATTCAAAACTCGGTCATCCTCACAGCAGCGGCTTTTGGCGAACCATCGAACAAAGATGGTCACCGCATCGTTGCGGTGCTTTCAAATACGCTTATGTGGCCGTCTGGAACGCTCTTCCTTCCGATATATATTAGGAAGCCACTGGAGCTATGGCACTTTTAAATCATCAAGATTAACAAACTCATTTCTTTAGAACTGATTTTTTGTGTTTAGTGTGTTGTCCTTCCCCCACACCTCCGATTAGCACGGTTTACTACGTACAGTGCGATTTTGTATTTGTTCAAGTAGCCTTTTCAATATTCGTATGCTCAGTCGGTGGCAATCATTATCGATGTAATATATCACCCCCGCTCACGGCTATATGCATTGTCTCGATTCGCAGTCACAATTGTACGAGCGAATCGATTATTTGTATGTCACGGGGGTGACATCGGGGGCCGCACGTCAGGGGTCGCGACTGAAGGCCACCAGAGGCCGCCAGTGGCCTGCGAGCCTTGCAATGAAGCACACTGCTCTCGAGCATCCTGTAGTAGAGGCCCTTCCTCCTGCAGTGGCACAAGCAAGCAATTGCAGGGCCGCACCTTTGCCACCGCTCACCCTCTGCCCCCGTGCGTCTCCACCGCTCACAGCTGTTTGACGGCTCGGACGCCTCAGCGCCGCTCATTGGCAGGTTCGGGGGCACGGATCGACCCCCGGCTGGCCAGACCACGGGCCAGCACCTCTACACCACCTTCGTCACTGACTCCTCCGTCGCTTACAGCGGATTCCAGATGAGCTGGTACCAAAACGGTACGTGCAGGGAGGGAGTGTGCAGGTGGGAAGGGGGGCGCAGGAGCGAGTCCGGGATAGACGGAGGGAACGGTGGAGAAATGAAAGAGAGGGGGTGGGGGTGGGGGGGCAAAGGATGGGGGGGCCGTTTGAAGGAGGAATTGTGGGAGAAGTTGCATGTGCAGTGTGTTGCAGCGATGTGGTTGTTAAACTGCCCTCTACACAATTATGTAATCTACATGAAGCAATGTAATTGCTTGGCTCCCTTGCAAGTCAATTAATTCTCGTGGTACGGGATAGCTTTGGGATTCTAGGTTCGATTCGTTATTTTAGGAGTGCATTGGCGAATGTAGCACCTCCAGTGGCTGCAGGGGTCACGTGAAGCAAAATAGTTGATGCACCTATCATGAACCTAAGAATCGATTTTAAGCGATGAATCAATAAATCATTAGTCCATGTTGTTATCACGCCGTTCTTCGAGTGCATGGCTACCGTGGCGGCGTTAGGTTTCAAAGACAGTTCTAGTCCAGAGTAGTCTCACAGTGCCGGGCGATGTCGCTGTATGGTTTTACCCAATTGAGTGAATCGCGAGCGGTCTTCAAACATTCGTAATTCTGAACGCTGTCGACGCCGCCAACACACACACGCCCTCTCATCAGCACACGCACAATACGCACGCCACGTTGCTGCCCACCGGAAACGATCGCAGCTTCGCTCCCGCCGTGCCCCGTGACGCACGCCGGTCGACCGAGGGCTTCGGAGGCGATGGCTCGGTTGACTCGCACGGAGATGCCTCCGACCCTTGACCTCCTGCCCTGTCGCCCCCGTCTCATCCCCTCACTCCTCGCAGGCTGCGGGGGAGACCTCACGGGACCGAGCGGAGAGTTCAACAGTCCCGGCTACCCGAACAACTACCCCAACAACCGCGAGTGCCTCTGGTTCCTGGAGACGTCGCAGGGCAGCAGCGTGCAGCTCACCATCGACGTGTTCGAGGTCGAGAGCCACCCCGACTGCAACTACGACGTCCTGGAGGTGAGAGGTCGTGCCGTCGTCCACGTCGCGGTTCGCGAGCGGCCACGTCGGCCACACACTCTGGCCTCCTCCCGTTATTTCCTTTCCGTCCTTCGTGCCCTGGAGCGTTCATTCTCCCGATTAGCACGGTTGGCTATACGTGCGGTGCGAAAGAAGGTCAACACACACACATCAACATACGTACATTACTGGTCTGCCCTCCGCTGTTCGTCTTTTATCCATGTTTAAATCGCTCTCTGCCCCTCTTGGCCGATGCACATTGTTCCTTGTAGTGTTTTCACCGGTACTGAAGGTTTGCTTACCAATGATGTTGGAAAACGTGGGATAACTTTTTAGTTGTTTGTGCTTT
This sequence comes from Lampetra planeri, assembly GCF_965212315.1. NCBI lineage: Eukaryota > Metazoa > Chordata > Hyperoartia > Petromyzontiformes > Petromyzontidae > Lampetra > Lampetra planeri. The sequence continues at coordinate 2,442,203 of NC_136108.1, read as the reverse complement.
TTCCTTTGGTGCCATTTCTTAATTTAGTTTATTCATTTTAGATTTTGCTTGGTAGAAGGGTTTTAATTTGCTTGGTATTGGCTGTATATGGGATTTGGTCCTGATACATATATAATGAGTGTACATTGTTGTGGGATGCTATTAACATCAATGACACGATATAAAATGTAAGTATTATTACAAATAATCTTTTAGAAATTCTTACCCCTCCGCTCGTGATCACCGTGCCATTCCACCGTCACTTCTTTGCCACCGTACGTAGCCAAGCATGGTGCTGCTCTCACGCATGACGTGCCTTCTGCTGCCCTTCTCCTGATGGTGGGGGGCACCTTTGTCTTTGCGCCAGGTGTACGGGGGTCCCGACCTGAGCTCGGTGCGGCTGGTCCAGCTGTGCCACTCGCAGCCGGCCGGCCAGCCTCACCACGTGAGCAGCACGGGCAACCACATGATAGTGCGCTTCAAGACCGACGTGTCCGTCAGCAAGAAGGGATTCCACGCCTCCTGGCAGGAGAGGCCTGGAGGTGAGCCCCCCCCCCTCCCCACCCCCCGGAGGGATGTCGGGACGTGGTGAGAGAGGGCATAGAGGTGCTCGTTTGATTGTATTTTTGAGATTGTGCCTTTGTGATTTTCTTTGTGAGATTGCATCGGTGAGATTGCACTTGTGAGATGGTGCTTTTCAGATTGTGTTTGTGAGAGATTAGGTAACCTATTCAATGTGGAAGAAGCAATGGAGGTTTTTAAAGATGTATCCAGGATTTTTCTCTATCTGTCTTGTGTCCATTCCGTTAGAACACCTTATTATTACAATTATTTTACCCAGGAAAGGGTCATTACTTTTATTCCGGGAGGGTTCTGCAGTGGCGTGGTTTGTCCCGTGCTGAGTCATTAGTGTTTGGCTTGCGGGAGGAAAGCGGAGGACCCTGTAAAAGTTTCAGTCGGTGGTTGGCGTGGAAACGCGGCAACCGCGATGGAGTTCGGTGCGCTCAACAGCACTGCAGCGACGACAAAATAATTGCTACTCGGATCAAATCGCGACCGAAAATTGCGACAAGACGTCAAATTGTGGGGGAAGAAGCGGCGGTGGTGAGAGGTGCGAGGGGAAGTGGTGAATCATTAAATGCCTGAAATAAACTTGAGAAACGAAGACGGCATCCCCTGTGCACCAGGTGTTTGCGCTTGTGCTGTACCGCTCTCCAGCGGGTTTTCTCGGGCTGTTGCCGCTCGCTGTCCGGCACGACGTCCGACGTTTCGGCCCCTCCCCGGCACTCGGGAGCGAAAACGTTGGCACGTCATTCTGCACGAAGGCGGGGTACAGCTCGAACACGCGTCGTCGCAGATACCCCCTCCGCCTGGTTCCTTGCAACTTTGTTTCTTTCAACTTTCCCCCGCCCCCACCTATCGTCCCCCATGCCCTCCCTGCCTCCCTCAGGCTGCGGAGGCAACGTGAGCGCCCCGAGCGGAGAGATCCACTCGCCCAACTACCCGCAGCCGTACGGCACCAACGTCGACTGCTCGTGGCTCGTGTCGGTGGCGCGCAACCACCGCGTGCAGCTCGCCTTCAACACCTTCGACCTGGAGACGCACAGCAACTGCAACTACGACTACGTCGCTGTAAGGCTCGCTCAATCGCTCGCTCGCTCAATCGCTCGCTCGATCGCTAGATCACTCACTTGATCGCTCGCTAAATCGCTCGATCACTCGCTCGATCGCTCGCTCGATCACTCGCTCTCGCGTCCATGCCCGGTTAGGCTCTGTGTGTCTAGCCAGGCCACCGTGGCTCCACCATGAATCAATCGCTCTCTCAGTAGACAATGTAACAAAGTGAGAGCCCACCGATACCAATGTTCGATTATGTTTAATTTCGATGACGACGACGGTGATGACAATGATGACGTTGATGATGCTTAGGATGTTTGATATTAACGGCAATTGCAACGACAGCGATGATGTTGATGAGAACAGTGATGTTGATGATGATGACGTCCATTATTTTGATGATTACGAAGATATTGATGTTGATGGTGATTACCGATGATGATGGTGGTCATGGTAGCATCGCTCAGCAGGTTCTTTATAACGGCTTTGGTGTTTAGTTTGTTGTCCTCTGCCCGCACCTCCGATTGCATGGCTAAAACAATTGTAACAAAAATATTTTACCAGGTAAGGCCCACTGAGGTATATAGCCGTTTTCAGAAGCGACCTGGCCACAAATGATAGGTCTACGAAGTGGCTTATCGCGTGGAAAATCTATCGCAGGCAAATGCTCCGATTCTAATTGTGGAGGGAAAACCCGGAGGACCCGGAGAAAAATGTACGCGAACGCGGGGAGAGAGAGAGAGAGAGATAGATACGCGTAAACTCCAGCTACGCAGCAGCAGGCGTCAGGGTCAGGATCGAACCCACGACCTCCTGCATACCGGGCGAGGGAGTTGACATCTCGCCACCGCGGCGGCGCCCCTGCGTCGATGCGTGCAGGTGCACGACGGCAGCAACGAGCACGCGCCGCTGCTGGCCAAGCTGTGCGGCACGGCGCTGCCGCCGGCGCTCGCCGCCACGGGGAACGAGCTGTTCGTGCGCTTCCGCTCCGACGGCAGCGTGCAGCGGCACGGCTTCAGCGCCTCCTTCAGCACCGGTGAGCTGCGGCACCGTCGTCGTCGTCCTCGTCGTTGTCGTCATGAACATCAACACCATCGTCACCGTCGTCATCAACACCATCGTCACCGTCGTCGTCAACACCATCGTCATCAACACCATCGTCACCATCGTCATCAACACCATCGTCACCATCGTCATCAACACCATCGTCACCGTCATCATTAACATCATCGTCACCATCGTCATCAACACCATCGTCGTCATCAACACCATCGTCACCGTCGTCATCAACACCATCGTCACCATCGTCATCAACACCATCGTCACCGTCGTCATCAACACCATCGTCGTCGTGGTTATCAACATCAACACCATCGTCACCATCATCATTAACATCATCGTCGTCATCAACACCATCGTCACCGTCGTCATCAACACCATTGTCATCACTGTCGTCATCAACACCATCGTCGTCGTGGTTATAAACATCAACACCGTCATCACCGTCATCATTAACATCATCGTCGTCATCGTCATCAACACAATTATCGTCGTCATCAACACCGTCATTGTCATCATCAACACAGTCATCGTTATCATCATTGTTGTTCTCGTCAATATCTGTGTTATCAATACCATCGTCATTGTCATCACCAATACCATAATCAACATCATGGGCAATCAGAGTCATCACCGTCATCAACATCAAAATTATAATCAACACCATTATCAACGTCATCATCAACATAATTTCACCATCATCAACATCAGTAATTATCAAATTGTCAACATCATTAACATGACCATTAACATCATCGAGTGAGTGTCTCCTATCGCTGAACGCCATCCGACTCCCGCCCCTCTGTCCACGGGCTGCAGGGTGCGGGTACAGGATCATCGCGGACGCCGTCGGCGGTGCCCTCACCTCCCCGCTGCACCCACACAACTACCCCGGCAACCAGAACTGCAGCTGGATCATCGAGGCGCATGAGAACTGTGAGTCACTATGAACTATTTTTATATTTTTTTGACCAGGTAAGGCCTACTGAGCTGTAGAGCTCTTTGTCGAAAGCGACCTGGCTATCACAAATGTTAGCGAAGTGTCTCATCGGGTGGAAATTTATAACAGCCGAATACTCTCAACGCATGATGGTGATTCTCAATGTGGAGGCACCCGGAGAAAAATCCACGCGACCACGGGGAGAACACGCAAACCCCAAATACACAGCAGCAGGCGTCAGGGTCGGGATCGAACCCACGGCCTCCTGTATACCAGGCGAGGTAGTTAACATCTCCTAGCCACCACGGCGCCCCATGAGTCTCTGCGCTGCCGCCCCAACCGGGGCTCAACGCTCGCGCATCGCAGCCAACCCACTCATTTGCCGTCCGCGCTGTCGCCAGCCGCACCTGCCGCTTTGACTTTTTCTGCTGCCGCTTCTGCCTCTGCCGCTTGCAGTCGGCCACGTGACCGTGTCGTTCACGGAGATGGACATCGAGAACCGCGCTGCCAACTGCAGCACGGACCACCTGGAGGTGCTGGACGGCGACAACCCGTGGGCCCCGTCGGTGGCGCGGCTGTGCGGCCGCGACCTGCCGGCGCCCATCACCTCGCACGGCAACGCCCTCCACCTCAACTTCGTGTCGGACAACGTGCTGGAGGGGGCAGGATTCCGCCTCGTCTACGGCGCCTCCTACTCAGGTCCGTGCGCCGTCTCGCGCCCGTCACGACGACCCGCGGAGGGCGTTTTAGAGCCCGAGGGCCGTCGGACGCAGGACGGTCGCCACGCCGCGCGCTCTCAGATGCGCCTCTTCGGCCGTCTGGAACGCTCTTGCTTCCAACATTAGGAAGCGCTACGCACTTTTAAATAATCTAAATTGAGAAACTAATTTCTTTAAAACCGCTTCAACGTCCACACGTACAGCACTTGGCTGTCTGTGGCCCAGCTGTGTGTGGAGGCGGTAGCGAGAGTTGGTGGATCGCTGCACACACGCGTGTGAAACTGCCTTCCCGTGAGCATCGAGGAGTAGCCGTACCCCTGGCTCGCCAGGAGAAGGAGGTGCGGCAAAAATGTTCCGTCTGTACGGGACAGAGTGATTCCCCCTCGCACGCGTGGGTTGTCTCCAGGAGCTCCGTCTCCCTCCCACATGCAAAACATGTATTCATTTGCTGATAACATAAAGAGGACCGCAGAGCTTGGGCAACTGTTGGTTCCTCGCGCCTCCGAGTCGGGTTCTCTCTCTTCGAGAGTAAGCGAATACCATGTGGCACGTTACAAGTTGAAATTATCATTATCGTTTTGACTTAAAACTTTCGTGACTGCAGGAATTAATATTCTTGTTTCTTTCGTTAAAGTCACGTAGATAGAAAATAAAACTATAATTAAATTAAATGTAAAATAAAAATAAATGTAAAATAATAAAAGCAAAAAACCCACGACGTTTCGATCGCAACACAAGCGGTCTTTATCGGGTAAGGCTCACTGAGATTCATAGATATTTTTCAGAAGCGTCCTGGCTATCACAAACGATAGCTCAACGAAGTGGCTCATCACGTGAAAATGTACAGCAGCCAAATATTGTAAACGCACGTTTCTAAATTCGGAGGGGAAAACCGGAGGACCCGGAGATAAATACATACGACCACGGGCAGAACACGCCAACTCCGAATATACAGCAGCAGGCCTCAGGGTTGGGATCGAACCCACGACCTCCTGTATCCCAGGCGAAGTGGTTAGCATCTTGACGCCACGATCGCCGTCACGGACGCCTCGTGACGTCGTTGTGCTGGTCGGTTTGGCGGCGGCTCTGTCGGCGTGTGCAGCGTGCGGAGGGACGTTCCATGGGGAGACCGGGGCCTTCAACAGCCCCAACTACCCTGAGCCGTACCCCTCCGACACGGAGTGCACCTGGGTGTTGCAGAGCTCTCCCGGAAACCGCGTGCAGCTCACCTTCAGGCAAGAGGCGCTCTCCCTGCAGCTCTCTCTACTGCTCTCCTATTCACCTTCAATCTCCCTCCTTCACACTGACACACGAGTGAAACCACACGCACACACACACACGCGTGCACTCAAATGAAACAATTTAAAAAACTACTTTTATTTTACCAGCTAAGGCCCGCTGAGCGACATAGCTCTTTTTCAGAAGCGACCTGGCGATCTCAAAGTGGCTTATCATGTTTAAATCTATATCAGCCAAATACTTTGAATGCATGTTGATTCTAGGAGGGAAACACCGGAGAACCTCACGAAAAATCCACACAACCACCAGGAGAGAGAGAACATGCAAACTGACAAATTGCGTAGACTTGTGTAGAGACCCATAGACTCACACACAGACTCATGGAGTGACTTTGGGCAGTGAGTGACATTACTGGCGTGGCCCACGGCGTAAGACCGGTGGCCGCATTTGCACCGTGGGCCACTCTTGGTCTCCCACCAGCGCAGGAGACAGCCGCACCCGGCCTGCGACCTCGACGCCCACGCCCGCTAGGCCGCCCACTAGGCCGCCCACTAGGCCGCCTGCTAGGCCATCCCCCCCTCCGACCCCCACCTGACGGGCGCCCGTGCCGGCCGCGCCGCGGTACCGCAGGTTCTTCCAGCTGGACGGTCCGACGGCCTGCGGGGCCGAGGGCGACGGGGACCTCGTGGAGGTGCGCGAGAACAACGCGACGGGGCCGCTGGTCGGGAGGTTCTGCGGCGCGAGCCTGCCCCCCGACTACACGCTGGTGGCGAGACACGTGCTCTGGGTCAAGTTCGTGTCCAACGGCCACGGCAACGGCGCCGGATTCATGGCCGAATTCTCTCACCGTGAGTGGAGCGCATGACACGGGGGGTGGGGGAGGAGGGGGGGGGGCGTTGTTACCCATAGTGCAGGGCCCATGCTCAGGAAATGTGAACGCTGGCCATGACGGTTGCCACCTATCCTGGTTTTTCCAGGACTGTCCTCTATTTGAGGTCGCTGCTGTCCTGGGGAATCTGTGAAAGTCCTGTTTTTTTGTCTGTGTCATGATGATAATGACAACACCACACCACTCAAGACAATGCATTTACATGCAGTTCCCTGCCTCTTCTGGAATTGTGAGATATTATTCTGTTTTTTATTGTAACTCAGAAGTGGCAACCCTATTGCCCACAGAGCTCTGTCATTAGCTTTAGAGGATTATAGAGTGACAGGTACGAGAGTTACAAAGTCGAACACAGAGCCATGCTCAACATCTTACTTTATGCCTGACCATTTGTAGATTTAACACCGAACACTGTGTGCTTGAGAAAACAAGCATTTCGATTGGCACTAACCTTCCTGGGAGCTTTTATTCGGGATCCATTCGGATTCACTTAGAAGCTCCCAGCACATGGAGCGAAACGTCGGACATTATGTCTGCAGCGGGCGGTCGTACAGCGGCCGTTGTGCCAACGCGCGCACCTCTCCCGCACTTGCGATGCACAGAGTTCGGGAACGACATCACGGGCACCAGCGGGCAGGTGGCGTCGCCGTTGTGGCCGCGCACGTACCCGCACAACGTGGACTACCGCTGGACGATCCGCGCGGGCGACGCGAGCGAGCGAGTGCACATCACCTTCCTGGAGATGGACATCGAGGACTCCACTGTCTGCACCTACGACAAGCTCTCAGTGAGCACTGCCCACCCCGCCCCCCCCCCCCACCAACCCCCCCGGGGAAGCTGCCCCACTTGCGCGGAGCGTCGCAGGGGAGGTGTGACGAGAACCGACGAGAGGGAAAACAATGGCGTTGTCGTCGTCGTCGTCGGGAACGCGCCGGCGAGAAAAACCATGAAGGTCTCGCGTGACCTTTCCGACCCCCCCCGCCACAGGTGTACAACGGGCTTGACTCGAGCGCGCCGCTCCTCGGGACGTTCTGCGGCTTGACGCCACCCGGCCCCCTGCGCAGCACGGGCAGCAGCATCAGCCTCTTCTTCCACACGGACTCGTCCGTCGCCGGGCGAGGCTTCCTGGTCGATTGGCGCGTCTTCCCGGGCGACATCGAACCCTCCGTGCCACCCACCATCGCCCCTGGTGAGAGCGGGGCGCGATGGTTGTCCTTGCCGTCTGGCCCAGGTCAAGATTCAAGGGTTAAGGTGTCAGTGCTCAGTGTCTAGGCCCGATCCACTGTGTTTCAGAGTAAAAGAAGATTTTCACAGTCGAGCAAGGAAAGAAATAGCGAGAGGTAGTGTCGTTTGCCGCTTGCTGCAGGGGATCATGCTTCGAGCCAGGCGGCCGCCCTGGTTAATACTGAGGGTGTGTTGCTCACACACACACTACTCGTTGTATGTTTTGCGGTGGACGTTAAATATCCCGTGGCGTTATTTGAAAATGAGCAGACCACTTATGCCGGCATCGACGTCCAAATTTGCCAGGTTTGAAAAATGACCATCACGTAATATAGATTTTTTTCTGATGCCACAGACAAACAGTATATGGTCCTGTGTCACACAGAGTACAGGACCCCATGCCATTTAGACACAGCACAGGATCCCATCCCAGTTAGACACCGTAAGGGCACCATGCCACTTAGACACAGCACAAGACCCGGTTCCACTTAAACACTGGACAGGGCCCAATGCTACTTAGACCGAGTACAAGGCCCCATGCCACTTAGACACACGAACAGGGCCCCATGCCATTTAGACAGAGCACCGGGCCCCATTCCACAGTACGAGGCCTGCCTTGGGGCACTACAACCCACGGAGGGTGCGTGCCGTGCCACGGGGTGGGAGACGTCTCGGTGGGTCCGAGCGCCCGGCCCACCCAGCGTCCACCGCGATGGGTTTGCGACGCTCCGCCGCTCTGCCCGCAGGCGCGTGTGGTGGCGAGCTGGTGGCGGGCGACGCGGCAAGGGCCATCTTCTCGCCGGGCTGGCCCGGGGAGTACGGAGACAACCTGGGCTGCGCGTGGGTCATACGTGCGCCGCAGGGCCACAGCGTCCAGCTTGACGTCCTCTTCATGGACATCGAGATGCACGGATCCTGCTTGTACGACTACCTGGGCGTGCATGACGGTGAGGGTGGGCAGGGGGCAATTAGAGGTGGGGGAGCGCTTGGCAAGGGTTGCTACGCAAAGTGGAGGAGGTCTGTTAAACCGACAGTGCGGGTTATCTCAGCTGCCTTCACTCCTGGAGAGGTCGTAGATTCCACAGTAAAATCATGAGAGGAGTAGGCCATTTGCGTGCCGTAGTCATGGACCACATTTGCCAAATTACATAAAAATTACTCATTTGTAAAAAAAAACATAGCAATCCCCGCCCCTCACTGCGAAAATTTTAGTGAGGTTTTCCTGATAAACATGCAGAATAATAATAATAATTATCCCAACAAGACCAGTGGAGCCATATCAGCCAAAGGTGATAATTGAAATGGGACTGCACAGACAATCAACTATATTTCTAATTCTACTTCGCTTTGTGAATCCGCTGCCAAAATAAAGGCCTTCTCACCCTATGTCTGAGTGCTAAGATTGATATTGCATGGATCAGTGAGTTGGAATTCGACAATGAAAGCGGTGTGAAGGAAACGTTTGTCTTTAACAGCACTTGCTCTTCCCCCCTTACGTTCCCTCGCGACCACAGGCGACAGTCTCAGCTCCCCCAGGCTCGCCCGGCTGTGTGGCCGGGACCCCCCGGGCCCTCTGCACTCCACGGGCAGGTCCATGTACCTCTACTTCTACAGCGACGTTCACACGCGCGGCCTGGGCTTCAACGCCACCTTCCGCAGCGGTGAGCGACGCCCGCTGTGATGACCGGGCGGCCCTGGGGGGGATCTGTGTGGTCCTGGGGGGGGGGGGGGGGCACGTGGTCCTGGGGGGGGGGGCCACGTGGCCCTGGAGTGGGCCGTGTCGCTCTGGGTGGGGGCTCGTGCTGTGTATGAGATCACAGAGCCACCACCGATAAGACCTCGGGGTTACAAACCGGGTTTAAATCCGTGAGGTCTCTTTGTCGTTCTATCCATTGCTGAGCGAGATGTTAACTACCTCGTCTGGTATGCAGGAGGTCGTCGGTTCGATCCTGACCCTAACGCCTCTATATTTGGAGTTTGCATGTTCTCCCCATGGTCATGCGCACGAACCGAGCTGCTCAATTCATCCACTGAGTTGCATTCGATTTTTCACTTCACGACCTACCAGAGTTCATCAAACGCCTCTCGGGCAGTCCGTGCCAATCTGTTCTAACGCCAGTGGGGAAACAGAAGTGACCGATTGATTGATAGGAAGCGATTGGGTTGTCGTGCCGAAATCGCAGGCTGCGGGGGCCGCTACAACGTCGACCAGGGCGTGATCACGTCGCCTGGCCGCCCCAGCAACTACCCTCCCAACAGCGACTGCGTTTGGCACGTGACGGCCAGTCCCGGCTACGTCATCTCCACCAGCTTCACGCCGCCCTTCCAGGTGCAGGGCACCGGGGTCAACTGCGCCGGAGACTTCTTGGAGGTGAGGACGCACACAAATATATTGTCCCCCCACAGCCCGTATAGCCTTAACAGACTGTTGGGGACAAGTGCTGTTCGCGAGCATCTTTGAAGGCCGGCACAGCACACGAGGGGGTCTTCCTGGTGGCGATGTTTACACACCACACCAGGTACTCATTTTGAGGCTGAGTCGACCTCGGGGAGGCCCAAGACCGGTTCAGATAATTGTCAATGTTGTTGGCCGTGAGCGGGAATCGAACTCAGGTCGCCGGCTACGTAGCGCAGCTCACTAACCGCTGCACTACCGCTCCCTACACGCGTGCACCCTAGGGGCCGTCCATAAATGACGTCACGCGCCTAGGGGGGGGGATCAGACATTTGTAACGATTATGTGACAAGGGGGGGGTTGAGAAATGTGACGTCACATCAAAATGCGCAACTTTAAATAAATATAGACAACTCTTTCTACTTAATTAAATAGACTTTTGAATCAATCTTTTTTCTTACAACATTAGAGTGCAGCGTCACATTAAATATGCACTACAATGACAATAGTTTAAAGCGATTTGAAGCATGTATTTTTTTTTGTGGGGGGGGGGGCAAAGCTTTGTGACGTCATATCTGAGGGGGGTCTGACTTTTTTTTTGTGACGCCGTGTGACGATGGGGGGGGGGGGGGATAAAAAATCGTCCAAAATCGCGTGACGTCATTTATGAACGGCCCCCTAGCCGTTACGCGCGTGAGTAACGCGTGTCTACTCAACGAGCTTGCGTTGCGTGGCATTCGTCGATGGCGCGAGCTGTCAGACCGTCCAAGACTCGTGTTGCTTGGTCAGCGAGTCAAGCGCCAGGATTCTAACCGGGCAAGAGCCGTGGCACGGTGCCGATCGCAGAGCTGCGTCGATCTCGATTGCTGAAGAGGCTCGCCGAGGACGTGGAGAGAATTTGCCGGACATCGTGCCCAATAACACACGGCGCAGTTAGAACATGGGGGAGGGCTCACCATGTGGCTTCCAACTTGGGCACAGTATGTCGACCACGTAGAAATAATTAGTCCACCTTTCTTGATGACAGGGAGAAGTGCTCGTAAGCTGCCACGTTGTCGAACGTAAATCGGACTGGCTGACTTCACTTCATTCACGCTGGGATGGCACACTTGCTTTCACGCTCGCCCCAAATCATCACCTTATTCCGTAAATAAGCCACATTATCTAAAACAGCAGACGACTGCGTTCAATATGACACCATATACGTATTACTATCAACATGATGACGATTTAGAAATTATGACCGTGATGTTGGTGAAGCCGCGAGTACGAGAGCATGTTGTCGACGGCACGGTGCAGCCCGTCCCACGCACCGCTCACGCCGCCGCCCCCTCTCCCCCACAACCAACCCCCCCCGACTCCTTCCCATCCCAGCTGCGCAACGGCGCGAACGTGACCTCGCCGCCCCTGGCGTCGTCCGGCGACGGCACGGGTCGCTACTGCGGCAACAGCCCCCCGCCCACGCTGAGCACGACGGACCGCGACCTCTACGTGCACTTCCACTCGGACGGCGGCGCGGAGAACCACGGCTTCGAGATGCGCTTCCAGGCGCACGGCGCTGGTGAGGGCCGCTGGCGGCGCACGGGGCGACGATTGCGAGCCTCGTTCGGGAACCTTCGGATTGGGAACTCGTTTCTTTACGGCTGATTTCTGTGTTTAGTTTTCTGTCCTTGCTCCCCGCACCTTCGATTAGCACGGTTGGCAACATGCAGTGTGAAATAAGTTCAACACACGTACGTAGATGCGTAACCGGGAACCCCAATTTAATTGTTCGGAGTATTTGGCTGCTAAATACACTTCCACGTGATAAGCCACTCCGATGTGCTCTCATTTGTGGCCAGGTCGCTTATGAAAAAGAGCAATATAGCTCAGTGGACTGTACCTCGTAAAATAAATATCAAATAGTATTCCTGACCTTGTTCTGCAGGGCGTCATTTGGCCAAAGTGCAACGTTAGCGTGAGGAAATTAATACGCTGGATTAAAGGGGCACACTCTGGTCAGAGATTGAGACCTCGTTTAGGACTTTGCTGTAATCAGGATCTCAATGACATCTCCTGTAACCAGATGGGTGGGACTCGTAGCCATGAAGGCATTAAGAAACAAAACCCCCAACATGTCTCGAGTGACCAACTGCCCAGTATTGTTCCAGCTCGTCTGCAATTCATCAGCAATTGCGAGATGCGATGTGCATGCACGACACTATATAAATTCATCATTAGATTAAGAAAAAAATATTTACATCTCAGCCCCATTTACTTGAGGAATTGTCTCCATTCCACTGCTCATGAGCCAGTTCCAGAGTTCAAACGTCTTCATGTCGTTACAACGCGACACCGATAGCTCGACCACAAGACAATCTGAACGAGGGACGAAAGACGCGAAACGGAAATTGAAACCCGCGCCCCCCCCCCCCACTCCCCTCCCCCACCGCCCCCCCACTCCCCTCCCCCACTGCCCCCCCCCCCTCTCCCCGTGTCGTGCAGGCTGCGGCGGCGTCCTCGGCCTCACGCACCAGAGCCCGAGCAGCACGGTGACGTCGCCCAACCACCCCAACAACTACCCCCAGAACGTGGACTGCGTCTGGATCATCACGGCGCCGTCCGACGAGGCCATCCAGCTGGACTTCGTGGAGCCCTTCTACATCGAGCCACACCCCAAGTGCGAGCGACGGCCCCGGCGACACGACCCGAGTTCGATTCCTGTTTACGGGCCAACGCCAGTGACGATTATCTGAAACGGTCCTGGGCCTCCCCTAGGTCGACTCAGTCTCAAATCGGTACCTGGCGCGGTGTGTAGTAGTCAACATCGCCACTGGGGAAGCCAAAGGCGGCCATGTACGTGGTGCTGGCCACCCACCCCCTCGTGTGCCACAGTGCCGGTAGCCTTCGTAGGTGCTCGCTAACGGCATTTGTCTGTTAACCTTTTTCTGTTCCAAGACAACTGCAAGTTGGTGGGTTTCCCGTTCACTGCTAAGTTTCGGAACACAGCAAGCGGTTTAGCATTAATTTTATTTACTGAGGCATAGCACCATTGTTTTTCCAGACATTGTACTCACCAAAGAGAACTGTGCCGACACGACCGCACTCCCCGATAGCCAAACCGTGCCATACGCCCTCCCGCATGGCCTGGCGGGAGCCTCGGTACCGATGAAGTCACTTTGTGTTCGTTTACGTGACCAAGACGTCCACGTGCGTCATCGGAACGGGAAAGGGTCACAGGCAACACGGGGCGACCTTTGCCTTTGCACGCGTGTGAGACTCCACGACCTCGTGACCCCCCCCCCCCCCTTTGTCCTTCCATGCCACAGCTGCGTGTACGACTACCTGGAGGTGAGGGACGGCGGCAGCAACGACGCGCCGCTCATCACCCGCCTCTGCGGCTCCCAGAAGCCCTCGACGCAGAAGTCGACCGGCAACGTCATGCGGCTTCGCTTCCGCACGGACTCCAGTGTCACCCACCCCGGCTTCAATGTCCGCTACTCCCTCGGTACTTGCCGCCCGTCGTTGTCGTCGTCGTTGGCAACTCCATCATCATGAGTACACCTGTTAACCTCGTCATCGTCGTGTCTCAGCATCGTCACTATCGTCATCTTTGTCATAATCAGCGTCGTCGTTGTCATCAGCATTATCATCTTCAGCATCAGTATCATCACCATCTTCAATATCAACATCATCACCTGCACAATTATAGCCATCATCGTGGTTATCATTGCCATGGTGATGATGTCATCATAACCTCGTCATCATCACCATGTTCGCCGTGGTTTCGCGGGCGGCGCCGTGCTGACGCGGTGTTGCCGCCGTTTGTGGTGGTGCAGCGGCGTGCGGCGGCACGGTCGTGGGCCAGAATGGCCACGTCACCAGCCCCAACTACTCGGTGGGCGAGTACCCCAACAACCTGAACTGCGAGTGGCACGTGGAGGCGCTCACGGGCCACTACCTCATCCTCACCTTCACCCACATGGCCCTGCAGAGCTCTGCCAGCTGCTCGCAGGACTACGTGGAGATCCGCGAGTACAACTCCACCGGTGATGACGGCTTGCTGCATGCCACCCCCCCACGCCATGCCACACCACATCAATCTAAGCCACGCCACACCACGCCGTGCCACGACACACACCCCACATCAATATAAGCAGCATTACGCGCCATGCCACCACACAATACCCATGTATCTTCACTCAATGTTACGTTACTCTCTGCTCCATGTCATTTCACACCACCGCATGCTACTCCACTCCACTCCATGTCACACCACTCCATGTCACACCACCCCATGTCACTCCACCCCATGTCACTCCACCCCATGTCACTCCACCCCATGCCACACCACCCCATGTCACACCACCCCATGTCACACCACCCCATGTCACTCCACTCCATGTCACACCACCCCATGTCACACCACCCCATGCCACTCCACTCCATGTCACACCACCCCATGTCACACCACCCCATGTCACTCCACTCCATGTCACACCACCCCATGTCACACCACCCCATGTCACACCACCCCATGTCACACCACCCCATGTCACTCCACCCCATGTCACACCACCCCATGTCACTCCACCCCATGTCACTCCACCCCATGTCACACCACCCCATGTCACACCACCCCATGTCACTCCACCCCATGTCACTCCACCCCATGTCACTCCACCCCATGCCACACCACCCCATGTCACACCACCCCATGTCACTCCACCCCATGCCACACCACCCCATGCCACACCACCCCATGTCACACCACCCCATGTCACTCCACCCCATGTCACTCCACCCCATGCCACACCACCCCATGTCACACCACCCCATGCCACACCACCCCATGTCACTCCACCCCATGTCACTCCACCCCATGCCACACCACCCCATGTCACTCCACCCCATGTCACACCACCCCATGCCACACCACCCCATGTCACACCACCCCATGCCACACCACCCCATGTCACTCCACCCCATGTCACTCCACCCCATGCCACACCACCCCATGTCACACCACCCCATGTCACTCCACCCCATGTCACTCCACCCCATGCCACACCACCCCATGTCACACCACCCCATGCCACACCACCCCATGTCACTCCACCCCATGTCACTCCACCCCATGCCACACCACCCCATGTCACTCCACCCCATGTCACTCCACTCCATCCCACACCACCCCATGTCACTCCACCCCATGCCACACCACCCCATGTCACTCCACCCCATGTCACTCCACCCCATGTCACTCCACCCCATGCCACACCACCCCATGTCACACCACCCCATGTCACTCCACCCCATGTCACTCCACCCCATGCCACACCACCCCATGTCACTCCACCCCATGCCACACCACCCCATGTCACTCCACCCCATGTCACTCCACCCCATGCCACACCACCCCATGTCACTCCACCCCATGTCACTCCACCCCATGCCACACCACCCCATGTCACTCCACCCCATGTCACTCCACCCCATGCCACACCACCCCATGTCACTCCACCCCATGTCACTCCACCCCATGCCACACCACCCCATGTCACTCCACCCCATGTCACTCCACCCCATGCCACACCACCCCATGTCACTCCACCCCATGTCACTCCACCCCATGCCACACCACCCCATGTCACTCCACCCCATGTCACTCCACCCCATGTCACTCCACCCCATGCCACACCACCCCATGTCACTCCACCCCATGTCACTCCACCCCATGTCACTCCACCCCATGCCACACCACCCCATGTCACTCCACCCCATGTCACTCCACTCCATGCCACACCACCCCATGTCACTCCACCCCATGCCACACCACCCCATGTCACTCCACCCCATGTCACTCCACCCCATGCCACACCACCCCATGTCACTCCACCCCATGCCACACCACCCCATGTCACACCACCCCATGTCACTCCACCCCATGTCACTCCACCCCATGCCACACCACCCCATGCCACACCACCCCATGCCACTCCACTGCATGCCACTCCACTCCACCGCATGCCATGCCAGAACACACCACTCCTTTCCCTTACAAAATCAAACCCCGTAACGGATGATGACGTTTGGAGTGGGTGACAAGGATTGGCAAAATGTTCTGGACGGACGACGTGTAGGTGCAGCGTGGAGTGACGGTGTGGAGCGCGGTGTGATGTGTGGGGCGCGGTGTGATGACGACGTGCGGTGTGGGTGGATTGTCGAGCTGTGAAGGAGTGAGCAGCTGCATCGTGACGTGACCGAATGTCGAGGTGTGGCATGGAATGACGGACCTCCGATTAGCACGTTTGGCTATGTACGGTGCGAAAGAAGTTCAACACACAGTACATACATACGGAGTGACGATGCGTACGGTGGAGTGGCGGTGACGACGATGACGACGACGATGTTGTCGCGCTGGCCGTGCCGCCCAGGCCTGCTGCTGGGCCGCTTCTGCGGACAGGACCTCCCCACCGTCGTCATGGAGACGTCCGACAGCTTCGCACACGTCCGCTTCGTGACGGACAGCGCCGGTGGCAGCGACGGCTTCGTCCTTAACTTCCGGTCGAGCGTGGACGGTGAGGAGGGCGCACGCACGACAAGTATAAAGATCCTCCACCCCCCCCCGTATAGCCTGAACAGACTGTTGGGGCAGGTGCTGTTAGCAAGCAGCACCTATGAAGGCCGGCACTGCACACAATGGGGTGGGTGGCCAGCGCCACGCCCGGCTGCCTTTGTCTCTCGGGTGACGATGTTCACAGACCCCACCAGGTACACATTTGCGGCTGAGTCGACCTAGGGGAGGCCTAGGACTGGTTCACATAATCATCACCGGTGTTGCTGGCCGTGAGCGGAAATTGAACTCGGGTCACCGGGTTCGAAGCGGAGCCTAGCGCTGACCGCTATGCCACCGCTCACCATGCACACAGACGTACAGCCGCACTTCTGGGTGACTGTTATCCACACATGAATCCGAAGGGGATGAATTGCTGCCAATTGCTTGCGCATTTCTAGAAAACGCTGACAATAATCCGATGAATTCGCCATCGCTTCTGGCCCACCATCGTGAAATTCAAAGAGTCGCGTGCCGCCCTTGGGTCCGTCAATGCCACCACAAGCGCGAAGCTACTCCCCTTCCTGTCTCGTCGCAGAAATGTCGTTGACGTCCTCCGTTGCTCGCCGCTCTCTCCGCAAAACCCTCTCCCCTCCACCGCCCCCCCCCCTCCACCACCACAATCAGAGTGCGGAGGAGACCTGGCGACCCCGACGGGCACCATCACGTCGCCCAACTACCCGAACCTGTACCCGCACAGCCGCGTGTGCGAGTGGCGCATCACGGTGCCGCTGGGCCGTCGCGTCACCCTCACCATCCACGACTTCCTCACCCAGGACCATCCCAACTGCGCCATCGACTACCTGGCGGTAGGTGCCGGCGCGCTCAGAATCAAAACCAGGAATCTGGATTTAGACTGCAGGCAGGAATCCGATGAGCTGTGAAGCTCTTCTTCGCAGGTGTCCGGTATGGGCGCGGGTCAGCAAAGCTACAGCTGCAAACGGTACGAAAAACGATAGGAGTGCAAAATAGAGGAAAAAGTGAGCAAGTCACTAATTATAAATACATCACTAATCAAACATGTAAGTCCAACCTTCAGTCACAGAAGATCGTGACACCACCCTGCCGGATATTCGCTCCACCCCACCCTGGGAACCCGCACGCACCCACCGTCAAAACGTGGAAGAGACAACGTGAGGCTATTGCTCGCGAGGTTGAACCAAGCGTGTGTGACAACAGGTGTACGACGGGCTGTGCCTTTGTGTCTACCTTCACCTTACCTGCCTGCTCCCCGTGTGAGACAACAGGTGTATGAGACGGGCTGTGCCTTTGTGTCTACCTTCACCTTACCTGCCTGCTCCCCGTGTGAGACAACAGGTGTATGAGACTGGCTGTGCCTTCGTGTCTACCTTCACCTTACCTGCCTGCTCCCCGTGTGAGACAACAGGTGTATGAGACTGGCTGTGCCTTCGTGTCTACCTTCACCTTACCTGCCTGCTCCCCGTGTGAGACAACAGGTGTATGAGACTGGCTGTGCCTTCGTGTCTACCTTCACCTTACCTGCCTGCTCCCCGTGTGAGACAACAGGTGTATGAGACGGGCTGTGCCTTCGTGTCTACCTTCACCTTACCTGCCTGCTCCCCGTGTGAGACAACAGGTGTATGAGACTGGCTGTGCCTTCGTGTCTACCTTCACCTTACCTGCCTGCTCCCCGTGTGAGACAACAGGTGTATGAGACTGGCTGTGCCTTCGTGTCTACCTTCACCTTACCTGCCTGCTCCCTGTGTGTGACAACAGGTGTATGAGACTGGCTGTGCCTTCGTGTCTACCTTCACCTTACCTGCCTGCTCCCTGTGTGTGACAACAGGTGTATGAGACTGGCTGTGCCTTCGTGTCTACCTTCACCTTACCTGCCTGCTCCCTGTGTGTGACAACAGGTGTACAATGGGCTGCGCGACAACTCGCCGAAGGTGGCGCAGCTGTGCGGGGACGTGGCCTCCGGCACGCGCGTGCAGTCATCCGGGAACACGATGCGCGTGCGCTTCCGCACCAACGCCCACAGTTCCAGCACCGGCTTCCGCGCCACCTACCACTCCGACGAGGAAGCCGGTACGGCGATGGGGTGGGGGGTGGGGTGCGGAGCGCGGCAGGGGGTGGCCGCCGAGTGTCTGCCACGCTTGGGTTTGTGGTCTAAGTTGTTGCTCTTGAGGGGAGGTTGATCTGTTCGTTTGTTGCCTAGAGGCCACATCAGAGACCGGTCTGCCAGTATATCGTCGACAGACTCCACCAGGGTCCGCTCTGTAAGTCTGTTTTCGAGAAAACCCCATCAGATTCTTTTATCCGTCAGTCTGACGGCTCTTTGAAATGCGCTGCCTTCACTACGACAAGATCGCCCTTGGCCCAAAACATACTTTGGAGGCTGTTGAAGCCTTTCCGTCTTCCCTCACGACGATGTCTGACGGCGGCGTTCTCTCCCCAACCCCCCCGCGGGACAGTGTGCGGGGGCATCCTCTCCAACCCCGCCGGCGGGAACTTCACGTCGCCCGGCTACGACGGGCAGACCAACTACGTCGCCAACCTGAACTGCGAGTGGACGATCGAGAACCCGCGGCACGCCAACTCCTCCATCTACATCGAGTTCTTCGACTTCAAGCTGGAGCACCACCAGACGTGCGAGTGGGACTACATCGAGTTCCGCGTCGGTACGAGCAGCTGTTCCGTCCACCCGCATCGCTGGCCAGTCTGTCAATGGGCCAGCTAGCCAGCCAGTCAGTTGCTCAGTTAGTCAGTCGCTCTGTCAGTGAGTTAATTGTTCAGTTGATTGCTCAGTCGGTTATTCAGCGGTCAGTCAGTCAGTCGCTTGGTCGGTTAGTCAGTTAGTCAGTCGACGATTCGGTTGGTAATTCAGTTGGTCCATCAGCCAATCGGTCAGTCATTCAGTCGGTCCGTAAGTCAGTTGTTTGTTGATTACGCCAGTCAGGTGTTCAGCTAATATGCCCATCAGTGAGTCGGTCAGTAAGTCGGTCGGTCGTTTTGTCTCTGCCGCCCTCGCAGACAGCGGGAACGGGGAGCTGCTCACGCGCCTCTGCGGGCAGTCGGCGCCCGCCGTGCCGTTCGTCATGGCGGCCCCCCAGCTGTGGGTCCACTTCCTGTCCGACCCCTTCGTGGAGGACAGGGGCTTCGCGGCACGATACGTCTTCACGGGTGGGTAGCGCCAGGGCGGGCGGGCGGACGGGCACAGGCGGCCGGTCTCATTCCCCCGTGCCAGTCCACGCTCAAGGAGGCTTCTCTCTGCTAACCCCCCAACTGCGTGAAATCTTCTCCCTGTGCTGTGCTTCGTTCTCTTCCTTACTGCAGATGATCACGGCATCGCGCTCTTTCAGATGCGCTTCTGCGGCCGTCTGGAATGCTCTTCTAATATTAGGAAGCCACTGGAGCTATGCACTTTGAAATCTATATTGAAAACTCATTTCTTTACAACTGCTTTTTGTGTCTAGTTTGTGGTCCTTCCCCCGCGCCTCCAATTAGCACGGTTGGCTACGTACGGTGCGAAACAAGTTCAACATACATACAATACAAAACAATGAGACCCTATACAAATCAATTGGACCCAATGCAAAGCTAATACATATCAATGGGGTCCGATACAAATCAACAGGGCCCAATGCAAATTAATGGGATGCAATGCAAACCCAAACCCAAAAAAGGTGTCTGTAAGTCTCAGCGAGGCTTTCCTGGACATAAAATAGACGACGTAGTTCATTCTGGACTCGTGAACCCCATTCGCCTCTTGTCTACTACGCTGAGAACCGCTGGCGTTAACGCGGCCACGCGCCCCTCGCCGTTGACAATTCGCACATTTACCCCGACACAAATTTGCTGACCCCCCCCCCCCTCAACTGCGCCTAATGGCCTTGACCCTGCTGACAAGGTCTGCAGGCCAGCAACCTCCATTAAATCATCCGGCATCTCCGGCGTTTAACAATGCGGCCGAGTGCTGCATTCCGACACCAACACCATCATCATCATCCTCACAAGCGCCGCCTTGAAAATTTGTTAGAAGCTAAAAATTCCCGACCGATGGCGTTTCT
Organism: Lampetra planeri; assembly: GCF_965212315.1. Taxonomy (NCBI): domain Eukaryota; kingdom Metazoa; phylum Chordata; class Hyperoartia; order Petromyzontiformes; family Petromyzontidae; genus Lampetra; species Lampetra planeri. The sequence continues at coordinate 2,421,519 of NC_136108.1, read as the reverse complement.
CCAGACGGGGGGAGCGGAGAATATTGCCGACGTCATCATTGCCCTTTTGAGACGTGCGGAGATGATTAGCGTCTTCCCACGAGAGCCGAGGCGTGCTTTGCTCCGACGCTTTGGGCTTCGTGGGGAGTGCGCATGCCTGCGTTGTGTACAACGTGCATGCGTATGTGGGTCTTCACTGCACGGCACCTGTATATATATGTACTCCTTGTCTAATTAGACGACTTTTTCGTACATGCGTCCGTGCGTGCGTGTGTGCGCGTACAGACTGCGGAGGTCTGCAGATCGCCGAGAGTGGGGAGATCTCCAGCCCCAACTTCCCCGCTCCGTACGGGAACAAGAACCGCTGCGCCTGGATCTTGGAGGCTCCGCTGGGCCACACCATCACCGTGAGCCGTGTGCTTCTAGCTAAGCGCCATTCCAGGGTTCCTCCATCCATCGTGTAGGGCGCCGCAGTGGTTCAGAGATGTTAAATCCCTCATCTGATACGCAGGAGGTCATGGGTTTGATCCCAACCCTGACGCCTGTATATTTGGAGTTTGTATGTGTCTCCTCGTGGTCGCGTGGATTTTTCTCCAGGACCTTCCCTCCGCTTTTAGAATGAACATCACGCGTTTAGAGTATTTGGTACGATACGTTGCCACGTGATAAGCCACTTCGTTGAGCTGCTATCATTTGTGATAACCAGGTCGCTTCTGAAAAATAGCTCAGTGGGACTTACCTGGTGAAATAAAAAAGCATAGTAGTTCATAGTTTCCTTGTGCGAGCGACCCCTTCCCCCGTGACCTCTCTCCCACCGACACCCCCCCCCAACCCCACGCCGCCGCCGCCCCCCACCACAGCTCACCTTCACGACGTTCCACCTGGAGTCGCACAGCACCTGTTTGTGGGACGCCGTCTCCATCTTTAACGGCGGCGTGCCCAGCTCGCCTGTCATCGGCCACTACTGCGGCATGGCCGGGCCCGGCACGATCCGCTCCGGCTCCAACAAGCTCGCCATCCTCTTCAGCTCCGACAGCAGCGTGGTGGCCGCGGGCTTCCACGCCGTGTGGGAGGCCGACTCGGCCGGTAATCCGCCAGCGCGCGCGCGCACGCACCCCTGCCGTCGTCGGCCCAAATGCAATCCGGTCTGAAGGTGAAACGAATTATTTAGCGGTGATGCTGCTGCTCTTGCTGCTGTGGCAGTGATGCGCGAGGGCAATGCATGCATGTATGTAGAACTTCTTTCGCACCGTACATAGCCGACCGTGCTGAGACGACTGAAAATTGCCAGGGTGGGTGTCCCCTTCACCACTGAATCTCGCTAATGGCTCGTCGAAATTTGTTGCCAAACTGTGCCACACGCCCTCCCGCATGGCCTTGTGGGAGCCGCGGTACTGATTTTTTATTCCGTTTTTTTTTTATGACGTCCACGCACGTGTACAACCACCTTGTACTATTTGCAGAAATTTACCCAAGCGTTCGGTCTCACTGTGAAGCTGACAATAACCAAATCCCATCACCTCATTCACAACACTTTGCCATTTTGCTTTGTTATTGTTATGATTTCCATAATCAATACAATTAACACATCTCTCGGGTGATGAATTTTCAGATGAAGATGTTTTTTTCTGAAAATGAGACGGCGTCTCTCGCAGAACTAATCCTGCTGAAAATTATTCCAAAAAAAAACGAACAGAAATTAGGACCTAAATTAGCGAGAGATGCCAATAACGAGCATCTGTTCTAAAAGAACGCTGCCCAGGCGCTCGCACACACACTCACACACTCGCTCACCCTTCACCAACCCACCCACCCGCCCGCTCACCAGGGTGCGGAGGGATCATCCACGCGGAGGACGGCAGCATCAAGTCCCCGGGCTGGCCAAACCCCTTCCCTGCCGACTCGGAGTGCACGTGGACGCTCGTGTCCCATGAGAGCCAGCACCTGACGCTCACCTTCGACCCCAATTTCAACATCCCCACCTCCGACTCCTCTTGCAGCTCCAGCCACGTGCAGGTGCGTCGAGGGCGGGGGGTGGGCGGTAGCGAGAGGCGGAGGCGGGCGATCCGGTCGGTCGGTACCGGTCGAAGCGTCGATTCGTTGACGTGACGAACCGTAAAAAATCATCATCGATATTGCTTTTCACCTGCATGAGCCGTACGTTTAAATGCTTCCTTATGGTCGATGCTGGAATGGATTCCTTTGCCACCCTTCCCTGACCGAGTCACCCTCCCGCCCCGTTGTCCCCCTACAGGTGTGGAACGGGCGGCGTGAGACGGACGAGTCGCGCCTGCTGCTGGCCTGCGGCACGACGGCGCCCAGCCCCGTCGCGGCGCTGGCGAACCGCGTCACGGTGCGCTTCCAGGCCACGGGCGCCACCACCGCCGCCGGATTTTCCGCCTCCTTCTCCAGCAGTGAGTCTCAGCCCCGCCACCAAGTCGTGGCATCTTTCGCCGTTGAAGTCAGAGGGATGTCGTCTCCCTCGCCTGCTTCGGCGGGAGGCCGTGGGTTCGATCCGAGACCCCCGGCGATGCCGGTTGTTGTATATTTGGAGTGCGCGTTTTCTCTCTGATTTAGCACGGTCAGCTACGTACGATAACAAAGAAGTTCAACATTCATATATACATTCCCCGCGGTGATCGTGTGGATTTTTCTCCGGGTTCCTCCGGTTTTGTCCGTCTCCTCGGTCAGAATCAACGTGGGTTCATGTTGTTTGGCTGCTGCTGTGCGTATCCACGTGCGATGATGAAGCCACTTCGTTGAGCAGTCACGTGTGGCCAGGTCGTCTTCGCACAAGAGATCATAGCACAGTGGGCTTCACCTGGTAAAAGATCAAAGAAAAAACGGAATACATCATGATCAATAAATCATCATTGTCATCATCGTGCTTAACATCATCATCAAATATCCTCATCATTATCATTCTCATGATTATTGTCATCATCATCATCATCATCAAACCTTAATCTTTTCTCTTCCGTCAGTCGTGCCAACCCACACTCATTTGAGTAGGAAACCAGCTGTGAAAGTTCCTTTATTCCATTAAATGCAATTATTATATTTATGTAAATACACAGACTTGTAATGCACTGCACCGACAAGCGCTTGGGAAGGCAGCCACGACTGGCATCAACAATTGGCCAAACTCTCTGGTCCTATGTTGGGTCAACTCCAGCAATGGTTTTTGTATGCATGTGAGAGGAAGTACCCAGACAAAGCCCACACGTGCGAGGGAAGGGCAGCACTCAATCCCCGTACACACGGAATACGAGGTGTAAGTCAGTCCCGCTCGCTGTACCGCCATCGTACTCCGGCAAAGCCGGGAGACGCGACCTCTCGGCCCGATGTCTGCGGTCTATCAACGCTTCACCGCCCGCACGGCGCTGGATGGCAGCCTCGCGCAGGCGCCCGCCTGGCTCAGTCGCGACCGCCGCTGACCTCGATTTTGACCTCACGACCTTCGGACCGAGAGGCTGCGTGGCTCGCTCCGACCACCGCCACGCTCGGACTCATCCGGAAATCATTCCCAGCGCCAGTTCTCGTTGGCGTTGTTCCAATTTAACGCAATCATTTTTTTTTTTAAGTCCCTTTGTGTGTGAGCGACATCTGGGCCTCGATCAGAGGTGCTAAATAAATGTAAGATAAGATGAAGAGAGTGCAGCGGGAAGTCAGGTGCACAAATTCTAAATGTGTGAATCATGTAAAACAAGAACAAGGAGACATTTATAAAGTGATGAATTAAAAAAAAAAGTATCACAAGAACATTTGAAACTTGTACATTTCTGCTGTGTTAGAGAGATTGTTTCAAGACGTATCATGATTCGATTTAAATGAACATCACGCTTTTAAATATACTCCCTAGACGTGCGCTGCAGGAGATGTCCCCCCATTGTGCTCACGCCTTCAAAGACAAAGATCCCCTGTACAGCCTGAACAGACTTTTGGGGCAAGTGCTGTTAGCGAGCAGCACCTATGAAGGCCGGCACGGCACACGTGGGGAGGGGTGGCCAACACCACGCCTGGCCACCTTTGTCCCCCCAGTGGCGATGTTTACACACCGCACCAGGTACTCATTTGAGGCTGAGTCGACGTAGGGGGAAGTCTAGGACCTGTTTAGATCATCGTCACTGGCGTTAGTGGCCATGAGTGGGAATTAAACTCGGGTCGCCGGGTTCATAGCGTAGCGCTAACCACTGCTCCACTGCTCACCGCTGGACAGACGGAATCGTTATAACCAAGGCACGTCTGGGGCACAAAAGCTAAATATCGTACAGACGTGGGTATAGCAGCAACAGCAACAACAAAAAACATTGACACAACTGGGATTGCCAATTTTGAGGATGAGTGTTCAATGAGTGTACGTACTCCCCGCTATCGCGTACGGTTGAGAAACACGGCCAGATTAACAACAACTATACTCTTTGGGTCTTTCGGTAAAGTCACGTAGATAGAAAAATAATTCAAAATCACGACGTTTCGATCGCAACACAAGCAATCGTCCTCAGGTGAAAAAAAATAGTGTTGCAATCGAAACGTCGTGATTTTTTCATATTTTTCTATCTACGCGACTTTACTGAAAGACCCAAAGAGTATTAATTCCTGCAGTCACGAAAGCAATAAGTCAACAACAACGTTGGAACGAAAATTTTTACGTGTGAAAAAAAGGACGGAGAGATGCTTGGGATTAGTAACACCGAGAGGCAGCTCGCAAGAATGCGTGAATCCGCGAACATGCGCAGATTAATGGCTATAATTTAAACTGTTAATAAACGAAAGTGGGCTTGGATAAAAAAAAAGTTTGCAAACATGATGGCCGTTTCATGAAGAATAATGATGGAGTGGCAGCCGGGGAATGGATAGCAAGGACGTCGACTGAGGAGATGGATCGGTGAAACCAGCGTGGGTGCAGGTGCTGGGTGGATTGTTACATTCGCTTTGGGAGGCCTTCATCCAGCAGTGGATTGTCCGCGGCTGATGATGATGACGATCTGCTAAACGCGAACGTGCCGGATGCCGAACGTGAACGTGATAGCCTCACAGTGCGGTGCCGTGGTGGCGAGATGCTAACTACCTCGCCAGGTATACAGAAGGTCGTAGGTTCAATCCTGACTAATGTCTGTATATTTGGAGTTTTCGTGTTCTCCCCGTGGTCGCGTGGATTTTCCTCTGGGTCTTCTGGTTTTTCCCTCCACATTTATAATCAACATGCGTTTAGAGTATTGCCCCCTATCAATGTCCACGTGCTAAGCCACTTCGTTGGGCTATCATTTACGGCCAGTTCGCTTATAAAAAATGGCAACGTAGCTCAGTGGGCCTTACCTGGTAAAATAAAAGTAGTTTCGTTTCGCTCAATAGCTAGCACTCCCACGACCGGCCTGCCTATACGTCCCCAACTCGCGCCCGTGACCACGGCTCGAACCCTGACCCTGCCCCATCTCCTTACCCCTCCCTCGCCAGGCTGCGGAGTGACCCTCGACGAACCCCAGGGTCAGATCCTGTCGCCGAGCTACCCGGCGCACTACGGCGACAACCTCGACTGCCACTACCTCATCAACCCCGGCAACGACTTCACCATCATCCTCTCTTTCCAGACTTTCCAGGTCGAAGGTACGTGGACTCCGCCTGCCCCTCCCACCTCCGTACCCCCCCCCCCCCCCCCACTGAACCCTCCCCCCACCCCTATAAACTTTTATTATCATAATCATTATTATTCCATTTTAACGTCGTGTGCTTAATTATTCCAGTGAGCCGATTCCAGGCCTGTCAAGGTTTATTCGAAGTCACATCACCCAGATTGCACCCCGATGTCGGAAGCTAGGCATTGTTGAGTCTGGACAATGCTTGCGTCAGAGACTGCGATGCATGCCAGGTGGTTATAGGCTGCTATGGAGGGACTCGTTTGGCAGCAGAGGGCAACGCAGCATGCTGAAGTATGGAAATGTAACCCAAATTACCCGCATGGCCTGGGGAGGCCCTCGTCCAGCAGTAGACCGGCAACAAGTCTGTAAACTAAACTGCATTTTTAATTGGCATGTTTGTAGAAAAAAAACCCACATCCAAGGAGACAATTGTAAAACATGCACACAGATGAGTCAGCTGTGCACCCGCTCTCTACGTCCTTCTGAATGCCACTTTGAGTTTCAAGCCGCACAGGTGGGGAGCTTCACAACACTTCCATCGCGATCTCCGCACGACTCAAACAGCCTTGCCTCCCAAGAGCTGGGCTAGCAGCAAAACTTGAATTCCACTAGATCTGTCCGGATCAGCGATTGGCTAAAATATGTCCACGCCAGTACACCACATCCAGTATAGGCCTCTATCCCTAGCTACAGGGATTAGACGGGTTGTGCGATAATGTATCTGCTCAGTACCTCCCCAAATCCCCACCGTCCCATCTGTCCGTCTGTCCATCTGTATTTCCTTCTATCCATCTGTCTGTCTCTCCATTTGTCCGTCCGTCCCTCCTTGTCTCCGTCCATCCAATCCGTCCGTCTGTCCGCCCGGTGCGTCCCCGCTCGTCCGGCCGTGCGGTGGCGCAGGTCACTCGACGTGCGCCTACGACTTCCTGAAGGTGTACGGCGGCACGTCGGAGAGCGGGCAGCTGCTCGCCACGCTGTGCGGCTCCACGATTCCCGGCGTGGTGTCGGCGCACGGTCCCATGTTCCTGCACTTCCACTCCGACCCCTTCGTCGAGGACAACGGCTTCCTCGCCGCCTACCAGGCCATACGTACGCGCGCACAGCCACGCACGCACCACTACAAATTGTGGCTTTTCTTGGTTACAAAAATTATCTTAGTCTGCGTCTACACCCAGGTTAGTTAATTTCACCGCTTTGGCCGTAGATTTATGCTGGGAAGCAGTCACGGTCATCGTAGCGATCGACGATTTTCGTCCACTCAGAATCATCGTTGATTTTTTTTTCTATCCGCTCCATCGACGAATATTTTGCTCGCTAATTTCATGAACCAAAAATTAATGCTGCAACCCTCCCTCCTTCCTCTCGTCTGCTCCATCCCTCTCTCCCTCTCTCCCTCTCTCTCTCTGCCGGCGTTCCGGGGCGCCAGCTTGTGGAGGGTCATTCACGAACCCGTCGGGATTCATCAGCAGCCCGACGTTCGGGCAGGTCAACTACCACAACAACATGAACTGCTCGTACCACATCCAGGTGGAGGAGAATCGCATCGTTAACCTCAAGTGAGTTACACGTGGGCAGGGAGGGGGAGGAAACTTTCAGTGAGTAGCGAGACTTTTTAGAATGGAGATTTCCAAGTCAAGTAACACCTCGAGATACGGAGTGGATGCGTTCCTGGAGCTCCGCTCGTATATTGAAACGTTGTATGAGAATAGGTTTTACCCTTTCTGCCAATAAAACAGTTGTGTTAAGATGTTAACACGCCAAACAGAATCCTTTTTCAAGGAATCCTGTCTGCATTAACCACACGCACCTGTGGTGAACATGCAAACAAAAAACATACTCTGATAGTACGTGCATTCTCTTTGGTTATTTTGGGAAAGTCACGTAGGTATAAAATAAAATAAATCACGACGTTTTGGGCGCAACACAAGCGTCCGTCATCGGGTGGGAGTATGGATTCCTGCAGTCACGAAAGCTTCAAATCAAGTATATGCATTCTCTTTGAAACTGATTGGGCCACCCCAGAGACAGCTTTCTTTAGAGCCTAGTCTCAAACAGTGTTAGGCCAGAGGACGCCAAAAGGCAAACAGCATAAAGACAATGCTCTATCAGGGCATTTATAGCTCGGAGTGATCTGCTACAATATGGGACCTTTCTTGAAACGTTGTATGTTGAATAACTTATAACATTAGTGATATGAGGATGCGTTCCCAGCCTTCGTAACTTACCATTTCATCCTATAAACACGTCATAACTTAGCATTCATATTGTAAACAACGATAAATTATATTTAAAATAATATAATATATTGTGCAGGATTATAATTTAAAACTGACATAAATAACAAAAAACTGAAGTAACGTGGTTTTTTTCTGATTTATATAATACCGTAGGTAGATCAATTTATTCTTTATTTGTTCGTATAAGTGTACTTAATAATTATTTAACTGTTAATAATGGTAAACATAATGGTAAAAAATACAACGTTTGTTCGACCAAAACTTTGTTTATTGAATATACGCACATCGAGGTATGACGGTGTATGTGTAAAACGAACTCAACAAATTCGTCAATGAATTGACCGAGCGTGTTTTGTTACTTGTAGAAGTGCACCACTGCCAAAGCTGCAGCAGCAGCATCAAATAATTTGTAATCCAAGTGTGGGGCCAGGTCATGAGCTTTGTCCGTATCAAGCGGTCTAGCCCAGAAGACGACACGTGAGACATTTTACATTCCTCTCATCAGGAATGCACCCGATTGTCAGAGCTCAGAAGCTAAGCAGGTATCAGCCTGGATAGTGCCTGCATTGGCGACCAACGTGATGCATGACCAGCATTATAGGCGGCGGATCTACGTGGGGGGCACGAATTGTGACAATCCATCGAGTCACAGGCGTTGGAGGGTGAACGTCTTACTTGGTATTGGCGATGGCTGCGCGATGTGTTTGCGTGCCGTTGGGACGTCATGCGGCACAACACCACGACATCAACGAACGTCGGAGAGCTACACACGGCACGACCGCGACCGCCAACGCGTCAACGATGGCGACGGCGGCGACCCGTAGCCGCGTGCCACCTCCCCTTTTATCACCTCCAATTGCCGCGGTTGGCCACGCGCGGTGAGAAAGAAGCTCCACGTCCATACGTCCAAAAATCGGTTGCTCATCATAATCGTTGCTCATCTCTGCAACACGTAGGTTCAACTACATGCACCTGGAGGCGCACTCGCAGTGCCACTACGACTACGTGGCCGTGTACGACGGCGCCGACACCTCCGCGCCGCTGCTCGGCACCTTCTGCGGCACCGAGGTTCCGCTGCAGCTGCACAGCTCCGCCCGGGACATGTTCCTGCTCTTCGTGACGGACGCCTCCGTCACCGCCGGCGGCTGGCAGGCGGCGTACCGCACCACGCTCGGTGGGCGCACCACGCACGCACGTTCACTCGCACGCAGGCGCTGCTCATGCGCGCACACACGCAGGCACGCGCGCGCACGCGCCCTCACACACACACCTGTTTCAAAATGTTTCTTCCATCACTATTTGCCGTTGCGAACAGACCGATGTGTTGCCGCGCACGATCTTGCCTTCCCGCAAAAACACAATACGACATATTGAACACACAACTCAATGCACAACGCCACACCGTGCAACACCCGCATGCACACTCACACGCACTACACACTGCAATATGCTTCACACCCCCGTCCCGCAATGCGCAGGCCCAGCGCAGGGCTGCGGAGGGATGCTCACGGGCGACACCGGAGAGCTCACCTCACCGGACATTAACGGCGACGGGCTGTATGAAAGTGACCTGGACTGCCGCTGGACCGTGTCCGTGGAGCCGAACAATCTCATCACGCTCACCTTCAGCGCCTTCGAGCTCGAGTCGGCCATCCAGGACACCTGCCACTACGACTACGTCTCCGTACGTCACGACCCACGCACAAACACGCACGCACGAGCGTGCAGAGGATCGGGGCGCGAGCACCGCTGGTGAACACGACAGAGGCAAAATACGCTCAGTGTAGCCGAACGGACCGAGGAGAGTGCTGATAGCGAGCGCCTACCCAAGGGCGGACTCAGCGCAAGAGATGGTCATGTGACCGGCAACTACCTGCTTGTCAAAAAACGCAAACGTTTCAAAGCAAGTCGGACGTGTGTACGGCCGGCTCCACAGCACTGTCACGTGGCGCGTGGAGTTGCATTATTCGCTATCATAGCATCCAGGGACCCATGGCACTGATCATGAGCTGTGCATGACCCTTTTATCTTTGGCCTTGGTCAACAAAAGTCTGGCCGCAATTAGTGGTGGAGATCAAAGCCTAACCAGGCATCAGGTTACCCATGCAACGCGGTGTTGTCGATGATTTATGATTCGAAATAGATTCGCCCCGTCCATAGGATGGACATTGCTTCCGGATTATTGCCCTCTGCATGAGGCGCTGTGAAGAAGGGAGAAGGGTAATCTCCCAAAGCCTCGGCCTATCTGTGTGCGTGTGCCAACTGAATGTTTCAAAGGCAGAGTTAACGATGACGGTGGACGGGAAGGTGTTTGTGGCCTGTAGCAGAGAGTATGCACGTCGAAGAGGGACACACACCGGCGGACAGACCAACGACCACAAACATGGATCAACACATGCAGACGAGACAGGCGAGGCGTGCGAGAGACACCCAGACCGCTCCATCCTCTCCCCCCCACCACCCTCCACCCCCCACCAGGTGTTCGACGGAGAGAGCGCGCTGTCCCCCATGGTCGGCCGGTACTGCGGTGCAATCGTGCCGCTGCCCATCACCTCCTTCAGCAACTTCCTGCACATCCACTTCCGCACCGACAGCTCGGTGCAGCGCGCCGGCTTCCACGCCACCTACCAGACGAGCGCCAGTGAGCCCCCGGCGGCATCGCGCACCCACACGCGCGCACGCACGCACACGCGCACATGCACGCGCACGCACTCACAACAAACTCGCACGAATACGATTACGCAGTCTCAATCTCGCCCGCACGAGGTGTCCGCATCTGCCATGGCTTGTGCGGATGCGGTTTAGCTCATGGTCCATCCTAAACCGCATAAACTGCACAAATGGAACATTTAAAACTCTTCAGTAGTGTGCGACCGTGATCATCCAGAACAGAACGTACGACGGATAACGACGCAATGCCCGAGCCAAACATACGAAGGAGACATCACGGCGACGAGACCCTCCGCCGTTGTCTTGCTTGGCCACCTCGGTGTGACATTGTAGTTGTTGTTGCTCTGCGTCTACATCGGCCGCGCGAGAGAAAGAGATCTCACCCGCAGTCTCTCCGCCCCTAACCACCCTCGTTCACCACCACCCCCCCTGCCACCGGCTCCAACTCTCAGGCGTGTGCGGCGGCGTGATCAACGCGACGGCGCAGGCGCAGACCGTGACGTCGCCCGGCTTCCCCGACGCGTACCCCACGGAGTCGCGGTGCCGCTGGACGCTGGACGCGCCGGCGCAGGAGAGCGTGCGCGTCACTGTGACGGCGTTCAGCCTGCCGGCGCACCAGACCTGCTCCAACGACTACCTCGAGATCCGCGACCAGCCCATGGTGAGAGAGCGAGCGAGCGAGCAAGCGTGCCGCGGCGCGGGAACGGCTTCGTGTCAGAATCAGAATCCTTATTTAGATTGGAGCAGGAGGAATCCGATGAGCTATGAAGCTCCTTTAAATTTCGATTTAAAGCTTTCGTGACTGCAGGGATTCATCTTCTTGGTTCTTTCGGTAAAGTCACGTAGAAGGGAAATAATAAAATAATAAAAATACATTCTATATTATTATATTATATTAGTATATTATTTAATATTATTATATTATTCTTTTATGTTTTATTTTTATAATTTTATTATTTCCCTTCTACGTGACTTTACTGAAAGAACCAAGAATATGAAGCTCCTTTCCACAGATGTCCAGTGTGGGCGGGTCAGCAAGTGTAACCATGCCACGTGTCTACCACTCCCTGTATCCCGTGCCCCCCGTGCCCCCCGTGCCCCCCGTGCCACCCGTGCCCCGTGCAGGGAGACTATGGACAGGTCCGCCGTTACTGCGGCACCGACATGCGCATCCCTGAATTCTACTCCATCGGGCGCACGGTGCACCTGGACTTTAAAGTCGACACCTACGAGCCGGGCAATGGCTTCAGCCTCTCATTCCAGACCGCAGGTATTCTCACGCACACGTACGCGCGCTCACAAACCCGATCGCTCCCTCATCGTAGAATCGTCATCAGTGGTATTCTGCACAGAGTCCATCAACGTTACCCGCTTTTAATGGGCAAGTCTAAATCTGACCGAGGTAAAGACGCCAAAACATATTTTGCGAATCACACAACGTGTGTCTCGTTCCCCTTTCCCAGCAACCCTCACCCTGTACGCTATACCACGTAGCCCATACCGCGTAACCCATATCCCGTAGCCCCATACTCCGTACCTGGTTCCTCCCACCCCATACCGCATACCCTTCACCCCAAACCGCATAAGGGGCCGTCCATAAATGATGTCACGCACCTAGGGGGGGGTCAGACATTTGTGACGATGTGACATCACATCAAAATGAGCAACTTTAAATAAATATAGACAACACGTTCTACTTAATTAAATATACGTTATAATCAATGTTTTCTCCTACAACATCAGAGTGCAGCGCCACATTAAATACGCGCTACAATGACAATAGTTTAAAGCGATTTGAAGCATGATTTATTTTTTTGTTGGGGGGGGGGGGGGCAGAGCTTTGTGACGTCACATTTGAGGGGGGGGGTCTGACTTTTTGTGACGCCGTGTGACGAGGGAGGGGGGGGGGTCAAAAATCGTCCAAAATCGCGTGACGCCATTTATGGACGGCCCCTAACCCACACTCCGTACCCCGCACCCCTTTACCCCGCGCCTGGCACCTCCGTGCCACGTGACCCTGCACGTGCCGCGCCCGCCAGGCTGCAGCCGCGAGTACACCGCGTCGTACGGCTACCTGGCGAGCCCCGGCTGGCCGGACGTCTACCCCCACAACATGGACTGCACGACGGTGCTGCGGGCGCCGGCGGGCAGCCTCATCTCGCTCTTCTTCAACGCGTTCACGCTCGAGACGCACCCCAACTGCCAGTTCGACTACCTCGAGGTGACGGCGCCCCCCGATGCCGTTATTGACGATGCGTGTTGATTATTATTTTGGGGGTGGGGGGGGGCTAAAATAAAGGAACGGTACGTGAAGTATTTTAATGTTTAAAAAATGTTAATTGAGCACGGTAATGCCGCTAGCTTTCATGTCTGTCTGTCCATCTGTCTGTAACTCTCGTGAAGATGATCCAATTTAAATCACATTTGAGTCTAAAGTTGCATTGCTATTAACCGACTTAGTCCCCAATGGAAAACCACAGACGCATTCCTCAATGGAATGCCGGGCAAACTGATCAAAGGCACTTCCTAAAACCAAAAAAAGAACAGCGCTGAAAGGATTCACCTTGCCCGACATCGCACGTCACGCGCTCACATCCGCTCACCACGACGTTGTTATTCGTGACCTCTCATCTCGTCGGAAGCTAAAGTTATTCTCGCGAACAAAATAGTTCCCAGGGACAAACCCCACGTAGTCGCAACGCGATCGGTACAGAATCCATGCAAATGCATGATTTTTCTTCCCCCCATTATTATTGTTGTTACATTTTAAAACCGTCGTGCTACCGGCCGCCGTAGGTCCACAACGGAAGCGACGCGACGGCGCCCTCGCTGGCGAAGCTGTGCGGCGCGGGGCTGCCCGACCCCGTGTTCCCGCGCGCCGACGTGCTCTTCCTGCACTTCGTCAGCGACTTTTCGCTGGCGCTCAACGGCTACGAGATCACCTGGACGTCGTCGCCCGCAGGTGAACGTGTCACGTGGGCGAGGCCGGACGCGCGAGGATCGCTCGCTCTGAACGCGGACCATCTCGAAAAGCTGAGCAGGGCCAGGCCTGCTCGGCGCTTGGAATGGGTGACCGCTATCGTGTAACAGGTGCCGTTACGCGATAAACGCGGTCAGCATACGTACGGTGCGGAAGATGTTCAACGTACGTACGTAAGTAAGTGTGCTGTAGGTCTATTGTCGTGACAGCACGGGATGAGATGGGGGGGTATTTAAAATAAAAAACCAACGCTGGACTCTCCTAGGCCTCAACATAGCTCACCTGGATAAGTAAATAATATTAATAATTAATATTGTTAATTATTTACATTAATAATTATTGTATTACTACAATGGGAGAGGTCCATAACGTAGATTTGGTCGGCTCGCTGAATTGAGTCTGTCTGTGGTATCTGCTTACATCTGGTTTCCTCTCACATGGGAGCCAAATGCTGATTAAGTGAATTGGCCGAACGTCCCAATAACGTATTTATTATTTCCTAGGAGAGTAAAAACGGATGTATCGCTCCATTAATATTGATTCTCAAACTCATGATATCATATTACACGTAAATTTTTTTTATATATTTTGATAGCGGGTTCATGTCACCACTGTAGCCATTGTGGACACTACCATTCAATGCAACGTAAAACAATTGATTCTTGATTTGAATCGTAACCCTACTGCTATGCGACAATTCATCGTATCGCCACGTGGGTGGTATCTTGCAACACCGCCATGACACACTTTATCACCACCACAACTCACCCACGCACGGCGCTGAAGCCCGCCACAGCGACCGACGCGCTGTACAGATCGTGCGGCTGCCACGTGGCTGAGGTCGCTGCTGCTCTTCCGTGCCTTAAACTCCACCCCCTCCAGCCGTTCGTGCTGTCGACCTCCTGCCCCTCTTCCAGTCCCATACTCCAAGGCCTTCCTCGTCCGCTCGTCTCCTATGGCAGACTGCCTCGTCTCTAAAAACGAAAGTATTTGCCTGCTATAAATATCCACATGACGATAAGCCACTTCATTGAAATGCCGTTTGTGATAACCAGGTCGCTTCTGAAAAAGAGCTACAAAGCTCAGTGGGCCTTGCCTGGTAAAATAGAAATAGTTTATAGTTTGATAGTTTTAGAATATCACATGCATGCACACACGCACCACGCCTGCCTCACGCCACGCGCGCAGCGTCCTGCGATACCGTGACTTTCGTACGCTCCGTAAAAGACGCCGTTTTTTTGTCGCGACAAACGGTTAAACCCGTCGCATGTGCGTACATTGAACTTCTTTCGCACCGCACATAGCCAACCGTGCTAATCGGAGGTGCCCCGTTGACGCGCAGGCTGTGGGGGCATCCTGCACGGAGACCACGGCTCGTTCACGAGCCCCGACTTCCCGGGCACCTACCCCAACAACTCAACGTGCGAGTGGCTCCTGGAGGTGGCCGTGCACCGGCGCGCCACGCTCCGCTTCCCCGTGTTCCACGTCGACGACCCGGGCGACTGCGAGCGCAACTACGTGATGGTGCACGACGGGCCCAACATAAGCTCGCCTCCCGTGGGCACCTTCTGCGGTCAGGTGAGCTCTCGCTTCCCGCGAGTTCACGTCGACGAAACTGGCCGAGTGGTTCGGCCGGATGGGTCGAACCACTCAGCCGAACCGCGCCAGTTAGCCAAGTCATAGATGGTGAAGTCATCCAGCCAGTCAACTGAGTCAACCAGCCGGTCAACCGATTAGTTAATTGGACAGCCAGCTAGTCAACTGACTAACCAGCCAGATGGGATGGTCACTCAATAGCACGTTTGGCTACATACGGTGCAAAACAAGTACAACATCAATACAATCGACCAACCAGCGAACCAGCTAGGCAACCAATGAGTCAGACAGCCAGACAGTCAACCAATGAACTAATTGGCCAGCCAGCTATTCAACCGACTCACCAGCCAGTTGCCCAGCCAGTGAGTCAAACTAATGGCCACCTCGCCAACTGCCCAGGGCATCAGTTATCCAGTCAGACAGGTCAGCCAGCCATCCAGAGAAAAAAGAGTCAGTGAGTCAATCATCTAACCAAGAAGCCAACCCCACCTGCAAGTCAGCCAATCACTGAACCAGACAAACTGTCAATATACCAACCGGCTATCCGGAAACTAGTAAATGAATCAGCCAGCTAATTCATCAGCTGGTCAAATGCTCAATCGCTCACTCATTCATCCACGTATTTAAGCACTGTCTCGCTGACGTTTAGTTAAGCAGGTAGTAGCTGATAGAAATAAAACAAATAATGTATATTTTTTATAAGGGATGTGAAAAAAAAACAGTTGTTACGTGACTGTTTTTTTATAATCTTTGCTCAGTTAATTAGACAAAATACCCATCACAGGGATATAAATTGCTAAATTAGTATCAATCATTAATGGCCAATATTTTTGCATATAAAACTTACTAGCTCGGAAAAACTATTTTCGAATTAAAACGCCGGGCGGTGAAACATTTGCACATTAATGCCAGTGCCGGCACGCAGCGTCTCATTGTTGGTTTAAAAAAAAAGATACGTACACGCATTCACACATTTCATCGCCTTGCTTTCCAAAGTCACTCTCAAAAGAGTCCTACAGAGAGAGAGAGGGAGAGAGATCTCGTGTCATCACAACAGCCCTCGTCTTCCCGTCTTTTCGTTTGGAGCTGTGTGAACGCGATCATCGTGCGCGTCTGCCACCGTATTTTGACCTGTGCGTGTCGTCGTTGGCGTCCCGACAGAACGACAACATCGCGGACTTCACATCGTCGGGCTACCAGCTCTTCGTCCGCTTCCAGGCGGAGGGCTCCTCCGTGCCGGCAGGGTTCCGGCTCACGTGGACCAGCTCCTGAGATGACAACGACGGCGATCACCACCCTTTGCGCCGTCCGTCATCATCACCACCACCACCATCATAACCACCGACCGCCACCATCATCATCACGATCATCAACCCACCTCGCCACCATCACCAACATCACCACCACCAGCACCACCACCATCACTACGATCTTCAACTAGACCACTGACGCCATTCTGATCACTACCATCATCATCATCATCGCAATCACCACTGCCCAGACCGACCTCACCACTTCTACCATACACACCGACACACGCGTACGCGCACGTTCGTACGTGCCGACACGTGCAGCCACCTCCTCCCAAGGGCACGGCACGCCCAGCCGTGCCACCCTGCACGTGGCGCAAGCTTTAGGAGGGTGTAATACTTTCTGTAAATATTAAATCCGCAAGAGAATCGTGATTGTGTTGAATTTTAAAACAATTCCTCATCCCTACCTCCCCCCTCCCTTTTTTTTTTGTACAAACTCTGTGGCCTGTGAGTCCACAATCTCTGTCCGCAAGCCCCCCGACGCTCGCACACACCGCTATCCCAGCGCGCAGTGCGGCAGCCGCTGAGCCGCTGAGCGCACGGACCACACAGTTCGAATCCCTTCACCGGCCATCATGGATCACTCGACGATTTGCACGGTTGGCTACGTACGGCGCGAAAGAAGTTCAGCACGCGTGCACATGCATACAATTAATAAACATTAAACGGCTGTGCAATCTGCTGTCCTGAGCACGGATGCGACTCTTTGATTGATTGATTGATTCGTGGCCTATATTGAAACAAGGTAAGAGCGAGTCAAGACCAGATGTTTCCCTTTCAAGGCAGGTCTGGGTGCAAACGAACAAAATAATGCATCTAATGGCACAGCAACATGCTGCTTGAATGCAAACAATTCTAAGTGAATATAAATTAATCAACCCGACAGTAATACTATACAAAACTCAATCTACATTTTAAGATGATGAATTCTGACACGCAATTACATTCGTACTTGTGACATTGTTCGCAACAGTTGACCAGCACTATGCCGGTGGGCCATCCCCAAAAACCCCACTTTAATTCCTCATTCAACGAAAAACGTTGCTTCCCAGGTCTCTCGCTAGCCGAAGGGATAATGCGATTGGGCTCGCGCCACGTGGAGCCAGAGAGAGAGGAGGGAACGAACGCGACCGTTGGAGTCGCGTCGAGAGAGGAGGGAACGAGCGCGATCATCGTAGTCGCGTTGACCCGCTCGCGTGAGCAGCTGCGACAGATGGCAGCGGCGGTCCCCGCACCCCAACTACGATCGCTACCCCCCCTATCCCTCCACGCGCAGAGATGAGCGGCGATGAGGCGTGATTACAATTTGTAGGAAGACATCAGCGAGACCGGCTCTTTGCATCTCCTCTAACTGCCCATCACACAGGCCAGAGGTGGCCCTGCACGACACACAAAGCAAAGAACCCCCGTATAGCCTTTAACATACTGTTGGGACAAGTGCTGTTAGCGAGCACCTGTGAAGGCCGGAACGGTACACGAGGGGGTGGGTGGCCAGCACCACGCCCGACCGCCTTTGTCTCCCTAGTGGCAATGTTTACACACCGCACCAGGTACTCATTTGAGGCTGAGTTGACCTAGGGGAGGCCCGGGACCGGTATAGATAATCGTCACTGGTGTTGGCCGTGAGCGGGAATCGAACTCGTGTCGCCGGGTTCATAGCGCAGCGCGCTAACCGCTGCACTATCACACACACACAACAACACACACACAACAACAACAACCAACAGTGATTTAAAATTAGTTTACATTCCGACGCCTCCACCTTTGAGTACAGCTCGAGACGCGGCTGCAACTCACCGCTTGACTCATAACAGCGTACTTTTTTTACGTGTCGTTAACCCACCGCCACCCAACACAGCCAATTGGTAGGGGATCGTCACATGAACAAAACCTGCCGATTAGTTACCACTTCAGCACTCGGTGGCGTTTGTACGACGCGGGCATAATTGCGGACTTTTCCTTCAACACATCAGCAACAGCAGCAGCTATTGCGAGTCTCGTATTGTGACTGATGCTGCGTGTCTGTGCGTGCGTGCGTGCCCACGACGCGCTGGCACCTTCCACTTGCTATTCTGTCACAGCGGGGCGCGTAAGAGACCGATGTTTTTTTTTATCTCACGTCGGAGGTTAAACCGAAACGCCTCCGTTCCCTTAATTGTGCTCTTGTGTTTCACGCTGTGCATGCTCACTTAGAGTGGGAATGTCACACGCTTCAGAAGCGCGTGTGCCAAAGCGACACCCAAATTACACCATGCCACACCGATACGGCCAAAAGGATATGAAATTATAATCTCGTAAATGCTACTTTGACTGTGCACGTTGGTACGAAAATTGGTAATGTTATGCGCTAATAAAGGTAAATGCCCATTATGGTGGTTGCTGACTTCTCAAACGTTAATTTGAGTGAAAATATAACAAAAAAATATCAAAGGAAAATTGGGTTGTGCTCATAACCGCCGTAACGTCCTTAGCCAATAGTGGAAATTCCATATTCCCGTGGACGGGTCCAGACTCGTGATAATATACTTTGCTACGTTTAATGGTCATTTTCTCCAAATTTATTACAATTTTTGCTATTACTGTATCTGCTTTCATTCCAAGGGACAAGGAATCCATTTGGAAAATCTCGCTGAACAATGTGCCCCCGTGTGTCAGGTCAGTCGTGAAAGAGACATTTCACGCGATTTTCTCCTGAAAAATCCTCCAAATTACCGGTTTATGTTCTATCCTCACACAGTACCGTTGCAGTTACACACTCTGCTACGAGTTTGTTAAATTACAATCAAACCATTATTGTTTTCTTCCCAAAGCTGAAATGTTACGAAATTAAATGAGAAACCAATTTAAAACAATGGGTGGAAGGGGGTGGGTGGGGTGGGGTGGGATTAGTGTGTGTATGTGTAGTGATTGGTGACAGGGATTATTTGACAGGTCATCAACTCACTTCAGCATCCGATGTCTTGACGGGCGGCTGGAACCCGGACTGGAACCGAGCCTTGTCAGCTCAGCGCTCTTCGACTTCTGAGCCAGCCAACCACCTCATCAGTCGCCACTAACGTCCCTCAGAGCGCTACTCATTGTTGTCAACCCCCTCAAATAAAGAGAGGGTGATGAGTTCATAGATTCCCCGTGACGATTGCCGCCCAAGAGGTCTGACGGCGATGTTTGGCGAGCACCAATGCAGCGTGAATATGCACACGTCCCACAAACACAACTCTATTTTATTTTACCAGGTAAGGCCCACTGAGCTGTACAGTTCTTTTTCAGAAACGACCTGGTTATCACAAATCATAGCTCAACGAAGTGGCTTCTATCCTGATTTGAAGCTTTCGTGACTGCAGCAATCCATACTCTTTGGTTCTTCCGGTAAAGTCACGTAGTTAGACATGAAATAACATCGAAACGTCGCGATTTGTTTTATTTTATTTATTTCTAACTACGTGACTTTACCGAAAGAACCAAAGAGTATGAAGTGGCTTCTCATTGTGGAAATTTAAAGCAGCCAAATACTCTAAACGCGTACTGTCGGCACCAGATTCACCTGGTGAACAAACAGGGGTGGAGGACTCCTCGCCTTGGTGAGGGGCCTTCACAGTGACGTGATGATGGCATCGCCACATTGTCACCTCCACCAACAACAACAACGCAAAATCACGGACGAGAAATGAGCATGCGTCACACGATGAACACGTGCCCCAATCATTCGCTTTGCCGAATTAACGATCCGTAACAGTTTGACGCTCTGGCAATATAAAGCAGCAACTTTTCTCTGCCCTGTAAATTACATGAAGACGGATTTTTTTGCGTCATCATTGTCGGTGACGGGCGGCCCGACATGACAGCGCGCATTGCATGATCACATTGGCGCTTGCATAACTGGCTCACATTCCACGCATTGTTAACTCGTGGTAACGCGTCAATTACGGCACTTTGTCAACCCACTGCTGGACGAAAAACCTTCCCAGGTCTTGTCTTCTCGACAGACCTGTTCTCCACCTGAAGACGGCTGCTTGCGTTGTGGCAGAAACTTCGTGAGAATTGTTTTATTATGTTTTATTTTTATTATTTTATTATTTTCCTTCTACGTGACTTTACCGAAAGAACCAAGAAGAATACTTCCCAGGTTTGTTGAAGGGAGCGGGGGAGTCTCCGGGAACGGGTTCTCAAATCCCTCGTCAGCGATGTAAGCAGTGGCCCGGGAATTGAACTTCGACTGGAGCGAGTTCAAAAGTCCGGTGGCAATCGCCAATTCCTCCCGGCTGTATCCGCCTGGAGCCACGAGAGGGCATGAGGAGCTCTGAGCACCGCCTTGGAGACCGGCGACAAAAAGCTGATCTCACCATTCACCTGTTTCAGTTTTTTCAGTTTCATTTATTTGGTATAGCCCTGTGAGCCATTCGGCTCTTGAATCGGGTGCAACCGCAACAAACATGAAACAAAAACATGAACAAGAAAACATCTGCAAGTGACTATGTGACGATGTGCAAACAGAAAATCCAAGAAAAGACAGCAAAATATTGCAGACCGAAGGGCACGTGGCAGTGTCGTGGCGTGGCATTGACCTGAACCAACTGGTACCAGCCCTACCATTTACCATAACCAACTAGACCACCACAGCCACTGGTACCAGCCCGTTATACCCCTAACCCTTATCCAACCACCCATCAATACTTACCCTCGCATTGACCGTCTAAACCTTAACCCAAACCGATACATTGGATTGGTCAGGTTCGCAGATGAGCATCTGTGAGGCTCGTGTGTCTGTGTGCGCGCGCGTGTGCGTATGGGGAGCGGTGGTGCAGCGGTGAGCGGCGCTGCGCTGTGAACTCGGCGAGCCGAGTGCGATTCGCCGCTCGCGGTAACGAATCCTGTGTCTGGACCTTTCTTGGGCCTCCTCAACTCGGATGGCCCAAGACGCGGCAGTGGTGGCCGTCACATCATCCTCTCGTGCGCCATATCGGCTGGCCTTAATAGGCGCTCGCTAACAGCACTTGTCTCTGGCTATTTACACACCCAGCCATACACGCGGAAATCCATCAAACTAGCCGACGAACTTAGTGTCTCTTCCTTGCAGCCAGCCACCCATTCGACACTGAGATGATCGCCCGACTAATCGGACAAGCAGGAAGATGTACACACAGTCACTCGGGCAAGGCATGCAGCAAACCCGCCGTTTGCTCAGGAACAGTTAGCCATTTAGTCAGCCATTTAGTCAGCCAGCAACCAAGACAGTCAACCAATCCCTCGCCCAGCCACCCAATCAGGCACCGAGCCTGCCAGTGATTCGAGCTCTTATGCAGGCACCAGATAGCCAGCAAGTCCAATTAACCAAACACTCAATTTCACTCCTGTATCAATGTATCCAGGCATCCAGCCAGATAACAGCCGACCTCTCATCCAGACACCTCCTCAGCCAGCCATATACCTGGCCCCCGGTCACTTATCTAATCCCTTGGCCGACAAGCCCCCGAGCCAATGAACCAAGCACTTGCCCATCTGGTCTCTTATTGAGAAAACGCACCGAACCAACGTTAATCCAGCAATCCTGAGCACACGTCTCACTGCCACACGTGTCTCTTTTTTATCCAACAGGGGGGTGTTAATGAACGCTTTGTATCTTTCCCTCGTTAGCTGCATCTTGACACGAGGCTAGGCACGGCACGGTCCAGCTCTTGCCACCGTTGCGTCAAGTGTTACCCCGCGGCAGTTTAAAAGCTGAGTCGGCCTAGGGGGGAGCCCACCACAGCGTCCGGGCACCACTTGTGACCGACTTTCTCAATGGCGAGAACCTGGGGCACGCCGAGGATCATAGCGCAGTTCACAAACCACTGCGCCACCGCTCACCTTACACAGACGAGTGCTAATTATAATGGCGACACCGGTCTATGAGTCTCTCTCTCGCGCGCGCTGTCTCATTGCTGCCTCCTTGACAGTCGCTCACATTTGCTCAAATTTAGTTTGGTGATGACCTCAGACAAGGCAGTTCTTCGGGAACCGCTGGAGGTGTTTTTGCTTTTGTTGTTGTTGTAGTTGTTGCATAACGCGCGCGAGGACGGCTTGCTTTTTAAATATTTTTCGTGCGCGTGCCTGCGCGCCGTTCGAAACTCGCACGCGCTGCGTGTCCGAACCTCTTTCGCCACCGTGCGTAACCCACCGCGATAACCGGAGGCGCGAAACTCAGAGCAGCCGTCAGTGGCGCCGCATGCGTCGATGAGGATGACGGTTTACGATTTCGCGGAGATAGTTTGGAAAGGGAGCAGGCAGCTGTCTCAGCCGCCAGCCCCGGCGAGACAGATTGCGCGTGAATAAGAAGCGACGCCGGGCAAAGCTGTAACGAGGAGCGTGGACGGCCGAGTTGAGTGTGCACGCGCGTGCGTAAAGAGTAACGTGTGTGAGTGAGTGTGTGTGAGTGTGTGTGAGTGTGTGAGTGTGTGTGTGAGTGTGTGTGAGTGTGTGTGTGAGTGTGTGAGTGAGTGAGTGAGAGTGAGTGTGTGAGTGAGTGTGTGAGTGAGTGTGAGTGAGTGTGAGTGTGTGTGAGTGTGTGAGAGTGTGTGAGTGTGTGTGTGAGTGTGTGAGTGAGTGAGTGAGAGTGAGTGTGTGAGTGAGTGTGAGTGAGTGTGTGTGAGTGAGTGTGAGTGTGTGAGTGAGTGTGTGAGTGAGTGTGAGTGAGTGTGAGTGAGTGTGAGTGAGTGTGTGTGAGTGTGAGTGAGTGTGAGTGAGTGAGTGTGTGTGAGTGTGAGTGAGTGTGTGTGAGTGTGTGAGTGTGTGTGTGAGTGTGTGAGTGAGTGAGTGAGAGTGAGTGAGTGTGTGAGTGAGTGTGTGAGTGAGTGTGTGTGAGTGTGAGTGAGTGTGTGTGAGTGTGAGTGAGTGTGAGTGAGTGTGTGTGAGTGAGTGTCTCGTGGGGAGCGGGAGTGTAGCAGTCAGCGCGCTGCGCTACGAACCCCGGCGACCCGAGTTCGCTTTCCGCTCACGTCCAACACCGGTGACGATTATCTGACCGGGTCCTGGGCCTCGCCTAGGTCGACTCAGCCTCAAATGAGTACCTGGTGAGGAGTGTGAAACAAAGGCAGCTGGGCGTGGTGCTGGCCACCCACCCCCTCGTGTGCCGTGCTAGCCTTCATATGTGCCCGCTAACAGCACTTGCCCCAACACTCTGTTAAGGCTATAGGGTGGTCTTTGTCTTTGTGCTACGAAGCCAGCGACTCGCATTCAATTTCCACTCACGGCTACCATCGGCGGTGGAGTATCTAAACCGTGCGCGAGCCTTCGATACGTCGACTCAGCCTTAAATGAGTAGTACCTGATGCGCTGCGTACACATCAGCGACTGGGAAGACAAAGGTGGCCGGGCGTGGTGATGGCCATATCGACCAGTACTAGCCCTACTCCGAACCCCATCCAACCACCCATAAATAATTGCCCTCCCATTCACTGTCTAATCTTCTAATCTAACCCAAACCGAAGCATGGCGTATATGGCAGCTGTGCAGATGAGCATTTGCGAAGCTCATGTTTCTCTGTGTGTGCACGTGTGCCTAAGGGGGGAGCGGCAGCGTAGCGGTCAGCGGCGCTGCGCTATGAAATCGGCGATCCGAGTTTGATCCCCCGCTCGCGGCCCACGCTGCTCGCGAATATTTCAACTGGTCCTGGGCCTCCCCTTCGTCGACTCAGCCTCAAATGAGCCCCTAGCGCTCTGTGTAAACATCGCCACGAGGGAAACAAGAGCGACTGGGCGTGGTGGCTGGCCACTCGACCAGTGACGGATTATCCTCGTAGCAAAAGTAGCTACAAATGCTACGGCCCCCGCACTTTCAAGGGCCCCGCGCTAAATGCTTTCAAGCTATCAATTCCGGTTCAGTGATTCCGCACTTGCTCTATTACTATAGTACTATACTGCCTTCAACTTTTATGAACGACTGGGTGTTTAAGGTTAGCGATTTGTCGTATTATCTGGCTGTATAGCAAATGAAAAAAATAAAAAATTTTACTATACAAGTAAAAAAATGCTGTTTTAATATTTTAGTTTTTCTGCCATTTAGGGCCCCTTTATAACATTTTTTCTACAGGGCCCGCCCTAGCTTCATCCGTCACTACACTCGCCATCCCTGGTGCGCCCCGTCACGGCCTTTAATAATTATAGGCTGCTCGCTAACATTACTCGGCGCAACAGCTGGCAAAACGCTACATGGGTTTGGGTTTTTGTTCGCGTGTGTGGGAGGTGTGGAGGGGTGTGCATGAGGGGAGGGGGAGTGGGGGTGGGAGGCCTCCTGCTGCTTCGCGTGCTGCTCGGATGGAGGGAGGGATGGAGGGCCATGTTTACAGGGAGAATCAGAACCCCACTTTAACGTGGCGCGGGGGAGAGAGAGAGAGATAGAAATCTCTGCAAAGGATTGGCACACGTGGACAGGTTGTTCGCACTGCCTTACCTGACGCGTAACCCGGCGATGTGAAATTACAACGCAATTAAAAAAGTGTCCGCGACGTCTCGCTAACCCGCGGCGGCGGTGCCCGCAGCGAAGGGATGGCTCACGATGACTGCCGTGCAATCTCCACTCTCGCTCTCTCGCTCTCCATGTCTGTTCCCCTTGGCCAAATATAGGCACTGCTGTGCACTCCACGCTCGTCCCTCAGCGCACCGAAGCCCAATAACCCGATGCTGCGATTGATGACGCCGCTGGCAGATTTCACTTGACGATTTCCACACCGTGCAATAACGAGAGTTAAATAGAAGTATGATTATACACCTAGGAGCTACTAGTTTTTTTTTTACCAAGTAAGGTGCGATTTGGCCACAAATGATAGCTTTACGAAGTGGCTTATCACGTGGACATGTATAGCAGCCAAATACTCAAAAGGCACGTTTCTAAATGTGGAGGGGAAAACCGGAGGACCCGGAGATAAATCCACAGGGAAAGAGACACAGCAAACTCCAAATAAACAGCAGGCGTCAGGGTCGTGATGGAACCCACGATCCTCCTGTATACCAGGCGAGGGTGAGTGTGTATGAGTATGAGAGTGAGTATGAGTGTGAGTGAGTAAGAGAGCAGGTGAGTGGGTGAATATGAGAGCGGGTGAGTGTGAGTGAGTATGAGAGCGAGTAAGTGTGAGTGAGTATGAGAGCGGGTGAGTGTGAGTGGGTATGACAACGGGCGAGTGGGTGAGTGGGTGGGTATGACAACGGGTGAGTGGGTGAGTGGGTGGGTATGACAACGGGTGAGTGGGTGAGTGGGTGGGTATGACAACGGGTGAGTGGGTGAGTGGGTGGGTATGACAACGGGTGAGTGGGTGAGTGGGTGGGTATGACAACGGGTGAGTGGGTGGGTATGACAACGGGTGAGTGGGTGAGTGGGTGGGTATGACAAGGGGTGAGTGGGTGAGTGGGTGGGTATGACAAGGGGTGAGTGGGTGAGTGGGTGGGTATGACAAGGGGTGAGTGGGTGAGTGGGTGGGTATGACAAGGGGTGAGTGGGTGAGTGGGTGGGTATGACAAAGGGTGAGTGGGTGAGTGGGTGGGTATGACAAGGGGTGAGTGGGTGAGTGGGTGGGTATGACAAGGGGTGAGTGGGTGAGTGGGTGGGTATGACAAGGGGTGAGTGGGTGAGTGGGTGGGTATGACAAGGGGTGAGTGGGTGGGTATGACAAGGGGTGAGTGGGTGAGTGGGTGGGTATGACAAGGGGTGAGTGGGTGAGTGGGTGGGTATGAGAGCGTGTGTCAGATCGTGTGATGGGGTGTGAGATAGCGTGGGTGTCTGGGTGTGTGTGAGTAGCGCCTCGTCTCTCGGCGTGTGCGTTTGAGTGCGCGTCCAAGACCAGATTGTTTTAAGGGCCCTTCAATTAATATGCGTGTGTGTTTGCCTCCATTATTTTGTTCATGCCCACCTAATTTTATTGGCATATATTGGTGTGTCCGTGTGTTTTTGTGTCTGTGTGTTTGTGTACCTTGCACTTTGTGTGTGTGCATCTGGCGGCCTGGCGTAGTGCCGTGCAGCCTTCATAGGTGCTCGCTAACAGCACTTGCCCCCAAAGTCTAAGGCTATACGGGAGGTCTTTGTCTGTGTGTGTGTCTGTGTGCTCCGACTGATCTCCTGTGGCGCTGGGTATGTTGTTCTCTGCGACTGTCTCTCCCTGTGTCCTCCCGTGCCTGAATCTATTCTGTTTCGCTCTCCGCAATGCTCTCTCTCCATTGCCCTCTCTATCACTCCGTGTCTCTCCGTCTCTCTGTATATTTTACCTCTGTATCCCTCAAAGTCTCGCCGTGTCTCTTTGCTTGTCACTTAATTATTTTTTCATTGCGACGATTTTTCTCGATCGTTGTGTGTCCCTCTTCATCTGTCACGTTGTCTCTTTTCCTGTGTGTCCATCTCTCTCTCTCTCTATCTCCCTCTGTCTCTCTCTGTGTCGTGTTTCTGTCTCTTCCTGTGTCTGCCTCGAGACTCTTCCCCCATCTGCACGGCTCTTTCTCCACGTGCAGCAGGCGGAAGGCATTTCCGCACCCAGCATACCACATCCAGTGTTCCCCTCGCTTCGACTGTGGCTGCAAGTCACGTACCTACTCCAGTCTATCAGAAACCTCTATAAAATCTTGATTTGAAGCTTTCGTGACTGCAGGAAATCCATACTCTTTGTTTCTTTCGATAAAGTCACGTAGGTAAAAAAAATAATAGATCACGACGTTTCGATCGCAACACAAGCAACCGTCATCAGGTGAGACAACCACCGCAAGAAAACTGCTGAAGCAGGCGAGAGAGCTGCCGTGACACGAGGTTATCTATATATATAAAATCGCAAATCTGTCTGTCTGTCTGTGTGTGTGTCTGTGTGTCGCCGGACCATACGCAGTTTCATTGGACGAAATGTGAGGGATTTGCGAGACACGATTGGTCCGTTTGGTTTTCCTAGTGCTGCGATTGGCCCGTTCATCGAGGCCGTGGCGGAGTAGCGCAGTTGGTAGCGCCCTCGCTTCCCATGCCAAAGGTCGTGGGATCGATCCCCGCGTCCTCCACAGGCGAATATATTTTTAAATCCTTTATATTAAGTTCTCTGCCACGCATATAAAGAATTTATAGTGAAAAACTTTGTTTTTACGAACGCGTCCACATGCAAACCACAAAATACAAAGCCTCCAACTCAGACAACACGTGAAGACCCGTGCAACGCCGGGTTTTACTGCTATTTATATATATATAAAAAAGGGAAATTTGTGAATGTGTGTCTGTTGAAAATGTTTAGCGTACTTCCCGACATGCAAAAAACGTGAAATTTGCCATGTGGGTACTTTCCAGAATGTACACCATGCAAAACTTATAAAAACATTACTTTTGTATTCTTTTGGGGGGGGGGGGGGGGGGCGCAATAATGCATATATTTTGCACGGCAAGTGAGCTGTGACGTCACATCTGTCATGTGACCCGCGCGTGCGGAAGCGTAACGCAGTGTGCCTGCTCATCACGCATCCCCCCCCTCAACCCTCCGTGAGTCAAGTGCCATGCAAATGTTTTGCAGGTCTAAGACGTTGTTCGCGCAGCATTGCTTTATTATTCCTGTCGTTTACTGCCGTACGCACCGTTAAAGATGTGTGTCTGTAGCAAGCGCGTGTATGTGTACCTATGGACGGGGGGCGCGTGTGTGGGGCGAGCGGTAGTGTAGTGGTTAGTGCGCTACGCTATGAACTCGGCGACCCGAGTTCGATTCCCACTTACTACCACCACCTGTGACGATCATTTGAACCGGTCCTGGGCCTCCCCAAGGTCGACTCAGCCTCAAACGAGTCACCGTGGTGTGAACATCGCCACTGGGGAGACAAAGACGGCCGGGCGTCGAGAATCCAAGTCCCGGGCAAAGCCGGGTAGTAAAGCTAGTCTATATATATAAAATCGCAAATCTGTCTGTCTGTGTATCGCCGGACCATACACAGTTTCATTGGACGGCGGTTGCCCCTGGCAACGGGTAGCGACGCATTCGCTGTGGGGTGGACGCCATTTTTAATTCCCGTTAAAAATATGCGCACGCATTAACACGCGACTCTGAGGTAAATTCATCAAAGTTTCACGTCCTCTTCACTCCCCCCCCCACCACAATGTGTGCAATTACTATTATAGGGTCGGTAGATTATAAAATTATAGCGATTAGACAGTATTATTGTAGCGCGGGGGTGGGGGTACCCAGCCTCAGCCGGGTGGGCAATCTAGGCGAGGCCAGAGGCTCTGCATGGTACTAGGCCTCGACACCCCACCACACTATAGGCCGTACATATTACTGCACAGCGGCCGAGGAGATCGTGCCTGGGGGGGCAAGGGTAGCAGCCCATCTGTGTATATATATATAAGGTTATTAAGAAATATATTTTTCACCCGGGCAACGCCGGGTACTTATGCTAGTATAGATATAAAATATCTATAAATATTCAATAAGAAGTTAGTTCGTTGCGAGCAGAGGGTGCGTTTCAAACGGTGTGATTTCTCTTCACGAGCGCCCATCCGCAGTCTCTTTGGCATCTTCAGCATATGCCGAATTTAATCGTTAAAAGTTTTTTTTTCCTTTTTCGTATTTCTAATCTTACATTTTTTAAATGCCAAATTTGCAGTGAGCGAAGCGGCAGCCAGAGAGTGGTGTCTACGACAACAGGAAGACTCCATGAGCGGTCCTTACAGATGGGGCAGGCGTTCACTTCGCGGAGAGCTCCGGGGATCTGGGGAAAAAAAAGTGAAGGAAGCGACGGGGTGGGTGTGGTGGCATCAACGGCACTCCGGTCGTGATGACCTATTGACCTTTATGCAGTAATCGCTTCGTTAATTGCAACACCGTGTGCGACTAAAAGTGGAGTGGTGTACTTGCATTGGTCGGTATCGACATTGTCCGCTTTCAACCGCAGCGACGTGGGGTTCCCGCGACGCACTGAGAAACGGCGTCTTCACCGAGCGAGATCCGACGCTGTCACTAAGAGAGGGACCAAAGCATTAGCCATCAAATACGTACACACACAATTACACCAGCACGCGGTTAGTTTTAACGCACTAGCTGTTGGCACAAGCGCAACTTTGCGAGCGCCGGTAAAGGCCAACACGGCGCATGGCGGCATGGCTTGTCAACACCACGCCCGGCCGCCTTTGTCTCCCCGGTGCTGATGTTTACACACCGCACCCGATACTGATTTGAGGCCTAGTCGAAGTAGGAAAGGCCCTGGACTTGTTCAGATATTGGCCTTGAGCATGGAGTCAAACTCGAGACGCCGGACTTGTCGTGTGCGTGCGCGAACCACTACTACACTACCGCTCCCCATATGCATGAGCAGATAAATACAAAGATCGCAAGTGCAGTTAGCGAGTGGCACCAAGGAAGGTAGACACGGCACACTGGGTGATGGGTAAACCAGCCACCACGCCGGGACACGTGAACAGACGAACACGTGCACACAAACACATTAACACAAAGCAATTAACAAACGAATGCACGTCAACAAACACCCACCCTTTCACCATGCTCCTGTATGGAATTAGACATCACAGCTATCCACATCTCTCAGCGCCAGCGCAAGGAATCGAACTTTTGTCCCGTTGCAAACGGGGCTAATATTGAGCGCGCTCGTCACGTGTGGCCGTGCTGGTGCCTGAGACGAACAGCGAGGGGTCATCACGTTGTTCGCGCGAATTCCTGTTGGAGATTGGGTTTGACCACGGACACACGCCAACGACCAAATTGGAAAATCGTCATTGCTGTCAGCAGCATCCGTGCCATCACCCCGACACTCGCTCCCACATCTGCCCACGTGCACAAAATCCGGCGTGATCCACCAGCCAGTCAGTGACTGTCTCCCCACACTTTTTGTCGCAGCAAAAGGACCCCCTCCCCCCCACCCCATCGATACGGAGACTTCAGCGCCAAAACTTGATGAATTTGAAAGGAAATTCGGAAAAGCTTTTCACTCCACAGGCAGTCTCCGTGAAGCCCCCCCCCCCTACTCCCCCACCCCCGTCTCCCATGCTCCGTTGAGTCACCGCCACCGTGATGGAATTTGTCTTCACTAAATTGACACTCGCCTTTGTCAATTCTATCACACGCACGCACTGACGGACGCGCGCGCGTGCGCATCGCTCCTCGGCATCGAGTGTGAATTTACAGGTTGGTCAATTTCCGTGAAGAATGCACGGGAGCCGCTTCCTCTGATCTGTTCCCGGAAAACCTTGGGTGCTGCCGCTCGCGGGGATTATAGACTTCCACTTTGCCCGTTATTGCCCAAGACAAGCCGGCGAGCTTAGCCGCTAAACAGCGGCCGGGGTTCGTAATGGCGAGCGCTTGCTTTGGTATCAAATTCCAATCGGCTTTCACTTAACCGTGATGTCCCTTCGGGGTCCGAGAACTGAGCGGCGATAATAATTGAGCCCAAAACCTTGACGAGGCAGCTCCGTCTATTTTCTCTGTATTACTAAACTCGGAAGATGGAAAAACTCATTGCAATTGAAAACGCAGCACGGGTGAGTCAAGTGTTGCTGAAACGGCTGCAGCGCATCCGTGCATCGCCTTCGCCGATGTCTCCGCCGCTGGCGATGGTAGACATCGGTGGGGTTCTGCCCAACATTGGACGACAATGAAAGTTGGCTGGCAAAACGTGTGAATCGGCCACCGTCAAAAAACGACGATTGTGTCGGAAACTCATCTGCATCGGTGGTCCTGAGGCTGGCGTGGAAATTCCACATTTCCTATGGTCGGGAAGGGTCCATCATCCCGTGGAAGGAAATTTGTCGGGCACTTTCTACGAGATAGTAAATTACACAAACTTATCATGAGCCTCTTTGTGGGGGGGGGGGGGGGGGGAGATATATCAATCACAAAATATAGACGCTGACGAAACGTCCTCCTCATATATATATGTGTGTCTCTTATGCCCCGGCTTTGTCACGATGCTGTTAGCACTATCAGAATACGATCGGGAAATAAACAAGGGGAGGAATTTATTAAGAAAATATTAAAATTGATGTTTGCTTCAAAATGGGCTTGTCTCCGTTAATCCAATTTGTGTCGTGGAATCCATCAGCCCAGGCCGGGAGTGATGTTTTTTTTCAAGTCCGAAAGTGTCCGTTGTGTGAGTGGCTGCGACGAATGCCCCCGTCCTCCCATCGTTTCACGCCTGCCACTCATGACG
Source organism: Lampetra planeri (assembly GCF_965212315.1). Lineage (NCBI taxonomy): Eukaryota > Metazoa > Chordata > Hyperoartia > Petromyzontiformes > Petromyzontidae > Lampetra > Lampetra planeri. The sequence goes on along the minus strand of NC_136108.1, from coordinate 2,389,968 downwards.
CTGATGCGGGTTCTCTCCAAATGGGAAAACTTTATCCAACAACGCAACGGGGAGATGGGGACCGAGGGGGCGGGGAAGGTGTCGGTGAGGGGGGGGGGTGCGGGAAGAAAGGCGACGGCGCGATTTGGAGATTGCGAGCGAAAATGTTGCGATTTGTCACGGCTGTCTGGGCGATGTCTCTCTCCTTACGCAGTGCCTTAGAAGGAAGGCGAGCGGTGCGCTATGGAAATATGAGACGTAAAAAAAAAGGTATTGTCAAAAAAAAAAAACTCGCCCGTGTGTCTCCAGAAATGTAAACGACGTATTTGCAGATGATAAACGGGTCTGCAGATTCTGCTCGTCTCAAGCTGCGCTCTCATGTCCATCGGCAGTGGCTCCCTCCTGCCCGCGTGCTCTTCAGTGCAGCTGCCACAGCGGCGCGGACCGTCGGTCCACCGAACTGTGTGTGTGTGTGTGCGTGTGTGCGTGTGTGTGCGTGTGTGTGTGCGTGTGCGTGTGTGTGCGTGTGTGCGTGTGTGTGTGTGCGTGTGTGTGCGTGTGTGTGCGTGCGTGTGCTTGTGTGTGTGTGTGTGCGTGTGTGCGTGTGTGTGTGCGTGTGTGCGTGTGTGTGTGTGCGTGCGTGTGTGTGCGTGTGCTTGTGTGTGTGCGTGTGTGTGTGTGCGTGTGTGCTTGTGTGTGTGCGTGTGTGTATGTGTATGTGTGCGTGTGTGCTTCTGTGTGCGTGTGTGTGTGCGTGTGTGTGTGCGTGTGTGCGTGTGTGCGTGTGTGTGTGCGTGTGTGTATGTGTGCGTGTGTGCGCGTGTGTGCGTGTGTGTGCGTGCGTGTGTGCGTGTGTGTGTGCGTGTGTGTGCGTGTGCTTGTGTGTGTGCGTGTGTGTGTGTGCGTGTGTGCTTGTGTGTGTGCGTGTGTGTATGTGTGCGTGTGTGCGTGTGCGTGTGAGCTTGTGTGTGTGCGTGTGTGTGTACGTGTGTGCGGGTGCGCGTGTGCCCCTTCCTTCACTCGGTAAGCACGCGCAGCCGGCGGTGATCAACCCCACACGTGGACTTTGTTGGGTTCTAAGTCGCTCACCAGTCCCCCTCTCCTCCTCGCTCCCCTACATGTGATGAAGTGATAATCGTTGAGGAGTTCTGAGCCTCGTGCAAAATTTACCGAATCCAGGATTCCACGTAATCCAAAGGATGGCTCCGGTGGTAGACTTCTAAGCCTCGGATGCTTAAAACGATGTTGCCCTTTGAATGCCGAGGATGACGAGAAGAGCTTTGGTTTGGCTCCAGGAGACATGTCGAGACTCGCCAATGCAACGCGACTGATGGATGCGTCATCGATCCAAGCTTAGGGCGCAGGGAATTGTCACTTCCTCACCACGCGTCGTCGTCATCCTACAAGCACCTTCTGTGTTTGTCATCAGCAGCACACATTGTGGATTTGTCCAGGGGCTAAATGCCACCGCATGGTCAGGACGCTGTTCGGAAACAGTGGGATATGGGAAGCCTTGGAGTAAGGAGGCGCGTTTATTGATTTACTTACGGTAATACGAAGAGATAGGTACAGGCAGGCGAAACGAGGAAGGTTGTGAGCCTGGATTTGAACGGGGGCAGTGATTATATAGCGACTAGCATAAGTACCCGGCGTTGCCCGGGTGAAAAATATATTTCTTAATAACCTTACATATATACACAGATGGGCTGCTACCCCTGCCCCCCCGCCCCCCCAGGCACGATCTCCTCGGCCGCTGTGCAGTAATATGTACGGCCTATAGTGTGGTGGGGTGTCGAGGCCTAGTACCGTGCAGAGCCTCCGGCCTCGCCTAGATTGCCCACTCGGCTGAGGCTGGGTACCGGGGCCGTTACCCCCCCCCCCCCCCCCCGCGCTACAATAATACTGTCTAATCGCTATAATTTTATAATCTACCGACCCTATAATAGTAATTGCACACATAGGGGTAGGGGGGGAGTGAAGAGGACGTGAAACTTTGATGAATTTACCTCAGAGTCGCGTGTTAATGCGTGCGCATATTTTTAACGGGAATTAAAAATGGCGTCCACCCCGCAGCGAATGCGTCGATACCCGTTGCCAGGGGCAACCGCCGTCCAATGAAACTGCGTATGGTCCGGCGACACACAGACAGACAGACAGATTTGCGATTTTATATATATAGACTAGTATAAGTACCCGGCGTTGCCCGGGTGAAAAATATATTTCTTAATAACCTTACATATATACACAGATGGGCTGCTAATGAAACTGCGTATGGTCCAGCGACACACAGACAGACAGACACACACACAGACAGACAGACAGACACACACACAGACAGACAGACGGACAGACAGACAGGCCGGGGGAAGAGAGGTTCCAGACCAACGAGGCATTCATGGAGAAAGAGGGATCTGCCACTGAGCGAAAGCTGACTGGCTGCTTTAACAACAGAAATGTATTTTGCCCCTGCAGGGTCAGTAACACAGTTGAGATGAGAGATGATAGACGAGAGAGAGGTAGGCAGAGGGGGAGCCCACGGAGGAATTGAAGGCAGCGAATGACGGATTTTGAAGTTGACTGGGGGCTGATTGATTGATTGGGGGCCAGCTGTTAATATACAAGTGGGGATGGGGCATGCACGAGGAATTATTATTATTAAATTATTTTGTGTTAATCGTTAAGCTGAATCGTGATAATATAATCGTGGTAATCGAATAGTGACAAGCGAACAGTGATTGTAGAATCAATCTTGATTTGCAGCTTTCGTGACTGCAGGAATCCATACTCTTTGGTTCTTTTTGTAAAATGACGTAGGTATAAAAAATAAAAATATATATATCACGACGTTTCGATCGCAACACAAGCGGTTGTCCTCAGGCGGAAAAAAATATAATCCAGCAGTGGAACTGCTGAACCAGCGTAACTTTACCGAAAGAACAAAATACATAGTAGAATCGTGATGATCGAATAGCGGCAATGGAATCGTGAAACTCAAATAGTGAAAATCGAATAGTTACAGTCGAATCGCGGAGAGGTGGCGTTTGATTGGCTAAGAGCAGGGTATATTAGGCAGACCTCAGGCGTGGGGTAAAACGACCAATTTATAGATGCGAGTGTTCGAAATACACGGACTTAAATAGCTCGTTACGACTCTCTCTTGCGAGCAAACGTGTTATCAGACGTTCAAGATAAAACAATAAAATTCTCACGACGTTTCGATTGCAACACAAGCAATCATCATCAGGTGTGAAAACCACAGCAAGAAAATGTTTGAAAAAAGTGCAGTCACGAAAGCCTTAGACGTTCATGAGTCTGGGTGCCGCACTGGCAAAAGCCCGATCGCCCGAGGAACATCGCCTTGACCTCGGAGGGAGCAAGACAGTGCTTAGAAGAAGGCGATCCGAATATTTGAGGGAGCTCGTTGGAATTTTGACATTTTGACGTGGATAAGTTTTTGCAAATATTATGGGGGGCTAACCCATTGAAGATGATAGCCGAGCGCTGGGAGCTTACTCTGGGAGTGTGTGGATTATTAGTGCAGTGCATTCTTCATCTGTGCCACGGGATAAAACACAAAACGTTGATGATTTAAAATAAAAGCATTTATAATTGAACGCAACATCTACAATGTGCGTAATTAGAATTTTTTATTACGATGTCGAAAACGTGTGTGTGTGTGGGGGGGGGGGGTAACCGAGCAGACCATCAAAAAAAATAACTCGCAACTTTCTTCGCTTATGAAGTAAAATCTTGCTTTGACGTTGAGACGTGTATCCGCATTGCACGTGCAGCAGCTGGAGCGTTCGAAAGAGACATCGTATTCCTCCTCTCCGGTTTTGTTAAAATCATCGCAAGGCAGAAACATCTTGTACGAAAGAGAGAAGCAAATACAAAAAAAAATTATCCCTTTAGCTATACACATGTTCTTCAGTAAAGTCACGTAGATAGGTTCAAATACAATAACAAAAAATAATGATTTTCTTTGAACCTATCTACGTGACTTTACCAAAAGACCCAAAGAATATGAATTCCTGCAGTCACGGAAGCTTTAAATCAAGATTTATACATATGTTCGCATGTGCCCGCGCCCACTTGGAAAGATCATCAATCTTCAACGTATTAATGAATGGGATCGCTTCTCCCAGCTCTCGCAACGAACTTGAGAGAGAGAGAGAGGGGAGAGAGAGAGAAAAGAAACACAAAGCCACGGCCACGAATCGAGATTGAGCGTGAAAAGCCCCCAATCTCTACGTCCAGAACATTCGCATTATATTTAAGGAGACGGGAGAGAAACACGGGGGTAGGGTGTTGTGTGTCACCCTCCGATAACACAGCCTCATGGGCGAAGCCGTGGCCTGCTGCTGCTGCTGAGTCACGGGGTGTGGGGGAGCGGTCGTGTTAGCGGTCAGCGCGTTGCGCTACGAACCTGACCCCTCCCGAGTTCAATTCCAGCTCATGGCCAACACCGGTGACGATTATCTGAACCGCTCCTGGGACCTACCCTGGGTCGACTCGAATTCAAATGAGTACCTGGTGCCGTGTGTCAAACGTCGCCACTGGGGAGACAAAGGCGGCACGGGCGTGGTGCTGGCTCATGGCCAACATCCGTGATGATTATCTGAACCGCTCCTGGGACCTCCCCTAGGTCGACTCGGCCTCAGGAGGAGTTACGGCGCTTGGGCATCGCCGTGAGCCTCGCGTTTTGTTGTAAATCCAAACAACAACAAAAACCCTGCTGTGCCCACGGGACCCATCTCTGACCTTCGTGGTTGTTGTTCTCGTTGTTTTCTGTCGGGGCAGTGTTGTATTTGACTCTTGACGCACACACCAGGGCACAGCGGAGACCCCCTGTGCACGCACGAAAGGGGCCGTCCATAAATGACGTCACGCACTTAGGGGGGGGGGGGGAGGGGTCAGACATTTGTGACGATGTGTGACGAGGGGGCGGGGGGTGAGAAATGTGACGTCACATCAAAATGCACAACCTTAAATAAATATAGACAACACGTTCTACTTAATTAAATAGACGTTTTAATAAATGTTTTCTCCTACAACATAAGAGTGCAGCGGCACATCAAATACGCACTACAATGACAATAGTTTAAAGCGATTTGAAGCATGTTTAAGTTTTCTTTTTTTTGGGGGGGGGGGGGCAGAGCTTTGTGACGTCATATTTGAGGAGGTTCTGACTATTTGTGACGCCGTGTGACGAGGCGGGGGGGGGGTAAAAAATCGTCCAAAATCGCGTGACGTCATTTATGGACGGCCCCAAAGGCAAAAGATCCCCCCGTATAGCCTTGAACAGACCATCGGGGCGAGTGCTGTCAAGCGAGCACCCTCTGAAGGCCCGGCCACGGCACACGAGAAGGTGGGTGGGTGGCGTCCGGTCGCCTTCATCTCTTCCCCAGTGCTCATGTATCGTTTAAGGATGAGTCGACCTAGAGGGGGTGCCCAGGACCAGTTGAGACAATCGTCACCGATGGACCGATGGTGTGCTGTGAGCGGGAATCGAACTCGGGTCGCCGGGTTCGGAGGACGTTAACGCGAACTGCTACACACAGACAAAGGCGCACCACACGCAAATGCATTAAACGCACACACGCTCAGGCACGGGTGCACGTGCATGCACACGAAGATGCGTGCACACTCATGTTCAAACACTCGCTCATAATGCACTCGCTCATGATCCACTCACTCATAATCCACTCACTCATACTCGCACTCACACACGCGCACTCACGCACAAACGCAACCCAAATGCCAGTAAAATACTCAACACACGCGTCAATAACACTCTGCCTTCAAAGGGGAAAAATGTATGAGAGGTGACGCGTTCATCAATGCACCTTCATGTAATGTCAATTATATACTGGGCGTGTGCTGTAAAGAAGGATCAATGCCCAAAACGTCGCCTCATGGACTGCATATTGGTTCCCCTCTGGGCATGTTTTTTTTACGAAAAAGTTTGTTTCTTCACGAATTAAATGTTTTCTTCATGAATTCGGTGGAGTGGTGGCGCAGTGGTTAGCGCACTCTGCTTTGAACGGCTTAACCGTCAGTGGCAAATATTAGAACCGGTTCCTCTGCCTCAACACTGGGGAGACAAAGACGGCCGGGCGTGGTTCTGGACCCACCCACACCCCTGTGCCAGCCTCAATAGGAGCTCGCCAACAGCAAATTGCCCTCGACAGACTGCCGAGTGCAACACACGTGGAGGAATCTGTGTCTCTGTGTGCAATGGTGACGAGGATACGGCACATGGCAAAGGCGACCTCGCGGTGCGGATCAACAAATGCGAGGGGAAGGATGCGAGCCGGGTCCGAGACGGATCGCTTAGGGGAGCGGCTCCAGTCTCCCTCCCCCGCCGCCTCCTCCACCCACCCGGGGACGTCTCCGCGTGTCGCTGCGGCTCCAACAGGGCTTACATTAACATCTCCGCTGGCACAACGAGACCAAAGATCCCACATATAGACATGACAGACGTGTGGGGCAAGTGCTGCAAGCGAGTAGCACCTACGACGGCCGGCAAGGCACACGAGGGGGTGGGTGGGTGGCCTGTACCACACCCGGCCGCCTCTCTCTCCCCACACGCAATAATATGATCGAATCGACATCGTTTTCGGCATCGTCACCATCATCATCATCAAATCGACATTCAAAACTTCCCAGAGCGCATGTCCATCGCGCAGAATCAGAATCTCGATTCATCCTCGAGGAATCCGATGAGCTGTGAAGCTCTTTCTCACAGATTGTCCGGTAGGGGCGGGTCGGCATGTCACAAACGCGCTCAGCTGATATGAGTCTTGAGACTGACTACGGCTAAGTACAGAGTGATCAACGTGTGAGCCACACCACACTGCTCTCCAATGACCCTCCGCTTAGCCAGCGTCATGTAATGCTTGTGCACAGACGGTCATAGGGGCACTATTGCGTGTGCGCCATCTAGGGTCACAAGCCGGAATTGGGTGTCACTCTGTCTCTGGCACCAGCGTAGGTAGGGCAGGGAAGCGGGCCGTTGACGGGGTGGAGAGAGGACACCTGAGGACGTGACCGTGGGGTGACCCCGAGAGGGCACGTGACCGGCACAGGAAAGCAAAGGGGGCCCAAAACGGGGCTTGAAGGACACGTGACACTGGCCCCAGATCCTTCGAGAAAGATCCCAAGGGGGGCGTGGCCAGAGGCGGAGCGAGGCCACGCCCAGCAGGGTAAGAGGCTGTCCGGAGAGCAACCGCGGCTGTATTGTGGAATCAACTCCAGAGGCCCCGCTCGTCGCTCTTTGGTGGTCGTCACGCTCGGCGTTGTGGGTCAGGCAGGCGTCGCTGGCCTGACCTGGTTATCTATGTGGCACATTAGGAATGGGTCACTCTTTTAATTATGTCCTTGTGCAGCAAAGAAGTAAAGTGTGGTTCTGTGAAGGTCCTGATGTGCTGTGCAGTGCATCAATGCATGTGTGTACAGCAGCATGCGATGACTGAGTTGGGCCTGGAGGTGGCTGGCAGGGTTAATGAATAACCGCACTTGGACACCAGTCACGTGGTTAATGGCGACTCGGAAGAAATGCTGCTGTAACACGTGCTGTTCTATTTTACAGAGTGACGGTGCTGTTCTTCACAAGATTGCTATTAACCACAATAAATGTGCTTGCCCCCGATTTGGAGCACCTGCCCACGTTCTTCATTTCGAGTGTGCAACATCTCGACAGACCTGTTTTCCACCTGAAGACGGCTGCTTGCGTTGTGGCCGAAACGTCGTGAGAATTAATTTGTCATGTTTTATTTTTATTATTTTATTACTTCCCTTCTACGTGACTTTACCGAAAGAACCAAGAAGATCTAGTTACCCCGTTAAGTGGAAAAAGTGTGCGTTATGTAGTGGCCCTGTCGGAGTCTAGTTAGCTCCGTTCTATATTAAGGAGTTACCCTGTTAGGGTCGTTAAATACACGTGGTGCCTCCGACTTCCAGTGTGTGCCTCCGTAGATCACACTACACTTGTACAGCAAATCTCACGGCAGGCTGTTAACACAGAGTCTCTCGGGAGAGTTGTCAAGAGATGGCATTTGTTTGTTGAGGTTGGTGGGAGAGAGACGTGCAGAGAATGTGGCATAACGCATGTGTTTTCTGACCTGTCTCATGCTCCCCTATTAGGTTAGTTTACAACAACAACAAAACCTCAATTCACTTGTCAACAACACTGCCTCGTGGCATATAAGGGCTCATCACCCCTGCCAGACCATTGCGATTCCATTTTATTTTTGCGCGTGATGGCAGCAGCGTGGTTCAGGAGCGAGATGCCAATGTCCATGTGCTGCTTCAGTAGAGAGAGAGAGATAGTTCGCAGTTCGCATTGAGTTGCTTATCTTCGCCCCTACATTTATGGAGCGAACACTAAAGTGGTTTATCATACGATCCATAGTTTGTGTTGTGAAGGAATTGTGGGCATTGTCCTGTTGATTCGACTCCAGATATGATTAGTAGAGCGATTCGATGGCTTGTCAAGATCCGAATGTTGCGGATTCGATTAAAAAACACAGGAGACAATTTTACTCTCTCTTTTTGTACGATTTCTATTGTTTTGCTTGCAGTCTCGTTTGTATAGTTTCATTCGCTTTATTGGCCTAAATATAGCAACATATATCAACACATTTGCAAACAATACACGCTCTGTAGTCAATGAAATGCTGGATGAAGGCCCCCCCCAATCCGTGTTGTTGATAATGGGGGTTGTTTGACCATATTTCACCTGCTAAGTGTAATTTGGAGAAGGGGGAGGCGGTGGGGGGGGCTGGATTTTCCAGAACCAGTTTGGACATATATATGTATGTTTAGGCCACATGGCCAGGAATTAATCAAACTCAGATCCCTATACTCATAGCACAGAGCACTGACCCATGCGTCACTGAAGCCCAATCCCAACAACCGGATGTAAATTCAGGGGCTGAAAGGGGTCGTGGGTAGAATTTGTGGTTGGGGGGGGGGGGGGGCAGGAAGCCAGCTCCTTGCTTCTAATAATTTAGTGGGTGGAGGAGCATCCCCTCTAGCTCAGAGACAGACCGACGGACATCGCCTCCCGCGGAAACATAATTCGCGCAGTGCCCTCTCTGCTCGTTAGCGGCGGCGTCCACATCTCTCCTCCTGATCCCCGGGGCGCGCTGTAGGAAGACAGGGCCAGGCACGTGCGTAGCAGCCTGGACACCTCTCTGGGGTCGTCGAGATCGATTCTTTCTTGCTCCAGTCCCTTGCCCGCGTTGGTCTCCTGGCCCCCAGGTCTGTGCCTGCTGCGGAGATTAAAGCATTGCGAGCGGATCTACGGAGGGGAAATAAAACAACGCATTCCTGTGTGTGTATTTGTGTGTGTGTTTTTTTTATATATAAAACTGTGGAGAAGTCGCACCGCGCAAAAAAAAAGAGAGCCGTGTTGTTCTCTGGGGTTAACTCCCAACTCGAGCCATGAATCTCACCCAAATGTTGTCCTACTTATGTGAACCCCTGACCATAGACCTGGCCTATAACTTAACCCGAGTCTAGGGCAAGTCCTAACTCGTGATCAAACCTATGTCTTCGCCATGTAGCTTGGGTTAACTAACATTCTAACATACGCATCAACTGAATACCTGTGCTAGCCCAATAACCCTTGCACAAACCATAATCCTTAAACAGATGCCAGCACTCACCCCGACCATTCATTAACTCTTGCACTGACCAAGACGAAACGAGATCACGTGTTTTGCCCTCCAGTCATCTCCTCCATCCACTGGACTCTGTCCTCTGCTCTCATCGTTCCCTTTGTCGCATTCGATCGGATGACTCAGCGCTGAGCGAGAGAACTTCGGTTTGGGAAGAAGAAATATTCCACGATTTGATCGGCTCCAAATCTGAGGTTTCGTAACATAATTGTTGAGACTTTCCCAGACACTGAGTGTTTATAGTCCTGTCTCTCCGTTTCTCAGCAGGGCACTCCGTGAGCAGTCACTGCATGCACGGAACCGATGGTTGCTCGCACAGAGGCTTAGCCCCAAACACTGAAGCTGGGATCATACTCGGGAGATTCCCACTCAGCAGTGCCCAGTGGCGGCCAGTGGGTAACGATAATGGTGGAGGGGCACGGAAGCCCACGGGAGGCCGGACGGGGACGTAGTGAAGGAATTGAGGGGGGGGGGTCAGGGGAGAATGTCGTTCAACTTCACCGGCCTCGAGTGATGAGCCGCCAATGGCGGTGCCGTTTCGTCTCTGACCTCTGCGCAGTTCCCAGACCCTCGAATCCCCATCCTCTTCCATCCCCACCGAGCCACCCCCCCCCTCCCTCTCCGCCCCTCCCCGCCAACATTGACCAGACCTTGGAGCACGTGGCCAACCACTGTGGACTCGAGACATTCAAAGGAGGCAATGGAGCAGTTCAACGCACATCAACTGAATCAATGTACCTGCCTAACCAAAATAATAATAACAACATAGAAGAACAGACACGTCCCCTCTCTACATAAACGTATTGCACAACCCATTGGCCACGAGGCCTGCTGGGAAGTGAATAATTGAGCAACAATTATGTAATAAACAATCTCTCCAATCGTAACCTATTATACGAAGCATCTCTGTTATGTATTTCGCAACACCTCTGTGTCTCTGCGCGACCTCCATGTCTCCCGACAAGTAAGCCGGCCCGGCTGATCACTACTGAGAGTTTACATCTCACAATCCCGCAAATAAGGGCGGTCGACGAATACGCTGCTCTTCACTCAGCCACGGGCAAAGAGAGACAGAGACCTCGCCCCCCCAGGTGGAGTAATAATACAACAGCGTGCAACCACCACTCAGACCGAGACAGCCTTTAACAAGAGCTGCAGCGATCCGTTCCTGGAGCCACGGTCGATCTCCCAGCCCGCGGGCCCAACCCGATCAGGGAGCTAATTTAATCCGCCCTGCGGCGGTCTGTATAAAACTTTTAGGAAATAACAAAAAAAAACCGACGCATTTCCTTCAACAGATTTGCAATGAATTCACAAAGTTGGCCGTCGTCGTCAGCATGTTTGCTACATGTTTCATTGGGGGGGGGGGTGGGGGGATGGAGATCGCAAAAGGTGTATGTGTGTCAGTGTGTGTGTGTCAGCTTTTCTTTGCATCGTAGTTCACTTCACGTGGCCTCAAGGTGCACATGGCCTGGCACAAGCGTTGTGGTGGCGTCACCGCCACTTAGTGGCGAATGGCGGTTGTTGTTGTGTGTGTGTCAGTGTAGCGGTCAGCGCGCTGCGCTATGAACCTGGCGACCCGTGTTCGATTCCCGCTCACGGCCAACACCGGTGACGATTATCTGAACCGGTCCTGGGCCTCCCCTAGGTTGACTCGGCCTCAAATGAGTACTTGGTGTGATGTGTAAACATCGTCGCTAGGGAGAAAAAGGCGGCCGGGCGTGGTGTTGGCCACCCACCCCCTCGTGTGCCGTTCCGGCCTTCATAGGTGCTCGGTAACAGCACTTGCCCCTACAGTCTGCTAAGGCTATATGGGGGATCTTTTTTGTCAGTGTGTGCTAGTGTGCGTCAGTGTGTGTCAGTGTGTGTGTCAGTGTGTGTATGTGTGTGTCAGTGTATGTGTCAGAGTGTGTGTGTCAGTGTGCGTCAGTGTGTGTGTCAGTGTGTGTGTCAGTGTGTGTGTGTCAGTGTGCGTCAGTGTGTGTGTGTCAGTGTGTGTGTCAGTGTGTGTGTCAGTGTGTGTGTGTCAGTGTTCGACACTTCACGTGGCCTCAAGGTGCACATGGCCTGGCACAAGCGTCGTGGTGACGTCACCGCCACTTAGTGGCGAATGGCGGTTGTTGTTGTGTCAGTGTGCGTCAGTGTGTGTGTGTGAAGAAGCGGCTGTTCAGTGGTCAGTGCACTGCACTTACGAACCCGGCGACCCGAGTTCGATTCCCGCTCAGGGACCAACACCAGTGACGATTATCTGACCCGGTCCCGGGGCCTGCCTCCCCTAGGTCAACTCAGCCTCGAATGAGTACCTGGTGCGATGTGTAAACATTGCCACGAGGGAGACAAAGGCGGCCCGGGTCACAGTGCCGGCCTTCATAGGTGCTGCTACTCGCTACAAGCCCTTGCCCCGACAGTCTGTGAAGTAATCGCCGCTCGTGCGTGAATGTTTCTCGTCGTTACGCCTCCATCAGCACGCACGCACCTCAAATCACTCTTCTCCGTCACATCTCTTGCAATCGTCACATTACCCATTTGCTCGCCTCGAGTCGATCTCGTCCGAATACCCCTCGAACGTGTGTCCGACGCCCCATCGCCTTAATAGGCGCTCGCTAACAGCACGGGCACTGACACAGACACGCAGAGAGACTGAACAATGTACAGATGGAATGGCGAGTGCTGCCCCCCCCCCGCCACTCCCACCAACAATTGGCAAGAGGCACCGTGACATGGACAACGGCACAATTCCGTAAGGGGCCGTCCATAAATGACGTCACGCACCTGGGGGGGGGGGGGGTGTTAGACATTTGTGACGATGTGTGACGAGGGGGGGGGGGGGTTGAGAAACGTGACGTCACGTAAAAATGCGCAACTTTAAATAAATATAGACAACACGTTCTACTTAATTAAATTGACTTTGTAATAAATGTTTTCTCCTACAACATCAGAGTGCAGCGCCACATTAAATACGCACTACAATGACAATAGTTTAAAGCGATTTGAAGCATATTTAATTTGGGGGGGGGGGCAGAGCTTGAGGGGGGGGTCTGACTTTTTGTGACGCCGTGTGACGAGTGGGGGGTGATCAAAAATCGTCCAAGATCGCGTGACGTCATTTATGGACGGCCCCTAAGCTTAACAGATTTCCAGGGCAAGTGCTGTTAGCGAGCACCTATGAAGGCCATAACGGCACACTATGGGGTGGGTGGCCAGCACCACGCCCGGCCGCCTTTGTCTCCCCAGTTGCAATGTTTTTACACACCGCACTAGGTACTAATTTGCAGTTGAGTCGACCTAGGGGAGGCCCAGAAACCGGGTCAGATAATCTTAACGGAATTTGTGTCGTGAGCGGTAATCAAACTCGGGTCGCCGGGTTCGTAACGCAGCGCGCGAACCACCACACTACCGCCCCCCACTACACGACTGGACACACATGCAAGCGGGTTTGCAATTGTACGGAGATGAAAATGACCCCACATTTAACAATCATACTCTTCTCACACTGTGTGCTCAAAGCATATAAAACTTAACACGTGGTGTGTAAGTGATTTCCGAGGTTTTTTTGTGGAATATATTTCTAAAATGATACTGTCCATACATTTTTGTCAGGCATTTGTCAATCCACTATTGGATGAAGGCCCCCACCGCATTGCAATCAATCATCGGGAAGAGAGGGGGGGGGGTTGACCTTTTTTCCATACTTCACCTCACTGGTCACAGAACGGAGTTGGCTAATGATGGGAGGTGGGGGGGGGCGAAGCCCAGAACCGGTTCAGATAATTGCTCGCCACTGACATTCGTCGTCGTCATCGGGAATCGGAGCAACCGTGACGCAAACCACTCCGCCACGCCGACTTTGTCGCTCTGCGCCTGCAATGCATGTGCCGTGCGCGTGACAAACGATTGCCCTGGCCCTTCAACTTTCTGAGATGTGAACTCCCTCGCCTGGTATACAGGTGGTCGTGGGTTCGATCCCGACCCTGGCGCCTGCTGCTGTATATTTGGAGTCTGTGTGTGTCTCTCTCTCATCATCATCACGGTGACTAGGAGATGTTAAATCTCTCGCCTTGGTAGGCAGGAGGTCGTGGGTTCGATCCCGACCCTGGTGTCTGTTCTATATTTGGAGTCTACATGTCTCTCTCTCCCCATGGTCACGTGGATTTTTCTCCGGGTCCTCCAGTTGTTTTTTCCTGCACAGTCAGAAACATGCGTTTAGAGAATGTTGCTGCTGTCGATTTCTACATGATAAGCCACTTCGTTGAGCGATCATTTGTGATATACATCTGAGTGGGCCTTTTCTGGGAAAAATTTTAAATTTAGTTTACTGAACAGGGAGCGGAAATCTAACTGGGTGGTTATAAAGCCTGACAATCAGCCTACCAAGCCTCACAAAGACAAATATACCCCGTGTAGCCTACATGGACTGTTGCGGCAAGTGCTGTTAGCGAGATCCTATTAAAGCCGGTACGGCGCCAGAGAGAGGAGGGTGGCCAACAAGCATGCCCGGTCGCCTTTGTCTCCGATATCAGTTACTCATTTAAGGCTGAGTCGACCTAAGGGAAGCCCATAACTGGTTCAGATCGTAACTCGGCATTGATGTCCGCCGTTGGGGAATCAAACGCTGCTCACCGGGTTAGCAGCACGATGCACTAACCACTACGCCACCACTCCCCACACGCGCATTCGAGCACACAGACAAAGACATCAAACACAAAGGTGAAAACACGTGTTTACAACAACGCCGTTCAATCACAGTAAAACTTTATAGCATAAAAGGTGACGGTGCCGAGGCTGCTTTTCATAAGAGCTTGAATGATGATCGCAGAGGATGGGCTGGAATGGTCCGGATATTCATATTTGTCACGGCGGGGCTAAAGAAATCTCAATATCCTTCAGCCATGCAGCCACTCACTCAACCACTCAGCCAATTCAGACACGCTCCCACCCAGCCACTCATCCACTGACACAGGCAGCCAACCGACAACCAACTCAGCAATCCAGCCACTCACCCACCCACCCGGCCAGCTACTCAGCCACACAACAAACCAATCATCTACCCAGTTACCCAGCCACATATCCAGTAACTGATCCGTTAATCCCGGTCATCACTCACCTGTCAAACCACTCTGCCTCCCACCTATTCAGCCTCCCCCCCCCCCCTGCAACCATCTACCCAGCCACCAATCAATTCATGCACTCCACCACTCATTTACGAAACCCCTCAGCCACCAACCAATCCAGCCACCGGACAGACCATCTACCCACCAGCTAGCTGCCTCCTCAGCCAGCCACTGACCCACCGCACAACCCAGTCTCTTGCGCACACACACACACTCCCAGCCACCCAGCTACCTCGGCAAGTTTCTAGTTTCATTTATTAGGTGTATCCCTGTGAGCCATGCGGCTCTTAAGTCGGGTGCAACCACAACAAACAAAATATGAACAGAGAACATCTTAAAGCGACGAAGCGCAACCGTCACCCAGTCGCTCCCGTACCCCCGAATGAGTGACAACGCGGACACGGGCGCGACACGCCATCTGGGCAGTTGCACCGTCGCCACGAACTCTTCCGCGCAATCATCGCAGCTGATGGCTCCATCTCGCCGGTCATCGCGAGGCAAGTAGATACAAACGCACAACGCGCGCCTCGACTTACTCACCCCCCCCCACCGCGCTCCACAGCGGCAGCACCCCCTCTTTGTATGATCCTCTAACCCCTGGCTATGGCGGTGCCTGCCCCCGTGCCTTTCGGGTGCCGCGGTGGCTGCCAGGGCGATGATAAATGGAACAAATCTGCGGCGAGGCGAGATCTCAATTTCTGAACCGGGCTGGGCAAGTGGGGGTGGGGGGGGCCGTCTTGTGACACCTTAAGCAAAGGCGGCACGCCAAAGGAAAATGCCAGCGCGGCTTGGCCCATAATAAATCATCGCCGCGACGTGAACGCGCGCCTGGCGTGAGCTGCGGAAGAAATCGGCCGGGCGTGTGCGAGCGTGCGAGCGAGCGGTGGCGCAGCGGTTAGCGCGCTGCGCAGCTCCTAAGGCGGCGAACATACCCCGAGTTCGATTCCTTCTCGCGGAGCAGTGGCCGAATATTTGATCCGGTTCTAGGGCTCCCTCCACCCAGGTCGACTCGGCCTCGAACGAGTACGATACTTGGTGCTGGGTGTGAACATCAGCACTGGGGAGACAAAGGTGGTCGAGCGTGGTGCTCACCTCCCACTCCCCCAACATTCTTACGTGTGCACGCCTGCGCGCGTGCGTGTGCGTGTGACCGGTATAGTCAGACAGTCTGGAAGAAGGGGAAAATTCAATGAGAGTGTACTGCACCAAGATAAACACCAACACACATACACGTGCCCTGACACAGACGTGGCACACACTGAGATCCCCGCTGCATAGCTGTGGAGATTGTGGGGATTATGGGTTTGTTAGCGAGCACCTATTAAACTACGGTACACTATTCACGTCGCCCGCTGTCGACGGACATTCGACTCGTTGTTGCGATTCAGCTCGGCAATTATCGACGACGCATAGTCCACTCGCGTGTTCTATCTGGTACGCGCACCTAAATCGTGAGTGCGATAATAATTATCTGTGAAGTCGTGGCATTACTGCAAATTGCCTAAGTTGCGTACGCCCTCTAGAACCACGACTTCCCTCTTCGTGTTTCTCGGTGCAATGACGAGCACGCATGCTTATTTGCGAACTCTTCAGCTTTTGTTTTATCGTGTGTGTGTGCGCGCGCATTAATGCCCGTGTCTCCGATACATTTGTCATAGTCGACAATCTGCACTGCTTAAACAATAGATATATAGTGGGGGGGGTTTTCCCCTCTAAAGAAAAAACATCTCATAGCATACGGTCAAACAAAGCGAGTGTTTAGGAAGGACGGTCTAATTTGCGTATGGGTCTCTCCCATTCCACTTTCCTCTGACGGGCAGATCCCTAATTGAGGTCACAACGTGATCGACAAGTCGCGTGCGTCTCCCGCCGGGGAGAAACCAAACCCCAGGCGCAACACGTCGCCTTATTTAACACCGGGCCCCAGTGATGAGGTCTCTGGAGCCCCTTTATGTAACAAACACACAGCCCGCAACCACCCACACAGCCCGCAAACAACGACATATAAATGCGCACGCATGCCCCGCACAGCCGGCAGCGAACGAGGCGATGTATGCGCGGGGCCTTTGAGTGCGAAACACTGCACGTGCACACCCATGCAAAGATCGCCCCCAAACCCACCCCCGTATAGTCTTCTACAACACGCTGCCGAGTGGCAAGCGCTGTTAGCGAGAACCTATCAGCAGGGTTTGGCGGATGGACAGCACCACACCCGGCCCCTATACGCAACGCAAAAGACAATTGATCCCCCCACCCCCTGCATATCCCGTAACAGACTGTTGGGGCAAGTGCTGTGAGCAATCACCTATGAAGGCCGCCACGGCACACGAGGGTGTGGGGGTGCAGTACCACGCCAGGCCGCCTTTGTCTCCCCAGTGGCGATGTTTACACACCGCACCAGATACTCATTCGAGGCTGAGTCTACCTAGGGGAGCCCCAGGACCGGTTCAAGTAATCGTCACTGATGTTGGCCGTGAGCGGGTATCGAACTCGGGTGGCCACGTTTGTAGTGCAGTGCGCTAACCACGACACTACCACTCCCAACACACATATACAAAAACAAAGATCTCCCAATAGCCTTAACAGACTGTAGGGGAAAGTGCTGTCAGCAATCACCTAAGAAGGCCGGAACGGCACACGAGGGGTGGGTGGCCAGCACCACGCCCGACCGCCTTTTTCTCCCCAGTGGCGATTTTTTTTCCGTACCAGGTACTCATTTGAGGATGAGTCCACGTAGGGGAGGTCCCAGGACCCGTTCAGATAATCGTCACTGGTGTTGGCCATGAGCCAACACCACGCACGTGCTTGAATCGAACCCGGATCGCCGGGTTCGTAGCGCAGCGCGAACCGCTGCACCACACGCAGAGACACGTGAGCTTTACAAATGCTCAAAATCTACAAACCTGACGTACGCAATGAATTGCACACGCTGATGCGCAACACATGATGCACGCACGCTCAGTGACGCATCATATTCTGACGCACACGCAGTGACACACTGTCATACACCCTGACTCACACACACCACACACACACACGCCTGCCTAAGCCGCAGGTCCCAGAATCAGCCCCCCGAGGGGAGTTAGCATTCGGGAGGGGTTGGGGTGACGAGGGGGGTGTCGGGGGTCACATGTCACCCCCCCCCCCCCCCCACGTAGATCACCCCACGCACATTCCCCCGTCGCTTCGGGGGCCGTGCAGGCAAGACTCCCCCCCTGCCCCCCACTCTCCCCCAACCCTCCCCAGCCGGCATCACCAACCCCCCACCGCGTTCGCATGAACAAGGTGGCCGGAGCGCCGCGGGCTCGTTCGTTCCAGCTCCAGACATCGGCGCCTGTCCCATCCCATCCGCGTCAAGCCGCGGACAATCTCACCGCACGCGCTCTCACCCGAGCGAGCGACATTCAGCCTCGTGTGGTCTTCAGCCTCCCTGCACCCCCTCCCATCACCCAGCCTCCCTGCACCCCCCTCCCATCACCCAGCACACCAACCTCCCTGCACCCCCTCCCATCACCCAGCACACCAACCTCCCTGCACCCCCTCCCATCACCCAGCACACCAACCTCCCTGCACCCCCCTCCCATCACCCAGCACACCAACCTCCCTGCACCCCCTCCCATCACCCTGCACACCAACCTCCCTGCACCCCCTCCCATCACCCAGCACACCAACCTCCCTGCACCCCCTCCCATCAACCAGCACACCGCCTCCCTGCACCCCCCTCCCATCACCCAGCACACCGCCTCCCTGCACCCCCTCCCATCACCCAGCACACCGCCTCCCTGCACCCCCCTCCCATCACCCAGCACACCGCCTCCCTGCACCCCCTCCCATCACCCAGCACACCGCCTCCCTGCACCCCCTCCCGTCACCCAGCACACCGCCTCCCTGCACCCCCCTCCCATCAACCAGCACACCAACCTCCCTGCACCCCCCTCCCATCACCCAGCACACCGCCTCCCTGCACCCCCTCCCATCACCCAGCACACCGCCTCCCTGCACCCCCTCCCATCACCCAGCACACCAACCTCCCTGCACCCCCCTCCCATCACCCAGCACACCGCCTCCCTGCACCCCCTCCCATCACCCAGCACACCACCTCCCTGCACCCCCTCCCATCACCCAGCACACCAACCTCCCTGCACCCCCCTCCCATCACCCAGCACACCGCCTCCCTGCACCCCCTCCCATCACCCAGCACACCGCCTCCCTGCACCCCCCTCCCATCACCCAGCACACCAACCTCCCTGCACCCCCCTCCCATCACCCAGCACACCGCCTCCCTGCACCCCCTCCCATCACCCAGCACACCGCCTCGCTGCACCCCCTCCCATCACCCAGCACACCAGACTCCCTGCACCCCCCCTCCCATCACCCAGCACACTGCCTCCCTGCACCCCTCCCATCACCCAGCACACCAACCTCCTTGCACCCCCTACCATCACCCAGCACACCGCCTCCCTGCACCCCTTCCCATCACCCAGCACACCAACCTCCCTGCACCCCCTCCCATCACCCAGCACACCAACCTCCCTGCACCCCCCTCCCATCACCCAGCACACCGCCTCCCTGCACCCCCCTCCCATCACCCAGCACACCGCCTCCCTGCACCCCCTCCCATCACCAAGCACACCAACCTCCCTGCACCCCCCTCCCATCACCCAGCACACCGTCTCCCTGCACCCCCTCCCATCACCCAGCACACCAACCTCCCTGCACACCCCTCCCATCACCCAGCACACCGCCTCCCTGCACCCCCTCCCATCATCCAGCACACCAGACTCCTTGCACCCCCCTCCCATCACCCTGCACACCGTCTCCCTGCACCCCCCTCCCATCACCCTGCACACCAACCTCCCTGCACCCCGTCCCATCACCCTGCACACCGCCTCCCTGCACCCCCTCTCATCACCCAGCACACCAGACTCCCTGCACCCCCTCCCATCACCCTGCACACCGACGTCCCTGCCCCCCCTCCCATCACCCTGCACACCAACCTCCCTGCACCCCCCTCCCATCACCCTGCACACCGTCTCCCTGCACCCCCTCCCATCACCCTGCACACCAACCTCCCTGCACCCCCTCCCATCACCCTGCACACCGCCTCCCTGCACCCCCTCCCATCACCCAGCACAGCGCCTCCCTGCACCCCCCACCCATCACCCATCACACCAGACTCCCTGCACCCCTCCCATCACCCATCACACCAGACTCCCTGCACCCCTCTCATCACCCTGCACACCAGACTCCCTGCACCCCTCCCATCACCCATCACACCAGACTCCCTGCACCCCTCCCATCACCCATCACACCAGACTCCCTGCACCCCCCTCCCATCACCCATCACACCAGACTCCCTGCACCCCCTCCCATCACCCTGCACACCGCCTCCCTGCACCCCCTCCCATCACCCAGCACACCGCCTCCCTGCACCCCCCTCCCATCACCCTGCACAACGCCTCCCTGCACCCCCTCCCATCACCCTGCACACCGCATCCCTGCACCCCCTCCTATCGCCCTGTAACACCAGACTCCCTGCAACCTCCCATCACCCAGCACACCAACCTCCCTGCACCCCTTCCCATCACCCAGCACACCAGACTCCCTGCACCCCCCCTCCCATCACCCAGCACACCAGACTCCCTGCACCCCCTCCCATCACCCAGCACACCAGACTCCCTGCACCCCCCTCCCATCACCCTGCACAACGCCTCCCTGCACCCCCCTCCCATCACCCAGCACATCGCCTCCCTGCACCCCCTCCCATCACCCTGCACACCGCCTCCCTGCACCCCCTCCCATCACCCATCACACCAGACTCCCTGCACCCCCTCCCATCACCCTGCACACCGCCTCCCAGCTCCCCATCCCATCACCCTGCACACCAACCTCCCTGCACCCGCTCCCATCACGCAGCACACCGCCTCCCTGCACCCCCTCCCTTCACCCAGCACACCGCCTCCCGGCACCCCCTCCCATCACCCTGCACACCGCCTCTCTGCACCCCCTCCCATCACCCTGCACACCAGACTCCCTGCACCCCCTCTCATCACCCAGCACACCAACCTCCCTGCACCCCCTCCCATCACCCAGCACACCAACCTCCCTGCACCCCCTCCCATCACCCAGCACACCAACCTCCCTGCACCCCCCTCCCATCACCCAGCACACCAACCTCCCTGCACCCCCTCCCATCACCCTGCACACCGCCTCCCTGCACCCCCTCTCATCACCCAGCACACCAACCTCCCTGCACCCCCTCTCATCACCCAGCACACCAGACTCCCTGCACCCCCTCCCATCACCCTGCACACCGCCTCCCTGCACCCCCTCTCATCACCCAGCACACCAACCTCCCTGCACCCCCTCTCATCACCCAGCACACCAACCTCCTTGCACCCCCTCTCATCACCCAGCACACCAGACTCCCTGCACCCCTTCCCATCACCCTGCGCACCAACCTCCCTGCACCCCCTCTCATCACCCAGCACACCAACCTCCCTGCACCCCCTCCCATCACCCAGCACACAAACCTCCCTGCACCCCCTCCCATCACCCTGCACACCGCCTCCCTGCACCCCCTCTCATCACCCAGCACACCAACCTCCCTGCACCCCCTCTCATCACCCAGCACACCAGACTCCCTGCACCCCCTCCCATCACCCTGCACACCGCCTCCCTGCACCCCCTCTCATCACCCAGCACACCAACCTCCCTGCTCCCCCTCCCATCACCCAGCACACCAGACTCCCTGCTCCCCCTCCCATCACCCTGCACACCGCCTCCCTGCACCCCCTCTCATCACCCAGCACACCAACCTCCCTGCTCCCCCTCCCATCACCCTGCACACCGCCTCCCTGCTCCCCCTCCCATCACTCAGCACAGCGACTTCCCTGCACCCCCTCCCATCACCCTGCACACCGCCTCCCTGCACCCCTCCCATCACCCTGCACACTGCCTCCCTGCACTGTCGTTGCAGCGCTTGTCGCTTTGAACCCAGCCACCCGAGTTCGATGCCTGGGCGCGGCTAACGTCAGTGACGCGTGATATCTTGCACCGGTCACGTGCACAAACCTCGCCAAACGTCACTGGCCACCGCCATGCAGCGTGGTCAAACAATCTCCGCGAGCGCAAGGTGCTGCAGAGGGCTTCGTGCAGCAGCGAATCCGATCTAGAGTTGAACAACGTCCCGTGACTTTTGTCATTTGATCGTGAGCGTAAATGGGTGTCCGTCGGTATCCACGACTCGATGCGCCGTGACCACGCGCCCACACCGCACTTGAAGAGAAGCACAGCAATAGGCCACACGACTCAACCTCACACCGCCGGCCCCCTCCCCAACACCCACCCCGCGACCCCACTTCCATCTGGGCCCCCCCCCCCCCTTGTTGCTCCTGCCCGATCCGAGGTTTTTTGTTTTGTTTCACGCGGTCGAGGGTTAAGATTGATGACTCGTTAAGCCTGCCCAAGAGCAGAGCTTATGGTGATGGATCAGAAGATTTGCCATTTATTCTGCAATTAGCAGCCCCTGGCAGCTGGAATTCCCCTGAAGGCCCAAACGGGCGCAATCCATCTCGAGGCTGCGAACAAATCCGGCGATTGGTAATTAATTTCATTTCAGGCGAGCGAGGGCGAGAGACAGCGGGAGCGAGGGACGCGCACACGCACAGCTCGCGCACACGCAGGGGGCGCACACACAGCTACAAAGACCGGCGCCGTAATTACGCGGCCCGTATAATAGCAAAGCGAATTAATAAATCCGCAATATTGACGCTGGGAAAGCCTCAATCAGTCCACGGACTCTTCGTGGGACGGTTGACCAAGACAATGTAGTTGCCTCGCTCACTGCACCTGCTGACGGAAGGTCTATCGAGTCGAGGGCGACTCTGCGGAAGCGACCGACGATGGCATTTGAAGTCCACTCTTCCCCGCCGGCGAGACGTCTTGGAAAGGGCGGAGAACACCCCACACTTTACCCCACCACGCACGACTTGCCGATCTACTAAACGGGCGTACCCCGCGTGTCATCCTGCTGGGTGCACAAAGGTCGAGGGGAGGGGGGGGTTATTTAATTTACTGAAGAAGATAAAGGTGCAGACCTGCATTCACTTGTACCTCTGTATGCTGAACTTCGATCGCACCGTACGTCGAGGTGCGGTAAGCCAGGGCATTGGGGTCCGGCCTCCACGACCAGGAGCTCTACATCAGTGGTGATTTGAAGCTTTCGTGACTGCAGGAATCCATACTCTTCAGCAGTTTTTACTTGCTGTGGTTGTCCCACCTGATGACGATTGCTTGTGTTGCGATCGAAACGTCGTGATCTATTATTTTTCAACCTACGTGACCTCTCTTAACTTGGGGTGCACGCACCCCATGGGTTGCGAGATGCCCTTTTTTGGGGGGTGCGAGACACTGCCAGATTTATTTTTTTAAGGTAAACGATCGCACCCTGTGTATTTGTAGGGGTCTTACGGAGGGAATATCTGTGTCGAGCTGATATGTATGGGATCCAACGGGAAACTAGCACAGTGGGCGGGGCTACGTCAGTGCACGGGCAGGTGCCCTCTACGACGTCCGCGCTTCGGACGTTACGATCCCCCGGGGCCCCACCTCTCAGGGAGGGGGATGTATAAAAGGGGAATGTATCGGGGGGCTAAGGAGAGTTTGGTTAGCTAAGAGAGAAGACGGAAGACGTCCCAGATAGAGCCCTGGTCTCCCCCTGCTACGCCGTCCTTGTCAGGACCGCGCAGGCTGGAGTCAGTGGCGTGGTGCCAGAGCCAGAGCCAGGGTTGGTCTGGACTCTGAGTACCGGGCCCGACTGACCAGTGTCGGGCCAAGATAGCCTCCCCTAGTCCACGAGAGGAGGACTCTGAGGCAGGCTAGGGTTAGCCTAGAGGTGTGTCCTCAGATAGACGGGTGAGGGGGCCGATACCCCCTCAGTGTGTATGTCACAACGTGTGGTGTTAAATAAACAAGTGTGCCTCCAACTCCGGTGTGAACGAGTCATAAGAGTACTACATCTGGCGTCAGAAGTAAACAACGAACATGGACACGCGCCGAACAGCTCGGGCCGGGGTACAGGAGGCGGAGGACACCGCGGGAAATGCGGTACCAGAGACGGCTGAGGGGGCCAACGAGCAGCCGGGACCGAATGAGTCCTTACCGGGCCATCGGGAGGAAGGGGAGTCGCTGTCCGACGGGCTGCGGCTGGCGCACGCGAGGTTGGCGGAGCTGCTATACGCTGCTGCCGCCACACTCGAGACCATCACTCGGCTGGGGGCTGCTGGACCACCGCGAGGCGAGGACAGCCGACGGCCGTTGCACCTTCCCGCCATTTCTAACGTCGGCACTTTTGAAAGTCCCGCCTTCGCCGCAGCAGCTGCCGAGGGCGTGGCCAACCTCAACTTGGGGTCCGACATCGACTCCGCTGGAGCTGCCGCGTCACCGCCTTCGGACGGAGCGTCACTATCTGCGCGACAGGCGATTACAGCTGCCGTTCTTGCTGACGCTCGGCCGAGTCGCGGGGACATCAAAGTGCGGTCCTCCACGGCGGTCGCGGCACTACACCAAAGACTACCCCCGCTGAAGGAGTTCGTGGCTGAGGAGGGCGACTGTGGGGGATTTCAGCGGCGCTTCCTCGCACATCAAGAGATGGCGGGGTGGTCAGACGACGAAGCCCTCTGCGCACTACCGGCGCTCCTGGACGGCGACGCTCTCGCCGCTCTTACGTCCGCATCGAGGGACAAGCGCTCTACTCTTCAGATGGCGCTGCAATTGCTGGCTGGGGTTTACGGACCATCGGCCGAGTGTAGGCAGCGATTCTACGACCGCCAGCGGGGTGCGAAGGAGTCGCCCCTCGCCTACCGTACCAGCCTTCTGGCGCTCGCAAAGACGGCCTTCCCTCGTATGGATGACCAAGGCGTCGACGCCATGGTCACCGAGAAGATCCTTCTGCTGGCGGACGACCTGGACGTCGCCATCGTCGCGCAGGAGGACGTGGAGATGGGTTCCCTCCAAGCGGCGCGCCTCCTCCACGCCAACCTCCTGTCGCAGCGAAGGAAGGCCAGCAGGGCAGCTGCCGGCCGTACGGTGGCTGCCGTCACCTCACCGACGGAGGAGGTCTACGCCGCCGACTTCCG
The DNA here is from genome assembly GCF_965212315.1 of Lampetra planeri. Classification (NCBI taxonomy): domain Eukaryota; kingdom Metazoa; phylum Chordata; class Hyperoartia; order Petromyzontiformes; family Petromyzontidae; genus Lampetra; species Lampetra planeri. The sequence goes on along the minus strand of NC_136108.1, from coordinate 2,365,056 downwards.
ACAGCAGCAACGGATGGGAGCGCAGGCGGACCGGGATGGCCCGACCCGCCCCGACCGCCCGTCTTCACCACCTGCGCTCCCGCGCTGCTATAACTGCGGCGTCCGGGGCCACGTCGCCTTGGGGTGCCGTTCTCCTCGACAGCGGGGGACGATGCCTCGCCGGGACGCCGGCCCTCCTCCTCCTCCTCCCAAGCTCCACCGACATGACCCGGCGAGTCGCGGCACCCCACATGTTTGGCCAAAGCACACACCCGTTACACATGTACACACCGCAACGAACGGGGGGCCAACATTGCACGCCATGGGGCCAACACGAACCACTATGGGGACCAAATTCGAACCAGCCCAGTGGTCCGTGTTGGCCCATCGCGTTCTAGCTGCGCCGTCGGGCTCGTCGGCCGTAGTAGGGTATATTGACGGGATCGAAGTGCGTATCCTCGTCGATACAGGTGCGTCGGCAACCATCATTTCGGAACTAATATACAACATTCTCCCTGTCCAAAGTCGTCCCTTGCTACCGGTTAATGTGCCATTCTACGCTGCTAACGGGGGCTCACTGGGTATCATGGGGCAGATTCGCGCGCAAATTTCGATCGGTGATATTAAATTGTCCGGCCCTATTTTTGTGTCCTCCTCGCTGGCGGTTCCGTGCCTGCTGGGGACGGATTTCTTGGGCAAAATGCCGATTCGGATCATGATTAATCAGGGTTGCATTGAACTCCCGTCGGGACGGCGGATGGCGTTTTTGCCTTCCCCTACTACGGATCGTTCGGCGCTCGCGACGGTACCCGCGTTTGTAGTTCAGACGGTTCGCGTGCCGCCAGGGGCACAAATGTTGGTACCCCTGAAGCTTCGTAGGCCCTTCGCTAAGGGTGTTGGGGACCAGGGTGTCCTGCTCGGCCCGTCTAGGGCTGGGGTTAGCGGGCCGCATTTGATTCCCGCTCAGACCATTGTGAGGGGGGACGGGGACCCCTTCATCGCGGTCCTCAATGTGGGGTCGCAGGCCGTGGTAATTCCCCAGGGGACCGTGCTTGCTCACGCAACGCCGGTGCCCTGTGAGGAGTCTGTCGCAAATCACGTGCATGCTGCCACTCTGCCGACTCCACATTCGGACACCGATGAAGGGTGGCTTGAGGCGCTTTGTGCGGGATCGACGGACCTGTCGGATGTAGAGCGTCAAAAACTTAGGACACTGTTGCGCGAATTCGCCGATGTGTTTAGTCAAAACAAATTCGATCTGGGCTGCACCCAATTGCTGCGTCACCATATTGATACTGGTGACAGCGCGCCCATACGCCAAAATCCCTTCCGGCTGAGTCCCGCCGAGAAGGAACATGTCAAATCGGCTGTTGATGACATGTTAGCCGCCGATATCATTTCTCCCTCTACCAGCCCGTGGGGAGCACCGATCGTTCTGGTAAAGAAACAGGATGGATCGTTGCGGTTTTGCGTCGATTTTCGCCGCCTCAACAAAATTTCCGTTGCTGACGCATACCCGCTTCCCCGTATTGATGAATCACTCGACGCCTTGGCGGGGGCGCGATTCTTCTCCACATTGGATTTGCTTTCGGGATTCTGGCAGCTTCCTCTGGATGATGAATCTAAGCCTAAAACCGCTTTCCGTACGCCACATGGTCTCTTCCAATTTAACCGGTTGCCGATGGGATTACACTCGGCGCCGGCGACTTTCCAGCGATTGATGGAATTGGTTTTGGCTGGATTGCAGTGGGATTCGTGTTTAATCTATTTGGACGACGTTATCGTCTTTAGCAGAACATTCGACGAGCATCTCCAGAGGTTGCGGGCCGTTTTCCTCAAAATGCGGGCTGCTAATTTGAAATTTAAACCCCAAAAGTGTCATTTGTTGCGCGAATCGGTACGTTATTTGGGGCACATCGTAGGGCGCTCGGGTATTGCTACCGATCCCGCCAAAACGCAGTGCGTCAGCTCCTGGCCGACTCCCACCTCGGTGGGAGAGGTCAGGAGCTTTGTGGGTTTCGCGTCATACTACCGACGTTTTGTCGCGGACTTTGCCACCATTGCTAAACCCCTGCACGCTTTGACGTCAAAGGGGGTCCGTTTCCATTGGGGACAGGAGGAGGAGGCTGCGTTTCGCTCACTTCGGGACGCTCTGGTTAATGCCCCTCCCCTGGTTTATCCAGATTTCTCAAAACCCTTTGTGCTCGATACTGACGCGAGCAACACAGGTATTGGGGGCGTGCTGTCCCAGGTGGTCGAGGGCGTCGAACGGGTGGTCGCGTACGGTAGCCGAGTGTTGTCTCCGGCGGAGCAACGATATTGTGTCACGCGTCGGGAACTTCTGGCAATTGTCTACTTCATCCAGCAGTACCGGCCGTATCTGTACGGACAGTGTTTCACCGTCTGTACAGACCATGCAGCGCTACAGTACGCCCTGCGAGTCCAACAACCATCGGGACAATTGTCTCGATGGCTGGAGGTTCTCCAGGATTTTGATTTTCAGACCACGTACCGTAAGGGCGTTCGCCACACCAACGCGGACGCCCTGTCACGCATGCCGACCACCCCCGAATGCGCATGCCTCCTGGGGTCGGGTCGGTGCAGGCATCCTGCTGAATTGCCTGTCCCGGTCTTGGCGGCTGCTGATGACGCAGCATCAATGACTAATTCTATCGCACAACAAGGTTCTGATTCCCTGTTGGGGTTGCCTGCTACGGAATGGGGCCGGTTGCAAATGGAAGATACTTCCCTCCTTGCGTTGCGCCGCCGCGTCGGGGACCGGGGGCGGGGGAGGGGTGATGCCGACGCATGGGAAATGCTCGGTGGGTTGTTAATGCATTGGGACGGGAAATCCCATCGCCACCGGCTAGTGGTCCCTTCGGGGTTACGGGGTAGGGTGGTGTGGGCCGCTCACGAGCGCCTCCTCCACCTGGGTACCCAAAAGACCCTGGCCTTGCTCCAACTTGATTTCTTTTGGCCGGGCATGACAAGGGATGTCGGGGATCTGCTAGCATCGTGCCCTAGATGTGCGCAGCGCAAACCACCAGCGAAGGAGTCGAACCCGCCCCTGCAATCTATCAGGGTTTCCCGGGTGAACGAACTCGTCGCGCTGGACATTCTAGGACCGTTCCCCGCCACCCCTAGGGGAAATAGGTATTTGCTAACCGGGGTTGAATATTTCACGCGCTGGCCTATGGCCTGGCCCCTGGCCAACCAGTCGGCGGCAGCCATCGTGGAGGCCTTTGTCCAGGGATACGTCCTTGACAAAGGTGCTCCCGAGAGGCTGCTGACCGACCAGGGTAAAAAATTTTCAAGCAAATTGCTCAAACAGGTCTGTGACATCCTTGGCACTAAAAAGATTCGCACCTCTCCATATCACCCACAAACTGACGGGATGGTCGAGCGGTTGCATCGTACCATCACGTCGATGCTGTCGCAGCACGTTTCTGACTCACAGACGGATTGGGATTTGAAAATTCAGGGGGTCCTGTCAGCATACCGGTTGGCCCCCCATACTGCGACGGGATTTTCCCCCTTTTTCCTTATGTATGGCCGCGAGCTGGAGCCACCTGTTCAGGCCCAACTGCAGATCCCGGCGCCGCAAGGAAAGACTCAATTGGCCGAACACGTTAAATTCAACCTGGAAAAATTAACGGAGGCTCGGGATGCTGCCATGCAAAATTCTGCCAGGCGGCAGAGGGCTAATGAGCGCCTCAGAATGGGTCGCGCGCATGTAATACAGTGGAAGCCGGGGGACAGGGCGTGGTTGCACTGTCCCCAGGTACCGCTCGCGTCCTCCTCTAAACTGCTGCGACCGTGGCGGGGTCCCGTCGAGGTGGTTGAGGTCCTGAGACCTCAGTGCGTGCGCATTCAATGGGGGAGGCGCCGGTGGTTTGTACACCCTGCCAGGCTAAAACCCTTCGTTGCGGTGCGGGATCCCACTACACACGCGCGTGGCCAAGCATGTGGGGGGGCGTCCGACTCAGAGGGGTCTTCTCCGTTGCTCCCGCCTAACGTGCTGCCGGCTGTCCCACCCCCAGGCGCACCGGGAGTGACGGGCTCACGCCCGACGACCCCCGCAGGTGATGCTGAGGGTCTTGCGACGTCGACAACAGACTCGCTCTGTGATGAACACCTGCCGGCCAACGACCTGCCGGCCGACGACCTGCCGGCCGCGCCTGTCCCGTGTGACGGGCCGGCGGCGAGGACGCGCGCAAAAATGCGCAAACTCTTGTGAAAAAAAAAAAAGAGAGAAGAAAAAAAAAAAATTTTTTGAGTCTTTTGTGGTTTCTCTTTCCGGGGTACATTCGCATGTTGTGCTCACGGTGTGGGGCGTCCGTGCTGTGTTCCCGGCACGTGCCGCGCTGCGTTGTACGATTATTGTGTTGTGTGTGTTGGGTGTGTTGTGCGTCTTCTGTGGGGGGCTGGAGGGGGACTCCAGGTAAAGATACACGTGTATATACGCTCGTCCTACGGTTTTCGTATTTATTCGCGGGGGGGGTTCGTCGGGTTATTTTTTTTTCTTTCTTCCTGTTGTTCTGCTCGTTGCGTTATTGTTGAAAAAAATGAGGCACACGCTGGGGTATCGAGGGCTGAATAAACTTTTATTGTCGATGTTGCAGCCGGGACGGCTGCGAGCTGTACAGGGGGGGGGTGATGTAGGGGTCTTACGGAGGGAATATCTGTGTCGAGCTGATATGTATGGGATCCAACGGGAAACTAGCACAGTGGGCGGGGCTACGTCAGTGCACGGGCAGGTGCCCTCTACGACGTCCGCGCTTCGGACGTTACGATCCCCCGGGGCCCCACCTCTCAGGGAGGGGGATGTATAAAAGGGGAATGTATCGGGGGGCTAAGGAGAGTTTGGTTAGCTAAGAGAGAAGACGGAAGACGTCCCAGATAGAGCCCTGGTCTCCCCCTGCTACGCCGTCCTTGTCAGGACCGCGCAGGCTGGAGTCAGTGGCGTGGTGCCAGAGCCAGAGCCAGGGTTGGTCTGGACTCTGAGTACCGGGCCCGACTGACCAGTGTCGGGCCAAGATAGCCTCCCCTAGTCCACGAGAGGAGGACTCTGAGGCAGGCTAGGGTTAGCCTAGAGGTGTGTCCTCAGATAGACGGGTGAGGGGGCCGATACCCCCTCAGTGTGTATGTCACAACGTGTGGTGTTAAATAAACAAGTGTGCCTCCAACTCCGGTGTGAACGAGTCATAAGAGTACTACATATTTACTAACATTATACATTTTGTTCTGAACGATTGCGAAGCAAAGGGGTGCAAGGCTGCAGTGAAGGTTATAAGAACCACTGCTCTAGAGAAAGAGAGAGCCCTCTGCAGGGTGGTTGGTCTACTCTTCGAAAGCTCGTCAGCTGTCTCGCAAGAGGGATTCGCTCGCCCCGCAATAAAAATGAGTGTAATCCCAGGATCACCAAAACCGCGTGCTACGTTTTTCGGAGGCACGCCGCCGTTTGGAATGTTGGGCGATATTCTCGCCTAATTGGCTCATAGAAATTCCTGACTTTATTATTCATGGATAGTTTTTTTATTATTATTAATCGGAAGAGCTGCCCGGGAACAAGGCTGACCACAAAGCCCCATTAGGCCACGAGACACGGAATTCATCTTCGCGACCTTTTTTTGTTGTCTATTGGTGAAGACCTTATGGACGACATTTGCCTGAGATATTAAAATAATGACTTTAACAGGCAAGAGTCTGGCTCTCCGATGGGGCTTTTGGGCGTTGCACCGCACATTCTCCTGTTCCACGTCCAACGTTTCGCCCCAAGTACCGGGAAGCTTCATTCAGGGAACTCGGAATCAGAATCGTTATTTAGACTAGAGGAAGAATCCGATTAGCCATGAAGCTCTTTTGTCCACAGGTGTCCAGTAGGGACGGGACGAGCAAGTTACGACGGCAAACAATACAAAAGAAACACGATACGAGTGCAAAATAGAGAGATGGTAAGCAAGTCACGAAAAATTTTTTTTTACAAATAAATTCCAATCGCATAAGTACATAGATTCCTGCCGATATTGCAACACAATGCAAGCATGGTCAAGGCAGCAAAACAACAACAAACACAGTCCCAGACCACACCAAGACAACGCACAGTAGTCCCTCGTTAAAATGCCACATTAAAATTGAACTATGGATACGTGGGGTGAGTTACAAACCACATTGGCAAATGTGGTTTGTATCCAGCACCAATCTCCCTGCTTCAGGTTACTGAGCTGAGACGCGCTCGCAGCACGTGGAGCGAAACGTCGGACATCGGTACCGAGCAACGCGCGGCACAACCCGAAGGAAGAGCCATCGGAGAGATGCACAGCACAAGTGTAACATTAAAAAACCTGCAAAGCAGGAAAGGCATTGGTTCACCACGAAGAGCGTACAATTGGAGCCATCAAGCAATGCTTTCCAGCAGCATTGCTTGAAGCGTTGTTCATAAAGCGTTTAAATCGATGGTTTCCCACTCACGTGGCATGTGTTGCGTGTCACGTGTCTTTTACGTGGATTTCTTACAGCCGCTGCAGGCCGCGACGTTGCACGCACACACACACACACACAAACCCCGACGATTCTTGACTCGAACAGCGACGTATTATTAGTCGATATCGTCACGCTATTGGTGGCGGATTCTAAGAGTGGGTGTTGTCAGCAGCGGTACAATTAAGCTGCACGGCTTAGCTTTAATGAGTGTCGCGCACTCTACAGCCACGTGCGTAACAACGGCACAACACTCCTCAGCCGCGAGTCCAATTAGCAGGGCACTCAGTGCTATTCAAATTGTGCCATTGGCGATGTCACGATGTCACGATACAGATGAATTTCTATTCTAACAATCCGTGCAACAACGAAAAAATACACGTGACCGCATCACGTATTAGAGAACAGCGCGCGGAAAATGACACCGCAGAACCAATGCTGAGCGTTTCCTTACAATCGCCTCTTTTCTACACAAGATGGTACGACCACCTTGTCGCGTGCCCTGCTGTATAGGTGGAATTTAATTGGACTTAAGACGTTGTTTGGATATTTGTCGTAGGTTTAGCCCAACCGTGACATCATTCATGCTAATCGCCTGAAGGTGGGTCCCAACAATGACGAATGCTCGCACCCCCCGGGGCTTTGATTATCACTGAACATGTTTCAAGTTGTTCGTAGAGGAGAGGAGGCAGCGAAAGGTATACTTGATGTGGCTTGCCGGGTGCATAAACATGTTCCAGGACACATCGGGCTGTAATGAAGCCCTCCTTACACCGCAAGTATCACCTTGTGGGGTTCAGTCTCGTAATCCGGTATGTGTGTGTGAGACACCATTGTGTGGAGGAGGCTCTTGAAGGCTGCTGCTGGGCAGTTGGAGGCAGTCGCCCTTCAACAACAACGGAGGACAGAGGAGCGACGCTCACAACAACGAGCGGAGCGCCGGGTGGATAAAACACGGCAAGTTGGCACAATATGGGGCACAGGTGGTGCATGGGCCAGTCAACTCCGTCAGTCAACCCATGGCACCTGGGTCTGTCCCGTGATCTCCTGCCAGCAGGAGTTGGACACTTCACGTGGCCTTTAAAGTGCACGTAGACTGGCACAAGCGCCGTGGTGACGTGACCGCAACTTAGTGGCGAATGACGGTCGTTCTTTTTTGTTGTACATTTGTCTAACTTTATTGGCACCGGGCACAATTTATTTGGGCGTCTTGCAAACAAGAACATTGCGGTGGCACGCTCGATGAGTGCAAGTCCCTGAAGAACGCCGTAACAGGCAAAGCAACAGGACAATAGGGGTGTGAGAAACCCGGCCTCGTGAGCGAGCCATCATCCCGCAGCAAACTAGACAAGAAGACAACGCCTCCTTAGCAAACCCGTCTCTCCACGTACAATATAAAAGTAGTTTGTTTTACACAAACCATCGGCACCACGGCCTTCGTATGTTCAGCAGCATTGGTTCAATACAAGCAAGCTCTGGATCACGCATGTGCAGTGAAGAAGGACCATTGCCTGGAACGTCGCCTATTTATTTTTTTATTTTGAAGGCCACAGTGTTCTTGACGACTGTGTTGAGTTTTTGTTTGTTGTTATTTGTACACTGAAGCCAATGCAGCAGCATCGCCAAATGATGTGTATCATCTGGATCCTCCTGCGTAGGTTTGATTGTACCCCACGTGTTTTCCCCTCCGCGTGTCAACTCGGGATGCTCCTTCAACAAACGAATGTTGACCGACGCCGCACAAAGCGCGGGCGGCCTGTGTCCTCAACCAACTTCGCGAGCACGTGGAAGCGAAACGTCGGACGCAATGGCGGGCAGCGCGCGGCACGAAGAGGAAAGTCAACATCGCGGCGCCGAGCGGATCGATCGTCGTTGACCGCTGACAGTGACGTCACGAGTCACGGGTGTTGCCCCCCTTCAACGGGGGAACGAGGCATTGCAACCCGCGACATCGAACGCTGAATCTGCCAATACTTCAAGCGAGAGCGAGAGAGAGAGTATTGGCAGTCACTCGGAGTGTCACGGAGAGTGGCGAGCGTGTTGAGTGCGCGCCGCCAGTGGCGATTGATGTGGGAGCACCCCCCCCCGCACTCCCAATCACCCCCCCCTGCCCAGCCCACCGTGGGGAGATGGAGTGATGCAGTGAGCAGCAACACTTGGGGAGACAATGGTGCAACGGTCGGGAGCCTGTTGATTTTAATTCAATAGGCACCCCGCAAACCCCCCACCCATTTCCTTACCGCCTTAATAGGTGCTCGCAAACAGAATTAACCCCAAGGCCAAATGTATATGCACTTTTTTTTCATCTACACATTCGTTTAATCATAGGGTGACTTCCAAATGCAAATGTATCACGGGCGACGTTTCGAGCAATGGCCTTTCTTCATAGTAGCACGTAAAAGCGGTTCATGATTGAACGTGAACTGCGTGTGATGCGCGCGTGTACGCACGTGTGTGCTGCGTGTGTGTTACGTGCGGTGTGTGTGTGAGAGTCACGTGTGCGTAGTGTGTACACGTGTGTGCTGAGTGTGTGTTACGTGCGGTGTGTGTGAGTCACGTGTGCGCGCGCGTGTCCCTTGTGTGATAAGGAGAAGAAGAGCGACCGGAATTCGATTACCGGTACCGACTAATCGTGAGTGACAAAGTTGTATCTGAACCTCACCATAACAGCACTTGCTCCAACAGTCTGTTTCGGCTATATGGGATAGGTGTGTCTTTTTGTTGTCGTCTTTGTCGTCGTCTTTGCACACGCATCCCACGAGTTTAAGTGTGCTTCGTGTGTTACGCCGATGATTCCCGTTGAGCCCGTTTCCCCTGCTAATCCACAAGGGGAGAGATCCAGTAACAACAATACAAACGTCACGACGGGATTCTTGTTGAATATCGCGCGCAACTAACAACCGAGGCATTTGACGGTCGGCAAATGTTGAAACACCCGAGTCAAAAGAATAAACAGCGCAAGCGCCACGTGAAAAAAGGTGGGGTACAGGTGCACATAAAGACCCCGCGTTTGTACAGTCTGACAGTGACTCGTGGTGTGGTTGACGGTGGAAGGGAGCTGCGAGAGAGACGCCGCGCGCACGGAGGAAGAGGAGCGACACGCGTGGGGAGCAAATGCAGAGTGATGGATCGCCCGCGTCTCGCGATCGATGCTGCCACTATAGCTGATGCTCGCTGCGTTTTAAACAAGCGCGGGCCGTGGCCTTAATCAACTTCTCCTGCGTGTTGCACAGACAGAGAGAGAGAGAGGATGGGGAGAAGACACACACGAAAATAAAACTTTGCTCTCTCGCTCGGGGATGTTCCCAGCTTCTTCTAAATAACAACTGAGATTCGTTGTGTTGTTGTTCGTGGGAGAAACATTGCTGGCGACATAGCATCAGTTACACACAGGGGGTCACGTGGACAGGTGACACAGGAGGTCACGTGGATAGGGTGACACAGGGGGTCACGTGGACAGGGTGACACAGGAGGTCACGTGGACAGGGTGACACAGGAGGTCACGTGGACAGGGTGACACGGGGTCACGTGGACAGGGTGACACAGAAGGTCACGTGAACAGGTGACACAGGAGGTCACGTGGACAGGGTGACACAGGAGGTCACGTGGACAGGGTGACACAGGAGGTCACGTGGACAGGTGACACAGGAGGTCACGTGGACAGGGTGACACAGGAGTTCACGTGGACAGGGTGACATAGGAGGTCACGTGGACAGGTTGACACAGGGGGTCACGTGGACAGGGTGACACAGAAGGTCACGTGAACAGGTGACACAGGAGGTTACGTGGACAGGGTGACACAGGAGGTCACGTGGACAGGGTGACACAGGAGGTCACGTGGACAGAGTGACACAGGAGGTCACGTGGCAGGGTGACACAGGAGGTCACGTGGACAGGGTGACACAGAGGGACACACACTGCGGGGGAGACCTCGAGGATTGGAGTGAGAGACGAGATCAATTATCAATATCCACCCTTGACCCCTCGCCCCCCACCCCCTCCCCCTAGCCCCCCCCCCACGCACTTCATTAAATTTCCGCTGCCAGGAATCTAAATGTGTTTTCGGAGCGCACTACAAAACACGTGCGAATTATTGCAAAATAAGTGAGAACAGCTTCCGTCTGGCTTCATGTAATTTGACGCGGAGTAAATTACTTTCGGAATAATTGAAGTTATTATGTCGATGATAAATATGAGAGCTGACGTGCAAAATTAAGACATATGCTCGTGCGTCGAGCGAGCGGGCGGGCGGGCGGTCGGGCGGGCGCCTTCCACGAGTCTGCGTTTAGCGAGGCGAGCGCTAATTGCCAAGGAGGGAGAGCGGGAAGGGACGGAGAGACGGGGCAGGAGAGGGAAAGAGGAGCAGAGGAGAGGAGGAGGAGGAGACGATAGCAGGAGGGGATTGAAAGAGAAGGGACTGGATGGAGAGGTGAGGAAACGTCGTGAGTTTATTTTTTTTATTTTTTATTTTTCACCTACGTGACTTTACCGAAAGAACCAAAGAGTATGGAGCCGAGACCAACCGTGGAGAACGGGAGTTAGGTGGGGAGTGGAGGGGAGAGGAGCCAAGGTTGGATGACGGGGGGGGGGGGGGGACAAAGAGGGGAGACAAGGACAAGGAGTCGAGACGATATGATACTTAATATAATAAGTTAGATTCACAAGGCGCCATTAAACAATCGATCTCAGGGATGGAGAGAGGAGCGATGGAGGAGGAAACGATTTAAGTGGAGGAGGAATACGAATGATACGAGTAACTCGGAGGTAGGGCGGGGGGGGGGGGCTATGAATGACAGGAGGAAAGATAGGAAGGAGATAACACGAGATGGAGAAGGACGACGGGAGGGTGGGGGTGAGGAGGTGGTGAGGGATGTGGGGGATGAGACGGAGGAGAGGGTCGGGGCTGGTTTGATCGCTGCAGAGTCTGCGGCTGTCACGCTCTGCTGACCGCTCTCAAATCCGCAGCACCAAGAGGCAGTCGGAATGTCAGGAGACACGATATTTCACTCTCCTCGCCCACTGGCAACGCATGGAGTCCGGGGGCTCGTAGAGGCAGGCACACGCGACGATTTACACCGCGCGGAGGAAACGATCACGTGGGTGTAAACTATTTAAACTATTTTATTTTAGTTTGACACGTAGGCTTTCGGGTCAAATATTATTCGTAATACACGTTTTTGGGTTAGATGGCGTTATTTATAAATGTGTCGTAACCCACATTTATAAATAACGCGATTTAACCCAAAAACGTTTATTATACTGGTCAACACACTTTTTCTGGCATAAGGTATTCCAACGGATTTAAGGTCATTTGGGGGTGCTGATTCCAAATCTGGCATCAGTTTTCGTCTATCACATCAGGTTTTTGAGATATCAAATATTGCATTTTCAATAAAAACTGCAGAAGAAAAATATTAAATGAATGTGGATATCTAGATAAAATGATATTATAAACACACTATCCTAAAAATACAGCACCATATTTTAACACTAAAGCAGTCACTGACTCGCAACAACTTGCAATCATAAGTGACAGAGTTAATTTCGGGTAAAATCAATGAAAATGGGGTATGCCGATAGCATAAAAATGAGATGTGATAGAGCAAATCTGAGATCAGATTTGGAATCAGCACCCTGAAATTAGTATAGAACAGCTGCAAAAGTCCAGGCCAAAAAAAATGTTTCTTTTTTGGTTGACCAGTGTTATTTCACTTAAGCAGGTAAGGCACCAGCTGAGCTGAATAGCGCATATTCAGAAGCGACCTGGTGATCGCAAATGATAGCCCGACAAATTGGCTTATCATGCGGAAATGTGAAGCAGTCAAATGCTCTAAACGCACGTTGTTGATTCTAAATGTGGAGGGGGAAAACCGGAGGACCCGGAGAAAAATCCACGCGACCACGGGGAAAAAGAGACGCCACGAAATCTAAATCTACAGCAGCAGGCGGCCAGGGCAGTCGGGCTCAAGTGAAAACATTTGTGGGAGGATCGGGTGTGGTGGCCACAGACTCCAGGATTCGGTGTTTCTACCACTGCTCCATCCGTTTCTGATATAGAGCAAGCGTTGCGTTGCTCAGCAAACCGCAATCCACTGCGGCCACGCACAACACGTTGGCTCATATTTTAGTGATGATGTTCCTGAAGTGTAATATTTATGCTATCGTCCCTTGCATTTGGTAGAGACGTCCACTTAACTCCCCGGCCAAGGACTTCACACCTCACGTCTCACACACCCTCCGTGCAGCACTGGATGTAGTTAGTAAACTCGAGGTCACGAAGCCCCAGCGTTTCGACTTACGGAAGTTTCGAATTTTGGAAATAACTTGCTCGGCATTTTATATTCGGCGTGTACAAAATGTCTATTTATATCTAGACACAAACACGGCAACGGCTGGTGGAACATCAGGGGAAGACACATTTCCCATCTATGTTCTTGCTTGTTCGACGCATCTGTCAAAACACTCTTTGATAACCCACGGAGAAAAAAAGTCATTTTAGAAACATCGCGTACAAACCCGTGACAGGCAGCCTGGAATATATTTCATTTCGGAAGGAATAACAATTCAGAACAAGCCGACGTAGATTTTTTTATTTTTTTAAACAGGGGAGGTGGAGGAGGAGTGAAGGGGGGGTGTGCGGGTGGGTGGGGGTTGTGGGGGTAGGGCGAGGCGGGGGAAAGAAAACGAACATAGATATGAAATTTGAAATTCTATAATTAGGTGAAAACCCACAAATGAGCTCCCAGAAATGAGAAGTCACTTCTCCTGCCGCACTGGGCGAGGTGTTAGCGCAGCAGCGGCGGCTGCAGCCTCCAACCGCTGTTGTCGCGACGTGAGATGTGCTGCGGGACACTTTGGTCGCCAGCTCAGCCGCTGTCTTTGAAATCAAAGAGCAGAGTGACTCGAAAGGTCACGATCGATGTGTTCCAGGCGCGCGCGAGCTAGGAGCGCGGCTCGGAAGCCCGGCGCGACTCCGTGACAATGCGACGCGCGCAGGGAGCAAGGGAGAGTAATTCTTCCATGAGAGCGAGAGAGAGAGAGTCGTAGAGAGAGATGCGCGGAGAGAGAGAGAGAGAGCCAGAGAAAGAGAGAGAGACGTTAAACAAAGCGCTGGAAAACCTCAGCGTACGATGTCATGCTGGCAACGAGTCAAGGTCACCGGTGACTGCAAAGCGGTTTGGGCCACCAAACCTGGCCACCTCCTCCCCCTTTGTGTCGGATCTCGCAGTGAAGCCCCTGGCAAGTCTACGTCTGGAGGCTTTAAAATGGTGACGGAATAAAACGCGAAGTTTTATTTTCAACCGTCAACGTCCCCGGTTGCTCTCTGGAAACCAAAAGAGATGCGGGCAAATCCCTTCCAGGAGATTTAGCGGAAACAACCAAAATCAAATCTCCCCATCGCCACGCGCAGCCACTAATTGAGGCGGTGAGTCGCTCTGTACATCCATGGATTGTCTGCTCGTCAAACGTAACGCCTGGCCCCCAAGGTCCAACCTTATATGCATAGTCACTGTATCGGCAATATCATAATTACCATCACCGCCATTGCCATCATCATCATCATCACTATCATCGCTTTACACCATTACCACCCTCTGGCTTTCGGTCTTCTCGTTGACCTCCGAGTGCCACGTCAACGCTTGTCTCGGCAACCTGCCCCCCTCCACGGCGTCCGAGCCACCCGCCGCAACCTCCACAGTGCATCCACAACGCTTGGCTCATGCGTTCTGTATCCAGACTCTCCAAGTTGCTTAACCCTCGCCGTGCTTCCATGACAATGTTTTATTTATACTGGTAGGAACCTCCTGGTTCCACCAGCCCACAGGGGATTATTGTGTCCGTCCGTCCATCGTGGATCCAAAAATGGGAGGGGTGGGGCTGGGTGGAGAGGGGAGGGTGGGGAGGGGCTTGGTGGGGAGGGAGGGGCTGGGTGGGGGAGGGGAGGGGAGGGTGGGGAGGGGCTGGGTGGGGAGGGGCTGGGTGGGGAGGGGCTGGGTGGGGAGGGGCTGGGTGGGGAGGGGAGGGGAGGGTGGGGAGGGGCTGGGTGGGGAGGGTGGGGCTGGGTGGAGAGGGGAGGGTGGGGAGGGGCTGGGTGGGGAGGGGTTGGGTGGGGCTGGGTTTGTGGGTGGGAGGGGTGAGGCTGGGTGGGGAGGGGCTGGTCACCCCGTGATGCCCTTATTAAACTCAACGTTTAACCTACTCACGCCGGCTTGTGCCCGTCCTCACAGTCGGGCATATTTGCGGAATACACCACGCCGCCGTTGACCCTGGCCATTGACCGAGCAACCCAACGTTCCTACCAGCTCCCTCCGCAGGACAATGTGTTATTTTACCAGGTAGGGTCTACTGAGCTGTAATATTATATTTCAAAAGCGACCTGGCCACAAATGATAGCTCAACAAAGTGGCTTATCGCGTGGACATTTATAGCAGCCAAATACTCCGCAGGACAATGTGTTATTTTACCAGGTAGGGTCCACTGAGCTGTAATATCTCTATTTCAAAAGCGACCTGGCCACAAATGATAGCTCAACAAAGTGGCTTATCGCGTGGACATTTATAGCAGCCAAATACTTTAAACGCGTGATGTTGATTCTCAGTGTAGCGGGAAATCCCGGAGGACCCGGAGACAAATCCACGCGAACACGGAGAGAGAGACACGGCAGGATCGAACCCACGACCTCCTGTAGACCAAGCGAGGTCGTTAACATCTCGCCACCGAGGCGCCTGCCAGCATCCTAAATGCTTCGCATGTGATCGTATGCCCTGGTCTCTTCTTCTGCGCAGTCATAGACAACGCTTTTATACCACAAAAACGTTGGTAACGCAATGCGACTCTTGACTTCTTGTCAACAAGCCCCGTGTATTAGTCCCGTCATCTCATGGATAAATAGCGAACACACATCTCCCCATTTTTGTCGTTACCAATTCTCACGTTTCTACTTGACACCTGCACCGTGCTCTACTAATAAGGAGACCCTTGGTTTGATACCCAGGACATGAGAAATGTCATCATCGTCAATGCGCTATGGGGATGAAATGTTGCCCTATTTAAAGGAGTCGTGGGTGGTTTAATGAGCCCATAATGGTCGCATAAGAGGAACGGAGCCCAGCACCGTTGACAACCTGGGTTCAATCCCAAGAGATTGAATACACAAAGACAAAGATCCCCGTATAGCCTTCAACATACTTTTGACGTAAGTGCTCTTCGTACACGAGAGGGTTGGTGGCCAATCTTAGGCCTGATCGATTTTGTTTCCTCAGTTGTGATGTTCACACACCACACCATGTATAGATTTAAGGCTGAGTCGATCTAGGGGAGGCTCTGGACAGGCTCAGATATTTGCGGGAATCGAACTCGGCTCGCCGGGTTGGTAGCGCAGCCGTAACCGCTACACCACCGCTCTCCACATATACACAAAGACAAAGACAAAGATCCCCCGTATAGCCTTAACGGACTGTTGGGGCAAGTGCCGTTAGCGAGCAGCGCCTATGAAGACCGATACGGCACACGAGGGGGTGGGTGGCCAGCACCACGCCCCACAGCCTTTGTCTCCCCAGTGGCGATGTTTACTACACACCTCCAGGTACTCATTTGAGGCTGAGTCGACCTAGGGGAGGTCCAGGACCGGTTCAGATAATCATCATCGGTGTTGTCTGTGAGCGGGAATCGAACTCTGGACGCTGGGTTAGTAGCGCAGCGCCCTAACCGCTACACTACCGCTCCCCACACACACACACGTACATGTGCACGCGGACAAATGCACACACACGCATCACACCTGAGTCAGTGCCTCTCCCTAATTAAGAATTGTATTACGCTACACGTGAACGCACGCTTATTAACTTCAACCAATACATCTTCATTTTGATGTTCATATTTTGACATAAATTTCATTTCATAGTATTAACCTACTTGCAAATTAACACATTTGGCCGTTATTATACCCTGGTGAACAGTTGCAAAAGGTCACTGGGTAGCATTTCAATCGGCCTCTGGGCCTTCACGGTTTGGATTTGTTGAATGAAACGAGGCGTCGTTGGAGCGTTCATCACGGTGCTGGGCGTCATCAGCGAGGAGTGGCCTCGTCAACCATCGCCAGCGAGTGACCGAATGTGATGATGGGTAGAAGCAGCCACGCCAGCACAATATTACGGGGCCCACGTCCGTTTCTGAAAGTAAATAAAGGAAATATCGTCATCGTCGGCTGTGGTTCTAGGTCGGGAAATGAGAGTGCCCGTGACCCCCATTGTGAACATGGTTGACTCCCCCCCTGGGTAGAAATCGGTTAGCCGCATATACGCGAAATCGCATGAAGTGAACCCGCATAAAGCGAGGGAAATCTGTACAACGTATTACTTACCATTCATTTTAAGAATGGAAGGGGCTCCAACACACGCACGCACACAGCCTCCTGCGAGTACCCAGTACGGTGAGATACTCGGGGACATACACGCAGGCTGACGTGGGCGTTGCGTGGCTGGGAATTGAACTCAGGTGAGTGGGATTGTTGCGTACTTTAATAACATATCACACCACGACAGCTCCACACAAGCGCACACGTTCGCACACACGCGGCTCCCATGACAGACTGATCGGGGGAGAGGGGGGGGGCAAGTGGACGTCATCTGTGGACGTCCTCCTGCAGTCTAGATAAAGATTCTGATCGTGATAAAGATTCTGATCGTAGTAGTGAGCGCCCGTTGCAGACGACACGTCGCAAGCTACTGCCAGAGGCACGCCCGGCCGCCTTTGTCTCCTCCGTGCTGATGTTTGCGCGCTGCACCGGGAACTCATTTGTGGTTGGGTCAAACTCGGGGAGGCCCAGGACCAGTTCAGAGATCGCCAACTCACCGCTGACGTCAGCCGTGGCCGGGAATCAACCGCCGAGTTCGTAGCGCGCTGACCTTGCCACTGCTACACCCCTGCACGGGAAATAAGACAATCCTTACATTTACAAAAACAAAATCACTCGACGTAGTATTGTTTATTTGTGCATAATAATGGTTGCATTCCGCCTTGCAAAATAAAAAAATAAAAACTATAACATGTCTCAATCGACCCGGCCCAGCAGGTTAAATAAAGGACATCGATCACTTTTACGGTCAATGCGTGGTAGGGGTTGAGGAGCGGCCACGTGCCACTGATGGAGGGAGCAGCTGTCTCGTCGGGCACCGACTTCCCATCGCGTGCGACCCCCACTCTGCCAGGTCTCCTCCTACAGGGCCCCCAACCCCCCCACACTCGGCATGCCACGAGAGAGGGTGGCGTGGGGTTCATCTGATCGGTGTCCAGGCGCTAAAACTGCTTCGCGTGAGTCGGACTCGCCGCCACCACCACCACCACCACTCATCCAGCTCGGTCTCGGCGCGCGTCTCACCACCACCACCACTCGCTCGGAGGTGACGTCACTTCGTAATGACTGCCATCTCGGGGAATGAACATTTTGCGTGCGGGGATGGGTGGTGGGTGAGGGGAGGTGAATGGAGACGTCCCAAGCAGGTAGACGCTCCAGCTCTGCGGCTCAGGATGTCGTTTTGGTTTGATGTCAAGCTGTGGTGGCTTTGGATTTCAAAATAAAAGTTGGCGTGCCGCGCGCTACTTTGGACGCAAATTACAGGAACCGAACTCACGAACCCGACAACCTCGCGACGTCGACGACTCGTCACGTGCGGGAGGAGCCCCGCGGACAAAGGAGCGCGGCCACCGAGCCACACCCCCACCTTCACCCCCACCTCCACCCCCCCACCTCCACCACTACCCCCACCTCCACCACTACCCCACCTCCACCCCCACCCCCACCTCCACCCCCACCACTACCCCCACCTCCAGCACTACCCCCACATCCACCCCACCTCCACCCCCACCTCCACCCCCACCACTACCCCCACCTCCACCTCCACCCCCACCTCCACCCCCACCTCCACCCCCACCTCCACCATTACCCCCACCTCTACCCCCACCCCCACCTCCACCCGCACCCCACCCCCACCTCCACCTCCACCCCCACCTCCACCCCCACCTCCACCCCCACCTCCACCATTACCCCCACCTCTACCCCCACCTCCACCACTACCCCCCACCCCCACCTCCACCCGCACCCCACCCCCACCTCCACCTCCACCCCCACCCCACCTCCACCCCACCTCTACCCCCACCTCCACCACTACCCCCACCTCCACCTCCACCCCACCCCCACCTCCACCCCACCTCTACCCCCACCTCCACCACTACCCCCACCTCCATCCCCACCACTACCCCCACCCCCACCTCCACCCCCACCCCCACCTCCACCCCACCTCTACCCCCACCTCCACCACTACCCCCACCTCCACCTCCACCCCCACCCCACCCCCACCTCCACCCCACCTCTACCCCCACCTCCACCACTACCCCCACCTCCACCCCACCACTACCCCCACCTCTACCCCCACCCCCCACCTCCACCCCCACCACTACCTCCACCCCCACCTCCATCCCCACCACTACCTCCACCCCCACCCCCACCCCCCAACCCCACCACTACCCCCACCCCCACCTCCACGCGCTAGGCGCCGGACTCTCTCGATCGCTTGTCGCCGGCGCTCGGCGGCAAAATGTTAATTGGAAAATCATTCGCGACCGCCGAACGTATTAAGAGGGCTTAATTGGGACCGGGACGCTTCGGACGGCAGCCAAAAGTGTCTGGGCTGTGGGGGCCCAAAGGACAATGTGCCAGAGGCTGGCGCCGCGTGTGACGAGCAGAGAATCCGCGGTGTGAGAGCGCATTCGCCGCGCTAATTAGCGGCCGCACGTGGCGATAGGGACATTTTTTTTTGTATTTTAGGTCAAGTCTTTGTCGATAGCTTCGCCCACCTCCTCTCAGTTTCATCAGCACTCTGCTTCGCAAAAACTATGTAAAAACGAGGAATGTTAATTGTTGAACCTATGAATGATGTCGTGTTGGGATTCATCGGCCGTTTTTTTGAACACCTCCAGATGCAGACTTTCGTAGGCTGACGAACAAATAGGCACTGCACGATTGACTTGCAATTTCGTGGTGCCCAAAAAAAATTCTAACCTATTTTTAAAATACTCTTTGGTTCTTTCGGTAAAGTCACGTAAGTATTAAAAATAAAATAAATCACGACGTTTCGATTGCAACACAAGCAATCATCATCAGCAATGTTTTTCTTGCTGTGGTTTTCCCACCTGATGATGATTGCCTGTGTTGCAATCGAAACGTCGTGATTTATTTTATTTTCTACCTACGTGACTTTACCGAAAGAACCAAAGACTATGGATTCCTGCATTCACGAAAGCTTCAAATCTAGTATCTTTAAAATATTTCCGATTTCTTGATTAAAACCTGATTCTCAATTTAAAATGCAACACGCTTCTAAAGATTCAGGTAAAGCCGTTTGTCGTCCAATGTTTGAACAAATAAAAAAGCGAAGCTCTAAACTTCTGCCCCACAACTTTTGTGACCACAAAATCTAAGATGTGGATGTATTTATGTTTCTGGTAACAAACACCACTCGGCCTGTGACCAAGCGCATTGACAAAAGGTCCGTGCGTCCACATGCATGCACGCAACTGCACTTGTGCCGCATTTCATCTTACTGGCATTTCTGGAACATCACCCTAACTCCGAGCCCTGGCGATCCACCACGCCACATCTTTGCCAATTTACCACTCACAATTTACTACTCACAATTAAAATACAAATTAACTCGTTCCATGCTGCATGCGCCTGATGACGGTTTAAACGTCCCACGTGACGCGCTAAGCAATTGGCGCTGTCTCGGTTAATTGAACCGATTAAAATGATCATTTAGATCTCAGTGCGTCCGCGTGCGTGCGTCTTTTTGCGTGATCCACGTGGAGCGGTAGTGTAGTGGTTAGCGCGCTGCGTTACGGACCCGGCGACCCGAGTTCGATTCCCGCTCAGCCTCAAACGAGTACATGGCGCGATGTGTAAACATTGCCACTGGGGAGACAAAGGCGGCCGGGCACGGTGTTGGCCACCCACCCCCTCGTGTGGCGTGCCGGCCTATATAGGTGCTCGCTAACAGCACTTGCCCCTACAGTTTGTTACAGGATACACGGGGGATCTTTGTCGTTTTTTGACGCAGACAGGCGGGTGGTCGGCGGTGTTGGAGTTTTGCGAGCCCTACCTCAGACCCTACGGCTCTCTCCCGTGCACGGCTACACGTCTCGTCCTTTCGTGCAATGCGCGTTGCCTCTCTTTCTTAACTCGCTCGCCCAGGCATGGGCGTGGGGCAGCTTCCTCTTAAATCATCTTGACAGCGGGATGCAACGCTGCATCAGCTGCGCTCCCCACATCAACATACTTCGTGGGCCGACGAAGGCACTCGACGCGGTGCGCCACGCAACGTCGAATTCACGTCGCACGTGTCCCGTGACCAATGCAGACCCCGCACGATTTCATCTCTCGCATCCGACAGCGCCACCGTCTGCCTCTCCGCGTCTCCCTGTCTCGCCGTGGACTCTCTCTGTCGCCCTACGCGACTCTCTGGCGCAACGAACGCCTCGAGTGCTGCGCTCCGAGCTCTGTCCGCGAATTTCTGCAGCCAACGCGCGCTCTGTGCCTGCTCGCCGTCTGCCTGTGGCCTACCTACGCGTGTCGTGCAGGCTCCCTCGAACTCTTGTGCCCGTCAAACTGCACGCCCGTGACCCTTCACCGCCCGTCTCCACTCGAACGCGACTCTTGCGCTGTGCGCGAGATTGGTAAATACGAACCTCCCCAGCGCGGTGGGGTTGGAGCGCTCAGGCGCGTTCGATCACCCTCCCCGTGCCCCCCCCCCTCCCCGTCCTGTCGCTATTTAATTTTCTCTCTCTCCCTCATTTAAATATTTCCATCTTTCTCGCGCTTTCTCTCTCTGCGCAGGAAAGCTACCCCGGTTAATGGGTCTCACGTAGAGGCTCATGACCGGTGACCTACAGGTGTGAGCCGTGCAGGTGGTGTGAGCCGTGCAAGTGTGCGCCGTACAGGTGTGCGCCGTGCAGGTGGTGTGAGCCGTGCAGGTGGTGTGAGCCGTGCAGGTGGTGTGCGCCGTGCAGGTGTGAGCCGTACAGGTGTGAGCCGTACAGGTGTGAGCCGTGCAAGTGGTGTGCGCCGTGCAGGTGTGAGCCGTGCAGGTGGTGTGCGCCGTGCAGGTGTGAGCCGTGCAGGTGGTGTGCGCCGTGCAGGTGTGAGCCGTGCAGGTGGTGTGAGCCGTGCAGGTGTGAGCCGTGCAGGTGGTGTGCGCCGTGCAGGTGTGAGCCCTGCAGGTGGTGTGAGCCGTGCAGGTGTGAGCCCTGCAGGTGGTGTGAGCCGTGCAGGTGGTGTGAGCCGTGCAGGTGGTGTGCGCCGTGCAGGTGTGAGCCGTGCAGGTAGTGTGCGCCGTGCAGGTGTGAGCCGTGCAGGTGGTGTGCGCCGTGCAGGTGTGAGCCCTGCAGGTGGTGTGAGCCGTGCAGGTGTGAGCCCTGCAGGTGGTGTGAGCCGTGCAGGTGGTGTGCGCCGTGCAGGTGGTGTGAGCCGTGCAGGTGTGAGCCGTGCAGGTGGTGTGCGCCGTGCAGGTGTGAGCCCTGCAGGTGGTGTGAGCCGTGCAGGTGTGAGCCCTGCAGGTGGTGTGAGCCGTGCAGGTGTGAGCCCTGCAGGTGGTGTGAGCCGTGCAGGTGGTGTGAGCCGTGCAGGTGGTGTGCGCCGTGCAGGTGTGAGCCCTGCAGGTGGTGTGAGCCGTGCAGGTGTGAGCCCTGCAGGTGGTGTGAGCCGTGCAGGTGTGAGCCCTGCAGGTGGTGTGAGCCGTGCAGGTGGTGTGAGCCGTGCAGGTGGTGTGCGCCGTGCAGGTGTGAGCCGTGCAGGTGGTGTGCGCCGTGCAGGTGTGAGCCGTGCAGGTGGTGTGCGCCGTGCAGGTGTGAGCCCTGCAGGTGGTGTGAGCCGTGCAGGTGTGAGCCCTGCAGGTGGTGTGAGCCGTGCAGGTGGTGTGCGCCGTGCAGGTGGTGTGAGCCGTGCAGGTGTGAGCCGTGCAGGTGGTGTGCGCCGTGCAGGTGTGAGCCCTGCAGGTGGTGTGAGCCGTGCAGGTGTGAGCCCTGCAGGTGGTGTGAGCCGTGCAGGTGTGAGCCCTGCAGGTGGTGTGAGCCGTGCAGGTGGTGTGAGCCGTGCAGGTGGTGTGCGCCGTGCAGGTGTGAGCCCTGCAGGTGGTGTGAGCCGTGCAGGTGTGAGCCCTGCACGTGGTGTGAGCCGTGCAGGTGTGAGCCCTGCAGGTGGTGTGAGCCGTGCAGGTGGTGTGAGCCGTGCAGGTGGTGTGCGCCGTGCAGGTGTGAGCCCTGCAGGTGGTGTGAGCCGTGCAGGTGTGAGCCCTGCAGGTGGTGTGAGCCGTGCAGGTGTGAGCCCTGCAGGTGGTGTGAGCCGTGCAGGTGTGAGCCGTGCAGGTGGTGTGAGCCGTGCAGGTGTGAGCCGTGCAGGTGGTGTGCGCCGTGCAGGTGTGAGCCCTGCAGGTGGTGTGAGCCGTGCAGGTGGTGTGAGCCGTGCAGGTGGTGTGAGCCGTGCAGGTGTGAGCCGTGCAGGTGGTGTGCGCCGTGCAGGTGTGAGCCCTGCAGGTGGTGTGAGCCGTGCAGGTGGTGTGCACCGTGCAGGTGGTGTGAGCTGTGCAGGTGGTGTGCGCCGTGCAGGTGGTGTGCGCCGTGCATGTGGTGTGCGCCGTGCAGGTGGTGTGCGCCGTGCATGTGGTGTGCGCCGTGCAGGTGGTGTGAGCCGTGCAGGTGGTGTGAGCCGTGCAGGTGGTGTGCGCCGTGCAGGTGGTGTGCGTCGTGCATGTGGTGTGCGCCGTGCAGGTGGTGTGAGCCGTGCAGGTGGTGTGCGCCGTGCATGTGGTGTGCGCCGTGCAGGTGGTGTGAGCCGTGCAGGTGGTGTGCGCCGTGCATGTGGTGTGCGCCGTGCAGGTGGTGTGCGCCGTGCAGGTGGTGTGCGCCGTGCAGGTGGTGTGCGCCGTGCAGGTGGTGTGAGCCGTGCAGGTGGTGTGCGCCGTGCAGGTGGTGTGCGCCGTGCAGGTGGTGTGCGCCGTGCAGGTGTGAGCCGTGCAGGTGTGAGCCGTGCAGGTGGTGTGCGCCGTGCAGGTGGTGTGCGCCGTGCAGGTGGTGTGCGCCGTGCAGGTGGTGTGCGCCGTGCAGGTGGTGTGCGCCGTGCAGGTGGTGTGAGCCGTGCAGGTGTGAGCCGTGCAGGTGTGAGCCGTGCAGGTGGTGTGAGCCGTGCAGGTGGTGTGCGCCGTGCAGGTGGTGTGAGCCGTGCAGGTGGTGTGCGCCGTGCAGGTGTGCGCCCTGCAGGTGGTGTGCGCCGTGCAGGTGGTGTGCGCCGTGCAGGTGGTGTGCGCCGTGCAGGTGGTGTGAGCCGTGCAGGTGGTGTGCGCCGTGCAGGTGGTGTGCGCCGTGCAGGTGTGCGCCGTGCAGGTCGTGTGAGCCGTGCAGGTGGTGTGCGCCGTGCAGGTGGTGTGCGCCGTGCAGGTGGTGTGCGCCGTGCAGGTGGTGTGCGCCGTGCAGGTGGTGTGAGCCGTGCAGGTGGTGTGCGCCCTGCAGGTGGTGTGAGCCGTGCAGGTGGTGTGCGCCGTGCAGGTGGTGTGCGCCGTGCAGGTGTGAGCCGTGCAGGTGGTGTGCGCCGTGCAGGTGGTGTGCGCCGTGCAGGTGGTGTGCGCCGTGCAGGTGGTGTGCGCCGTGCAGGTGGTGTGCGCCGTGCAGGTGGTGTGCGCCCTGCAGGTGGTGTGCGCCGTGCAGGTGGTGTGCGCCGTGCAGGTGGTGTGCGCCGTGCAGGTGGTGTGCGCCGTGCAGGTGGTGTGCGCCGTGCAGGTGGTGTGCGCCGTGCAGGTGGTGTGCGCCGTGCAGGTGGTGTGCGCCGTGCAGGTGGTGTGAGCCGTGCAGGTGGTGTGCGCCGTGCAGGTGGTGTGCGCCGTGCAGGTGGTGTGCGCCGTGCAGGTGGTGTGAGCCGTGCAGGTGGTGTGCGCCGTGCAGGTGGTGTGCGCCGTGCAGGTGTGCGCCGTGCAGGTGGTGTGCGCCGTGCAGGTGTGCGCCGTGCAGGTGGTGTGCGCCGTGCAGGTGGTGTGCGCCGTGCAGGTGTGCGCCGTGCAGGTGGTGTGCGCCGTGCAGGTGGTGTGCGCCGTGCAGGTGGTGTGCGCCGTGCAGGTGGTGTGCGCCGTGCAGGTGGTGTGCGCCGTGCAGGTGGTGTGCGCCGTGCAGGTGGTGTGCGCCGTGCAGGTGGTGTGCGCCGTGCAGGTGGTGTGCGCCGTGCAGGTGGTGTGCGCCGTGCAGGTGTGTTACGCACGGCTCTCTTTACTCGCTCGTTCATTCATTGACTTGTGTATTTGTTCTATCAATGATTTCAATATTTTGTTCTATAAACCAGAAAACAAATAACCGTACTTAAGACGCAGCTATGTATATATCATTATCTAACAACTGTTAACCAAGTTTGGTGCTATAACAAAATAACCAGGATGGATTGACGCGAGTGAGAATAACCGTCCCATAAACGACCCCTGGAAAAACACAACATTTTAACAAAATACATCAACACCACAGTTCCAAAGCACGGACACGTCAGGGATGTCGAGGGCAGATAAAGGAGCGTGTCATTCGGCAAGTTCAGCATTGCAAAGCTTTCCTGTGAGCCGGCAACATATTATCGGAGGTATGTTTGAAATCAACTCGTCCATGAACGCAAATTGGCAACCCCTCTCCCAGCCGCACGAGTTTGAATGGCGAGCCCGAGCGAACCGCTGACAACTTAATAGGCGTGCTTCAAAGGAAGCTAAATTAGTTTCTTGAAGAAAGGATATTTCTACCCTCGGTCTATGAACGTGAACGAGGGTTCATTGCCGTGCTATGGAACGGGACGTACCGTGAACGGAAAGAGATCCCAAAGAGACGTTTGGTAATCGAAATTTACTATTAGGTTCGGTCACGTGGTAGTTTTGTGCCAAAATAATTTTCCATTAACCCTCCACCACCCGACCGGGCTGTCACGTTTACAAAAAAATGCATCTGTTGGACGTGCCGGAATATTTGTGGCATTCTGGATGATAGAGCTCCTTCTCGCCGATGGCGTACGGAAAGGCCCATGACTCTTTTTGCCATTTGGGAGTTGCCACGACGGGGATTTGAAGCACAGAAGCAGCCGATGAAGCAGCCTCGCTCGATATTAGTGTGTTGTCCTTGCTCCGCACCTCCGACTAGCGCGGTTGGCTACGTACGGTGCGAGAGAAGTTCAACATACATAAATACTTTTCCGAGCGAAATACCAGATGGAATTCGAAGACAGTTTTAGCGAAACGCTTAATCAGCTATAATTTGATCACCAATTTGTCACGTATCATCAATTATGTTTGTAAACGTGACAGTCCGGTCGGGTGGTGGAGGGTTACTGACACACATTTTAGCATGACACTATCATCGAACAAAGCCGGTCACTGCATCGCACGCTTTCAGATGCACTTCTGCGGCCGTCTGGAACGCTCTTCTTTCCGATATTAGGAAACCGCTGGGAACTATGCACTTTTATTTCATCATCTAGATAGAAAACTAATTTATTTAGAACTGAGTTTTGTGTTTAGTGTGTTGTCCTTCCCCCACACGGTTGGCTACGTACGGTGCGAGAAAAGTTCAACGTACGTCAATCAACGTGGTCTCACTCAAAAACAAGAGTGGATGATGGATTCTATTGGCTACGAAATCCTTCGTTTTAAGGTATATAAATGTGCTTGTCCAGCTCTGAGAGTTTAAAATGTTCTCTTGACACGCAACTAATAGTCTTAGCCCATCTTACGGAAGGCGAGTCCCTAGCCTGGATCATTTGAGACGATTAAAGAAGAAAAAATTCGAGCAGCAATTTCCACTTCGTCACCTCGCAGGAACCGTCCCCTGCTGACGCAATGCGCCGGAAGTGAGCGCGACTCGGCGCTGATCGCACGCGACGCAAGCGTCACAATCGGAACAACGTTGGGAGAAAGACACGGGCAGATGACGCAATGCGTTGCTGCGTTGTGTTTTCATTTTGTATGCAAATTTCTTCGCACGACTTGACTTGTATCGCCGAGCCATCACGCCCGACGATTCACAAAGGACGCGACCGACCTCCTGACATCTGCCTGCACCTCACGGATAACTTCGGCTCTCGGCTGTGAAGTTCTGAGTCGCTCAGACAACGAGAAGAGGCGAGAGAGAGAGAGAGAGGAATGAGTCGTACATTGATAATGTTTTAGATTGTTAAATTTGGATGTGAACGCCGAGTCTCTTTGAACCGAATACCCCTTTTGAGAATGTGGGAAGCGGAGTCTCTTTTTGTTTGTTTAAAGACCTCGCTCCGCAGATACCCCCCCCATGACCCCCCCTCTCAATCACGCGCGCCTCTTCCCCCTGCACCCCTCTCTGTCAGCGTCATTGCTGCGGGTTCGGTGAGGAGTTGCGGACCACGGTGGAGGTCACCACCGCGTGCGTACGGAGTTGTTGATGTTGTTGTTGTTTTTATAGTTACAAGAATGAAATGTCTCTGAAACGTTGCGGTTTCAACCTCTTTCAACCTCCGGACGCTGCGTGCACCCCGAACGCGTATGAATTAAAACAAAAACATGTATAGACACATTTATAATTTCAGAGTTTGTAATCACTGCACATACCGTCGACTATAGTACGATATATGCATCACACACATGGACGTCAACGACGACATTGGGAAACACAATGCATCTAAACGGTGCGCAGAGAAGCGTAGAGAAGCGCCGCGCTTGTGTCTACATTGAGGAAGACGAACAACGTGGACGAGATAAAGTCTGCGGGTTAAACTCACCTTGAGGACGAAGGCGGGACACGGTGGTGGAGTCTGGCTACGGAGTGGCAGCCCAAGGAGGGAAACTCGCCAGGGAGGGGCCTCCACCTTGCCGATGGAGCGATCTTCTTCTTCCTCCTCCCTCCTCCTCCTCCCTCCTCCTTCTTCTTATTGTTGTACGGCTGCTGATGTAGATGCAGAGCGACGACTACGATTTCACATGCAGGTGGTCAAGCCACAGATAATCGCGTCGGTAGCAGCGGGGTGCAATCACTGCCATGTCTCCTTCGTGTTTGTGGATCGGGGCATTGC
Source organism: Lampetra planeri (assembly GCF_965212315.1). NCBI lineage: Eukaryota > Metazoa > Chordata > Hyperoartia > Petromyzontiformes > Petromyzontidae > Lampetra > Lampetra planeri. Next base: position 2,337,491 of record NC_136108.1, on the reverse strand, counting down.
GTCGTCATGACGTTGCACGGTCTGTTCTGGATGACCGCCATCGCACACTGCTACTGGGGAGTTTTTATTCTAAACTCCATTTGTGCATCGGGCATTCGCATCTGCCATGGTTTGTGCACTGGATGCGATTGAGGGTGGACCACGAGCTTCGTGGAAGATCAAACCCAGGGGATCTCCTGCCTTGGGTCTTTCAGGTGTGCGATGACATCAGAAGATGCTGGTTCAATGGTTACAACGGAGCAATCGTGTGAGATAGCGACATCTTTGGGAGGCCTTGATCCAGCAGTGGATTGACCAATGCTGATTGCGGTGATGGCCGTGTTTGTGCCTGCATGCTGTATATTGAAAGGGTATTACGTCGTGGTGCAAAGGTGTATCTGTTTGTTGCTGCTATAGGGCCTCGTGTGTTATAGGGCCTCGTGGTCTACTGAGTGCAAATGCCAATGCAGTGTGTTTGTCCGAAATAAAGGAAATTATAATATATTGCTAATACTACTACTACTGCCATGGTATCAGCGATCCCGTGAACTTCACCATACGAACCCGGGCGACACGAGTTCGAGTCCCGCTCACGACCACGACCAATATCTGGGAGTCCCCTAGGTCGACTCGGCCTTAAATGAGTTCCGTGTACCACGTGTAAACAAACAAATCAGCACTGGGGGAGACGAAGGCGGTCGGGCGTGGTTCTGACCCCCCCCCCCCCCGCTCGTGTGTCGTGCCGACATTGACCTCTGCTCGATAACAGCACTTTCTCCTACAGCCTGCTAAAGGCTACATATTCATATAGACGGGCGATCTTGTATCTGTGGCTGTGTGCGAGAAGGGCGCGTGAGTGAGCATTCGGCTGTGAACGCTTCTGACAGCGCGCGTTGACACGGCCAAACTTTGAGCGTCACCGTGAATTTGAACCTGCAGACGATCTCGGCCTTCGTCTTGGGCCCTCGTAGGCCCGTGAAGGCTGTTAAAGGCCATGTGAGGGGGGGGGGGAGCTTTGTATTTGGAGGGGGGCGGGGAGGCGGCGTTCGTGAATGGTCACAACGCATTAAATCTTGAATTAAAGCTTTAGTGACTGCAGGAATTCATATTCTGTGGGTCTGTCGGTAAATTTACGTAGATAGGTTCAAAGAAAATAAAAAGGGGGTGGGGGAGGGCTCTTCTTGATGACGAACGCTTGTGTTGCGATCGAAACGTCGTAGATTTTTGTTATTTTATCTGAACCTATCTACGTGACTTTACCGAAAGACCCAAAGAATATGATTACAACGCATTATGAACATCAACAACGACGACACCACCAACAACAACAACAACGCAGACCTGATCGACTTCTCTTTCAAACAGCAAAACCATGAATAAATGTAACGGAAGCATTTCTGGGAGGACAGACACGGGGTGGCGGGCGTGCGGTGCGGGGGGTAACACACGCGTCTCGGCTTTTCATTTTATTTAAATGTGAGATCGGTGGAGATTAAATAAGGCGCTGTAGCGTTAACGCATCGTGAGATGCATTTTCACACGCGTCGTGATATTTCTGGCCGCACTCAGGCGGAGCAAGAGCGGCCTCCGTCTCTCATCGCCGCGGTTCGGAACGGTTCTTGCGGAGTTCTGCCCCGAATTCTGTCTGCTCGCGACGCCGGTGTTATGCTATTTTACAAGATTGTGATGTCTCTCTTTCTCCCTTTCCCCCCTTCAGTGCCCTGGTCTCTAAGCACGCCCCCCCCCACCTCCTCTCCGACCCCTTGCAAGCCGCCTCCACGCCCGCAGTTTGACACGCGATGATTTGAAGCCTATAAGACCCGGGACTGGGGTCTCACTTCTCATTGATCACATTTGTGGCCACTTGGCGAGTGATCAGAAATCTCAAATTAAATCGGATACGTGCGCCATCGAGACGGATCAGAATCAGAATCTTTGTTCATCCTGGAGAAATCCGATAAGCCGTAAAGCTCTTTTTCACAGATGCCCAGTAGTGGCGGGTCAGAAAGTTACAACAACAAACAGTACAAAACAACGATAGGAGTGCAAAGTGTATGAAAGGAAAATAAATCACAAAAATAGATCAAACAGATGAAGTATATATGTTCCCGTATGTTCTGACTTGTTAATAAATGTTCGTCGGTTTTATCACTTCGGCCAGAAATCCACAGGGCTTCATTTAAGCCAGGCGAGCCGCAATCGGTGACCGGGAAACGATTGTCACCGCACGGCACACAACGTCCAGTGTCCACTCTCGCACTGGTTGTGGCTGCTGTCCCACGCAGCTTCTCTCTCTCGTGCTGCCTGTGGCACTAAAATGTTTCACTGAGAAATAAAGCCGCGTGTATATCTCCAACTTTTCAACAGCTTCCGGAGTGTGAAAACCTAATTGCGTGGGTTTTCATTATTATTAAACGATTTAATTTAACTCGCTGTGTCTGTTGTTGTTTTCGTAGTATCCTCAAATTATGTAACTCAATTTTAACCCACTTCCCAATGTGGTATCGACTGCAAACTTGGAATACTCATGTCATACTGATGACAATACTATATTCTATCATTACAAATAAAAAATATATTTTTAAACATTATTTATTTATGTTATGTTTCGGCTTGGGTCTAATTGTCCACGCTCAACTGACGTTGGCTGTAAATCACCACGGGCCCTTACGTTATTGGCAAGCCTCGGGGCCCCTTCCTGGAGTCGTGGAGTTCTGCCATTACGAGTACGGTACATTTAATTAAAGCGTGTTTTTAAAAAAAAAGTATTTTAAAATATTACTTATTCATTAAAAAACGCATTTCAAACATTTGAATGGAAGCGTACTCATCTCTAATGATGATATAGTAGTTTTCTGTAGTAGTAGTATAATGAATATTTCACGATTAAGGCTTTCTCCACGCCACGTCGATCGTGCTGGTTGTCTACCCAAACGTCACGACCAACGGTCCGTGCCCATCGGTGAGGACTGCAGAAGTGTCAAGGACCGTCACCGATTCAACATTCGTCCACGATGTTAACCGTGGTCGGGAATCGAACTCAGGATGACCGGGTCCACAGTGCACTGCGCTAACCACTGCACCCACCGCTCCATCCCTTAACATTATTATCGCAACGTTCGAATTACAGTAGAACCTCGAAGATCGAACGCACCAGAACTCGAACAAATCGGTGTTCGAACGATATTTCCGAATATTTTTTGCCCCGGAAACCGAAGGAAATTCGGAGGTCAAACGGCCAATCGCGACTTGAAAGAACCTGCACGGCTGAGACGCGTATGGCCAGCGTGCATGACGCTTGCCCAGACAAAGGTTTTACAGTGGTGTGAGAGGCAGAAACAAACCTCTATAGATACGTTTTTAGTCAGAAAGAGCTCAAGTGACTCACAGTTAGTGGCAGAAAAGAGGCACAAAAGAGAAAGAACCCCAGAAGGGCAGTTAACCGACGTTATTATGAAAGGGGACTCCCCTCCCAAACAATAACACCACCACCTCCTCACCACCTTACTACAGGTAAAGTGAAGTTAAATGTTAATTTATTTCATTTATTCCATATATTTATTCATTTATTCCATTTATTTATTGTGTTTCTTGTTTTTTTGTATAATTTTACGCATGAAATTACTGTAAACTTCGTGTAAAAATGCTTTATAATGAGAGATGTCTTGTGTCTGGAACCAATTAATATCATTTACATTAATTCCTATGGGGAAAATTAATTCGGTGTTCGAACAAATCGGTATTCGAATGGCCTTCTAGAACGAATTAAGTTCGATCTCCGAGGTACCACTGTAAAAACATCTTTTTTTTCACGCCATCGTGGCCATGCATGCAACCCAAGCTGTGGACTGCATAGTAAACCACTGTAGTCTGTGCTCCTTCGATGGAGGCGGACAAAAGAGCACACCTACACGGCCTCTCTCCTCGTGGCCAGCAGACCGCGACATTGGCATCGAGCTACTGAATATGTTGCCAAAATGCGCGAGTGTAGAACAGAATGATCGCACGCTGATATCCACTTCATTGGTCACGTTGATAACTCGGTACAAGAGTCGCGTTTTGATAAGTCGAAAATACGACCCCAAATATATGTTTGTGAAATGCCGCGTCCTATTCTGTGTGATGTGAGCGACGGGGTGTCGCAGTGGTGACACGTGTGCCGCACAGCGAGATGAACCTGGGTTCGAATCCCAACTCGGGCACATTTGTGAGTTTGCGTGCTGTCCACCTGCTGTGCACGCGTTCCCTCTGGGTTCTTGGCTTTCCTCCCATGGCTAAACAACAACAAAAGACGTACATTGTAACCTGGACTTGGCCAACACATGCCGATAATGAAAGTTTACCTGCAAATTACTCATTTGCAATTGCATATAGCAGCAGCAACATCATCCCTTACTGCAAACAACAACAACTTGGCAGTGCCCTCCTGAAAAACAGTCTTGAGACTCTGCGAGATTCCTTTTGCTGTGAACTCTCCTCGCCGCTCACATTGTTGGTGGAATGGTGGTTAAAATAGCAGCGGTGGCTGTGACAATGATAGTAGTATGAGTATATTGATAGTGACTGAGATGATACTTTCCATGACGTGATCGTGTCGTGGTGGTGGTGGTGGTGGTGATAATGTCGGTGGTGCTGCTTCTACCGATGATGATGGTGGTGGTGATGGGGTGCTGGTCGTGGTGGTCGTGGTGAGAGTGGTGATATTGGTATTACTGTTACCGAGTGTAGTAATTGTTATGATAGCAGTAGCAATAATAGTTGTGGCTGCTGCTGCTGGTGGGGGTGGCAGGCTTGTGTGGTTGGTGCCACGGGCGCGTTGAGCAGCAGACTTGGCTCATTCATTACGCGCGCTGTCAGCCCGAATCTGTAACGAACGCTCTGCGTCCGCGGGGATGCATATGGATGGCGTAGGGGGCGGTGGGGGGATGGAAGGGGGGGCGGGGGAGGGGCGGTGGGGGGCATGGGGGGGGGGGTGTGGGGGAGAGACGACCGCCTCAATAATAACACGAAGTCCAATGGAGAATCCGGCAGACGCGGGGAAATCCAATCCGCGTGTCACGCGCACATGGGCACGCGCCGCGCCAAGGAGCCGCGTGCGGCCTCCGCTCGTGCCATACGGAGGTTGGTGGTGGTGGTGGGGGGAGGGTGGTCTGGGGGGCGGGGGCTGGTGGGTGGGGAGGAGGGTAATCAGAGAGAACACATGCGGCTGGCACCAATGAGGCGGTGGCAGAGAAGGTCCCTGGGTCAGACACAGAGAGAGAGAAGCGGACACGGCGTGCGCGCTCGCTCAGTCGTCGGGTGATTGCAATGTGGGCAACAAACACGAATCGTCGAGTTGGTGGACGGATGGTGATTGCCGCGGACGGGATGACTGACGGACGGACAAAGGACACGGGGTGGACAGGCAGACGAATCAACGGGCGCGTGGGTGTACGGCACAGACTGACTGACTGCCAAACGGACACGCGGATGGGCAGAGAGGCACGCAGGCCGAGGGACAGGCAGTGCAGTATTAATACTCACGGCGATCCATTTATAGATACCCCCCCACCCCCCCATTTACATGGTATCGGGAGACGTCGCAGGGGGAGAGGGGGGGGTTAATTTTATTTCAAAGCCTCTACACCGTTACCCACCACCAACCTCAATGCACCTGTTACAGCCTTTTTTAAATCCTTTATATTAAGTTCGCTTGCTTGCTTGCGTGCTTGCTTGCTTGCTTACGACCGTGCAAATCTTTCGGTCGTTTTTTAACCCACTTCCCCTGATCCAATCGAGCTGACATTTTCCACACAGACTCGTTGTGCGAGACAATTAATGTTCGTGAAAGAAAATTCCCAAAATTTTACACTTTTTAGGCAAAAAAATTTTATTTTACATATATTCAAATATAACTCATTCATGGCTTTGGCTGAACGTCACAGTGTAAGAGCCCAGAGCGTAACCCCTCCACAGGCCGTGGCGGAGTAGCGCAGTTGGTAGCGCCCTCGCTTCCCATGCCAAAGGTCGCGGGATCGATCCCCGCGTCCTCCACAGGCGAATATATTTTTAAATCCTTTATATTAAGTTTGCTGCAACGCATATGAAGGATTTATAGTGAAAAACTTTGTTTTTACGGATTATACTTATTATTTCATGTTATTAATCTATCTCCTCTGTAGGATGTGGAGCCATCGCTTTCACGATGCAGCGTTCACTCACCCGTTGAGAATCAGACTCATTCCAAATCAGTGGGGTGTCTGGAGACGGATCGCCGCTGTATGTTTGGACAAACAGCTGGAGAAGAAATGTCAGATTGTGTTGAATGCCGCTGCCAGCGCTGTTTGCGAGCACCTATTAAGGTAGTAGTGGAGGCTCACGATGCTCAACTCGCTGCCTTCATGTCTGCAGAGCTCGTCTCAGAACATCACAACATTCAACTTAATTTAGGCTGAGCCGACCCAAGAGGAGAGGCTACCCGGATTCAGGAACTGAATCAAGATCACCGGGATCGGATCGTAACACAGGGAGGGGAATTTCGCAATGTTGCAGGCAAAGCGTTAGATACAGAGACAGACGCTCCGTACACACACTTGCGATACTCTGTATATGCATGCCTCTACTTTACTATTCGTTTGTATCATACCGAATAATAATAATGTCCTTAGCCCTTAGTCAATACACTTCTGCATGAATGTTTATTCGTGCCGGGTCTCCCATTGGGCTTATTTGACCATACTTCACCACGCTGGTCAGTGCGAGTGCGTGGAAGGATGGGTGTGGGGGTGGTTGCGAAAACCCAACTCAGCTTTCACAGATGGATTCATAAACGCAAGTGCGCTTTGACCACTGGCGCCACCGCTCCCCGATCGCAATCGGCTCACCGCGTGGTCTATAAGCAAGAGGCACATCTACATTGAATGCTGAAGTAACAACACACACACCAAAACAAAAGAAAGAAAATCCGGCTAAGGTGTCGTGGGATTCTAAAAGTCATCCGGGCAGTGAAGCGTACAGACGGACAGTGACAAGAGCGAATGTCGCGGATGGAGAGGAGGGAGCACGCCGGAGCTGACAACAGGAGCAGACCGAGGAATTAATCGGTCAAGGGAAGTTGGAGGCTGTGGGAGAGTGTTTGTTTATTTATTTACCGAAGCAGACTAAGGCATGGATGCGTGCCGATCCGCCCCTCAAATCGAGCGATTGGTGTGTACTGTACGGTTCTTTCGCACCGTACGTAGCAAACCGTGCTCATCGGAGGCGCGGGGGAAAGACAACAAACTAAACGCAAAAAAACTGTTCTAAAGAAATGAGTTTCTCAATCTAGATGATGATGATGATGATTATTTGAAAGCGCATAGCTCCAGTGGCTTCCTAATATCGGAAGGAAGAGCGTTCCGGACGGCCGCAGAATCGCATCTGAAAGCGAATTGTGCAGCGCTGTGCGTGACATAATTGCATACATGACCCTGCGATATAACATTTGTGTTATTATTATTATACTCCTACTGTGTATGGATTTCTCCTGCAGCTGAGCAGGGAGATATGTTGGATCTTACTCTATTGGGGAGACCAACATGGACTGAAATTTGGACCGATCTAGAAATGTCCTTATTGGGGAAAGCCACACGGGAGGGATATGACATTTGTTTAAGTCAATTAACGTTGATCAGCCTGTATGACACGTGAGAGGAAGCCGGTGCACTGGGAGAAACCCCACGCCTTGCTCGAGGGGGAAACACTCTATCCCCGCACAGACGGAAACGGATGGCGATCAGTCAACTTGCTGTACCGCCATCTCCTGGCGAGCCAGGGAATGGCACCTCATCGACGCGCACGGGAAGGGAGTTTCACAACGTCTGTGCGTGCGGTCATCCACAAACCCTCGCGGCCGCTTCTGCCTCCACAATGCTGGCTTACAGCCGCGTGCAGCAGCAGCAGCAGCGAAGCCAACACTGCACTGCACTGCTGCTGTAAGCTACGTGGTGCAACGGGCAGCAGAGGCAATTGGAGACAAATCCATTGTTGAACTTCACGTCTATGCTCTTACGTTGATGCATCTCGCATAGCGTGGTGAAGTATGGCCAAACAACCCGAATGACCTACGCGTCGTGGTGCACGCCGTCGTCTAGCAGAGGATGGACAGCAACACGAAGCTGCGCGTTTACACAGATCACAGAGCAGGGCGGTCAAGTAAAAGGCACGGGCGTGTGGCCAGGGGGGGGAGGGTGTTGAATCGTGATGGATGTCCCTATAACTTTTCGAGATATAAAGGTCAAAGCGATTAAGCACGGAGGGCCCCTTCCCCGACAGTACCAGATCATCAACGCCATCGCCAACACAGCAGCGACCGTTCTCCAATTTCACAACCATCCTCCTATACTGTGCCAACTCGCTGGCGTTTTAGACGCCCGGCGCTTCGCTCGTTGTTGTGAGCGTCGCTACTCCGCCCTCCGTTGTTGTTGGAGGGCGACTGCCTGCAAATGCACAGTAGATGCTCGATTAAAAATATACATGCGCAAACAACAGTGTTTTAAACTATTTATTTTAAACTGTATATAAGTCTTTCTTTTTATGTTTAATGATGTGATGGCGCTTTGGGTGGCAGATTTGTGCCAGAAAGGCGACACGTGTTAACCAAAAAATAAATTGACTTACGATTCGTAAAAATTCGTCAGTAGCATTGCCTTAAAATTGAAGATATATACAAGAATACAAATACGTAACGTAACATCATTTCATGGCCCGTTTGTTAACGAAAGCATACAGTTGTTGTTATCTGCCAGCGCTGTACCATGAGGTCGACCCAGTGGGCCAACACGTCTTTTGGCCGTCAACGACAACACAAGCTTTTATATATGTTAAAAACAAAATATACGTATAAATATCCATCTTTATTATTTTCATTACAGTTCAACAGCTTCCTCTGTATGAACACGCGCCCGAACGCGCCGGGTTTCATATCGGGGGCTGTGAACGCACCCGGAACCCGCCCCACCCCCCCCCCCCCCGAGTTAATTAGAGCGCGCGCACGATCCCGCTAAATGACAGCGGGGGTTCTTAATTACAGCCCCTGCCGAGTACACGTGCCTGGTGCCATCACCCCATCCCCATCACCTCGCAATCCCCCACCGCCGCTCCCGCTCAACACCCCCCCCCACTCCCCATCACCCCCCTCCCCTCCGTGCCTCCTCCACGAACCTCTTCTCCCCTCTCCCCTCCCCAGGCACTCGCCCTCTCGCTCACCGCAGCCTACCAGCCACTACTTCCAACCCTCATGAACTTACCAACGTCGGCTCTGAATATCGCTAGCCAGTCGTAGTATCCCTCCCACTGACTACGGCTGACCAACTGGCCAGCAACTAGTCACAAGCCATCTCACGGACGCTATCCAGAATCAACTCGCCAACCAACTCGCCCACCACCCCCACGTTCGAGCCCAGGGGTCGGCAACCCAAACTCACCAGAAAGGTATTTGTTTAGAAGTCTGTAAGAGAGAGAGAGATCAACAAACCCCCCCCCCCCCCCCCCGTTAACATTTAAAGATCCGTAATGCACTGTGTGTGTGTGGGGGGGGGGGGGTGAATACGAGACGGCGGTGGTTCCTTCAATCAATAACGCCGGGGCCGCAGGTCGGCGACCCCCATTCGAGCCCGAACCCCTACCCCGAACGTCGCCTGCGCTCCTCTCCACGTGTTGGGGGGGCGGTGGGGGATGTGGGGGGGGGGGTGGTGGGGGATGTGGGGGGGGGGGAGCGGTGGGGGATGTGGGGGGGGGGGGCGGTGGGGGATGTGGGGGGGGAGCGGTGTGGGATGTGGGGGGGGGCTGGTGGGGGATGTGGGGGGGTGGTGGGGGATGTGGGGGGGGGGCTGGTGGGGGATGTGGGGGGGTGGTGGGGGATGTGGGGGGGGGGGCGGTGGGGGATGTGGGGGGGGGGGCGGTGGGGGATGTGGGGGGGGCGGTGGGTGTCACGGAGCCGCTGCCGCCGCTTCACGCGGTTACGAGGCGCCGTCGCCTAAGACGCCCGCCCGATATGGCAGCCAATTAATTACCCGGCGCCTAATGACCCGGATCGTGCGGATCGTGCGAGAAGCGAGTTCACTCGGCAGGGCGGTCAAGCCGCGCGGCCCAGCACCGCAATTACGCGCGATTACTCGGTTAATTACGATTTAATTGATACGAGCACACTCAAGCGCGCTAAGTGGTGCCTTGGACAAATGCGTCGTCATGCTGCGTGGTGTGCACGTGTGTCAACATGTTTAAAAATACATGCACGATATTAGCGTGGTGCATATGAAGTTTGGTGAGACGTTAGGAAGAGCGGACCGTGTGTGGAGGTCAGGGCGTGGCCTCTACAACAGCCGTGCGATCTGGCAGAAGGAAGGAAGCGATGGCGCGAGGTGTGGGCATTAACGGCGTCGTACGCGCTGACCTCTTTGAGATACCCTGCCACGGCTACCATCAGTGGCGAGTGACATCCGAAACGGATGTAACCCTCCCCCCCGCCGTGCGGGCTTCATCAACCCACACTCATGTCCGTGGTGAAGTATGCTAGTGTTTGTAGATCCCTTCATTTCATGTCCTCGCCCTCCATACTCCAGGTAACTTATTTCACGTGTGTGTATAAAGATACTAGCATAAGTACCCGGCGTTGCCCGGGTGAAAAATATATTTCTTAATAACCTTACTTATATACACACCCTCACCATTCACCCTCACCACTCTCCCTCACCGCTCTCCCTCACCACTCATCCTCACCAATCACACCCTCACCAATCACCACTCACCACTCACCCTCAACACTCACTCTCACCACTCACCCTCACCATTCACCCTCACCATTCACCCTCACCACTCTCCCTCACCACTCTCCCTCACCACTCATCCTCACCAAGCACACCCTCACCATCACCACTCACCACTCACCCTCAACACTCACCCTCACCACTCACCACTCACCCTCAACACTCACCCTCACCACTCACCCTCACCACTAACCCTCACCACTCAACCTCCCCTCACCACTCACTAATCACCACTCACAATCGCCACTCACAACCGCCCTCACCATTATATTTTTGCCCCAGTCAACGCCGGATATTTCCCATTCGTAGCAGTTTATATCAACTCTATAAGCAACTTATATTAAACAGGAAGCGCGATCCAAAAGTAATTTACAACCTTCGATTAGTCCTTTGTGCGATTCAAAGAATCGATTCCTGGCATGTTGGGGGTTTACATTTTGAATGATAGAGTTTCATTTTCATTGTTATTTTAGTTTTTTAGTTTTTCAGGAGTTTTTAATTACATTTTTGCCCCGGTCAACGCCGGATATTTCCCGTTCGTAGCAGTTTATATCGACTTTAAGCAACTTATAGTAAACGGGAATCGTCCGAATCTAAAGAAATCTACAACCTTCGATTCCTTTGCGCGATTCAGAGAATCGATTCTTGGCGCGTCGGCTTTAAAAGTAATTACACAGTTGTTTTTTCATTGGTATGTAATGTTTGAAAGTTTTCATAAGATTTTAAATGTATTTTCCCCCCGGGCAACGCTGGGTATATCGAGTTTATACCACAAATGCGTGCGCATATTTTTAACGGGAATTAAAAATGGCGTCCACCCGGCAGCGAATGCGTCGCTACCCGTTGCCAGGGGCAACCGCTGTCCAATGAAACTGCGTATGGTCCGGCGACACACAGACACACACACAGACAGACAGATTTGCGATTTTATATATATAAATTTAGGCTCGCCGGTCTCGTCATGAAACTGCAATGAAAAAGCACCATTGGAGGCAGCTAGGACATCTGCCTCACTGAGGGGGAAGTGTCTAACACGCCCCCCTCAGTGAGGACACGCCCCTCAGTGAGGACACGCCCCCTCAGTGAGGACACGCCCCTCAGTGAGGACACGCCCCTCAGTGAGGACACGCCCCTCAGTGAGGACACGCCCCCTCAGTGTGTGACTCTGGCTCTGACACGAGCCAGTGCCTCCCCAGCCATTGACCTCACCGCACGTCACTGGGTCGGAGTGGGGTCACGTCGCACGCCGTTACCTTAAAGTGACAAGTTCCGCGGGGAGGGGGGGGGCTTAGCGTTACCTGTTGTGAGCGGAAGCCCCCTGAGAGCCAAGATGCAGAGACGTCTCCTCCGTCCGCACGTTGGAATTTACAGTGACGCTCAGAGCGTGACCGGCCGGGTCGAGACGCGCGCTGTCAGAAGCGTTCGCAGCCGAATGCTCACTCACGCGCCCTGCCGAAAGGACGCCCTTTAAAACAAGAGGCTTCGTTTCTCACCCGATAACTACTATTGTACCACTTGTTTACCCAAGGACAGCCCCGCTGAGGCTCGTGACTCGTTCACAGGAGGGTCCTGCCACGATTTCGCAGCAGCATCGGGCGATCACGGCTTGATATGTATCCTCCAATGGAATAATTTGTGGGTAATTTTATGATTTGGCAAATGAGCACCGTGACGCCTGCACACGATGGCCTTACTACTCTTGCGACTGATGGCACTCGATCTTTAAAGTCCGCCGTGAGTCAAGCAATCGGCGCATATTTTATTATTTTTACTGTTAATACACAACCGCAGTATTAATCAGGGTGGCTACTGGATTCGAACCGTGAACTTATGCAACAACCTGTTGCTGGGTGATGTCACCGCCCCCAACATTTTCCGGAACGCCACGAGACTTGTCTTGGAGTAGAGATTGACGGCGTAAGGCACTACCACTAGAGTACAAGACACGCTATATCTATAATAAGTCTACATTATTGTACGCGATAAACCCTTAATCCTACGGAGACTAAACGTGAATCATTATCACGCATTAAGGCGAGATGTTATATGGCTGGTTGCTAAAATAATTTCTGGAACTACTTTAAATAGACACAGGAATTATAATGCAATACCATTTAGATATAAGTAGACGTGTTTCAGCGTCTGGGGACTTGTGACAAACACATTTTGCAAATGCACATTGTCTCCCTGTACACATATATATATTTAAAATAGTGTGCCTCTCTTGGAGATACAAAGCAAATGAAGAGACTTTATAGGTAGTTTTTTTTTACATTATGAAAGAGCATCTCTACCTATTTGGCCTCTCTATGTGCTGTGAAGAAGGGTCATTGCCCGAAACGTCGCCGATTATACATACATATGTTTTCTTGTTCGGGGCACAATATTATTGACAAATGCGTTGATGTTTTTTTGTGTTCTCATTCCTAGAGAGCTGTTCTGTTATTGTGCATGATGGCAGCAATGTGGCTCTGGAGCGAGATGCCAATGTCGAGGTCTGCGGGCCACGATGAGAGGGCTTCAGGAGAGAGAAAGAGTTGGTGTCGTTTTGCTGTTCCTCCTCCATTCAAGGAGTGCAGACAACGGTGGTTTACTGTTTGGGTCGCATGGTCACAAGTCTTACTGTGCCGTGTCTTTAATGTTAAATTCATGCTGATGTGCTGGTGGGGTTGATGATACAACCGCCAGCGTCTTCGAGCAATGTCCAAGGCAGGAGAAGGATTGCGAAGCCCGGGTCTGCAATTGACGTGTTTCGTTATTCTGGACGTTTTTCCACTCTGCTCGCACGGCGGCGTTCTTCCGTGTCCGGGCCGAGGTTCTGTGATGGCGACAGCAGCGGCGCGAACCCAGAAGGGGGCCTGGGACCTGAGTCGATGGCGAGGAACGTTGTTGAGGTCTTGGTGGTTGATGGTGATGATGGTGATGGGCAGGTGGTTGCCCTTGGCAACAACGCGTGTGCAATGCGCACGTCTCTCACAGTGGTGCACTGCTCACTGCGACAAGTTCCACGTGTCACTGTCATCGCCTCGTGATAGAACACGGGTCGCGGAGAAGATTCGGCGGAACTGCCAGTGCCGCCACGAATCTCGAACGATTGTAAACAGCTGCTGATGTCATCACCACTTTAAAGGGGGAAACGGACGAGATCCCAACCTTGCGTCCGAACGAGACAATTTGAGCGGATAACAAATCTAAAATGACATCTTTAATCTCGCTTCCACGAGTCCATGCGAAAGAAGAAGAAGAAGACGCGGATCGCACATTTAAAATATAATTCGGAGGGGAGGGGCAGAAGAAAAATGCCGAGGCCCAACTGGGAATACCTCCCGCGCGAATCCCGACACCGAAATTAAAAAGCCTCGGCGCCACTTTGTAATCGCGCGTTTAATTTGTTAATTAATGTTCAGATGTGAGGGGGGTGGGGGGGAATATATATCACAGAAATGTGATCTAACCACTCAGCAAACCAACGAAATAATATATTATTATTATTATTAAAATCTGAAATGTTCCTATCACACACACGCGCGCACACGCCAGGCCCACGAAACGTCCTCTTCGTTCCCGATTGACTCCAGGGCGCTTCGCTACAAATTACGCACCTGGCGTGGCAATACGCGTCGTCATTAACGAATCTAATCAACGGCGCCTTCCACACGATGCTAATGAGTACGGCCCGCTCCGTCACCGCCACTTATTCCGCCTGAATTTGGTCGTTTATCCGACGACAATTCGTTGCAAATACGGCGGCTATCGGCGAAATTGGTTTGTCGGGCCTAAATCGTGACATTCGTAGCGTGCAAACCACTGCGCTACCGTTCCCCACGTAGACACGTACACACACACACACACACGCCGGTACATTCATTTCTGTATAAACATGGGTACATACATGCGTGTGTACACACACACATACACAGACGTGTGTACACACACTTACACACATATACAGACGTGTGTACACACACACCGGTACATGCATTTCTGTAAAAACATGGGTACATACATTCGTGTGTACACACACACATACACAAACGTGTGTACACACACTTACACAGACGTGTGTACACACACACACATACACAGACGTGTGTACACACACATACGTGTGTGTACACACACATACACAGACGTGTGTACACACACACCGGTACATGCATTTCTGTAATAACATGGGTACATACATTCGTGTGTACACACACACATACACAGACGTGTGTACACACACTTACACAGACGTGTGTACACACACACATACACAGACGTGTGTACACACACATACACAGACGTGTGTGTACACACACATACACAGACGTTTGTACACACACACACACACCGGTACATGCATTTCTGTATAAACATGGGTACATACATTCGTGTGTACACACACAGATGCACAGACGTGTGTACACACACTTACACACATACACAGACGTGTGTACACACACATACAGACGTGTGTACACAGACTTACACACGTGTGTACATTTCTGTATAAACATGGGTACATACATTCGTGTGTACACACATACACGTGTACACACACACATACACACGTGTACCGCTCCTCTCTGGCTCCGGAACTGGAGTGACCTAGCACGCTTGAGTTCTAGAGTGCGCTGTGGTGCGAGACATGGCGCTAATTAAAGCGCGGCTGGTTAGCACTGCGACAAAAAAAATACTTAATACAGAATCCACTCGCGGGACGTCTCCAGAGATCGGCTTTCAGTTTATTATTAGTTCATTAACCCAAAAAAATATATGTCAGGATACAAACCCAAAAATCCGAGCACAGCTCAAGCAATAACAACAACCGTGTCCAGTCCGTATCACGAGCCCCTGCTCTTCCAAATCTGAGAGCTAATCCTTGAACAAATCAACGCTGTCCCCTCGGTGGGGTGCTGAACACCGCTGGATTTGATGACACAGTCCACGCCTCGCCCCATATATTCACCAAACACACACACGCACACAGCAGCAGCAGCAGCAACCCCGGTATGGGTGTGAAATGAAAGTAAATGTGAAACATTCATCATCTCTCATTGCCACCGCCGACGTCTCGGGAACAAACACTGTTGCTTGCGTGTATTGCACCAGCTCCAAAACTGCACCCCGTGCATCGATTTTTTTTGTTTATTCTCTCTATGAATCCACCTTAATCTCCGCTGGATTATGTGCCATGCTGTAATATTATTTCTCGCGACCTTACACACACACGCACGCACGCTCGCGCTCGAACGTGTTTGGCTGGGCGAAAGTTTTGGCGCTTGGGTAAGTTACAGCGTGGGGTGCCAGCGATAAGCACGCGTGCCTCAGTGTCAAGCAACAGAACTCACTCACGCGGAGCCGACCGACCGCTCGTTAGTGGCACTCATGGTCAGGCATCACCATCGCAGGACGCACTGTGAAGAGGAGTCTTGAGACTCGCTGAGGCTACCTCTGCTGGGCAAATAATTGGCATTATAATGTTGTTACAAGGAATATCTCAAACGTAATCCCTTCAATTTGCATTTTAGCATGAACTTTTCATTGCGTGATAATAATTTCAATTGATTTTAATTGACGCGAAATTAATCAACAACATTGTAGCCTTGAGGAGGAAAACGATACAGTGGGAGACGTTTCGGGCAACGGATCTGCTTGACAGCACATTTAATGTGCAATGGTTCTTCTTCAGCACTGTGTCCTATAAAGAAGGCCAATCGCCCGAAACGTCACCTATTATATATTTTGTGTCTCTTTTGAGGCCACACTTATTAACGAATGCGCTGATTTTGTGTTGTTTGCTATTTGTGCTCGTGCACTTCTGCCAGCAGCAGCACCACCACCACCAAATAATTCATATAACGTCACACGTGTTTATTTTTATTTTAGGAAGACTTGAAAGTCTATATGGTTGGTGAATGGGTCCAGCCAGACATTGAAATGTCAGCACTCCCGCACCGCGACTATGCCAGACCACGCGCGAGCCGGCGAACATCACAAGGGGCATCGAGCGGTCCGGATGAAATGTGCCGCACCATCCCGCACACAGCCCCAGATCTGGAACTCTCAAGTGTTCATCTGTTTAACACTTTGAAGAATGTCCTACTTGGGAAAGATCGAATAATAATAATAATACTCCAACCCCTATCTGCACAGGATGCAAGCGGTGGCTGTGGCCATGCAACTCAAAACTGTGGCCCGTGTAGCGAGCCGCTGTAGTCGACACTCATTCGACGACGGCGGAGGGATAGCAAAACCAACGCGAACTCTCTCCTGAAGCCCTTCCGTCGTGGCTAGGGGGCCTCGGCATTGAGCTCCTGGGCCGTGTTGCTGCCATCATGCGCAAGGGTAGAGTTGCACGGTGTCGTGACGCCGGCGAAGAATCCATGTGACCCGTGCCGCGTCGCGGGTCTGGCCCCGGTGTCAAGTTGAAGAAAGCTCGTGGGGCATCGATCAGCGGTCGGCATTGCTCGCCGCGACTCCAGAGCCGCGTGTGGCGGCTCTTTAAGGGATGCTTCGTGACGTAATTTATTCATGAACCACCACCACCGTCTCGTATTCACCCGCCGTGCATTGCGGCTCTTAAATTATTTTTTGACCGAATTAGAACCAAATGACCTTGCTTGTTATTTTGGTTTGCCGAACCCTGGCATAGATGAAAACTGAATTTAAAAAATACATCAGCAATTACTATGGCGTGACAGTACTGCATGTGTAAACAAATGTTAATATTAGTTGAAAATCACGTACAGAGATGTGGCAATCCACTGCTGGATGGAGCGGTGCATTGCGTCCCCGTGACACGTACTATGCTCACGTGGAGGAATTCAATTTCGTATGAGTTCGATAAAACAAAAAAAAAGTTTAGGGAAAGCGATAACAAATTGGAGACATTTTGAGGCAAGCCTCTTACAAACAATGAAAAGTCGTGCGTGTTTTTGTGTAATTAACGGGGAGTGGCAGTGTAGCGGTTAGCGCAATGCGCTACGAACCCGGCGAACCGAGTTCGATTCCCGCTCACGGCCATCACCAGTGACGATTATCTGAACCGGTCATGGGCCTACCCTAGGTCGACTCGCCTAAAATGAGCACCTGGCGTAGTGTGTAAACATGATCACTGGGGAGACAAAGGCAGCCGGGCGTGGCCACCCACCTCATCCTGTACCGTGCCGACGTTCATGGGATGCGACTCGCGAACAGCACTTGCCCCCACAGTCTGTCAACGCCATTCGGGGGACATTTATAGTTTGTTTATAAATACCGCACAAAACAAAAATATCTATAAACAATAAGAGAGACTACACTTTGTTGCGAATTCCTCCGCACTTATCCCACCGATCGCAATTCACGTGGTAATAGTTCAACACTCGCCTACGAACGATCGTTTATTTAATAAAGGCGTCCTTCAGTGACTCTCACACGGCAACAGGCGTGCACGTTGCGTTACACTTGCACACGTGTAAGTGGACATCTGTGACAAAGGAGAGCTTCCTGGCACATTGGATCCTTCCAGTCCTGGTGAAGATCTCTGATTCTGTGCGTGGCTATGCGCGCTTTGTTGCCACCGTATCACGAGCGACAGAGTCGGACGCCGTGGTCGGGCACACGTTCCACTGCCGACCAGCGTGGCGCGGGCCTGAGGAGCCAGTTGGGCAGGGCTGATGTCAGGTCCCTCGGCCCCCCCCCCCCGCGTCTCCCACCGCCCACGGGCACCTGCGTCCCCCCCCCCCATGAGCACCACCCGCGTACCCGAACTCCCTGCGCCTCGCTCGCTCCTGGCGCTCAACGCGCGGCCAGCCCGCAGCAATCCCTCGCTGCCTTTGCGCATCTCCCATCGCTTTGCGCACGTTCGTATACAGACAAAGATCCCCCGTATAGCCTTCGACGGACTGTTGGGACAAGTGCTGTTATAGCGAGCGGCACCTATGATGGCCGGGCACGGCACGCGATGGGGGTGGGTGGCCAACACTGCGCCCGGTCGCCTTTATCTCCCCAGTGGCGATGCTCACATTTTGAGGCTGAGTCGACCTAGGGGAGGCCCAGGAACGGTTCAGATCATTTGTAACCGGTGTTGGCCGTGAGCGGGAATCAAACCCGGGTCGCCAGGTTCGTAGCGCAGCGTAGCGCTAACCGGCACACACGCACACAGACACGCACACTGACACGCACACAGACACGCACACAGACACGCACACTGACACGCACACAGACACTCTCACCCCGGCACGCGCGGCGCGGTGCCCCTGAGACCCGCGAGCCGCTCGCCGCCTCCCGGGAGAGGAGGAGGAGGCGGAGGAGGAGGCGTCACGCCTCGCCGAGCCGGGGAAATGAGCGCGGCGCTTGTTAGCGGCTGCCTGGCGGATGCACACTGCCTGCCGGGCAGAGGCGGGCAAGTGGCTGCGGGCATTGGGCATTAGGCCGAGCAGTGGTGGGCAGTGGACAGGAATGTGTTGGGCATTGGGCAGGGCTGTGTTGGGCAGTGGCCAGAATATTGTGGTATCTGCGACCAGCAGCATTTGTCTAACAAGTTCCTGATGAGAACCCAGAAGGTGGAAAACAGTCCAGAGTGTCATAATAAAGGTTTTTGGGTTAGATCGCGTTATTTATAAATGTGTCGTAACCCTCCACCACCCGACACGGCCAATCAGTAAAAAATGTGTCACGTTGACAAAAGACAAATAGTTCACTACTTTAGCCTACCGGTGTGTTGAAGAGTGATTCAACATTATTTACAATTTTTGAGTACAACGTTTCGCTGGTAATTACATCCAGCATCATCGGGCAATTTGCCAGAATAGTGAAATTTTTCAATGTTGTGGATTCACTTTTCAACACACCGGTGGGCTAAAGTAGTGAACTATTTGTCTTTTGTCAACGTGACACATTTTTGTTACTGATTGGCCGTGTCGGGTGGTGGAGGGTTACGACACATATATAAATAACGCGATCTAACCCAAAAACGTTTATTATTAATAATATTCTTCTTGGTTCTTTCGGTAAAGTCACGTAGAAGGGAAATAATAAAATAATAAAAATAAAACATAATAAAATACAATTCTCACGACGTTTCGGCCACAACGCAAGCAGTCGTCCTCAGGTGAAGAACAGGTATGTCGGAAAGACAGCGTCTTTTATTGTTTTATTTTTATTATTTTATTATTTCCCTTCTACGTGACTTTACCGAAAGAACCAAGAAGATGAATCCCTGCAGTCACGAAAGCTTGAAATCGAAAAATGAATAATATTGGTCGCGAAAGCCCAGAGTTTGCCTGATTAAACAAACGCTGCTGGGTAATATTTTGTCTGCAGAGCCGATAATGCCAATAGGCTAATCATGTCTCAATTTAATGTTCGACAGGTCGTGTGTATGTGTGTTTGGCAGGCCTGCGTGGAAACCATTCCTATTCACATATTCCCCGCTCTGTGCTCGCGTGGCGATGTGGGAACAGTAATTGCCGACTCCACGTGTTTCCGCGCCCCGAGCGCGTTGCTTCTCTTACAACAACCACCACCAACCACCACCACCAACCACCACCACCACCACCAACCACCAGGCAAGACAAATAAATAAACAATTAGGACTTGGACCCGGCATAGCTGCCGGGAGGTGACGCGCGGAGCCCTCACTACTCCCCCCCCCAGCCCCGGCCCCCAGCCCCGCCCCTCTCCCCCCATCACGCCACGACTCGCATCGTCCACACACTCGGCCACCAAACACCCGCAGCCCCTCCCCATCCTCGGGCCCCTTCCCTCCCTGTGCCCTCCACCCCACAGCCCGCACCCCATTCCCCTCCTCGCCTCCTTCGACTCTTTCCCCACCCTCCGTTCACACCCCCCTCCCTTCACCCCCCTCCCTGCACATCCCCCCTTCCCCCCTCCCTTCCCACCCCCCCTTCCCCCCCTCCCTTCTCACCCCCCCCCCTTCACCCCCCTCCCTTCTCACCCCCCCTCCCTTACCCCCTCTCTTACACCCCTCCTTCCCCCCATCCCTTCTCACCCCCTCTCTTACACCCTCCCTTCCACCCCTCCTCACCCCCTCCCTTCCCCCCTCCCTCCTCACCCCCCCTTCCCCCCTCCCTTCTCACCCCCCTCCCCTCTCCCTTCTCACCCCCCCTTCCCCCCCTCTCTGCTCACCCCCCTCCCTTACCCCCTCTCTTACACCCCTCCTCACCCCCTCCCTTCCCCCCTCCCTCCTCACCCCCCCCCTTCCCCCCTCCCTTCTCACCCCCCTCCCCTCTCCCTTCTCACCCCCCCTTCCCCCCTCCCTTCTCACCCCCCTCCCCTCTCCCTTCTCACCCCCCCTTCCCCCCCTCTCTGCTCACCCCCCTCCCTTACCCCCTCTCTTACACCCCTCCTCACCCCCTCCCTTCCCCCCCCTCCCTTCTCACCCCCCCCTACACCCCATCATCTTCCACCTCATCCCCCTCCTCGCCTCCCCTCCCTACTCCACCCGCCCCTGTCCACCCCATCCTCCTCCCCCCACCCTCTCTCCCAACACCCCCCCCCCCTCCCCCCCGATGGAGCAGCGTTTAGCTCCAACCGCACCTGGCATCACATTGAGCTCTCTCCGAGCTCAATGAGCTGCCACTGCTGGATGAACGCCACGATAACAGCTCGCGCGCGTTGCTTCTCCACTTTGGGGCGCGCATCGCTACGTTACCTTCCACCGTCGTTGTGCAGCTTGCCCCAGAATCATTCGACGTCGCCTCCGAAATGATCGTCGTGTTTCAAATCGCTCTTTTGAAAGGTCGCTTGCGTCGCCGCGCTCCTCGGATCCGTGTCCTCGTTTGTGCCGGGCGCTTGATGGGCGTCGAGCGGGCTGGCTCGTAGCGTGGGTTCAGTGGACCCCCGTTGACTCTTCCAGCGGGGACTGTGGAACCAGTGACCTGGAACTCGCCGTTTCTATCGGCGTTAGTGGCACGGCCGCCACCACCACCACCACCACCGCGAGCACCTCCTCGCGCCCGGCCAATTACTCGCTCGACTGACGGCAAGGAGTTGGGGGGTGTTTACTCGTGTTCAGCGCGACACGCCTTGACTCCGATGTCAAACTCTGATGCTTGACCCTGGCCCCGTGACTGAAAACAATTAACCTCTCCCACTGCCGCTATTCTGTTTTGTTTGTGGGAGGCGAATGTGACAAATAAGTAGTTTTTTTTGCTGTGTAGGGTTAAGTGTCGACGCTGCTGTAATTACTGGCGAAACGCCGTACTCCGAATGTGCTTGTGCTAGTAACGAATTAGCACGCTTCGTTTCACGCGACAAACCTTACTAATTGGCTGTGTCGGGTGGTGGCGGGTTTAACGGCACATTTAGCCTCTACCATGGACAATATTGGTGGTTAAGCAGGTACACTCTCTGCCTACTCACTAGCCAGGCGCTGGTGGCTACGGCGCACGCGGCTGCCTGCGATCCAGCACCGTGGCGGCAGCAGAGAGGGGTTGGTGGACCACCGCGACACACAGATGTTGCGAAACTCCCTTCCTGTGGGCGTCGAGGAAGAGCTCATCTTTACCCCTGGCATGTGAATTGATTTCTCGGATGGAGTTGCCACCTGTCCCGGTTTTCCCAGGGCCTTGTCGTCTTGTCGAGCTTATCTGCCCTGGCCAGATCTGTCCACCACTCAAGGACGAAGCATTTGCATACAGCTCTCTCTCTCTCTCTCCTCTTCTGGTTCTGTGAGATATTCTTCTTCTTGTGCCCATGATAAGTCCCGCTTGTTTTTCACACCCGGGGCTTAAAATATATTCCCGGCCTTGCAGCTAACGTCAGCGGTGAAGGGTATGTGAAGGGCATGTGAAGGGGATGTGAACCCTTCACCACTGATGTTAAAAGCCCCCCCTTCCCCCCCCCCCCACCCCTTTCATTTAGTTTCACCAAACCACAACCGACCAGCGTGGTGAAGTATGGTCAAACAACCAACGGCGACCGACAGCGTGGAGAGGGCGCCTCATCCAGCAGTGGATTGGCAAATTGCTTCTGTCCGTTATGTTTTCAACAATATTATCATATACATGGCGACGCTGTCAAAGAGGCGAATTCCCATTCAATTACGCGGAAATGGATAGCAGCCCCCGACCGGTAACAATTACGGTTCGGGAATGTGTAAACAATGTGTCTCGTGTGCGGCGAGGTGTTTGCCGAATATATGAATTGAGAATAATATTATCGCGCACGCACGCACGCACGCGCACACACACACATGTGCATACGAACGTGCACAGACAAAGATCTCCCGTGTAGGCTTTAACGAGCTGTCGAGGCAAGCGCTGTTTAGCGAGCACCGAGAGAAGCTGGCACGGCACACGAAGGAGTGGGTGGCCAGCACAACGCCCGGCCGTTTTTATCTCCCCAGTGATAATGGGTACTTTTTTTTTTACACATCGCACCAGGTACTCGTTCGAGGCTGAGTCGACCTAGGGGAGGCGCAGGACGAGTTCAGATATTTGTCACTCACGTTGGTTGTGAGCGGGAATAGAATCCGGGGCTACTCGGCGGTTTTCGAAGCGTGATGCGCTGACCGTTGCACTACCGCTCCACACATGCACGCGCCCATACACGCGCGCACACAAACGCGCGCACACACACGCGCGCACACAAACGCGCGCACACACACGCGCACACACACGCGCACACACACGCGCGCACACACACGCGCACACAAACGCGCGCACACACACGCGCACACACACGCGCACACACACGCGCACACACACGCGCGCACACAAACGCGCGCACACACACGCGCGCACACAAACGCGCGCACACACACGCGCGCACACACACGCGCACACACACACGCGCACACACACGCGCACACACACGCGCACACACACGCGCACACACACACGCGCACACACACACGCGCACACACACACGCGCACACAAACGCGCGCACACACACGCGCGCACACACACGCGCACACACGCGCACACACACGCGCGCACACATACGCGCACACACACACGCGCACACACACACGCGCACACACACGCGCACACACACGCGCACACACACACGCGCACACACACACGCGCACATACACACGCACACACACACGCGCACACACACACGCACACACGCACACACACAACAACAACAACAACAACAACCGCCATTCGCCACTAAGTGGCGGTGACGTCACCACGACGCTTGTGCCAGGCCATGTGCACCTTGAGGCCACGTGAAGTGTCGAACGCCCGCTGGCAGGAGGTCACGGGGCAGACCCAGGTGCCACGGGTCGACTGACCGAGATGACCGAGATGACTGGCTGATGCACCACCTGTGCCCCCTACTGTGCCAACTTGCTGTGCTTTAGCCACCCGGCGCTCCGCTCGTTGTTGTGAGCGTCGCTCCTCCGCCCTCCGTTGTTGTTGGAGGGCGACTGCCTCCAACTGCCCAGTAGCGTCCTTCACGAGCCTCCTCCACTGAGGCCGATCTTGACACCGCTGGTACCAGTCATCGGCAAGTCCACTCAGCTCCACGTCCTCCTGTACCACATCACTCCATCTCTTCTCTAGCCCGTGCCGCGCCCGTTTAGCCCCCTCGATCCGGCCGAACAAAAGCTGTTTAGGCATGCGGTGGCTGGGCATGCGGGCTACATGACCCAGCCAACGCAGCCTTGCCTGCCGGAGGAGCTCACTGATGGGACTTTGCCCAGATCTTTCAAGGACTTGTGAGCTCCTCACACAATCCAGCCTGGTCAAACCCAGGATGGATCGTAGGCAGGCCAGCCTAAATGTTTCCAACCGGCGAAGATGCTCCACTAGGGGGGTCCACGTTTCGCAAGCGTAGAGAAGGGAGGGAATGACCGTGGCCGAGAAGACCTGAAGCTTCGTGCGGAGCGACAGACCAGGTAGCTTCCACACAGCGTTACGCAACCGATGAAAAGATATTGCCGCTCGACTGATTCGGAGTGAGACCTCTGCTGATAAACTGGAGCTGGTCATGAGCACACTGCCCAGGTATGGGAAACTCTCTACTCTCTCCACAACTGCCCCATCACCGATTGGGAGTTGTGGGGGCGGAGTGCCCGATGGTACAAAATACCCAGGCAGGTGCTTAGTTTTGGTGGGGCTGATGGTAAGGCCCCACCTCTTAGTGGCACACTCCAGCCTCAGCAGCAGCGTCTCCAACTCCTCTTCTGAATGAGCAGCTATTACCAAATCATCGGCATACATAACGTGGTTGACCAATAGGGAGCCATCCCTTGATCGCACCCGGGCGTCGATCAGCCTCCCATTATATCTGTACCAAATGGTAATTCCCCCGGTACAGCTATTGAAGGCTTCACGAACTACGCAGTCGAAATAGATGTTAAATAATGTGGGAGCCAGAGGACATCCCTGTCGCACCCCAAGGTGTACAGGGAAAGGCTCCGACTCCCGGCCACGTAGTTTTACCCGGGCCCGCTCACCATCATGAAGGTCCTTAATGATCGTGAGCAGAGGGTCAGGGACTCCGAAAGCACGAAGAACAACCCAGAGCCCAGTCCTACTGATGGTATCATAGGCCTTGACCAGGTCAATAAAGCAGAGATGTAGGTCTTTTTGGAATTCCCTACACCTCTGCTGTAGCAGACGGACAGAAAATATGGCATCTGTGCAGGACCGCCCTTTCCTGAAACCACATTGGGGCTCCGCAAGCCTCTCCTCAGCATGCCTAGCAAGGCGATGTTGAATAATCCTTGCCAGGACCTTACCCGGCACACTGAGGAGTGAGATGCCCCTGTAGTTGTTACAGTCTGTGCGGTCCCCCTTCTTAAAGAGGGGGACCACCAGGGCATCCTTCCAGTCCTGCGGAACCCGTCCAGTGGTCCAGACTGTTGTTATGATGTCATATAGGGCAGTCTGTGCACAAACGCCACCCTCCCTCAGCATTTCGCCTGGGAGATCATCTCTGCCCGGTGCCTTCCCTGGTCTCAGACTCCGGATCGCCCTCAGTACTTCCTCAACAGCCGGTACCTCAGCCAGCCACTCACAGGGGGTGACCTCTTCCAATATTTGAGGCACCGCAGCCTCAGCAGGGTTATCCCCACTTTGTGCCATGATGTTTTCCTGGCTGAGAGATTTTCCCTCCCCCAGGACCTCACAGAAATGCTCAGCAAATCTGCAAACCTGTTCCTGGGGGTCGGAGATTGGATCACCGTTTTTTCCTCTAATGATGGTAATAGGTGTGGCGCTGCAGGTTACTTTTTTGATGGAGTTAAATAGTGATTTGTGATCGCGGGCCACTGAGGCAGACTCCATCTCCTCAGCAACCCGCGACCACCACCCATCCTTACAGCGCCTTACGGCTCTCCGAACCTCCGAGCGAAGGCTGCGGTAAACCTCCTCATTCTCTGACGTGGGATGCTGTAGGCGATGAGAGTGGGCCTGTCGCTTTTTCTCAATTAACCTGAACACCTCCTCCGTCAGCCAGGGTTCCCGGGGAGGTCTGGACCGCGTACCCAAAGCAGCCATTGCAGCTGCATGAGTCACAGTCTTAAACCTCGCCCATTTACCCTCGACATCAGGTGGAGTGGGGGACGATGCCAACCCCAGCTGCAAGCGATGATGAAATTCTCGCTTGCAACTTTCATCAGCTAACTTAGACCAGGCCACTTTTGGTTGGAATGGGATCCTGGGTGTACACCCACCACCGGAGTGGAAGAATGGCAGGCGCATCTTACAGATGACTAGTCGATGGTCAGAGGGCAGATCAGCTCCACGGTAGGTCCTGGTGTCAAGGACATGGGCTCGCATCCGCTGGTCCGTCACTACGTAGTCCAGCAGATGTTCTTGCTTGGACCCGGCATGCATCCATGATGTTGTGTGGATGCGCCGATGCCGGAAGAGCGTGTTGGTAATTACAAGCCCATGGGCTGCACAGAAATCTAGCAGCCTCCTACCGTTGTTATTGAGCTGATCTGGCCCATGCCTTCCAATCACTCCAGACCAGGTGCCAGCATCATGACCAACTCGGGCATTGAAGTCACCCAACAAGATGACTCTGTCCCGAGTGGCCACTTTAGCCAGCACCTGTGACAGTAGGTCATAGAAAGCGTCTGACTCATCGGCTTTGCCTGCATCCCTCCACGGATGTTCGTCTTCGGTGGGGGCGTAAGTAACCACGACCACCACTCCTCGCCTCTGGTTGATGGGAAGGCGAGCCCAAAGTATCCTGGGGCTTACAGCTTCCCACACCTCACCGCCACGCTCCCACGCCCCCTTCATTCTTTTGTTCAGAAGAAGAGCACATACACACTCACACGCGCACACACATACTCGCACACGCACACACACACGCGCACATACACACACACGCGCACATACACGCGCGCACACACTCGCACACGCACACACGCACGCGCACACACACACACGCACATGCACACGCGTACACACACGCACACACACGCACACACATACTCGCACACGCACACACACACGCGCACACACACACACGCACATACACACGCGCACACACACACTCGCACACGCACACACACACGCGCACACACGTGCGCACACACACACGCGCACACACACGCGCACACATACACACACACACGCACACACGCACACACACACACACACGCACATACACACTCACACGCGCACACACATACTCGCACACGCACACACACACGCGCACATACACACACACGCGCACACACACACGCGCACATACACGCGCAAACACACACGCGCAGACACGCACACACACGCACACACACACGCGCACACACACACGCGCACACGCACACGCACACACGCACACACGCACACACACACACACACGCACATACACACTCACACGCGCACACACATACTCGCACACGCACACACACACGCGCACATACACACACGCGCACATACACGCGCGCACACACGCGCACACACTCGCACACACGCACGCACACACACACGCACATACACACGCGCACACACACGCGCGCACACAAACGCGCGCACACACACGCGCACACACACGCGCACACACACGCGCACACACACGCGCGCACACAAACGCGCGCACACACACGCGCGCACACACGCGCGCACACACACGCGCACACACACGCGCGCACACACACGCGCACACACGCGCGCACACACACGCGCGCACACACACGCGCACACACACACACGCGCACACGCACACACACACGCACACACGCACACACACACACACGCACATACACACTCACACGCGCACACACATACTCGCACACGCACACACACACGCGCACATACACACACACGCGCACATACACGCGCGCACACACGCGCACACACTCGCACACGCACACACGCACGCGCACACACACACACGCACATGCACACGCGTACACACACGCACACACACGCACACACATACTCGCACACGCACACACACACGCGCACACACACACACGCACATACACACGCGCACACACACACTCGCACACGCACACACACACGCGCACACACGTGCGCACACACACACGCGCACACACACGCGCACACATACACACACACACGCACACACACACGCACATACACACTCACACGCGCACACACATACTCGCACACGCACACACACACGCGCACATACACACACACGCGCACACACACACGCGCACATACACGCGCAAACACACACGCGCAGACACGCACACACACGCACACACACACGCGCACACACACACGCGCACACGCACACGCACACACGCACACACACACGCACATACACACTCACACGCGCACACACATACTCGCACACGCACACACACACGCGCACATACACACACGCGCACATACACGCGCGCACACACGCGCACACACTCGCACACACGCACGCGCACACACACACACGCACATACACACGCGTACACACACGCGCACACACATACTCGCACACGCACACACACACGCGCACACACACGCACATACACACGCGCACACACACACTCGCACACGCACACACACACGCGCACACACGCGCACACACACACGTACATACACACGCACACACACACGCACACACACGCGCACACACACACGCGCACACACACAAGCGCACACACACACGCGCACATACACGCGCATACACGCACACACGTGCGCACACACACACGCGCACACACACGCGCACACATACACACACACGCGCGCACATACACACACGCACATACACACACGCACATACACGCGCACACACGCGAGTGTAAATGAGACATTGGAGGGGATGCGTGGGGAAGAATTTGTGGTGCTGGAGAGCGGTGGGGGGGGGAGATGAAATCTAGTTGGGTGGTGGTAGGGTCTGATTGTGATGGTGATGGTTTGGTTGTTAATGGTTGAAGGTTATTACGGTGGCAGTGTTTGTGGTGATAGTGTTAGGGGTAGTGTGTCATGGGATAGAACTGGATGTAGGGATAGAGATATGGATAGTGCTTGGGATATGTGAAACGAGGGTAGTGTTAGGGGTGGGGACGCCACATCCATCACCATCCTGAAGGGAAAGAACGGCGATCCAATCTCCGACTCGCAGGAACAGGTTTGCAGGTTCCCTGCACCGTGGACGAGCGGGGAAGGCAGCAGTCGCCACGCGGTGAGCCGGCGCTACCAACCATACACGTGGGAGCAAACAGGAGCATCTGGAGTGTTACCCCCGCGCGCATGCGAGGGGGTAACACTCTATCCCACACCGATGTAATAGGTGGAGTCCGCATAGGCTGGAAACCGCCTTCTCGTGGCCACTCACGGTAGAGCACCTCTTCGACACGCACGGGAAGGGAGATTCACAACATTTGCGTGATCCGCCAACCCTCGCTGCCTGGATCACAGGCCACGTGCATAGCCATCGCCGCCCGGGCTTGATCGTCCTTGCTTAGATTCGAGAATCGATTGCGACATCACATGTCAGTGCTGACACTCTCGTGGCTTTCGGTTTCACGTGACTCGCACGAAGAGAAATAAATCGATCCTCTGTGGGAGCGATGCACAACTGCCATGTATTGCAAGTGTCGTCTGTGTTGGTGCTTGCTATGACTGCGGCTACTGGGGTTGGATTCGCAGCCTGGTATCTGAATCGACCCTGAGGCTCTCCTCCGTCGAGGCATCCTGAACTGGTGTGGTGTTGACTCTACCGCCCCCTTGCGTGCAACGTGCCGCTCTTAATAGGTGCTTGCAAACATCACTTGCCCCAAAAATTAATACGACCATAAGGGGATATTTGTTTTGAATGTGTGCTTATACGGGGCGTCGTGGTGGTGAGATGTTATTTACCTCGCCTCGTATACAGGAGGTCGTGGGTTCGACCCCAACCTTGGCGCATGTATATTTGGAGTTTGCGTGTCTTCCCCATGGTCGTGTGCATGTTCCCTCCACATTTAGAAACACGCGTTTTGCGTATTTGGCTGCTGTTAATGTCCACGTGATAAGCCACTTCGCTGAGCTGTCACGTGTGCTCAGGTCGCTTATGAAAAAGAGCCGTATAGCTCAGTGGGTCTTACCTGGTAAATAAACATGTATTTTTATTATTGTATATGTGCGTGGTTGGCGCACTACGATATGATCCAGGCCACCAGAGTTCGACTCCCGGTCATGACCAATAAGAGTGGCTAATATTTTAACTGGTCCTGGGCCTCCCATTGGTCGACTTAAACAGCCCCTCGCATGCTGTGCCAACCTTCATAGGTGCTCGCTAACAGCACTTGTCCCAACAGCATATCACAGGCTGTGCGGGGAATCGTTGTATTTGAGTATGCGTGGGTGTGGTGGGAGGCAGTCGCCCTCCAACAACAACGGAGACGGAGGACAGAGGAGCGACGCTCACAACAACGAGCGGAGCGCCGGGTGTCTAAAACGCAGCAAGTTGGCACAGTAGGGGGCACAGGTGGAGCATCGTCTCAGTCAACAACTCGTGACACCTGGATATGTGCCGTGACCTCCTGCGGGCGAGCCTTCCACACTTCACGTGATCGCCTCGAGGTGCACCTAGCCTGGCACAAAGCGCCGGGGTGACGTCACCGCCACCTGCGAAAGGCGGTTGTTGTATGTCACATATATACATACACACGTGAACATGTGTTAGCGCGTGTCTGCGCATGCGTGTGTGTGTGTCTGTCGCTTGCGAGTCGCTCATCGCTCCGTGCGTTTTGACGCATTGACTATGCAAGCTCAAGCATCACCCACGCATCACCCACGCATCACCCACGCATCACGAGCCACACGGCGAGCAGTGTGCGGCTGTGATCTAGCGCTGTGGAGGCAGCAGCGAGGGTTGGTGGATCACTGGACACACACACACACGCACGCACACACACGCACACACACACGCACAACAACAACAACCGACATTCGCCACTAAGTGGCGGTGGCGTCACCACGACGCTTATTCCAGGCCATGTGCACCTTGAGGCCACGTGAAGTGTCGAACGCCCGCTGGCAGGAGGTCACGGGGCAGACCCAGCAGGTGCCACGGGTCGACTGACTGAGATGACCGAGATGACTGGCTGATGCACCTCCTGGCGAACGCACACACGCACACACACGCACACACACAAACACGCACACACACACGCACAGACGCACACACACGCACAGACGCACGCACACACGCACTCACGCACACACGCACGCCTTTCTCCGTGGGCGTCCGTACCCTGGCTCGCCAGGAGGTGCCGGCGGTCCAGCAAACCTGTGGACTCCCATCCGTGCCACCTGTATGGGATCGAGCAGTGGTTCTTCTTCACCTCGGGTGCTACGCAGCCCCTGGGGATGCGAAGAGATTCCCTTTCGGGGGGGGGGGGGGGGGTGGTGCGAGGCACGGGCAATTTTTTTAAGGTAATTCATGGAAACACAAATTAAGCACGGGGCACGTATGTTACACTTTGTTTCATCAAACCCGATGTATTTATTAAAATAGTAAAAAAAAAACACGATTTGGAACTGAAGGCGTGCAGGGCTGCGTTTAGAAAAAGGTGAATAACCACGAGGACCGAGATTTGCGCTCCCTCCTCGCACGCTTGGCTTTTTCTCCAGGTGCACTGATCTCCACCCACGTGTAAATATTCGTGAGTTCGCCGACAACACCCTCACGTATAGAGGACGGCAGAGCTCGGGCAATGGTTGGTAGCGCCGGCTCGTGGCGTGTCTCGCCCGCGTCCTTCCGTGTCTGCGGACTCCTCCTCGTGTCCCTGAGTTATTCTGTCAATCTGCGCGGCGCGTTACACGTAGGGCATTATTATTATTTATGATTAGCATTCGCGAGAAAATACAACTTTGTTGTTCTGGGGGCGGGGGGGAGGGGGTCGCTGCATCCAATGCCTTGAACGGAATCTGCTGTGAGTCAAGCGCGCGGGTGATGGGGTGAGCTGGGGGAGAAGTTAACACCGACAGAGCCGAGCTTAGCGACACAGCAGGGGTGTACAAGGATGAGGAGGGAGATGAGGAGGAGGAGGAGGGGGGGCTGGAACGTGGCCAGGTGCTTGATGTATTGCGCCGCGGGAGCCGATGACGGCACGGGAATTTGGGGCGAAATCGCGTGAAGATGTTGGTGAGGTCGGAATCAGGCGCCTTGACCTGTGTGTGTGTCAGTAAGAGTGTGTGTGTGTCTCAGTGAGAGTGTGTGTGTGTGTCTCAGTGAGAGTGTGTGTGTCAGTGAGTGTGTGTGTCAGTAAAAGTGTGTGTGTGTGTCAGTGAGAGTGTGTGTGTGTGTGTGTCAGTAAGAGTGTGTGTGTGTCTCAGTGAGAGTGTGTGTGTGTGTCTCAGTGAGAGTGTGTGTGTCAGTGAGTGTGTGTGTGTGTGTCAGTAAAAGTGTGTGTGTGTGTCAGTGAGAGTGTGTGGGTGTCAGTGGGTGTTGGGAGCGGTAGTGTAGCGGTTAGCGCTACGCTGTTCTACGCACCTAGCCACCCGGGTTCGATTCCCGCTCACGGCCAACACCAGTGACGATTATCTGAACCCGGTCATGGGCCTCCCCTAGGTCGACTCAGCCTCTAATGAGTACCTGGTGCGGTGTGTAAACATTGTCATTGTGGAGACAAAGGCGGTCGGGCGTGCTGCTGGCCACCCACCTCCTCGTGTGCCATGCGGGCATACATACATAGCTGCTCGCTCATAGCGCGTGCTCCTTAAGTCTGTTCAGGCTATACGTGGGGTGTTTGTCCTCGTTGTCAACAATTCGCGTATCACCAGGGCGTGCCACAGTCCACACACCATTCCAGTATTCATTCTCACGCCATGTCGCATTGAAACAAGCCAGTAAGTATAAATGTGTCGTAACCCTCCACCACCCGACACAGCCAATTATTAAGGGATTTGTCACGTAAACAAAACGGCAAATAGTTACTATTTTAGCCCACCGGTGTGTTGGAGAGTAAATCCACAACATTTACAAATCCCTTACTAATTGGCTGTGTCGGGTGGTGGATGGCTACGACACATTTATACTTACGCTAACTAACCCAAAAACCTTTATGAACCAGTAAAGTGTTGCTATTGTTACACGAGTTTACCCACTCAGTACCATGACTCTTTATATGTTTGTACGTGCTGTATGTTGAACTTCTTTCATACCGTACGTAGTCAACCGTTCTAATGGAAGGTGCGAGAGTCCTGCCAGGTTTATGCAGTAGGGGGCGATGCATTTCATTGAATAATTTTCGGGTATTATTTCAAACGTGGAACATTTGTACCATGAAACCGGCACACGCAATGTCCTTACTCTTGAAAGGTATGTCACGGGATCTTTTATGTCCACTGTTAAGCAGACGGCGCCTAGTGTTATTATAATGGTAAATACAACCGCTGTGTAAATCAGGGCGGCCGCTGCAATCGAACCGTGGACCTCTGTAACAATCGGAGAATGAGAATAAGTGTTCTCCTTTTTCTGGCAACAAAACAGGTGCTAAGATGTTAAACACCAAACTGAAACCTTTTACAAGGAATCATGTCTGCATTAGCCTTTTGGCGTCCTCTGGTCTAACACAGTTTGAGACGAGGCTCAAAAGAAAGCTGTCTCTGGTGTGGACCAATCAGTTTCAAAGACAATGCATTTATTATCAGATTATGTATTTTGTTTGCATTCTGACCACAAGTGTTGTGGTTAATGTAGACATGATTCCTTGTAAAAGGTTTCAGAGTTTGTCTTAACATCTTAACACAGCTGTTTTGTTATTCTTGGTTCTTTCGGTAAAGTCACGTAGAAGGAAAATAATAATCTGGCCAACTGCCAAATCGCTGTCCGTGGTGCTGACGTTAGAAAAACCGCCACTTTTTTCAAATTTTCTTGCTGTGGATTTCACACCTGATGATGATTGCTTGTGTTGCAGTCGAAACGTCGTGAGAATTTTTATTGTTTTATGTTTTTATTATTGTATTATTTCCCTTCTACGTGATTTTACCGAAATAACTAAGAATATGAATCCCTGCAGTCACGAAAGCTTTAAATCAAAACCTGTTTTGTTGACAAAAAAAATGGGGAAAACCTATTCTCATATTTCGGTCCTGGCAAAAGCGGTCCCATGATGAAGCGGAGAAGGCTCTGCCGCTGGGTCAACGTCATCTCGCCCGATGTATTCCACACTCGTGAACTTGATGCGGTGCCAATTCGGATTGCGAACAGGAACAATGCCGACGATTGTTTACGCAGGAACGCCGCGCCGAGTCTTAACAACATTTGTGTTGACATCGTCCATTGGAATATTTCGCATTTCCATGAGCGAGCATTTTATTTGAGCGTCCGTGTGGGAGGAGACCGGAGAAACCCCCCAGCACTCACGCGAGGTGGTCACCTCAGCACCGCCATCCCCCTGCCACGCACCACTCACCGCTTGTTGTTGTTGTTGTTGTGTTCGTTTGCTGTTGTCCTTCCCCCCGCACATCCGATTAGCACGGTTGGCTACGTACGGTGCGAGAGAAATTCCACTGCGCCCCGCAGCTCCACGCCTACACCAGCCGCCGGCAAGCAGCGGCGGCGGCGGCGGAGACCAATCCAACCAATGCCTCCCAATCAGCGCTCTCCAGTCCGATCCGATGCAGTGCCACTCCCTCTCCTCCATCCACCAACTCTCTTCTCGCCCGCTCTCCCTCCGTTGCCTTCGCTTCAATCTCTTGCTCCGCTCCTCCGCTCTCCAACCCCGTGCTCATCTCCACCACCCCCCCCCCCCCCCCCCCGTTTGGCCTCCATCCCCTCCTTCCGTCCCCGTATCGCTCCCCTCCCTCCCCCTCATAGCCTCCCTCCCACCCCTGCCCACCCCTCGGCCTCCCTCTCCTTCCTCCTTCCGCGGCTCCCTCCCCCTGCTGCCCCGCTCCCCCGCCCTCTCCCGCGCTGGGTAAAGGGTTAAACCGTCGGTTTGCCCGCCCCTCCCGTCGCTGTGCGCGCATCGTTCCCTCTGCGCTCTCGCGGCATCCAAGCGGCGTGGCGGCGCTGCGCGCTGGAAGCGGGACTCCCCGCGTGTCGTCCTCTCCGCAAATTACATTTTGTGTGCCGGTTGTAGTCTTTGTTTTTGTATTACTGGCGGGTTGGAGGAGGAGGTGAGACGAGGTTGGGGGAGGGGAGTAAAGCGCTGCGTTGCTTTTTTTTTAGTTTTCTTTAGGCGCGGGCGAAAGCGGAGGTCGCGGAGAGACGCGGAGAGACGTGGAGTGGTGGTCAAATCGACTCCGTCGACACAGAGGGAGACGAGCAGAGAGACAGGCGGACGGGGAGATAGGCGGATGGGCGGGTAGGCGGCTCACGGACACTTGTATGCACACAGGGAGCTAGGACAAGAATACAGACGGGTCAGGTAGGTAGGACAAGCGAATTGACATTCCGACGGATGAATGGAAGAAGAAACGGACAGACAATAACAATTTGACACAATACGACGTTGACAATCTGTAACACCGTCAATGCATCGGTACACGTCAATACGACGGACACACGCTGTGAGTGTACATACCTAAGCGTTTGCCAACTGGACACACAGCCAGATGTATGCACACACACACGGACACACACACGGACACACACTCGCAATTCGGACGATGCACGTGCGCATCGGAGGACTCGACAGGTAATCTAGCGCGTTGACAGATGGACAGACGCCAGACACGCGAGACACTTCAAACTGGAGCAAGGCCACACACGCGAGGTGCAAACGAATATTAATTAGTTCAGCCCATAAAGAAGAGGACGCTTTCGTCTGGTTGCGGGGACAGGGCAATTCGCGGCACACCTGCGCCTTCACACCGTACGTGCACACGCACACACGCGCACACACGCACACACACACGCACACACACACACACGCGCACACACACACGCACACACACGCGCACACACGGGGGTGGGCATCGGTCCTACCAGCTGCCTCTCGACAACTTGAGCGTGAGACGACGAGCAGAGACGATAACGATCCAAGGGGGAGGAGGAGGCGGGAGGAGGACCAAGGAGTGAGAGGAGAGGCAGAGGCTCGGGACCCCCTCCCAGAGACCCCGATGCCAGCTCTACCCCAGCAGCAGCAGCAGCAGCAGCGGGGCAGCCAAGGCCCCCCACTCCTCTCGTCGGGCGTGGCCAAGGGGGAACGCAGTGGGGCACGGGGGGCCCCCAACTCGCGTTTCGCCTCGGGGCCCGTGGAGGTGAGACAGAGAGAGAGAGGGGAGAGTGAGAGGGTGAGTGTGAGAGATAGTGAGTGTGTGTGTGAGAGATATTGAGTGAGTGTGTGTGAGTGTGAGTGTGTGAGAGATATTGAGTGAGTGTGTGTGTGAGAGATATTGAGTGAGTGTGTGTGTGAGATAGTGAGTGAGTGTGTGTGTGTGTGAGAGATATTGAGTGTGTGTGTGTGAGAGATATTGAGTGTGAGTGTGTGTGTGAGAGATATTGAGTGTGAGTGTGTGTGTGAGAGATATTGAGTGTGAGTGTGTGTGAGATATTGAGTGTGTGTGTGAGAGATAGTGAGTGTGTGAGTGAGAGTGTGAGTGTGTGTGTGTGTGAGAGAGAGGAGTGTGAGTGTGTGAGAGAGATATTGAGTGTGAGTGTGTGTGAGAGATATTGTGTGTGTGAGAGATCTTGAGTGTGTGTGTGTGTGAGAGAGAGGAGTGTGAGTGTGTGTGAGAGATATTGAGTGTGAGTGTGTGTATGAGAGTGTGAGTGTGTGTGTATGAGAGTGTGAGTGTGTGTGAGAGAGATTGAGTGAGTGTGTGAGATATATTGAGTGTGAGTGTGTGTGGGAGATATTGAGTGTGAGTGTGTGTATGAGAGATATTGAGTGAGTGTGTGAGAGATATTGAGTGTGAGTGTGTGTGGGAGATATTGAGTGTGAGTGTGTGTATGAGAGATATTGAGTGTGTGTGTGTGTGAGAGAGATATTGAGTGAGTGTGTGAGAGATATTGAGTGTGAGTGTGTGTATGAGAGTGTGAGTGTGTGTGTATGAGAGTGTGAGTGTGTGTGGGAGATATTGAGTGTGAGTGTGTGTATGAGAGATATTGAGTGTGTGTGTGTGGGGGAGATATTGAGTGTGAGTGTGTGTATTATAGATATTGAGTGAGTGTGTGTATGAGAGATATTGAGTGAGTGTGTGAGAGATATTGAGTGAGTGTGTGTGTGAGATGTTGAGTGTGTGTGTGAGAGATATTGAGTGAGTGTGTGCATGAGAGATATTGAGTGTGAGTGTGTGTGTGTGAGATATTGAGTGAGTGTGTGAGAGATATTGAGTGAGTGTGTGTGAGATAGAGTGTGAGTATGTGATATATTCAGTGAGTGTGTGTGTGAGATACTGGGTGTGTGAATGAGTGTGAGAGAGATATTGAGTGTGTGTGTGAGAGATATTGAGTGTGTGTGTGTGAGATGTTGACTTGTGTGTGAGAGATAGTGAGTGTGTGTGTGTGTGAGATATTGAGTGTGAGTGTGTGTGAGAGATATAGAGTGAGTGTGTGTGAGAGATATTGAGTGTGTGTGTGTGAGAGATATAGAGTGAGTGTGTGTGAGAGATATTGAGTGTGTGTGTGTGAGAGATATTGAGTGTGTGTGTGAGATATTGAGTGAGTGTGTGTGAGATGTTGACTTGTGTGTGAGAGATATTGAGTGTGTGTGTGTGTGTGTGAGATATTGAGTGTGTGTGTGAGAGATAGTGAGTGAGTGTGTGTGAGAGATATTGAGTGAGTGTGTGTGAGAGATATTGAGTGTGTGTGTGTGAGATGTTGACTTGTGTGTGAGAGATATTGAGTGTGTGTGTGTGTGTGTGAGATATTGAGTGTGTGTGTGAGAGATAGTGAGTGAGTGTGTGTGAGAGATATTGAGTGTGTGTGTGTGAGAGATATTGAGTGTGTGTGAGAGATATTGAGTGTGTGTGTGTGAGATGTTGACTTGTGTGTGAGAGATATTGAGTGTGTGTGTGTGTCAGAGATATTGAGTGTGTGTGTGTGAGATGTTGACTTGTGTGTGAGAGATATTGAGTGTGTGTGTGTGTGTGTGAGATATTGAGTGTGTGTGTGAGAGATATTGAGTGTGTGTGTGTGTGAGATATTGAGTGTGTGTGTGAGAGATATTGAGTGTGTGTGTGTGTGTGTGAGATATTGAGTGTGTGTGTGAGAGATATTGAGTGTGTGTGTGTGTGAGATATTGAGTGTGTGTGTGAGAGATATTGAGTGAGTGTGTGTGAGAGATATTGAGTGTGTGTGTGAGAGATATTGAGTGTGTGTGTGTGAGATGTTGACTTGTGTGTGAGAGATATTGAGTGTGTGTGTGTGTGTGTGAGATATTGAGTGTGTGTGTGTGAGATATTGAGTGTGTGTGTGAGAGATATTGAGTGAGTGTGTGTGAGATATTGACTGTGAGTGTGTGTGAGATATTGAGTGTGTGTGTGTATGAGAGATATTGAGTGAGTGTGTGAGAGATATTGAGTGTGAGTGTGTGTGGAAGATATTGAGTGTGAGTGTGTGTATAAGAGATATTGAGTGTGTGTGTGTGAGATATTGAGTGTGTGAGTGAGTGTGAGAGAGATATTGACTGTGAGTGTGTGTGAGATATTGACTGTGAGTGTGTGTGAGATATTGAGTGTGTGTGTGTGTGAGATATTGAGTGTGTGTGTGAGGGGAGCGGTAGTGTAAGTGGTCAGCGCATCACCCAATGAATCCTGCGACCAAAGTTCGATTCCCTTCTCACGACCAATGTCAATGACGGATATTTGATCCGGTCTTGGACTTCCCCTAGGTCGACTCAGCCTTAAATGAGAACCTGCTGCTGTGATGGCCGCCGGCACCCGCGTGTGCCGTGCTCGCTCACAGCACTTGCCCCGTTAGTTTGTTGTAGGCTGCACGGGAGATCTTTGTCTTGTTGTCGTTGTACGTTAGTTAGGGTGCGGATGTGTGTGTGTGCGTGATAGTATACCAAGCAGCTTCTGTTTAGCCGAATAGAAAGGGCTAAACGGGCGCGGCACGGGATGGAGAAGGGATGGGCTGCAGATGTGGTACAGGAGGTTCATGAAGGACGCTGATGGGGCAGTTGGAGGCAGTCGCCCTCCAACGGAGAGCGACGCTCACAACTATGAGCGGAGCGCTGGGCGGCTAATAACGCAGCAAGTTGGCGCAGTGTGTAGCACAGGTGGTGCATCTGCCAGTCATCCCATTGAGTCAACCCATGGCACCTGGGTCTGCCCCCGTTACTTCCTTGCCAGCGGCTTCAAGGTGTCACGAGTGGTGCTGCTCTTGGTGCTGGCCTCGTTACAAGATAACCGAGAGGGGGGGGGGGGGGGGTGGCAGGAACCGGTAACCGTTTTAAAAAGAGAAAAGCAATTCCAAAAGTCAGACAGCGGAATAATCGTTTCAACTGCGCTGTTCGCAATAAACGCGCAGCTACTTTGCCAATTCACTGCTGGATGAAGGCATCCCAACGCCGCCGTGTGAGGTCCTGGGGAGTTGCTTGGCCATACTTCACCGCGCTGGTCAGTGCGGGTTGGTGAGGCGGCGGTGAAGAGATGGGTGCCCAGGTTCTGGTCGAGACGTGGGGTCTATGGGGTACATCACTTGCCACTGATGTTCACCGCGGCAGCGAATCGAACTCCCGCAAACTCAGGCCCGCCCGTTTCGTAACCAGAATCAGAACGTTAATTTATACTGGAGGAATCTGATGAGCTATAAAGCGCTTTTTGTATTTTCTCACAGACGTCCAGTAGCTAACGGCAGCGTGCGCGCGTGATCCACTGCGCCGGAGGCGCGCGCCTCGCACCCTTCATTGACCCCCTTCAAGAAATCGTCGCCTAACCCGCCACCACCCCCCCCCCACCCCCGCGGTGCCCAGGCCAAGCCCGCCACGGTGGCCGCGGCGGCTGCGGCCGCGGCGTCAATCACGGCGACGACCAAGATCGCCGACTCACGCCCCGTCTTCGTGAACCTGCGCCGCAAGTGGCTCGTGACGGCCGCCGTCGGGGTGGTGATGGTGCTCGTGCTGCTCATCGCCATCCCCGTGCTCGTCTACTCGAAGCACTCGGCCGCCGCGCACGAGATGCTGGGCACGTGTCGCACGGCGTGCGACCCCCACGCCGCCGCCGCCGCCGCCGGCGCCGCCCGGCCCAGGGACGCGGCGGAACGGGGCCACGCGCTCACGACCCCCACGCTGCAGATGTCGGGGCCGCGCGGGGAGCAGGGCCGCGTGGGCAAAACGGGGCCGCGCGGACCCCAGGGCGAGCCGGGTCCTCCCGGCGCTCGGGGTCCGCAGGGCGAGCGAGGGGTGGCGGGCCCTCCCGGCGCGCTGCTGTCCGGCTCGGGTGCCGTGAGCGTGCCCACCTACTACTCGGCGCCCAAGATCGCGTTCTACGCGGGGCTGCGCAACCCGCACGAGGGCTACGAGGTGCTGCGCTTCGACGACGTCGTCACCAACCTGGGCAACCACTACGACCCGGGCAGCGGCAAGTTCACGTGCTCCATCTCGGGGACGTACTTCTTCACCTACCACGTGCTCATGCGGGGAGGGGACGGCACCAGCATGTGGGCCGATCTGTGCAAGAACGGGCAGGTATGCGGGGAGGGAGGGACAAGGGGGGGTAGGGGGGTACGCGCGCCAGAAGCCGGCGGGACCAATCCGTTAAGGGAGCCTCGGTCGGCGTTGGCGTTGCGAGTGAGTGGCGGGCGCCGAGTCGAGCGGTAGGCACGCGAGAAAGACAACGCAGAATGAGAATGTGTGTGTGTTCTACTGGAAGAATCCGATGAGCTATGAAGCTCTTTTTCACACATGTCCAGTAGGGTCGGGCCAGAACGTGACAACAACAAACAGTACACAAACACGGTAGGAGTGCAAAGTGTATGAAAGGTAAACAATTCACTTCAACAATATACACAAATGAAGCTAAACTATTTCTATCTTACCTATTCGCTGGTTACGCAATGTCTAACACTGTATCTAGACGGTCGCGAGGCCCAATGTCTCAAGGAATAGTAAGTGAAGGAATAAGACATTTCTTGAAACTCCCAACCCCAATCCCGGAGTTCAATCATCCCCAGACACCTCCGGTACAAACGACGCCCTGGGCGTGAGCGAGCGAATGAGCGAGCGAGCGAGGTTAAGTCCAGAAGAGATGGTTCTCGTGAAAGGGGGTGGGAGACCTTACAATAAGATCCAGATAGACGTGAAGTCGGATAAGGCTCGCAGCGATTGACTATAACGATCTGATATTGAATGTTGTGAGCTACGTTCCACGGCAGCTGAGCGGAGGAGCCCGCTTGTTCCACCCGCGTGAAGGTTTACAGCTCGTGGCATTGGCACTTTGCTGGAGATCCTTGGGTCGGTCCAATATTCGTGGAGGAAATATCAACACCCTTCTCCCACGCGTTGCCAAATGTCGAGGGAAAAAATGGAAATTTAATGAAAACGTAGATGGCATTATTTTAATCTCCCCCGTTTGCGTACAGATGGAATATTAATTATAATTAATTTCTCAACATTCCTGAGAATGTATTGGTTGGACAGACGGACAAACCGAATCATTATGCCTCTGATTTAAAAAAATACGCTTACAAAATCGTTAAACGGAAATTCGGGGCAACATGTTTCCCAATTTACTCCCCCCAAAGAAACCCCTCTCAGCCTGGATCTGCCCTTGGGGTTTGGAGGTGGGGACGCCGATTGCTCGGCTCGCCCTCGGGCGCCAGTCGCTCGCAGCTGCTCGTCTCGGGCTCGCCGCCGACAGCACCCACTCACTCACTACCCCGTGCATGCCGAAGGGACATCTTCTGACGGTACCGTGCGGTTCATTGAACATGAGCCCAGAGCACAATCGGCTCCTGAGTTGCAGGCTCCTGAGTCTTGTGGGCTGCGCGACATCCCAGGCTGCCCGCCTCGAGTCGGTCCGTGTGTG
Organism: Lampetra planeri; assembly: GCF_965212315.1. Lineage (NCBI taxonomy): Eukaryota > Metazoa > Chordata > Hyperoartia > Petromyzontiformes > Petromyzontidae > Lampetra > Lampetra planeri. Next base: position 2,295,444 of record NC_136108.1, on the reverse strand, counting down.
TCGCATGTGAGTGAGTGAACGCGCAGCTAACACCGGTGACGATTATCCGAACCGGTCCTGGGCCTCCCCTAGGTCGACTCAGCCTCATATGAGTACCTGGTGCGGTGTGTGAACATCGCCACGAGAGAGATAACGGCGGTCGGGCGTGGTGTTGGCCACCCACCCCCTCGTGTGCCGTGCCGGCCTTCATAGGTGCTCGCTCACAGCACTTGCCCCAACAGTCTGTTCAGGCTATACGGGTGATCTTTGTGTGAGTGTGGGGCCAATACCAGTGGCGAATATCAACTGATGCTGGGTCTCCCATAGGTCGACTCAGCCTCAAATGAGTACCTAGTGCGGTGTGTGAACATCGCCACTAGAGAGACAAAGGCGGTCGGGCGTGGTCCTGGCCAGCCTACCCCCTCGTGTGTCGTGTCGGCCTTCAGAGATTCTCGCGAACAGCACTTGCCCCGACAGTCTGTTCAAGGCTGTATGAGGTGGGTCTTTGTGTGGGCAGAGAAAGGGAGCGGTGGCACAGTGGTTAGTTAACTCAATGTGCTTCCGATCCCAGCTACCTGAATTCGATTCCTCACCACGGCCAGCAACCACAGGACGCGCGATCTCTGAGCCCGTCATGGGCCTATTCCTAGCTAGATTTCATCCTTGAAAAAAAAAACAGAGTTCCAGGCTCGATATTTAAAATCACCAGCAATGGGGATACAAAGGGGGCTGGGCCTTGCTCCGACCACTCCGAACCTTCGTGCCGTCGTCAAGAGGCGCTCGCGCGTTGGAAGCAAGCAGCCTGTGAAAAGCTATTCGGGGGGGCAAAGGGGACGTCAATATTTTGTATGCGCAGTAAGAATAATATGACAGAGACAAACAATTTATTTGGCTGGCTGACAGACGCAGCTTAGTTTCGAGATGCATCACCGGCAAACTTTGAAGGCACGAGGCGGCACGGACGCGTGCCGGGAGACTAAAGTCTTCCTCGAAGGCTCTGCCGGCTCTCTAATAGAGTTTCACTTTTAAGCTCCCCCGTGCAGAAGCATTAATGCGATGTTTTCAATGCGGCGGTGGGGGAGCGGTGGCGCACCGGTTAGCGCGCTACCACAAGAACCACCGCTGCAGTCTGAGTCCCATTCCCGGATAATGTCAGCGGAGAGGGAGATTCGAAGACGGCGCTGAGCAGGGATGCTGCGGTATTGGTCATAGAAGCCCCCACGGCAAACACGGCGTGGGGATGTCTTCATCCAGTAGTAGATTGGCACGGGGCTTTACACGTAGGCGGAGGTTGGCTTCTCGATTTGGGGTGAGGGTGGCAGTGGTTCGCTTTGTCCCTCACATTAGGAATCGCGCGTGCATATAATTATTAACGTTGAATCTTTATTGTAAACTCCTAAAAATCAATAAATGTGTCAAGTTCGGGGGGAGGGGCATTGCCCGCCCATGTGCCCCCCCCCGCAGATTAGGACATGTACAAAGCTCACACGCGACACGAAGACACTCATTAATTTAGTCGATAACTCCTTAATATATCCATGATAAATGCTTTTTTATGGGGTGGGGGGGGGTTTGATCGCGTAAATATAAATGTGTCGTTGAACCTGCCCACTACCAATTGAATAAGGTTTGTCGCGTAGACAAAACGTGTCAATTAGTACCAACTTGAACCGGTCGTGTGTTGGAGAGTAAACAAGTCCGCAACGTTTACAACTCCAGTGCCTTGACGCTTCGCCGGTGATGACAGCCAGCCTCATCAGGTGATGAGCCACAATTGTGAAGAAGCCCTCCTGCCTCGGTCTCAAATAGAGGCAGTGAAAGGTGACGTCGTTACTTTGAGCCTATCAGGTGCGTGTTGAAAAAAACAACAACATTCATATATAGAGAGAGGATCGCAGAGCGTTGGTAATTGTTGGTAGGACCGGCTGCTGCTGCTGCCTTCCCAAGAGGGGCAGCCCTCGACTCGCTGCTGCCAGAAACTGGCGCCCGAGGGCAGACCCAGGCCGAGGTTTTTTGATTAACTGGAAAACGTGTTGCCCATAGTTCCCGTTCAGTGTTTTTGTAAGTGTAATCTTTTTTTTTAAACAAAGGCATCATTATTCGGGTTGTCCGTCCGTTCAACCAATAGATTCTCAGAAATGTTAAGAATTAATTATAATTCATATTCCATTCGTATGCGCACGGGAATTGAAATAATTACATTTCAGTCTTGATTTGAAGCTTTCGTGACTGCAGGAATCCATACTCGTTGGTTTTTTCGGTAAAGTCACGTAGGTAGAAAAATAATAGATCACGACGTTTCGATCGCAACACAAGCGATCGTATCACGATTGTCATTGTCTGATGACGATTGCTTGTGTTGCGATCGAAACGTCGTGATCTATTATTTTTCTAATTACATTTTAGTTATTTTCTGCGTATTTTTTAACTTGTATTTTTGTATTTTTTTTATTCGTATCATTTTTATTTAATTTTTTTATTCGTATTTGTATATTTCCCCTCGAAATTGGCGACCACTTAACTTGGCGCTCTCGGCGGCTGCCCTCGTTCGCCTCTATGGACGGGTGGCCGCCCCTCGGTCTCAATCGTCTGCTGTGCCTCTGAGTCGTGCTCTCTCTTCTCTCTCTTCCTCTCTCTCTCCCTCTCTCTCCTCTCTCCTCTCGTCTCTGTGAGCATGAGCTGATATCCTGCGTCGACGGCGCAGCGTTACAAGTTGACATTATTCAGACCATGTTCTTTGGGTCTTTCGGTAAAGTCACGTAGAACCAAAAAAATACAAAAAAACTACGACGTTTCGATCGCAACACAAGCAAATCGTCATCACAAGCAATCGTCCTCCTGATGACCATCGCTTGTGTTGCGATCGAAGCGTCGTAGTTTTTCGTTAATTTTTTTCTTCTACATGACTTTACCGAAAGACCCAACGTATATGAATTCCTGCAGTCACGAAAGCTTGAATTCAAGATGATTCAGACCACTTCGTATGGATGTTACACCTGACATTCTGTCCGGTGTGGTGCTATGGGTTCCTTTTGGTGCCTTGACTTTGGAAAAGCCAGATCCCAATGGTCAACCAGCAATGTACGTTACACTAATACTGTTGTTGGTTCAGCGACAGATGTTTATTATTCTGAGGTTACATCGAGAACTAAAGCGATAACTGGTTGTGTGTTAGTTGTTTTTGTTCGTTTTTTAAATATTGTTTTGGTTAATTGTTTATAAGTTGTTTGTTAGTCGTGTTTGTGAGTTGTTTGTTAGTTGTGTGTGTTAGTTGGGTGTTAGTTGTGTGTTCTATAGATGTTTGGTAGTTGTGTTTGTTGATTTGCAATATCCCTTAAGGACCCTGCACTCGTCCTATGTTTATGTTTTTGGTCTGTGTTTTATTTCTGTGCTCACGGCCCCCACGGATCTCCCTTGCAATAGCCGTGCAACCAATACAATCAAACTCAAGGAATTAGCACAACACCATCCATCATCAAACAAAAATCGCGCTCCATAAAAATCCCAGTTCGTGTTGTGAGCGTGGTTGCACAAACAACAACAATGTAGCCCGCGTTAAACGAGAGCCCATTCAAATAAAGTTTGAGATCCCAGCGTGTGTGTGTGTACACGTATTCCACGTGTGTGTACACGTGGAATACATGTGTGTGTGCACGTGTTCCACGTGTGTGTGTGTACACGTGTTCCACGTGTGTGTGTGTACACGTATTCCACGTGTGTATGTACACGTGTTCTACGTGTGTGTGTACACGTGTTTTACGTGTGTGTGTACACGTGTTCCACGTGTGTGCGCGCACGTGCTAAACGTGTGCATGTGCGCGCGCTCTACGTGACGTTCATTGCTTATCGCGTCGCATGTGACGTGTTTAACAATCATCGGGCGCGTGCATCGTGGAACGGAGTTCATTTATTTTATTGAATCTGTGAACACGGCGAGACGTCGCGTTGTTTGTGGGTGGCGAGGACTGCAGTTTGGGAGGCGCTGCGGTCGATCCGATCGAGGCGGAAGAGAAGGGAGTCCGCATTTTTGCTGTACCGCCATCTCCTGGCAAGTCAGGGTATTGTCTCCTCCTCAACGCCCGCGGGAAGGAAGTTTAGCGACCTTCCACGTGGTGATCCACCAACCAGGGCCGGCCCGAGGCATAAGCGAACTAAGCGGCTGCTTGGGGCCCCCTGGCCACCAGGGGGCCCCCGAATCGTTTTTTTTTACAATTAAATAACTTAAACAAGTGATTTGTAACATTCTATTTTTGATTAGATTAATGTTTGTCTATTTTGGTTTTATTTAAAAGATTGCACATTTAATGCACATTTGCAAATAATTTATTTAATATGTTTTTTGTGACCGTTTGTATTCAGAAGTTTTAATAAAAGAGTGAAGTATTTTAAGTGTTGTTTTTATTTTTTATTAATACATAACCTCACTGTATTCGTTTATAATATTCGCTATAACATTATAGTGTGACATTTGTGTCAATAATCTTCTAGCACAGATGAGTCTGCGTGGTGGGAGGGGGGCCCCCAAATCAAATTCTGCTTAGGGCCCCCAAGAGGCTCGGGCCGGCACTGCCACCAACCCTCGCTGCCTGCACAGTGCTGCATTACAGCCACGGCCCTCCCTCGTGTCGTCTTGATCGAACACCAGAGAGAGACACTGGCAAGGAGGTCCCATGATGCAGCTGCTCACCCCAAGCGCTCAATGACCTGATAGGGGCATTGTCTTTGTGCTGTTCGCCTTTTGGCGCCGTCCTCTGGTCTGACACTGTTAGTGAGACGAGGCTCTAAAGAAAGCTGTCTCGGGTGTGGACCAATCAGTTTCAAAGACGATGCATCATCATCTACTACTAGAGCGTGTTTTTGTTTGCACGTTCACCATGAGTAAGTGTGCTTAATGCAGACATGATTCCTTGCAAAATGTTTCGGTTTGGTGTTTTAACATCTTAACAACCTCCTGTTTAGTAGTAGGTTTTTACCCTTTAGACTGGTACAAAAACTGACACCTTTATACAAGGCATCATGTTTGCAATAACCACAACACAAGCAGTCAAAATGCAAACAAAAAGAAACAACTCTGATACTGATAATGACAGTGCATATCATTATCACGTGTGTATGTGCATTATCATGATGCCTTGTATAAAGGTGTCAGTTTTTGTACCAGTTTAAAGGGTAAAAACCTACTACTATATTTTGCCACTGGTAAAGGAGGTCTCATAGTGTGAATAACCTCCTGTTTGATTGCCAGCAAGGGTTAAAACCTATTATTATTTTGTTGATACTGGCCAGGGAGGTCCCACGATGAACCAGAGAGAAACTACGATGTGAGTACAGAGACTAACACACCGACAGACTGATTTAGACACGGAGAGGCATACGCACAGACTGACAGAAACACTGAGAGACAGACAAAGACTGACACAACAACCGCTGTTCGTCGCCACTAAGTGGTGGTGACGTCACCACGGCGCGTGTGCCAGGCCAGGTGCACTTCGAGGCTACGTGAAGTGTCGAACGCTCGGTGACAGGAGGTCACGGGACAGACCCTGCATGCAGGTGCCATGGGTTGACTGGCAGATATCGACATGGACAGATACACGAGCAGATAGACACAAGATACAGATCCCCTATAGATTTCACATATTCTTGGGGCAAGTGATGTTAGTGAGCACCTATGAAGGCCAGCAAGGCACACCATGGGGTTGGACAGCACCACGCCCGATCGCCTTTGTCTCCCCAGTGACGATGTTTAAAAATCGCACCGGGTACTCATTTGAGGCTGAGTCGACTTAGGGGAGGCCCACTACCGGTTCAGATGATCGTCACTGGTGAGCGGTGAATCGAACTCGGGTCGCCGGGGTTCCTAGTTGCAGCGCGCTAACCACTGAGCCACCGTTCCCCAGCACCACACACACACACTGACTAAGAGGCATGCAGATACACAGACAAGACACCTCTAGAGATGCACACACACACAGACTGATAGAGACATACATGCAGAAGACTGACAGACACATAGAGACACACGCAGATGAACAGATGCAGGCTGACAGACACTGCGGATCGATGGCACCGTGTGTGTGCGCGCGCGCGTTGTGTGTTTTGTGGAATATTGTGCTCCATTGAGCGGCTGTACGCGTGATCTTTGATGGAGAGGTCAAAAAGTTAAGGGCGTCTCTGTGGTGCAATTGATCTGCGCCCACATAAGTTACAGATCGATTCCACTACACCGCACAACCCTGTGTGTGTGAGTCTCTCCGCGTCTGCCCCATCTCTCTCTGTGCCTCTCTGAAGAATTTGCTGTCGCATTAAAGTGATTCTATTTTTTTTCCATGTCCAACTCGACGAACAAAACACAGATCCCACTTGTAGTTCTTTTTGTTTGTTTTTAAACAGACTTGTTGGGGTAAGTGTTGTTTGCGAGCATCTATTAAGGCCGGCACGGCACGCGAGGGAATGGTTGGCCAGTACCTCGCCTGGCTGCCTTTGTCTCCCCAGCGCTGGCGTTATCACACCGCACCAGGTACTACTCATTTAAGGGCTGAGTCAACCTAGGGGATGGCCAGGACCGGTTCAGACATTCGTCGCTGAGTCACATGCACAGTCACATAATACGCGCACACAACAACGAAGTCCTTCTGTATATCCAATACAGGCTGTTGGGGCACGTGCGGTTAGCGAGCACCTATGAGTATTGCGTACTGCACTGTGAACGCTACTGTTCGGTTAGCGAGCACTGATGTTCGGTTAGCGAGCACCTATGAGAATTGCGTACTGCACTGTGAACGCTACTGTTCGGTTAGCGAGCACTGATGTTCGGTTAGCGAGCACCTATGAGAATTGCGTACTGCACTGTGAACGCTACTGTTCGGTTAGCGACACTGATGTTCGGTTAGCGAGCACCTATGAGCATTGCGTACCGCACTGTGAGCGCTACTCGGCAGGCAGCTGTGTCCGTGCGGTGCATCGCGCGGTGGGTGACCGCGCGGGTCCCTGCGACGCGATTTCGCTCGGTGCGCGCTTTGTGTTTTTTTGTTGGGAACGCATCTCCTGCCGCGCGAAGCGAGGGCGACCTGCACGAGCCGTGACTGTCGCCGACCCACGAACCGCCCGACAGAGCCCCATTGGAAAGTTGTTGCCACGTAAACAAAACGTGCCGGTGCGTTGGGGGAGGAGACAATGTTAAGTGCGAGACCGTTCCACTGGTCATTACAGCGACAACAGCAGCAACAACAGCAACAACAGCCAGCTTCATCAGGCTATGAGCTAGGAATTGTGAACCACATCTTCCACCGCTCTCACCTCGCCCCCCCCTCCCGGCCCCCCGCAGGTGCGTGCGAGCTCCATCGCGCAGGACGCCGACCAGAACTACGACTACGCCAGCAACTCGGTGATCCTGCACCTGGACGCGGGCGACGAGGTCTACGTGAAGCTGGACGGCGGCAAGGCGCACGGCGGCAACACCAACAAATACTCCACCTTCGCTGGCTTCATCGTCTACGCGGACTGACCGCGGGGCGGGCGGGCGGGCGGCTACTCCGGCGAATGTGCGCTCGTGTGTGTGTGGTGATGATGATGATGATGTGTGTGTGGTGATGATGATGTGTGCGTGTGTGTGTGAGAGAGCGCGAGATCGTGTGTGTGTGTGGTCGTGATGATGATGATGTGTGTGTGGTGGTGGTGATGTGTGCGTGTGTGTGTGAGAGAGCGCGAGATCGTGTGTGTGTGGTGGTGATGTGTGTGTGTGTGGTTGTGATGATGATGATGATGATGTGTGTGGTGGTGGTGATGTGTGTGTGTGAGAGAGCGCGAGATCGTGTGTGTGTGGTGGTGATGTGTGTGTGTGGGGTGATGGGGGAGCAGTCGTGTAGTGGTTAGCGCACTCTCGCTACGAAACCCGGCGAACCGAGTTCGATTCCCGCTCACGACCACCAACACCGGTGACGATTATCTGAACCGGTCCTGGGCCTTCCCTAGGTCGACTCAGCCTCAAACGAGTACCTGGTGCGGTGTGTAAAGCATCGCCACTGGGGATACAAAGGCGGCCGGGAGTGTTGCTGGCCAACCACCCCCTCGTGTGCGGTGCCGGCCTTCATAGGTGCTCGCTAGCAGCACTTGCCCCTACAGTCTGTTAAGGCTATATGGGGGATCTTTGTCTATGTGGTGGTGATGATGAGGATATGTGTGGATGTGTGTTTGGGGGTGGCATAGGAGACCGGTAGTGTAGTAGTGAGCACACTCACACTACGAAATCCGGCGACCTGAGTTTGAATCCCGCTCACGGCCGAACCCGGTCTCAATAATCTGAAACGGTCCTGGCTCTCCCCCAGGTCGACTGGGCCTCAAATGAGTGCCTGATGTGTAAATATCGTCGCTCGGGAGACAAAGGCGGCCGTGGGTGGGTCTGGCTACAGCACCCCCTCTTGGGCCGTGCCGGCTTTTCATCGGTCGTGCTCGCTAACAGCACTTGCCCCAAAAGTATGTAAAGGCTATACGGGTGACCTTTGTCTTGGTACCTGGCACATGTGCCGTGGCAAAAGGCTGATATCGTGTCTCTTAAGATGTGACAGAATGTGAATATGTTGTGAGTTCGTGAGGCGATGAGTGTGTGTGAATGTGTGTGAGTCAGTGTGTGTATGTGTGTGTCAGTGTGTGTGTGTCAGTGTGTGTGAGTGTGTGTGAGTACGTGTGAGTACGTGTGAGTATGTGTGTATATGTGTGTATATGTGTGTGTCAGTGTGTGTGTGTCAGTGTGTGTGAGTGTGAATGCGGTGGGAGGGAGCCAGGTGCCGTTTGTTGCTGGGGGGTGAAGATGAGAGAGGGGAGCGAGAGAGAGTGCGGGTGAGAGGGAGAGAGGGATGGGGGGCAGGTGTTGAGTTGGAGGGGGGGTGCGAGTGGGGGAGAAGGTTAGTGGTGAGTCTCGTGTTGCGGTAAGAGAGGGGAGGGAGCGGTCGTGTAGCGGTTGACGCGCTCCGCTACGAACCCGACGACCCGAGTTCTAATCCCGCTCGCGGACTAACACGAGCGACGATTATTTGAACCGGTCCAGGGCCTTCTCCCCTAGGTCGTCTCGGCCTCAAATGAGTACCTGGTGTGGTTTGTAAAAATCGCCACTGGGGAGACAAAGACGGCCACCGACCCCATAGGGGCTCATCGCGAACAGAACTTGCCCCATCAGCGAGACGAGTTCGTGGAGGTGAAATCAGTCAGCGGTGAAGGTGTCGTAGCTATGGAGTGTGCAGGCGGTGCAACGGCAACGAGTCGGGGGGGGGGGGTGAGGGGGCCGGGCCCCTACCGACCTGGCCCATCAACTACAAATGAAATCGCCCCCCCCCCCCATATCACTCATTGCACCAGGGTCCATGACAATCACACCGCGTCGCTATCAGTAACAGCAACAACCTCATATACAGCGACCTCCTGCCAGCCGAGAGCCTTTCACGTGATAGCCTCAATGTGCACCTAGCCTGGCACAAGAGCCGTGGTGACGTCACCGTTACTTCGTGATGAATGACTTAATGACGAATATTGTTGCTGAAGGTGAAGGTGGGGGCAGTAGGTTGTGGTGTTTTTAGGTGACGTGAGAAAATTTAATGTGGGTGCGTGTGACACAGAGCCGGGGAGCGGTGGCGCAGCGGGTAACGCGTTGCGTTACCCGAGTTCGATTCTCGCTCACGGCCAATAACAATGGGGAGAATCTGAACCTGTCCAGGACCTTCCCTAGGTCGACTCAGCCTACAATAAGTGCAGTACAGTACCTGGTTCGTGGGCTACGCACATCATCGAGCTTCGTGTGTGCTCACTAACAGCACTTGCCCCAGCAGCCTGTCAAGGCTATACGGGGAGGGGGGATCTTTGTCTTTGTGTGTGGGCTTGGATGGAGGGATTGTGGAGGAGGTGGTGGTGGGTGATGTTGCGGGTGAGTTAGGGGATGACGAGCGGGTGATTGTTGTGATGGAGGGACGCGGCGTGGTGTGATTCCTTCATCTGGAGGGTTTTTTTTCTCGTATGTTTGTATGTTGGACTTCTTTCGCACCGTACGTAGCTAACCGCTGCCAGTGTTCACGCTCTCGCATTCCGCGCGCTCTGACCGCGATGATCGCCGCGCCGTGTGTGGCGATCGCCTTCATCCACAGCCGTGAGCCCACTCCAGCCCTCCCCGCCTCGCACGACCCTATCTCTGCACGTTCACCAATCATTACCCCAAGTTCAAATACAAAAGGGTGTTTTTTACAACCCGCACGCCTCCTGATGATTACGATAGGCGACGTTTCGGGCAATGCCCTTTCTCTATAGCTCTTCATAACACCCTTCTTCGTGTGATATAAGGCAAGTCGCACGTGTCGAGTTCTTTGTTGTTGCTGATGGGGGCGGTTTTTGTTGTTGCGCGGCAGAAAATAGTTTGGCGATTGCGAAACTCGTTCCACGTGGGTGCATTGAGGGCTCATTGATTTCAATCAGCCTACACCACGTGGGGCACACACAGACGACAAACCCCCACCCCCGCCTCCCCCTCCCCCCGTATAACCTTAACAGACTGCGGGGGAAAGTGCCATTAGTGGGCACCTATGAAGGCCGGCACGGCACACGAGGGGGTGGGTTATGAGCACCACGCCCGGCCACCTTTGTCTCCCCAGTGCTGATGTTTACACACCGCACGAGTCACTTACTCATTCAGGGCTGAGTCGACCTAGGCTTGGGGAGGCCCAGGACCTGTTCAATGAATCGCCACTCGGGTCCATGTGGTTCGGATTTCCGTGCGCTACGCTGCCGCTCTCCACACGAATACAATTACCCCCGTATAGACTTCACAGACTGTTGGGGCAAATGTCGTTAGCGAGCAGCACCTATGAAGGCCGGAACGACACACGAGGGGGTGGGTGGCCAGCAACCACGCCCGTCCGCCTTTGTCTCCTTTCCGCAGCGATGTTTACACACCGCACCAAGGCACTCATTTGAGGCTGAGTCGACCTCCACGAGACCACACGCGCACACACAGACGCGCACACGCGATATCAATGTTCTAATGAGCGGGGCTATTGGTGGCCTCGAAGAGACGAACCACGCTTGGTCGGGTCTCGAGGTCCCGGAGTGCGGGGGAGACCCCTCATCCCTCACCCCTCATCCCTCACCCCTCATCCCTCACCCCTCATCCCTCACCCCTCATCCCTCACCCCTCATCCCTCGCCGACGCCAACGGCGACCGCTGCACATTCTCGAGGTGCTCATTGGAAGTGCGCCGAAGACGACTCCAAGTGCACGTTGCTATTCTACGCAGCTTATAACTCGACAAGTCCCAACATCGATGTTTTCGAGTATTATTTTTGGGAGGGAGGAGGGGGGGTTATTTGCGTTCACCAAACGGGGGGGGGGGTGGAGTGTGGGGCAGGATAAGAATGTAGTCGCGCTTTGCTTTCGTGAACCGTCGTGAACATTTAAAACTTAACATTCACTCATCGCGGTCACCGTCGCCGTGAGTCAACTCGCACGTGGAGTGTGACGCTAAAGGCCAATTGTAGCTGCACCGCGCTCCCGCTGACGGGTTCCCAGCGTGTGCACTCGTCTCGTGGCCCGTCAACCCCTCCACCCACCCACCCACTCGCGATACCGATGAACTGGCGCGATTCGATCGAACGATTAAAACAATATCGATTATTTATTGTTACTCTTGGAACGTGTCTTGTTTTATCGCGACCGCCTCGCTTGGGCCGCCGTCGCCTCGTGCGCGTCTCTCCGCCTCGCCGTTGTCACGCGCGAGGCCTGCGGGGTCGGAGGTCAACGGGGTCGGAGGTCAGCGGGGTCGGAGGCCCGCGGGGTCGGAGGTCAGCAGGGTCGGAGGTCAGTGGGGTCGGAGGCCCGCGGGGTTGGAGGTCAGCGGCTCCCGACCCGCCGCGTGCGGTGGCTCCTGAAGGAACTGTTTGCTTTACCGATGTAATGCGGGCGTAAGCGACCTTCCGGATGTGACGTCACGGGGGGGTGGAGTCATGTGACGTGGGTGGAAGGTTCGGGTCCTTAAGCGGGTAAACCGGAAGGGGAAGTCAGTCGGGGTGTGAGCGGAAAAGAGTGAGGCTACGCGGGCGAGTGTGGAGAGGGGGGGGCGCCGACGGCCATCGGGAGCCAACCCCGAAGATAAGAGGAAGCTGCGGAGTGGTGTGCAGCTGCAGAGGAGACAGCCAGAAGGGCTGCGTGTTAGAGGCAGCGGTGTGGCTGCCAGGAGGAGCTGCAGAGAGAGAGAGAGAGGGCTGCGTGTTAGAGGCAGCGGTGTGGCTGCCAGGAGGAGCTGCGGAGAGAGAGAGAGACAGCAAGAGGCTGTCAGAGCTGCGGAGGGAGAGGAGTTGCAGCGAGTACAGCCAAGGGGGGCTGTGTGAGAGAAACAGCAGCGGAGCTGCTGTTGTGGATCGGGCCGACATTGGAGTCAGCACCGTGGAGAAGCTACAGAGTAAAGACAGCCGTGTGGGTGTACAGCACGAACCGAATAAAGGACACTGAGCCAGACATCGTGGTCCAGTCGTTTATTACACTGGTGTCAGAAGTGGGGTTGAGTACCTCTCCCGTTGGCCGATGGCCTGGCCGTTGCCCGATCAGTCGGCCGCGGCCATTACCGACGCCTTTTTGTTTGGGTATATTATGGATAAGGGGGCGCCTGAGAGACTCCTCACGGACCAGGGCAGGAATTTCTCTTCTAAATTATTGGCGGAAGTGTGCGCGGGCCTTGGGACTAAGAAAGTACGGACATCCCCATACCATCCGCAGACGGATGGTATGGTTGAACGGCTGAACAGGACATTGTCTGCCATGCTTTGCCATACCGTGAGTGAACAACAATCAGATTGGGATCTGCACATCCCCGGGGTGCTTTCGGCGTACAGGATGACGCCTCATGCGGCTACAGGATATTCGCCGTTTTACCTTATGTATGGTCGGGAAAACGTGCCGCCGGTGGATGTGCAATTGGGAACTGGGGTGAAGGGACCTCGTAAACCACTTCCTGAATACATTCAGGACACGGTTCGCCGAGTCACGGAGGCGCGGGAGAATGCCCGCGTGGCTACGGCCAAAGCCCAGGCCCGGAACGAGCGATATGCGCGACGGTCTGAGGGGGAGTGCCCTTGGAAGGTTGGGGACCTAGCCTGGCTTCATTGTCCACAGGTACGTCCGGGGACCTCGCCGAAATTGCACAAACCCTGGCATGGTCCCGTACGCCTCATTGCGGTTCCCAACCCACAGTCAGCACGCGTCCAGATTGGGTCTCGTCGCTGGGTTGTGCATACGTCGCGCTTGAAACCATATGTTGCTCCCTTACATGATGCGTCATCCCCCAATGTTGCCTTGCCGGGGTCTGTTGCTGCTGACTCTCCCCTGCCTGCGTCCATTGATCTTGCTAGAGCGCCTGTCGTACCTGTTCCAGACAGGCCGGCCGTGACATTGCGGGGGACGAGGGGCCCTGCTCGGAGGACGCCTGCCAGGTCTGCGGGACCTTCGAGCCCTGCAGCCCTTCCGACCCAGCTGCGGGCACGGTCACAGGACAAGCCCAAGACTAACTCTTTAGAGACACGGGACGGCGGTGGACTTCCAGCTGCGACAGGGGGATTACCCCCTGTCATTCCTCGACTTGCATCGCGTTCCCGTTCTGCGAGTGGGCCGCCGACCGTCCGGGACGGGCCGGCGACCCGCACACGTTCCAAATCGCTTACGTTTCGTTGATTGTTGTTGTCTTGTTATTTTTTTCTTACAGTTGTATTTATTGCATGCTTTTTGTACGTTCGTTGATGTTCATTGCGTTGTTGTTGTTGTTGTTCTTGCTGTTACATTGTATGCTTAGTGTCCTTTAGGGGGGGAAGCTCGGTTCGCCGCATTACGATTTGCTATTGGTCAGCCGAGGTCGGCTGGGATTTTTCTACGGGGGAGGGTGGTGTAATGCGGGCGTAAGCGACCTTCCGGATGTGACGTCACGGGGGGGTGGAGTCATGTGACGTGGGTGGAAGGTTCGGGTCCTTAAGCGGGTAAACCGGAAGGGGAAGTCAGTCGGGGTGTGAGCGGAAAAGAGTGAGGCCACGCGGGCGAGTGTGGAGAGGGGGGGGCGCCGACGGCCATCGGGAGCCAACCCCGAAGATAAGAGGAAGCTGCGGAGTGGTGTGCAGCTGCAGAGGAGACAGCCAGAAGGGCTGCGTGTTAGAGGCAGCGGTGTGGCTGCCAGGAGGAGCTGCAGAGAGAGAGAGAGAGAGGGCTGCGTGTTAGAGGCAGCGGTGTGGCTGCCAGGAGGAGCTGCGGAGAGAGAGAGAGACAGCAAGAGGCTGTCAGAGCTGCGGAGGGAGAGGAGTTGCAGCGAGTACAGCCAAGGGGGGCTGTGTGAGAGAAACAGCAGCGGAGCTGCTGTTGTGGATCGGGCCGACATTGGAGTCAGCACCGTGGAGAAGCTACAGAGTAAAGACAGCCGTGTGGGTGTACAGCACGAACCGAATAAAGGACACTGAGCCAGACATCGTGGTCCAGTCGTTTATTACACCGAATTCGAAAACCCATGGTTATTGTTGTTGTGGTTGTTGTGGTTGTTGTTGTGGTTGTTGTTGTGGTTGTTTTCGTTTGCCGACCCCTGCGCTAATGTTCACACAGATGCCCCAATCTCCGGATTCTAAGACGTTCCGGAAAGCAAAGGCGCGACCACCAAACCTTGAGGACGATGTCAACTTTTACTGTCCAGTTCTACCAATGTGGTGTCTCTCACAAACACACTCACGCCGCACGAGAACGAGGAAACTACATCTGACAGAGGTTTTCTTTGCCGATAATATCTAACATATTTCTTTGAAATATTTGGGAGGAAAGTGCGCGACCAATCTCGAGAGAATACGGAAATGTACATGATGATCCAGATGTCTTGTGACCCCCCCCCCTCAATTAATCGACCCCTAATTTGTATTTTCCTTTGCATATCCATTTGTTTTAAATAAACTTTATTTTACAAATATATCGTTTATAAATGGGGGGAGAGGGTGGGTCACAAGACATCTGGACCATCCTGTACACAGTTACACCATCCGCCGCAATTCACGTGTCTCGACTGTGAGAAGTGATTTTTAATCGATGACGACTCTAGACTTTGGAGGGAGCTCCGGTGATGGTACCCCAGCAAGGTGGTGCGAGATCAACTCGCTCCCATCAAACGTCGGCGAATATAATTCACGAGCGGGAGGTGAGCGACTTGACTCACTCCGCGTCCGGAGCGCATGTTCCCGTGGTGCCGTCGCGCGAAGCCTCCTCGTCTCGCGCAATTCGGACGCAGATCCGGGATGTTGCATACTTTGTCTGTCACGATTAACGCCGTGCACAAACAACAACAACAAGACGCTACAACAACACCACTCAACAACAAATAACAGCACGTGCACACAAAGCACTTAGCCGTTGTCCATTCTGCAAAAACCATCGGCAGTTCCGGTAGAACTGCATTGTGGTCTTCTTGTCGTCTTAGGCCATTTGGGGCATCATGGTGGCGAGATGGTGACTACCTCGCCTGGCAAACAGGAGGTCGTTTGGAATCGAAACTCGCGGTGCGCCACCGTCAGTTTGAGAAAGTCACCCTGCTTTGTGACGTCACAGACCCGCTTCATGAAGTCCGTTTGATTGGCTCTCGTCCGCCCATTTGCGGCCTTCGTGACGTGTCAATCGACGACCCCGACGCGTTTGATCACCGGGGCTGGAATTGTGCTAAATGAAGAGACAAAACACATTTACGCGATCATCTTTTCGTGGTGTACGCAATTTTGTTCGCGAGCGGCCTGAAACCATTTAATTCACGTCGCTTGATGGTCAGTTTTAATCACGGGTTGACTCAAATCTGAATTTGAACTCAGGATCTCTCTGCCGCACGAGCGCCAATGTGTCTAGCCAGACAGAGGCTGTGCGTAACCCATTAGCCCCCTATCACACTGGGTGTGGGTTACATGTGGGATGTAGGTTACAGAGGTGCGTGGGTTGTAAAGCGGGGGGGGGGGGAGGGGGTGGGTTCGTTAAGCGGCGTTGGCGTATCTCAAGTGACACAGGATATACCCCCCCCCACACACAGTGAAAGCGACTTAACACTTTTTACGCGTGCGTCCTCGGCCCACAATTTCACAAAGAATCCAAACATCACCAGCCCGTGCCGTTTTAAATACAGAACGGTCCGGGAAAGTAGATATCGCAGAAGTTGTCGTGAGCTCTCATTCAAATCATAGCCCAACACCTTGCCACTTGCCCTGCTACAGAGCATGGAATTCAGCCAAATCCAGTGCAAAATAACCAAATATGATTATGATGGCTTTGTGTTAGTCATTTGTGTCGGAGCCGAAACATCGGCTTACTGCATTGAAAACCCGGTTTATTCTGAGCCACTCGGTCACCTAAATGCGTGATATATATTTTTTTACATCAAGACGAATTTCACGAACGTAAGACTTTTCTATCACAGCCGCAGAAGCCACGTGTGGTTTAATTTTAGCTTAAATTGGTAAAGCAGCGGCGAGCGAGAGACGCTGCTTTGAATGACAGCTCCATATGAAACGCCTGAGTGCGTGCGTGTGAGTGTGTGTGTGAGTGCGTAAGTGTGTGAGTGTGTGTGAGTGTATGAGTGCGTGTGAGTGAGTGCGTGTGTGTGAGCGAGTGCGCGTGTGTGAGCACGTGTGTGTGAATGTGTGTGTGTGAGTGCGTGTGTGTGAGTGCGTGTGTGTGTGAGTGCGTGTGAGTGAGTGCGTGTGAGTGTGAGTGCGTGAGTCTGCGTGTGTGAGTGCGTGTGTGTGTGTGTGAGTGCGTGTGTGAGTGCGCAAGTGTGTGAGTGTGTGTGAGTGCGTGAGTGCGTGTTGTTGAATGTGTGTGTGTGAGTGCGTGTGTGTGAGTGCGTGTGTGTGTGTAAATGCGTGAGTGTGAGTGAGTGAGTGAGTGCGTGTGTGAGTGCGTGTGTGTGAGTGCGTGTGTGTGTGTGTGAATGAGTGCGTGTGTGTGAATGCGTGTGTGTGAGTGCGTGTGTGCGAGTGCGTGTGTGTGAATGCGTGCGTGTGAGTGTGTGTGAGTGCGTGTGTGTGAGTGAGTGTGAGTGAGTGCGTGTGTGTGAGTGCGTGTGTGTGAGTGCGTGCGTGTGAGTGCGTGTGAATGCGTGTGTGTGAGTGAGTGTGTGAGTGTGTGTGTCATTGGCTGAGCGGTAGCGTAGCGGTTAGCGTGCCGCGCTACAAAACCGGCGACCAGAGTTTAATTCCCGTTCACGGCCAACACCGGTGACGATTAGCTGAGCCGGTTTTGGATTTCCCCTAGGTCAACTCGGTCTCAAATGAGTATCCCGGTACTGTGCGTAAACATATCCACTGGGGAGACAAAGGCGCCTGGGCTCCGCGCGGTGCTGGTAACCCACCACCTCGTGTGCGGTGCCGGCCTTCATAGGTGCTGCTCTCTAACAGCACTTGCCCCTGTTAAGGCTATAGGGCTAGGGGGTTAGGGGGGTCCTTTGGCTTTACATATAGATGTATGTATGAGAGAGTATATATATATGCGTGTGGATCACACACAGAGAGAGACAGAGAAACGGGCAGGCCAATTAAAGTAGCCTTACTGTTCCAATATCGCCTTCGGGGGGGGGGGGGGCAGGAAGAGGGGGGAGGGGGATTTCATCGGCTCCATCGCCTTTGCCGGTCAATTTAGCCGACGCGATAATGCGATGTTGCTAGCAGCAGCTGCAGCAGTCGCAGCTGCTGGTAGCTGCAGCAGCAGCTGCAGCAGCAGTTGCAGCTGCAGCAGCAGCTCTGCGCCTGCCACCACGCCGAGGCGGTCGTCCCTCGTCGCCACGCGCGGGGCAGAAGTCGCGCCGCGCGCCGCGTGGAGACGCAGGCGGAGGGGAAGCGAAGCGTGCGGCCGGCTCCTGCTGGGGACATGGCGCGTGGGGGTGACACACGCTGCGTGTGTGTGCGCGGAAAGCATGAATGGGGGCTGGGGGGGGAGCGGTAGTGTAGCGGTTAGCGCTACGAACCCTGCGACCCGAGTTCGATTCCCGCTCACGGCCAATACTGGTGACGATTAACTCAACCGGTCCTGAGCTTCCTTCCCCTAGGTCGACTCAGCCTCAAATTAGTAGCTGGTGCGGTGTGTAAATATATTGCAACTGGGGAGACAAAGGCGGCCGGGCGTGGTGCTTGCCGCCCACTCCACGTGTACCGTGTGTCCACCTTCGTGAGTGTTCGCTAACAGCAGTTGCCCCAGCAGCTTGTTAATGATAGATGGAGGGTATCTCTGTCTTTGTCTATGTCCGTTGCGCAGTCTGTATCAGCAGTTCTAAAGAAGTGAGTTTTCAATCTAGAATATTGAAAAGTTGCATAGCTCCAGCGGCATCCTAATTTCGGAAGGGTCGAGCGCGTTCCAGACGGGCCGCAGAAGCTGCGTCATCTGACGGCTGAGCCAGAAGCCGCCGCCGCTGCAGCTGCTGCTGCTACGAGGATGACGAGCGGAGTGTCGCGTGATGGTGGTTTGTGCTCCTTACGTTCCTACTGATTCATCATCACGGTGTCAGGGTTGGCTTCTCCTTTCCAAGACGACTTAGGTTCGCGCTCCTCTATTACCCGGGGTGTAAAAATACATCGATTAATCGATTTTGAAGCTCACCGTAACGCAACGAATCGCACTTGCAGGAATCTGTTTTTCTATTCTCATGCACGTGGATGAAATCACGTGATCCCCTGCAGCCACTGCAGGCCGCTACGTCTCCCCCACAGTGATGTCTACCAACAATAACAACAACAAAAGAACATCGATTCATGACTTACGACCGCGTCATCACATTACGTTCAGCCGTGGCTGATTGCTGTGTCCGTGAGACAATAAAAAAACGTGGACGTTTGATGCGCACACCCTTTGATCGTGGATGGATTAATTTATTCATTTTACGTGTACGTGTTTTCTTTGTCAAGGTTTTATTTATCCGGCGGGAGTCATGATGATGTCCCCGACTCTGTGCCGAGGCATTGGGGAACTCTTCCTGAGCGCGACAACTTTCGTGGCGGCGCTCGAGTTTGACGAATCGCTGCTGAAGAGGGCGACACGGGAGGGAGAGGGAGGGGAGGAGGGCTTTGATGGACATGTGAGAGGCGTTCTGGCCAATTAGCGTCCCTCGTCCTCTTATAGTTAAACTAAAACTTAACTATTTAAAACATATTTTGTGATATGTAGCACTTTTTTAAAAGCGAGCTGGCTACCAAACGATATCTCAACTAAGTGGATTATCGTGTGGAAATTTATAGCGGCCAAGAACTCTTATTTGCACGTTTCTCAATGTGGAGGAAAACCCCGAAGGTTCCCAGAGAAACATCCACGGGATCGAACCCACGACTTCCTGTACACCAGGCGAGGTAGTTAACATCTCCTAGCCACCGTGACACTAAGATGCCTCCATTGGAACCTCCTTTGCCAGTAGCAAAATATGATAATTTCAAGGACTGTGCATACATTATCAGAGTTGTGTTTTTTGTTTGCATTCCGACCGCAGGTATTGTGGTTAATGACTCCTTGTAAAAAAAAAGGTGTCAGTTTTGTTGCCAGATAGAAGGGTAAAAAAACAATTATCATATTTTTTACTGGCAAATGAGGTTCCAATGGTGTCTCCAACCGGCGAAGATGCTCCATTAGGGGGTCCACGTTTCGCAAGCGTAGGGAAGGGAGGGAATGACTGTGGCCGAGAAGACCTGAAGCTTCGTGCGGAGCGACAGACCAGGTAGCTTCCACACAGCGTTACGCAACCGACACACACGTCCGCAGCCACACACGTCCACACACACACGTCACACACACACACACACGTCCACACACACACGTCCACACACCACACACACACGTCACACACACACACGTTCACACACATACACACGTCACACACACACGTCCGCACACACACACACACGTCACACACACACACACACACACGTCACACACACACACGTCACACACACACACGGCTACGATAAGCCGCCCCCCACACGCCAGACACGCTGCACGCGCTAAACGCGATCCCCTTCGCCGCGCTTTGGGAAACATTTCCGATGTTTTATTCTTTGCAGTTTTATGCGACCCCTTTTCTCCACGTGGGCGCAAGAATATACGAAATCATGCACATACACACATACACAATTATGCACACACGCAGACAATCGTGCACACACAGACACAATCATACACACACAGACAACCATGCACACACACATACACAATCATGCACACACGCACATACACAATTATGCACACACTTACAATCATGCACACACACACAGACAATCATGCACACACTCACATACACAGCCAGGCGCGCACACACACATACATAAACATGCGCGCACACACGCACCTCCGATTGGCACCGTTGGCTACGTACGGTGCGAAAGAAGTTCAACATACATTAAAGTAGGTCTCTGGTGTGGACCAATCAGTTTCAAAGACAATGCATATAGTGTCAGAGCATGTTTTTTTTTTCCATGTTCACCACAAGTATATGTGGTTAATGCAGTGGGGGAGCACAGGTGGTGCGTCCGCCAGCCATCTCAGTCAGGCAACCCATGGCACCTGGGTCTGTTCCGTGACCTTCTGGCAGCAGCGGGCCTTCGACACTTTCCGTGGCCTCAAAGTGCACCTAGCATGGCACAAGCGCCGTGGTGACGTGACCGCCACTTCGTGGTGATGGTGTTTGTTGTTGGTGTTGCGAGCGTGCGAGTCCCACCCTTGCCCTGCTCGAGAAGACCCACGTGGGGATGAGCCTCGTTGGCCATCTCTCGCCCCCCCACTCCACCCACCACCATCACCACCCCCCCGGCCCCCCCTCCACTCCTGTCAAAGCGCTCAGCCCCCCCCCCCGACACATTCCCCCTCCGCCACCAGCAACCTCCTCCTCCACCTCATCCAGCTCGCGTTGCCGTCTCGCTCTCAGTGGCCATGCTTAAACGGATCCAAATAATCCCCGAACAAACGCCCGTGTGCGGGAGGGCGCAGCAATCACCAACACCGAACAACAACAACAACATCAACAGCAACATCAACAAACAACAACAGCAGCAACACAGCCACAGGGAGAACGGGGAGGGGCTGGCGAGGCGATGAGCCGTAGGGTCAGTGGGAGGTCAATTACGAGGAGTGTCTGGGTCAGCGAGTGGTGTGGTTAGGAGTTAGATCAGTGGAAGAGCTCGTTCTGATGACTCGCTAGGGTCAGAGTCGCTGTATCACTCGTGGCTGGTTGGATAAGTATTATTCGCAGCTGTCCGTGGTGATGATCACACCGCGTGCCGGACTTAATAGGTGCTCGCCAACAGCATTGATCGCGACACCCTGTCAAGCTTTACGTGGCATATTTATAAAAATATAGCACATACGACTTCTAGAATCATAATTAGTCTGCCTCCGTCACCACTTCCTCCTCCTCCCCTCCTACATTCACCCCCAGCAGCCCCCCCCCCAATCCCCCCTCGCTCCTTCCCTCTCTCCTCCACCTCAGCCGGACCACGTATTCGCTAAGCTCAATCATCGGACGCATGTAATTCACTTCATTGTTAAATCTTGCGAGCGAACGGCGGCGGAGTTTCTTGTTGACGTTCATTGTAACCCAGAGGCCGTGTCGGCTCGAGAGGGCGCGCGAAGCCGTCCAGCCCTGGCAATCATTCATCATCTCCGTCCCCCGAGAGATGATGAATCAATCACGGGCCATCGCGTCCCGATGGTCCGTGATTGATTCTGTTAAGCCGACAACTGTCTCCAACCGGTCCGTGCACCCACTTCCTGCCGACTCCCTCGTGTCTGTGTTTGCGTGCGTCTATTCCAGGAGAAGAAAGCAGCGCATCGGCGGATTATGAGAATTATAATTTAATAAATATTCAATTGTAATCATTATAATTTTATAATCATTAAATATATTTATAATGTTTTATAAATTTATTTTTTACATTTTATTTATACATTTTATTAAATTAAAATTATTATAATTTAATCATTCTTAATCATGAAATTCTAATAATTAAAATTTAGTAATTTTTTTATAATTTTATTGTAATAATTCTAATTTAATCATTATTAAATCTACTTGTGCGGGGCTTTGAGCGTGATCCCCCCATCCCCAGATGTTCTCGGGTTTTTCTGTGCCACGTGTGCAATGGAATTGGCACAAAATCCCAAAGTAAGAAGACCATCCTGAAAGCGAGTCTTGAGACTCGGGACTGTTTTGGATGTGGTTATTTGTACGTGCGCGGTTATACGTTACGGGGAGCTGCGGTCCGGTGGTTAGCGCACTGCGCCACTAACCGAGGGAGCCGAGTTCCACAATGACAGTCACATTTGAACCGGTTCTGGGCCTCCTCTAGGTCGACTAAGCCTCAACCGAGTACCTGGTGCAATGTGTGTACTAAACAGTCGCCACTGGGGAGACAAAGGTATCCGGGTGTGGTGCTGTCCACCCACCCACTCGTGTACTTTGGCGGCCTTCATGGTTGCTGCTCGCTAACAGCACTTGCCCCAACAGTTCACATGGGAGATCTTTGGCTTCGTGTATTGGATGCGTACCGCTTCAAAGCGTCCTGATGCGAGACGGACACCCCGGACCGCTCGCAACACCTCCTCCCAAGATGTCCGCGCAGTCAAAGATCCAAAGCCAAAGACCCCCCGTATAGCCTTATCAGACTGTGGAGACAAGTACTGTTAGCGATCACCTATAAAGGCCGACACGGCACACGAGGGGATCGGGTGGCCAACACCACGCCCGACCGCCTGTGTCTCCCTAGTGACCATGTTTACACATTGCACCGGGTACTCATTTGAGGCTAAGTCTACCTAGGGGAGGCCCAGGACCGGTTCAGATAATCGTCACCGGTGTTGGCCGTGAGCGGGAATCGAACCCGGGTCGCCAGGTGCGTAGCGCAGCGTAGCGCTAACCACAACACCACCGCTCCCCACGATGTCGGTTCAGTACAGCACTGCGGATTTGCGTGGTAAAGGAAACATCCGAGGCGACCCGGCATCACAATCCCCGCTCCGCCGCGCGCTCGATTTGGTCGAAGCAGTAAGTCTGCTGTGCATCTCGTTTCAGCTTAATTGGGCAAGCTGTACTTGCCGGTCCATGACAAGCATTTGTCTCACTCAAACGAAAAAAGTCTTGTTACACAACTGACACCCACCCCCCATCACCCCCCCACCCTCCCCCCCCCACCCTCCCCTCCCACCGCACCACACAGACCGCGTCTCTCAGAGCCAGCCCCACCACTCCTCCGTTGCATGCCCACGTGGATGTCATTTGTGAATCCGTGTCTGGGATCGTTTTAATTAATGCCGCCACATTAAATCCCGATCTTGCGAGATCTTACGGGGAGTTACGATGTCTTGTGTGTAGGGCTCACGGCGAAGACACTGCCTGGTGTGATCATTAACATTGGGCGGAGGAGCGGTGGCGCATTGCTTAGCGCACTGCGCGGTGAACTCATCCATCTGCTAACTTCGTGGAGCGTCGTCTGACCCGATCCTGCCCCCCCCCCCGACTCACCCCTACCCTTTCACCAATCCGCAATGACCAGGGTGATGAAGTATGGTCAAGCAAGTCCCAACCAACCTCTCA
This sequence comes from Lampetra planeri, assembly GCF_965212315.1. NCBI lineage: Eukaryota > Metazoa > Chordata > Hyperoartia > Petromyzontiformes > Petromyzontidae > Lampetra > Lampetra planeri. The sequence goes on along the minus strand of NC_136108.1, from coordinate 2,271,872 downwards.
TCGCAGACACGGCGTGGAGACGGAGGGAGGCCTTCATCCAGCAGTGGATTGACACATTGCCGTGAATTACTTTTACAAACGATAACAACCTGCTACGTTTCCAACTATCGTTAATATAATATTGCATGATCAGCAGACACATCGTGATTACGTACGACGATGAGTATGAACACCATTCATTCAACAAACTCACCACATTTGCTACGAACACTGCCTGATAACAACGAGTTACCTCTATGTGATGCGCCGACACATCCCCCAGCACCGGGACATGCACCTCGTTAGCTGCGTTAGACACCCCCCCTCTCCCCCTCACAACCAACATATGGGAGCTCTTTGACCTCCCATATGTTCGCCCCCCCCCCACCCCTTCCATTTTTGTCCACGCTCGCGTGTTTATTTATTGAAATAAAAGAACGGCCAACCCTGTAAAACGTACAATTCCAGCAATGAGCTCTGTAAACAAGGACGCGTACGACCTGTAACGCCGGGAAGTGTCGTTGTTGTTGTTGTTGGAATGTATCACCCGTCGGTATTCGTGAATAAAACATATAAAGACACAAATACGAGGCGTGCACTAAATGTATTTTTACATTACATTTCTTTATTTGAACTTATACGATGTGTGTGTGTCTGCTTAATGTGACTATTATTTGAACCGGTTCTGGGCCTCCCCTAGGTCGACTCAGCCTCAAATGAGTACCTGGTGCAGTGTGTCAACATCGCCACTAGGGAGACAAAGGCGGCCGGGCGTGGTGTTGGCCAACCACCCCTCGTGTGCCGTGCCGGCCTTCATAATCGCTCGCTAACAGCACTTGCCTCTCCAGTCTGTTAAGGCTACACGGGGGATCCGTGTTATGTACGAATGCATGGGGGACGTTTTGAATGCCACGGACGTTTGGCAAATGTCAGAAAAGTCGTCATTGTCCACCAATTACGACAATGCCAGCCAGACGACACGCACGAGCGTGAGAAGATCCGAGTTCTGGTGGGCTGTGGTGGCTGATGAGCCAGATGGCTGCGTCATGGAATAGTGTAGATGTGCATCGCTGTCACGATGCCTCCTTCGCATTTGTGACTCGGCCATTGAGTCGCGATGCGTTCCACGGTTCTGTTCTGGGCGGTGAACACAGTCGCAGCGCACTGCTGGAGATTTTTAAAATAAAATTTCCATCGGTGCGTCATCATCGTCGTCAGCTATGCGCATCGGCTGCTGCTTTGGATTGTGCGGTAATTCGGGTCAGGAGTTGTGGCCCAGAAGCTTCGGGGAAGATCGAAGGCAAGGGATATTCTGCGTCGGGTCGTTCACGTGGTGTTTCGTTTGTGACCCCATGTTCATTAAACACATTTAGATCGGGGGGGGGGGGCGGGGTAAGGGAATAGTAAGCGATGACTTTGGGGTATTCCTCGTAACTGTTCAGAGACCAACAATAAAAATCGTCACCCGAATATTTCAAATAATAACAACATTGGCATCGAGTAAAACGCCCAAATAAATTTGAAATTGTACGATTACCCGCAGCTACTATTGTACTGTACAACAAAAAAAAATGCTTTTAGTTTCCTGGCTGGCTGCTGGCTGGGCTCATCTTTACCCCAACAATAACTCTGTTGTTGTTGTTAGTGGCTACTGTGGGCCGTTGCTTTCGAAACTAACTGGGTGTAATCAATAATTATTGAATTGCACCGGCGGAAGAAGAAATTCTGAAGATATAATTGCAACAAGAGATAGCGACATCCAAGAGCTGGGAGTACCGAATACAAAAGACTGACCACGGTTCATTTGACATCGCTCTAACTTTTTAATTTGTGCTCCTGTTAATGTAATTCTGTCGCCAGAATATTCTTTGAATCCTCGAGAATATGTATTGGAAAAAAAATAACGCTCAAAATACATTTATTGGGTGGATGGTGAGAAAAGCGTGACAATGACAGCTCTCACTTATTTTCCGTTTGCAGAGCCACTTGTAAAAAAAAATGCGTCTAATTAAAGTGATGACAGATCCCCTGCCAAACAACTCTCAGCCATGTGTTGCAGACGCAAATTCATCCATTACCCAATTTCATCTCGGTGAATTCTGCTCGCCTCGTTATATAAAGGACGCTGAATTGTAAAGAGTGAGATTGCAAACCCCTATCGTAGGTGATGTTAGACGATTTTTGACCCCCCCCCCTTCGGCACACGTCGTCACAAAAGGTCAGACCCCCCCTCAAATATGACGTCACAAAGCTCTGCCCCCCCCCCCCCAAAACCATAAAACATGCTTCAAATCGCTTTAAACTATTGTCATTGTAGTGCGGATTTAATGTGGCGCTGCACTCTGATGTTGTAGGAGTGCTGTTATAACAATTAGTGTGTTATAACAATTCTATATTTATTCAAAGTTGCGCATTTTCACGTGACGTCACATTTCTCAAACACCCCCCCCCCTCGTTACACATCGTCACAAATGTCTGACCCCCCCCCCCTAGGTGCGTGACGTCATTTATGGACGGCCCCTTTGTATCGTTCGCCTGTTGGCTTATCTGGTCTTACTCTGGTGAGACAAGGCCGTGAAGAAGCCTGTCTCTGGTGTAGGCCAATTAGTTTCAAAGACAATGCTCTATATATTATAATAAGAGCATGTTTGTTTGCATGTTTGCCACAAGTACGTGTGGTTAACGTCGACTTGATGCCTTGAAATGGGGATGTATTTGGTGTTTGAACATATTAACACATGTTTTAAAGCTTTCGTGACTGCAGGGATTCATATTATTGGTTCTTTCGATAAAGTCACGTAGAAGGGAAATAATAAAATAATATTTTTATAACTTTCTTATTTCCCTTCTACGTGACTTTACTGAAAGAACCAAGAATATCTTAGCACATGTTTTATTGCCAAAAAGGGTAAAACCTATTGGTTTTTTTCATAATTTGGTTTTATGTTCAAAAGTTTTCAGACAATTAATGATGAGAGTTTATAGAATAACACTGTCTTCATAAAAAAGCAACGTTTCAGGTAATGGCCCTTTTTCATAGCACATTGAGAAGTAGTCTACACCACCGAAGGCAGTGTGATTGACATACGTACAGGTACTCCTCTACTTAAGAACTTTCAGAGATGCGAACAAACCTGTCCGTATGTCCAGTTCAAGTTCAAGTTCATTTATTAGGTATAGCCCTGTGAGCCATTCGGCTCTTGAATCGGGTGCAACCGCAACAAACATAAAACAAAAACATGAACAAGAAAAAATCTTAAAGTGCATATGTGACTAAGTGCAAACAGAAAATCCAGGAAAAGACAGCAAAATATTGCAAAAAAAACACCAACACTGTGTGCAAAAATCCAGTGGGATGCAAGTCAAACAACAACAACAACCACAACCACAAGACAACTTAGATTAAGGCCATCAGTCTTACTCCGTACTACAACAAACAAACATGGCCAAAACAAAAAACGTTTCGAAATCACCAAAATAAAGCCATGAAAGCAATGAAACAGTGATCATAGGAACTGTGACGGAATTTTCACAATAAACGACATAAACAACATGTACTACCAAAACCCTGCAAGCCATAGCTGGCTGCATGAGTCCGTGCATGCCCGTTCGGACTGAGAGTCGTAAGTTCAACCACCGTGCAATAGGTGTTGGTGGTTGCATCTACATCTGCGGAACATGCAGAACCAGTGGCATAAACATCTGCAGGACATTATTCAACTTTTAAAGCCACTCCCCGTGTTTAGTGTACACGCCGTACAACTTGTTTGGAATCGACAGGAGTTAAGTTGAAATTACGACTCAAATCGACTTACGAACAGACATCTGGAAACTAACTCGTTCATAAGTAGAAGAGTCCCTGCACTCTGCTTATGACAAAAATGTGTGTAGGGGTTTGTTTTTGTCCATATTGACCAGCACGTGCACGCTCCAGCCAGCAGGAGGCGGGCGACATTCAGAGGGGAGATTCTCACGAAGCGGAATCGATTCCTGGATAGATTTCGCAAAAAACCATTGGAACGGATCGAAACCGACCGAATGTCCTCCGGACCTACGACTTTAAAGCAGCAGTTGTTGTTTTGTTTTACTTTTGGGTTGCGTTCAAGGGGTGAACACGTTCGTGCGTTACCTCTGTCCGCTCGAGTAGAATAAAAAATTAAAGAAATTAAATGTAGGCGAGGTGTCGGGCAACGCCCCTCCGTCTTGATCGACCATCAAGAATGGTTATTGCCCGAAAAGTCGCGAAATGTTTTCTTCCTTGTAAGTCAGTTTTATTTAATGATTGTGTTTTGGTTGCACACCACTGCCCAAGCAGCAGCACCACCAAATAAACGGTTCAACACCAACAAAGCCCGTGTTACACTGATGCCCGTCGGTGGAACGACGACCACATTTTCACCAATAATTTTTATTCTGTGGTTTCTAACCGGCACAATGGCCACGCGAGCAGTTCTTTGAGCTGGTGGTCTAGTTAAGGCTGGGGCGCTTTAGTACGTGCAACGCTGCAACACCTTTACGTTTGGATAGGTCTACGACCGAGCCCGTAGTGTAACGCTGAGTTGATCTTTGGGGACTTAACCTGCAGAAAGCCGGCTACATTAAGTGATTAGTTGTTTAACTTTCCTTGATATTCTTTGGGTCTTTCGGTAAAGTCATGTAGATAGGTTCAAATAAAATAACAAAAAACTACGACGTTTCGATCGCAACACACGCGGTGTGACATGCTAATTTTCACCTGGCAGCCCTTTGATTGGTGGAAAACTCTCCACCGCCGCAGTCGCTGCCCACCACTCACATTAACATTGGCTGATAACATTTGGGCGACGCCATTTTCAAACCTTTATAAGCAGTTGCCTTTAGAAGCTAACAACGCGTTTAGAGCGCCTTTTGGCGTCATCTGGTCCAACACCATGTGAGACTAGGCTCTAAGGAAAGCTGTCTCGGGTGTGGACCAATCAACTTCAACGACAGTGCATACATTATTAGAGTTGTGTTTTTTGTTTGCATTATGACTGCAGGTATTGTGGTCTATGCAAACATGACTCCTTGTAAAAAAAGGTGTCAGTTTTGTTGCCAGATAAAAGGGTAAAAAAACAATTTTCGATTTACAGCTTTCGTGACTGCAGGGATTCATCTTCTTGGTTTTTTCGGTAAAGTCACGTGACTTTACCGAAAAAACCAAGAAGAAAAAAACAATTATCATATTTTTTACTGGCAAATGAGGTTCCAATGACATTTAGAGTATTTGTTTGCTATAAATTTCCACGTAAAAAGCCACTTCGTTGAGCTATGATTTGTGGTCAGGTCTCTTCTGAAATAAGTAATATTTAAAAAAACTTTTTTTTAAACACGCTTTAATGAAATGTACCCTACTAGCAATGTAAGAACTCCATGACTCCAGGAAGTGGCCCCGATGCTTGCCATAACGTAAGGGACCGTGGTGATTTACAACCAACGTAAGTTGAGCATGGACAATTAGACCCAAGGCGAAACATAACATACAAAAAATAATATTTAAAAATATATATTTTATTTTAATGATAGAATATAGTGTTGTCATCAGTATGACATAAGTATACCAAGTTTGTCGATACCACATTGGGAAATGGCTAAAAATTGAGTTACAAGATTTGAGGATACAGTACAACAGACAGAGTGAGTTAAATAAAAGCGTGTAATATTAATAAACTATCTCTATAGCGCATTGGAGCTTACTTAGTCAAATATAAAAAATGTTATAGTTAAGTTTAAATGCTTCCAAAGATACACGCGTGTTGTAAAGTATTACGTAATCCCTGCGAATGCATTGCTTAGTCTTTTTTTAAATAACTTATTGTGTTTACAACCAACAATTGGCATTCACATTACACAGCCCTGTAGCATTCAACTCGATCCATTCCATTCGATTACAAAGCGCCTACGGAATCTTAACTCCGCCTCCAATTCGATTCGATTCTTCTGCAACGCAATACAATTAGGATCGAATCATTATACATTCGTGTTGGATCGATTCCCGTTTGGCTCATGCGTGGTCGCCGCGGTGGTGTCGTCTGGACGTGTTGACACTTTCCCCGCGTGTCCCCGTGTCTCCACGCGTGTCCCCGTGTCTCCTTCTGTGTCTCCCCGAGTCTGCCTGTCTCTCTGCTCGTCTCCCCGTGTCTCTCCGCGGACGGACATCCCAGCCTGTGACCGGGTAAGCGCGTTCACGCCGAAACTATGGAGCGTCTGGGTTGTGTAGGGGTCACTGCGAACCGGGCCCTGCTTGAGTACCCCTAACGCCCCCCCCCCCACCGCCATCCCATAGGCGGGCATGGCCAGACAGCCGGTGACAGTGGCGAGTGGGGTGCCATGAGGGGGACTCGAGACCAACGATGAGTGACCACAAAACAGGGATTGAAAGTGGTCAATCGTTGGACGTTGGCAAAATGTTTTTAGAATTGAACTGGGTTCGGAAGACCGGTTTTGGGTGGAATGTGGTGAATAAAACGAGGGCTTAGGATTAGAAAGATTTGATCAAAAACCACGATGTAATGACAGTCATGTTTCATGTAACAATCATTAAATAGCATACTGTACCATGGTTAAAGAAAACTGTGATGCGGAAAAATTAAGGTTTTGGAAGACCTCGATTTATTGAGTCGGGTTTAGGGAGGTCACAACTTGATGAGTCTCTTGTTATATAATCAGGCGGGCTTACCCAGGGGAGGGAGCCTGAACCAGTCTCGCGACTCCTTTCCAGGAGGGTCATGCCGCAATGATGATGCTCCGTGGAAAAGACCAATTTGAGTAATGTGCACGTCATCTTGAACATTACTCTTTGATTTTTCGGTAAAGTCATGTAGGTAAAAAATACAATTAAAACAAATTAAATCACGACGTTTCGGAGGCAACACAAGCTTCCGTCACGAAAACTTCAAATCGAGAATCTTTACCATTATTGTGATATTTGAACAACACCAGTTACGTATATATATTTGTTTTCTTAGGTGGTTTGGCGGCGGGCTTATGGAGACCCCCACAGTTTAGAAAAAATCAGAGTTTGTGAAGATATCCTTGTGAGTGGCAGCAGCAGTGTGCCCTATGGATTGGGGCTCGAGAATTCCACAGCACCAGATTCACAGGCGGTGTTCACATGCCTCACATGATGATACACATTAACTTGTGTCAGTCCACTACTGGGTGAGGGTCTTCCCACGCTGTTGAGGGGTGGGGGTTGAATTGACCATACTTCACCACGCTGGTCAGTGCGGGTTTGTGAAGGTAGCTGTGATGACAGCCAGACAGTCGCTGCACGTGGCACGTGGGGGCTGGGGGGGTGGTAGCCTGCCTGTCCTGCTGTCTTTGTTGAAGGGGAGTGAGGGAGTCTGGGACTTTGATTTAAAGTGACACGTGCATAGGCGTGGGGTGTTTTGGGAGAGGCCGTTCGTGCGACGTTGCTTCCCCGTGGTGGATATCCACATCACCCAGAATGCGAGGCCTCGTCAGATGCTGCTCAGGCAAGCTGGCTTGAGCCTTTAGACAAAACGTGCACTGGCCAGCCAGCGTGGTGAAGTATGGTCAAATGATTCCCGACTGCCCGCACGGTGTGAGGGCGAAACTCATCCAGCAGTGGACTAATGAGGCCGCGTGTTTGTGTGTACGTGGGGTGCCGGCCTTCTGCTGCTACTCGCGAACAGCACTTGCGCCAACAGTCTGTTCAAGGCTATACGGGGGATCTTTGTCTTTGGGGTGTCAAGTGGAGCGTGAGGAGCGGTGGCGCAGTGGTTAGCGCGCTACGCTGTAGAGACCTGAGTTCAATTCCCGCTCACGGCCAACAAACATTGACGAATATCTGAACCGGTCGCTTGGCCTCCCCTAGGTCGACTCAGCCTCAAATGAGTTCCTGGTGCGATGTGTAAAAACATCGCCACTTGGGGAGACAAAGGCGACCGGGCGTGGTTGCTGGTCACTCATCCCTTAGTGTGTGCCATGCCGATGTCATTGGTGCTCGCACACAGCACTTGCCCCAGGAGTTCGTTCGGGGCCGTACAGGTGACCTTTGGCTTTGGCAAGTCATGTGCTGTGAGTCGCAACTGATCAGTGACGTCTTTGGGAAATTCCATAAAAATTGCAAAATCTTTGTGGATTCAAGAGGCAACGCCAGCTCAGCGCGCGTGTGTGTGTGGCTTGTCTTTGTGTGTGTCCTGGGAGCGGTTAGCGCCCTGCGCTACGAACCCGGCGACCCGAGTTCGATTCCCGGCTCGCGGCCAACAACACCGGTGACGATTATCTGAACCGGTCCTGGGCCTCAAATGAATACCTGGTGCGGTGTGTAAAAATAATCGCCTTTGGGGAGACAAAGGCGGTCGGGCGTGTTCCTGGCCACCCACCCCCTCGTGTGCCGTCCCAGCCTTAATAGGAGCTCGCTAACGGCACTTGCCCCCAAGTCTGTTCAGGGGGATCTTTGTACGTGTCAGCGCGCGCGTGTGTCTGTCAATTATACACTTTTAGTTTAACCGAGTAAACTAGCGGCTGCCCGTCTTACATCTCACCGCTTTACGTCTCGCTCCGCGGTGTTCATCCACAACCTCACCGCACTGCACTGTTTGCGTTTACGTAACTAAAGCAAAACTGCCCGCAAATTATTATTTTTTTACACGATTCATGGGAGCATTTCCGTAAAGTAGGATTTCTGTAGGTCGGGTCTTGTGCAACCCGGAGACTTTTTATCTTACCAAGCAAGGCCCACTGAGCTGTATACTGTAGCTCTTTTTCAGAAACGACCTGGTCACAAATGATAGCTTATCACATGGAAATGTATCGCAGTCAAATAGTCTAAACTAACGTTTCTAAATGTGGAGGGAAAAATCCGCGCGAACACGGGGAAAACACGCACACTCCAAATATACATGGAACCCACGACCTGCTGTACACCAGGCGAGATAGTTAACATTTCGCCACCGTGGCACCCTCTTTACTCGCAGAGGCTCTCCCCAGCCGAGGGTCTGCCCCCACACCCCCCTTTCCCCTCCCCCCCATCGTCGCGTCCACCATGGCCGTGGAGGGCACCCTGAGCGTCTCCAACTCTCCGCTCATCTCCCTGCGCAACGGCGGCCCCGTGCCTGGCGGCGGCGGCGGCGGCACCGGCGGCGCTTTCCGGCCCAACGGGAACCGCCGCAGCGTGGCCATCCTGGGCAGCGGCGACTTCGCGCGGGCCCTCGCGGCCCGCCTCCTCTCGGCCGGCTACGCCGTCGCCGTGGGCAGCCGCGACCCCAAGGCGGCCGCCGAGCGCATGCCGCCGCAGGCCGAGCTGCTGGGCCGCGCCGAGGCGGCGGCGAGCGCTGCGCTCGTGGTCGTGGCGCTGCACCACGAGCACTACGCGACGCTCGCCGAGCTGGGCGGCGCGCTCGCCGGCAGGGTCCTCGTCGACGTCAGCAACCGCAGCCCGGCGCAGAGGAGGGAGCAGCGGCGGCGGAAGCGCGGAGGAGGCAGCGGCGGCGGCGACGGGAGGACGCAGAGGAGCAATGCGGAATTCCTGGCGGAGATGTTTCCCCACTCGCACGTGGTGAAGGCCTTTAACGTGGTGTCGGCCTGGGCGCTGCAGGGCGGGCCCAGGGACTCCAGCAAGCGCGTGAGTGTCACGTCCGGTGCGTGCGTGCGCGTGTGTGCGCATCGCAGCGTCATCGTCGTTTCGCGTTGTGCTTTGAATCGTGCGCTCATCCGAGCGGGGATCGCCGTGTGGGCAAGGCATCTTCGAGCAGGAGGAGAACATTTGCTCCTGACGAGACGAATGAGCAGAGTTGAAGAAGTGACTTTTGAAGAGCCGAGTCTAGAGGGGTCGTGTTTTTACGCAGCCGAAACCTGGAAGGGAGATGTAAGGCGACTGGATAAGTCTTGAGATGTGAGTATGAGTGGAGTGAAAGAGAAATGTGGAAGTTCTGGAGCAGGTTTCGGGAGGAGAGAAGTCTCTTTAGAACAATGCAGACCAGGCAAGGGATGTGTATTGGGCACAATCTCAAAGGTGAGAGCTCGATTAAGGAAGTTCTGTAGGTGTTAGGGATTCTGGGAAAGAGGCCAAGATTCAGAAAGAGAAGGACGCTGCTTGACGACTTGAAGCAAGCAAGAGGGAGGCCGTACAGTGATGTGAAGAAGAAAGCTCAAGATCAGACAGGAAGGAGGGAAATGAGCCGCACACACTGCCACTGAGTAGGGGAAGAAGTGATCGTGCGATTCTCTTGTTTCATGTTTCGCGTCGTGCGTTTCGTGCGACGTCGTGCATATTGTTGCTTCGTCCCTCGTGCTACCGCATTCCGTGTCGTGTGTTTATGTTGTGTGTCGTGTGCTTCACTTCGTATCGTGCATCCTGCCGCGCGCCTACAGGTGCCCGTGTGCGGGGACAGCGTGGAGGCGCGCGCCGCCGTCATGCAGCTGGCGCGCGACCTCGGCTTCGCGCCGCTCGACATGGGCGCCCTCTCCTCCGCCGCCAGCGTCGAGGAACTGCCCCTGCGCCTCTTCCCGCTGTGGCGCTTCCCCGTGCTGCTCTGCCTCGCGCTCTCCCTCTTCTTCTTCCTCTACGCGTTCGTGCACGAGGTCGTCCACCCCTTCGCGGTGCACGGCCGCAGCGAGTTCTACAAGTAAGCGCGTGTCCCCATGTCCCCACGTTCCTATATCCGCATCTTTCTGTCCCCGATTCCCCACGTACCCGCGTCCCCCTTTGATGTCTCCTCGTGTCCTCGCAGGATCCCCGTGGAGGTGGTGAATGCCACGCTGCCCGTGGTGGCGCTGTCGCTGCTTGCTCTGGTGTACGTGCCGGGCGCGCTGGCAGCGGCGCTGCAGCTGTGGCACGCCACCAAGTGGCGGCATTTCCCGCCGTGGCTCGACCGCTGGCTGCGATGCCGCAAGCAGCTGGGCCTGCTGGCGTTCTTCTACGCCGGCCTGCACGCCATCTACAGCCTCGCCCTGCCCCTGCGCCGCTCGTACCGCTACCGCCTGCTCGACGACGCCTACCGGCAGGTGAGTTCACGCGGTGCCACGCGACGCCGCAGGGCGATGACAATGGACTGGGAGCGAATCGCTGATCGTTCAGATATTAGCCAATCAGAAAAAGGGGGGGGAGCGTTTCACGCGATGCCATACTAGCCCATGGGATTACTCAATCCGTGGGTCGCTTGCCAATGAATCGACGCAGGGATTAACCCTTGATGAACCGATACTGTAATGTGGCAGTCGAATCGACTATGAAGCGGAATCAATACCACAGGCGCCTCAATTCGCAAGACACGACTCTACTGACAACTCCACGCCTACTTTCTTACAAATTATGGTTTGATCGCTGATCTCGGCGCTTTCGTCGGGTGTCCGATGTCATTGCGTGACAGCGCCACCTTGACGGAGACGACGCGACCCTCAGGAAAGCACACGTGCCTCTCATTCTCGTCGCCCGGCGTTTTCAGGTGCAGAGCGGCTTGACGTCGTCGTGGGATGAAGAGCAAGTGTGGCGCATGGAGACGTACATCTCGCTCGGCATCATGGCGCTCGGCCTCATGGTGCTGCTCGCCATCACCTCCCTGCCGTCCGTCAGCGACGCGCTCAACTGGCGCGAGTTCAGCTTCATACAGGTACGGCGTGTGTGCGTGCGTGCGTGTGTGCGTGCGTACAAACACGTACGGGCGGGATGCGTCTATTACACGTGCAGGTGGAGTGTGTGTGTGCGTGCGCGCACGACAGTCGGGTGTAACCGATTATTTACGTAATAATTTGCTCTGCCAATTATCGTTTCTGTTACGCGATTAATCGGATATCACAGAAGTAGCTGGGGGGAAAGTCTCACGTGCTGCTGGTGAAGAGCGGGGCTTCATGACGTCATAGGCCACATCACCAACCATGCCACACTCTGCATGGCTTCTTCGGTGTTTTCCTGCCTGCAGGAGGCAGGATATGAAGCTGGCCACTGCTTTTAGAAGGGACCCAAGTAATCGAATCACAATTACCAAATTTTCGCCGACGAGCCAACTCAACCGAGCAGCGTGAGTGTGGGTGTGGGCGTGGCGCCGCGGTTCCACGCGCACGCACGGTAATCACCATTAACGGCACTCGACGCCGCGCGCTCCGCTGGCCCTCCCCGCCCCCTCCCTCCACCAGTCCAAGCTGGGCGTGGTGGCGCTGGCGGTGAGCACGCTGCACGCGCTCACGTTCGGCTGGCGCCGCGCCTTCGAAGCCGAGCACTACCACTTCCACCTGCCGCCCGTGTTCGTGCTGGCGCTGCCCCTGCCCTGCGCCACGCTGCTCGCCCGCCTGCTGCTGGCGCTGCCCTGCTGCTCGCGCCCGCTGGAGCGCGTGCGCCGCGGCCACGAGGGCAGCCCCTTCCGCGGCACGTGCGGTGCGGCGGCACGCAGGCCCATCGGCGACATCACCAGCATCGTGTGACCCGCACGCACACGCGCGCGCACACACTCACACACGCATATTTGCGTAGCGACTTAAGAACTACAGCGGTACCACAGGCAGCATCCACCACCGATTGGGGTAAGGGACGGAGGGGGACCAGCGGGGATAGTGTGCGGGCAAAGTAGGGAGGGGTGAAGAGGTTCACGAAGAGTTTCCCACAATCCACTCTTCAGAGCCACCGCGGTAATTTTTCTTACTCGCCAAACCTCCCTCCATTCAAATGCCAATTCAGTTGTGGCACGCTGTACATGCCTGATTATTGCTAAATACGTGACTTAGAGGGCACTGAATCACTCACGGCCAACACTAGTGATGCTTATCTGAACTGGTCCTGGGCCTCCTCCCCTAGGTTTACTCAGCCTCAATTGAGAACCTAGTGCAATGTGTAAAAACATTGTCACTAGGGAGACAAAGGCGGCGTGGTGCTGGCCACTCACTACATGGGGGGAACATTTGCCTTTGGAGACATTATAATTTGATTTGTTGCTTTGTACATCACGATGGAGGCGTTTATCAGTCATCAGGGGCGTGCAGTGTGCAAGGACAATTTACATTTGAATGGAGATGTCAGTTTGGACCTGTGCACCTTGGTGGGTTGTGAAGACTGGAGTTTGGAAAACGTCTGGATTTGGGGACAGGGTAAGGGCTTGTAAAAATGAATGTGTACAGTTAGGGGTTGCATTCCAGTTGGAAGATAGGGGTAAGGTTAGAGATGGCGACAGGTTTAGGCTGTGGGGTGAAGGGTCATATATGTCAGAGGTATGATTAAGGTTAATGGTGGGGATAGCAAAAGAGGTTGGGGTACTGGTAGGGCAATGATTAGGGATAGGATTAGGGGCATCGGTAGGTTTCAGACAACTGCAAGTCAGCTTCGTGTTAAGAATGGGGTAGTGGGCAGATTTTGGATTTAAGGACTCATAGTTGGATTGGACGAACCGATAAGATTAGCTGTTGAATAGGGTTGGATTTTGGGTTCGGGGTTAGTGTAAAGATGGAGGGTTACAGGTCACAGGTTAAGGTGAGAGGATAATGACTTGGTATTCACCTAGGTAGAATGTTTAACATTAGGGCTTACAATGTGGGATTACAGTCAGACGTTCAGTCTGCAAGGTAAGGGTTAGAGAGGCGTGAGACTGTGGCCAAGGCTTTTTCCTCTCCTCACCGACAGCGAAGGTCTCTCCCCAAACTCACGGGGAGGTCACCCTTAGGTGAGGTCACGGATCTCGTGATGCTTGACAGCATCTTGCTGCGTGAAGGTCAGCATTAAGCTTTTCACATCGGGTGCAAATACGAAAAAAGAGATTTGGAGGTATTTTTCAGTGGCAAAAGAAGCCGCCACTTATTTTTTTGCTTTCAAATGTATTTTTTATTAAATTATAAATCTTTTTTTTTTTATCAAAATCACTTCGCTGCAATAATGTATTGATTGTGTAATTGCGTTTCATTGCACCAAAGGGGAGGATAAACCTGCTGCGTGTGTTTTTAAACGTTTGACACGGTGTAAAGCATTATTGCCAAATGTTCATGATGTGCTCAGGCAATATTAGGGTAAATTGTTGCTGTCAATTGCCACCGGCAAAGGATTTGCACTGAGCGGTTTTAGCAACTCGCTACGGCAATGGCATGGGGTGATGGAGTTCTGCCTTCCGAAGGACATTTTTTTTTTAGTTTCTTCGACGAACAATGAGTGATCACGTGACCTCGAGGTTGTCATCTGACCGCTGTGTTTGATTTGATTGTGTCATCATCCCTGTTGTCCGCCAATTGAGGCGACGATACAAAATGGTGCGGCCACTGTTGCCAGCAACGAATTCTACAAATTACCACGTGTCATCGCCACCTTAAGAGCGCCATCCTCCGGAGGGACTTTGAAGTGCAGGCGGTTTGATCCATTCCACCGACGTTTAGCCAACTCCCGCAGTTCTCACTTGTTGCCAATGATGTCACGATCTCACGAACACGTCTCGTCCTTCCCGCGAAGAGACATTTGATCATTTGCTCATCGCACCGAGAGCACACTTGGCATCGCCTTCGTAGAAAAAACACACAAACTCTTGCCCAATCAAGTTTCTCTAAGACACAAACCCTGCTGAAACGAGTACCATCGAGGATTCGTCCAGTCTGCGAGTGATCGTTAACGAGACTCCTCAATGTACCGGCACAAGCCCACCGTCTGTCCGATGGTGGTACAGCTCGCCACTCGTGATGGAATGTAACGTCCAAGAAGAGCACATCTGCTACAACTGGGCAATGAAAACGATGTGTTTTTGATATAGCGCCCTCCTATACGCCAGGGCGTCTCAGAGCGCTGAACACACGATAAGCGCTTTGCAACCCCATCTCATGTTGAACACTTGAAGGGGCACCCCGAGTGGCAGCTGTCCTTGTGGACACGAGGTGATTTCATAGCTTAACCTGCAATAAAGGCGTTCGTTCTACTAGTAGGTGGCCATGATTGCTTTGTGTAAACCCAGTTGGGTGAGGAGTTATGGGTTGTGCCTCCCCTTGTCAACTCTCCGAAGATAAGCAGGGTTGAGCCTGATTATTACGTGGATGGGAGACTGGGAATACCAGGTGGTGTCGGCTTGGGCTGTGAAGTGTCCAGGAGAAAGTATTACAACAGTGGATTCTTGAATCTGTATATGCAGAGCTCGTTTGAGTGTTATCCCCCCCCCCCCTCATGTGTGAGATTCCTCCTTCTGACATGTCAACCACGGGTTTCATTGACAAAACATCCCAATGGAAGCAGGACCCTCGTGAAATCGAGTCTTGAGACTCAAGCTTTCCTGGGTGAGCAACGGTCATCAGCATTGTGACAAGCCACTATGTTGAGCTATCATTTGTGGCCAGGTCGCTTCTGAAAAAGAGCTATATTGCTTGGTGGGCTTTGCCTGGTGAAATAAACATAGTGGTAGTAGTAGTTAATTCAAGTCCCAGAGCAAGGTGGCTCAAACGCTTCGTACGGATCGTTGTTTACGCACCCGGCGTCTGTCGTTTCCCCAGCGTGTCACACACCTGTTGCTGCTGTCAGTGTTATCGCTGTGTTTGCTGTTTTATAGGTCATCCACGTGCAAATGGACAAAAATCCAATAAGCAATAATTACGGATAATTGTGTGTGGCTTGCGCTCCCTCGCGAAATTCGGGAAGCTTTCTGGACGTCACTCTTCACTTTCGTCCCGTGGGTGACGTTAAATTTTTTTCCCACCAGCAAAAAAGTTGACATTTTAAGACGCACATTAGGGGCAGCTTTCTAGATCGTTTTAAGAGTTCGATTCCAAGTCACACGGATTGAACGTGAGGCTTGTTTTGAAGCCCCGCTGCTATACACTGTGCGAACCGCACGATGCCATCACTCAGTAATAACAACGGTGACTAGAGAAAGTAAAAATGCATTTTAAGCGCACATTTTAAATTTCTCGTCCTCAGAAATCGTCACCATTTGCTTACATATGCAGCTGTGTCCGAGGACTTTCTACTCTTCTGGCAGCTGATCTTTTTTTAATCCTTCAGCTGCATATTGCGTAAATATGTAAGCTTTTAAGTGTACCCGCTGAACGGTTTCAAACGCAATAGCATCGTAACAATGATTTTCAAATCAGTAGCCTGCAGCAAGCGCGCGTCCGTCCGTGTTGCTGCACGCGGTCGAGCCGTCCAGTTTCCAACAAAATTGTTACTTGAACACTTCTCAAG
Source organism: Lampetra planeri (assembly GCF_965212315.1). Taxonomy (NCBI): domain Eukaryota; kingdom Metazoa; phylum Chordata; class Hyperoartia; order Petromyzontiformes; family Petromyzontidae; genus Lampetra; species Lampetra planeri. Next base: position 2,255,776 of record NC_136108.1, on the reverse strand, counting down.
TCCGTGGGGGCCGTTTTATTCGTGGGTGTTGTTCGCGTTGTCGTAAGCCGTTGTCCAGCTCACGCGATTCCATTGCCTTCCCGGCGACCTGGCTGCGTACGCCAGCAGCGGCGCGGGCCGCCGATAAGTCGAGGCCCGTCCGGTCGCCACGTCCTCTTGTGTTTAGATTCGAGAGCAAACTCGTCCACCGCTCTCGCCGCCGCCGTCGTCTGGCCATGACGCATCCAGCGCTGTGTCTCTAGATTAGAAGTAGACACGTCTTCCCAGCCCGTGTAGGAGCCACAGTTGTCTCGCCGTAGAGGCTGCCGGAAGCAGTAGCTTCGCAGATTTTTGACGTCTTCCATTAAATAAACCTCCCAATGAGATGTCGCGTGGTGCCTTGTCTTCTGCCTTTGAACCGCGGGGGTGTTTGGTCGCATTGCGCTGCCCCCGATTCTCTTCAAACCCCAGCTCCCCCGCTACCCCTTCTCTGCTGTTTGTGCTACATTATTTGACGGCGAATGATGTAGTTTTCTCAGCAATGTTAATTTCTCGATTTTATGTATTCCCTTGACGACAGCTTAATCTTAAGACTCATACTAATTGGAATGTGGGCGATGTTAACAATCCCGTTCTTGTAGAAGTCAACGAATGTTCATGCCAAAATTGCCATCTTTGGCCCATGTCATTAAATGTCGAGGGTTAAGGCATTTACTGGTTCAAGATTAAAATAAGATTCCAACGCTCGCAATTCGAAGTCGCGAGTCAAGGGATTATGGCACTATGAGGTCTTGATCCCAATGTCATGTTGATTCTTTAATGCAGATTGATGCATATTATCTTGAGTGGTAAGAATCTATTTTATCAATGACTCGTGAGATATTAGTGGAGTGTTTGGGGAGGTTGTACCAGACTGCAGTAAAGCAAAAGAGGTAACCTCCCTGTGAAGACCCATTGGAGGTATGCGAAGTGAAAACCCCAGATACAAATGTTGCCCCATGTGATGTAAGCTGATGTGTAATGTATGTTTTTAGAGCTTTCACACGTAGCCAAACGTACTAAACGGAGATGCAGGGGAAGGACAACATAAACAGAACACGCAACAAACATTCAAAAATACACCTCAGGATTTAAGCTCCAATTTTATTCAACTTACCAAATTGCCACTGTCCACATTAACTTAAAACAGTAAAAAAAAACAGTACAATGTTCAATCATTAACATTAGGATATATGTCAGGGCCATATTAATTTACCATTACAGATACAAATGAAAACACTGTTCATACCACAAAGGTGTGAGGAATTGAGATCGCAACAAATAAGTCTGCCAATATTTGTATACAAACTGAGATTTCCTAAAGAACACAATAAAAAAATGTGCAGTTTCATTGGAATGAAAAATAATGCATGGAGCAAAATGCCGTGTAACAAAAAAATATTTAGGGACTGACATTTTTACACGTAGGCTTTCGCTATCAATATTCATAAAGGTTTTTGGGTTAGATCGCGTATGTGTCGTAACCCTCCACCACCCGACACAGCCAATTAGTTAGGGATTTGTCACGTAATCAAAACGCCAATTAGTTACTACTTCAGCCCACCGGTGTGTTGGAGAGTAAATCCACATTTACAATTTGAGTACAACGTTTCGCTGGTAATTACATCCAGCATCATCAGGCGATTTGCCAGAATAGTGAAGCAATCCACCTGCTTCCGGTCTTAGAGTAGCAGGACGACGTCATCACCGCACCCAATCAGGTGCAGAGATCAGAGGCGGAGGGGGGGCTATTGTAATTATAATAGATTGGTAATTAGTTAATTAGTATGTTTCTCTATAAGGAATTATAATTGTAATGCCGCACTAAGCTTGTAGCTGTCAGAGCGGTTAAAATTATTTGAATTTCTGTCAATTTCAATGGATTCTCGAATTAGTCTTGGTCAATTAGTTTTACACAACACTTCAACGTTATCAAAATGAATTGAGTGTCCTTGTTGGCAAGCATATTGTGCAACTGCCGACAGTTGTGTTTGAGAGTATTAAATAATTTTTTTTGGTGGTCCTTTAATCTTACGCTAATGTTACGTCCCGTCTGTCCAATATAGTATCTGCCACATAAGTAATTTAAGGGACACGTTAACTGGAACCTTAGTGAATAGAGAAATTACATCAAAACTCAGTAGAATATCATTTGGGTTTAGTTTAATATCTTTAATCACATTCACAAGATGCTCTGAATTTCTTATGAATGAGCAGGTGGATTGCGTCACTATTCTGGCAAATCGCCCGATGATGCCGGTTGTAATTACCAGCGAAACTTAGTACTAAAATTGTAAATGTTGTGGATTTACTCTCCAATACACCCGTGGGCTGAAGTAGTTACTATTTTGTGTGTTGTTAACGTGACAATTCCTTTACTAATTGGCTTGCGGGTTGTGGAGGGTTTCGACACATTTATACTTAGGCAACCTAACCCAAAAACCTTTATTATGAATAGCGATTTACATGTTTGTATTACACAAAAGCCTGATCAATTGATCTCTTCATGCAATATTTATGAAAACTACAACTCGTAATAAAGCAAGTGTGGAACCATCTCTTTGGAACAGACCTAAAGCAGAGACACATTATCAAGTGCGCCCTCGCGACATTATTTCCCCTGCTCACAGGGCGAGGCAGTCCAGTAGTGTACACACCGCCATGTCACATTACTTAGGAGTGCCGCTTCAATTCCAAGAATGATATCCACTATGAAAATCATCAATTAAACGATCATGTGACTCTTCAGCAGGCCACCGTGTGTCCTTGCCATCTTCAAAACTCCAATCTTGATTTTTTTTACTCGATATTACCGAAACTCAATTGGCCGGGTGTAAAAATCAACTCATAATTGCCAAGTGGAAAATTGTAATCCTGATCGGAAATTGATTCAGCCCATCATCCCCTAAAAGGTTACATAAAAAAAACAATGTTGCAAGATGTTGGGACCAGTTGGTTTAGCCCTAAAGAATGTGGAATATCCACACTTCACAGCCAACTGAGGTGAGCACTGCCCAATACCAGTTTGAGTTGGAGAGATTTTTCACTTTCAGACACATTTCTCCTTAAAAAAACAAAGAGGATCCGGCATTCAAAGGTTGAGTTCTGTAAGCATCAGAGATTCGCTGCCAGCATCGTGGTGGTGGTGGCTAGTGTGGCAGGGACGTCATATGTATGCTCTGAGTTGCGATGGGGAACGTCATGATGGGCGTGGTGGCGTGGCTCATGGTGATCCCCGACAGCGACTGCGCCATGGACACAACCGGCGCCACCGAAACGGCCACCGTGGCGAGTGACACGGCGGGCGCCAACCCCAGAGTGGCTGGTAGGGGCGCCAATGCCTCAGGGTTCAGATGTGGCGGTGCCACGGGCTGGGGTGGTGGCGCCCCCGGGTTAGAGGCCTGCGCAGTGGGCGCCCCGCTCGGCGCTACCAGCTCCTGCTGCGACACGGGCCGGCCCTGCAGCGTCTGCCCACTCAGCGTGGTGAGCGGCTGACCCAGCGCATGGCTGTAGCTGGGCATGGCAGCGGCGGCCACCACGACGGTGGGGGCACGCGGCACCAGCGTCTGTTCGGCCGAGGTGAGCGTCACTACCTTGCCAGCCTGCACGCGCAGCCGCGCGTTTTGCTCCAGCAGCGCCTCGTTGACGGCCGTCAGGTCGACCGCCTGCTTGCGCAGCTCCTCCATGCGCCGCCGCAGCATTAGGTTCTCCTCCTGCAGCAGCAGCAGCTGCGTGTCGGCGAGGCGCAGCGTGGGCAGCGGGTGCTCGAAGCGCTCGGCCCACGGCTCCTCCAGGCGGCGCCGCTTGGCGCGTGCCAGCTCAAACTCAACGAAGCGCTCCTCCTCGAAGGCCTCGCCGAACCCATCGAAGCGGTAGCGTGGCATCATGGTGGCGGGCATCGCTGGGGGGGGTGGCAGGATGGTCACAGCGGTGGCGTCCGGTGCGCCGGCGCGGCCACACAACCCCATTTCCAGCGTGAACTCCTCGCGCGTCACGTGCCGGAACTTGCAGCGCTTGCCTCTGAGGCAGCCGCTGTTGAGGTTGTCGTGGCACACGGGCACCTCGCCCTGCCGCAGTTGCAGGTCCCGCAGCGAGAGGCCAAGGCCGGCGGCCACCGTCTGCTTGAGGTGCGCCGGCAGCTCCCCGTGCTGCCGGTAGAACTCCTCGTCCTGCTTGGGCGAGTGCACGAACTTGCAGTTGGGCCGTGTGCAGCTGCCGTTCTGGAAGTCGTGGCAGAAGCTCAGCTCGTTGCGGCGCACGCCCATGTTGATGACCTCGCTGAACTCAGGGTGGTGGTAGCGGCAGTGCTTGCCCCGCTTGCACACGTTGCGCAGGAAGTCCCGGCACATGCCCCCCTCGGTGCACTCGCCCGTGCCATCGCTCACGCCGTTCAGATTGCTGTCATTTTCGGACATGTTAGCGGGAGAGCGCTCGCCTCGCTGCGCCGCCGCGCTTTACCGCGCCGCGCTGCTGCTGGGAGGGGCGCGCGGAGCTCGGGGATGTGGTGGTGATCGTGGTGGTGGTTGAGATTCTGTTGTTGATGGGTGTTTATGGTGATGGTAATCTAAACATTGGTGGTGATTGTGATGTGGCGATGGTGTTTGTGGCGATTGTGGTGTTGGCGATGATCGAGTTGGTGATGATGGGAGGTGGTTGTGGAGGGTGGTGGTTGTAGGTGGTAGTGGTGGTGGAGGGAAGTTGTGATAAAGGGAGATGGTAGTGGAGGGAGATGGAGGAGGTGGTGGTGGAGGGTGGTGGAGATATGTGATGGTGGAGGAGGGAGGTGGATGCGCAGCTGTGAGTCGCAAGCGCGGGCAATGCGCAGGGTAAGCGCGTTTTGTCAGCGCCAACGCTTTACAGCGCTCATCACACAACAGGAACTCTCCCTTCCGTCCGCCTCTGTCGCGCACAAAGCAACCACACGGCACAATGGCACAAATGTGAGCATTCACCAACTTGCAGAACAGTGCAAAAGCATTGTCTCCTTCACCCTATAATAAACTATTTGACAGCTTTTGGTATTCAAGCCCAAGATTCACCTCAAACCTAAAGTTAAATTCAAAGAAACTTGATATCCAGTCTCATGTTGAAGTCAATGAAATTATCACTATTTCAGGTGAAATACACTTTTACAATTTCAAGTAAAAAATCTTTGTCTAGTCTTTAAAAAATTGTCACTTTCTGCAGATTGGCACCATCACATCATGGTAAATTTCTCACGAATAACAAACGTGGATAATTACTGCTGATAACTTATATAAATAATTTTCCTTTGTCTGCTATCTACATTATTGACAAGGGGAACCTCAAATCGACAAATATTACATTCTCACTTTTTGATACCAATGCGTCCTTTCCTTCCATGTCCTATAGAATTCAACCCAACACTCGTTTCTGATAATATACTTTCTTTGCTAGTTACTTTACAAATCCGAATTGTTGTACTTTGTAATACTGTAATGTCATATATTTATCCTGCACAGCCTCATGGAAGTCTCCAGAGTTTGTTAGGGTAGGTCCTAGGACGTTTGACCAATTTATTATCAATAAGCGTTATACAAGAGGAATAAAACGGAGCAGCTTGGGACACCCCACCATGCATGAGGGAATTACGGGTTCACTCACAAACACAATTTTTGTACAGTATCGTCCTGGCTACCTTGGGAGTCTAGCATTATACGGTGATGTGTATGCTTGATCCACCAACTCTCGTAAGTTGGTCAAACCACGACCGATAGCTCTACCCATCCTGCGATGTGAAGTCGAAATGGTGTCCTGATCAAGACCATTGACGCAATATTTACCTCACAAAGTCAGAGGTGCATAAATCAACTCCTATCGCAGGGCGAGTCTCCAAGGACAACCCCGCTAAGTGGTACTTTTTTATCGACCCCGAGGAAGGGATGATGGGCAAAGTCACCCCCCTACCAATATTTTAGCTGGCAACCTTATCGCTCTACCGCCGAGCCCGATTTGCGAAATACAACAAAAATTTCTGGTAATATAACATTTCGACAAGTAACTTTACTTAAAACCTGCAGCAAAAACAAATATGTTTTGGCTTTATAGGGCTGAGAACCCAGACTTGAGTCTCAACACTCTCCGCTCGTACCGTAACCCGACCCCCACTCGTCCCTATGCTCCCTACCGGGTTTCACGCGCCTTCCCCGGTAGAAGCGACCAGGCAACAACAGGGCGCCCGGGATCCGACCAGGCCTTTTCCTCAACCACCAACTTCCCGCGTCTAAGCGCAGATTATCCACCAACAATGACGCAAAGAACGATTATGAACCAACTATATATTGTTTTAGAAAACGGCCGATGCTCCCCGTCTTCGCCAAATCTCTCACCAATATGATCAAATAAGCCCTTCCACCACTTGCACGGAGTGGGGGGGGGCACTCATCCAGCAGTGGATTGCCGAGAAATGTCTCGACGCGTACAAAACAATCACTGGGGAGGCGGCGCGTCATTTAAAACGGCGTCAGGTTAATTAATGACCCAATTAATTATTGTCGACACGAAGCGACGTCCTCGGGAGTGGGGGGTCGCGGTACGGAGCCTCGGCCCGCGAGGGAACCTTTGTGTCCCGCGTCCGTTCCCGGCCTCGGGGACTTCAAGGGGACCCCAATGGAGATCCCATCGGAGACCCCGAGGGGACCCCGACCGAGCCGTGGTGTGATCGAGAACGACCGGGCGAGATACCTGGAGGAAGCTGGAGGAATCGCGCGCTTCGCCTCGCCGCTAACGCCGCCGTGGTCCTCCTCCTCCTCCACCACGTGATTAACATATCTTGACTTTGATTTTATAACACCGATAGGCAGCGTTATATATTCCGTAGTACGCATAAGAATAGGCATTCGAGACGTATTAAAACGAAATTTCGTTTTAAAGCTTTCGTGACTGCAAGGATTAATATTCTTGTTGCAATCGAAACGTCGTGAGGATTTTATTGTTTTATTTTATTATTTTCTCTTCTACGTGACTTTTACCGAAAGAACCAAGAATATGTATTAAAACTAGTTGAGCATAAGGGGCCGTCCATAAATGACGTCACGCGAGTTTGGAGGATTTTTGACCCCCCCCCCTTTCGTCACATGGCGTCACAAAAAGTCAGCCCCCCCCTCAAATATGACGTCACAAAGCTCTGCCCCCCCCCCCCAAAAAAAAACATGCTTCAAATCGCTTTAAACTATTGTCATTGTAGTGCGTATTTAATGTGGCGCTGCACTCTGATGTTGTAGGAGAAAACATTTATTAAAACGTCTATTTAATTAAGTAGAACGTGTTGTCTATATTTATTTACATTTGCTCATTTTGATGTGACGTCACATTTCTCACCCCCCCCCCTCGTCACACATCGTCACAAATGTTTGACCTCCCCCCAGGGGTGCGTGACGTAATTTATGGACGGCCCCTAAGGGGGTTTGCATTTCAAGTCGCGGTGGCGAGATGTTGAACTCTCTCGCCTGGTACACAGGAGGTCGTGGGTTCGATCCCGACCCTGACGCCTGCTGCTGTCTCTCTCACTTCGGGTCCTCACAATGAGAAACCTGCGTTTATAGTAATTGGCTGCAATGCATTTCCACGTGATGAGCTACTTCGATTGCGAGGTCGCTTCTGAAGAAAGAGCTGTACTGCTCAAGTGAGCCTTACCTGATAAAATAAGTAAAATAGTGAAACCGTTTTAAAGTCGCGATTGCCCTTCTGTGATTGCGCTGTGACTCTCCTAGAAGCCCACCCAGGTCCAGAAGAAGGCCGCTGCTGTGCGAACAAAGTGGAGCAACGCGGGCGTCCAGAATCAACACCTGATTGGAGACCCACTCTCAGCCACCCCCACTCCCCGCCCCCCTCTCCCAGCCCCCCACTCTCAGCCCCCCACGCCCAGCCCCCCACTCCCCACCTCCTCTCCTAGCCCCCCACTCCTAGCCCCCCACTCCCAGCCCCCCACTCCCAGCCCCCCACTCCCAGCCCCCCACTCCCCACCTCCTCTCCCAGCCCCCCACTCCCAGCCCCCCACTAGCAGCCCCCCACTTCTCGTCCCCCACTCCCAGCCCCCCACACCCAGCCCCCCACTCCCCGCCCCCCACTCCCCGCCTCTTCTCCCAGCCCCCCACTCCCAGCCCCCCACTAGCAGCCCCCCACTTCCCGCCCCCCACTCCCAGCCCCCCACGCCCCACTCTCAGCACCCCCCCCCCACTCCCCGCCCCCCACTCCCCGCCCCCCACTCTCCGCCTCCCACTCCCAGCCCGCCCACTCCCCGCCCCCTTCACGCCATTGGCTTAAAGACGCCGATTGCAAGCCCACGTGGGTACATGCGACCCACCTATCAGCGCCAAGCTCTTTGCGACCCCCCCCTCCCCACAGCCCAAACGAGCAGCCGCGGCGGTGTGCCGAGGTCACGTGTCCCGGGACGCAGGCGGCACGTGGTCGACGCTGGGTCGGGGTCAAAGGTCGGCGTGAGTGTCTCTCGCCTGCGACGTCCCTGCCGTGAGTGGAGCCGCCGCTGCCGTCTGCTCGATCGGGTGGATGTTGATGTTGTTGTTGTTGTGTTACATCGTTGCGATATGACCACGCGTGTGCGGGCCTAACGCTGCTATAACATCGCGCTGCTGGGTTCAGACCGGGAGAGGGTCTCCACGGAGCTCTCTGTCCGTTCGCTACGGCAGAGGTGCAGGGAATGTCAACAGCGCCTACATCTCTGCGTTGTTGACCTGGTCAACACCTATGATAGCGAGGACAGCACATACATCTGCTTTAGTTAACCAGGACTAAGATCAATAGGTTAGGGCTCTCGGTTCTCGTCATAGGAATGTGGAATTTCAGCCACTGGCTCAGGACCACCAGTGGAGATGGGTACCTGAACAGAAAATAGAATTTTAATTTTGGAATATCACAGTTTATACAGATCCCCAATTGTAGTGATTCGAGAATCGAGGTAATAAGTGTAATTGGGCTCTAATTTGAGTAACTATTGACCGAACCTACAAACCGTTATTGTTTTGTAAATACTACCAGGGTTGTGTTTCAAACTGCTTCGTTGACAAAAAGAGACGGTCACGCAACGTCACGTGACGATTGATGTGACTTGGTATGGAAGGAATGTGCCAAGCAAAGTACTGGACTTGTAGCTGCAGTACAGTGCCGCATACACCGAGATACTCGGGGCGTTGAAGCGGTGGTTCTCAAGGCGCGGGTCCCGCCCCACCAGGTGACCCGTGACGGCCCTCCACGTGGTGCGCGGGGCTCTGATTCAAATGCAGGTTGATCCGCAAATGACAACAATGTTCATACCTTTTCATGAAATGTATTTACATTTTTGTTATGTTTAATAAATTAAGTGAGGGAAACTAAACTGATTGAACTACCGAAAGCCGATGATCTTTAAGTGCCCCCCGTCAAAAAAACCTTATCGCTGCATTAAAAACAATGTTCCAGTGATATTCATAATTTTGTACTCCTGGTATTGAAAGAGAAGTGAATGCGGTTTGTCACCAGGGGGGGCTGGGTGGTCCGCGGAAATTTTGTAGTCCGCGGGCCAAAACAAGTTTGAGAAAACGCTGCGTTAGTATCCTGGCTTTTTTTCCATTGCAGGGTTGCAATTCTACCTTTTAATTGAGAAATAAGGACACATTTATCGCGCGGTTACTTAGACCACTGCGCCCTCTGTACCTTAACATGTGCCAATCATCAGAATTGATTACCGGTTTACCAGCTATCATTTAAGAATCCTACAAGATACTTGCCTTGGAGGGAAAAAAACATACTTTAGAGTAACGATAAAGTGCATCATTGCGGCACTTTGGAAACATCACCGAGGCATCGCCTTGCCGCGATAAAATAATAACGGTGATGTCACGAGAGTTACGTGATGGGACGCCTGACAAGATATAAAGTAACCTGTGGGTAGTTACAAGATTTAGAGCTGTTCCTCGGTGCCAGTTCTTGTGAAAATCCTATGGGTACAGCTGTCTGTGCTCGCCAACCTTCAGGTACATGCAGTGTGCAGTGATGTAATTTGCATAAGAATATATAAAAGATTGGCGATCTCGAAAAGGCTGACCGTTTTGGGGTACACAAGAATTAGTTGCGGCATACTGCTGCGAGAGATACTGGGTTAATTAATATACGTTGTGGGCAGCAGAGGGCAGTGCAACACAATCAAATGTTACAGTGCTATACTCTCCCCGCCGTGACGGCCAACACCAGTGACGATTATCTGAATCGGTCCTGGTCCTACCCTAGGTCGGTTCAGCCTCAAATATGTACCGGGTGCTCGCTAACACTTGCGCCAACAGTCTGTTAACGCTGTATGAGGGATCCGTGTCTTTGTGTAAAGCTCCGTGTATGAGTGAGGCTGCGTGCCGGGCCCCGGAGCGTCCGGGGCTGGAGACGGTGACGCTGTGCGTGCGCCTCGTGCGCTCCTTCGAGCACCGCAACTTCCGCGAGCTCGTCTTCCACGACGTCGCCGTCTCGCAGAGCGTGCGGGACTTCATGAGCTTGCTTCTGCGAGGTGCGGCGAGCTCGTCCTCCGCCCCCGTGGTTTTCACGTCCTTTACTCGAGTCCCTCCAATGGCCCAGCGAGTGAATCGTTACATCTGTACAAGGGAACATTGGGCATATAAAGACTTTGAGGCCAGTTGGTTCCTTCTATATGCACTTATACCAGAATTTTTGAATGATCTGATGCAGAAATTCCGACAAGAGCACAGTTGCCTCCTCCATTTAAGAAACACACTTACGGTAATGTGTTATTCCTGCGACACACGCAAAATAATCCGTACAATTTTAACATGTACTTACTCGATGTGAAAACATGCGTAACTTTAACAATCCTTAATTTTAACTGTGATTCGGCAGATACTCTCAAGATTATTCATCAGGCACACGGCGCAAAGGTAAGGCGCATAGTCTTTGCTGCGCGAGCCATACGTACCACGGATCGTAACCGCTGCATGGTCTTGCAATTCATACAAAGCAAACGGAGCTCACGACTGCTGCCCATCCTGTCGTCTACTTCTCTCACTGTCGCCGTTGCTCTCGTCTGCGGTGGCAGACGAATGAGCTGGTGGTGAGCCTGGAGGACGACGAGCATCTGCTGCTGCACGATGAGCAGACGCTGCACGACTCCGGCGTCCGTACGATGCCCACCGCTTGCACTCACTACACACAAAAAGTGTCACAAATTGACCACAATACCTTGCTGATTTCGTCAAGGAGCATAAACCATCACCCGCGCTACGGTCCTCGCAGCAGCAGCGGCTTTTGGTTGGCCATCAGACAAAAACGGTCATCACGTCGCGTGCTTTCAAATGCGCTTCTGCGGCCGTCTGGAACACTCTTCTGATATAAGGAAGCCACTGGAGCTATGCACTTTTAAATCATCTAGATAAAAAAACACATTTCTTTGGAACCTATTTTTGTGTTTAGTTTGTTATCCTTACCCCGCACCTCAGATTAGCACAATTGGCTACGTACGTTCAGAAAGAAGTTCGACATACATGCACATACACTGGCTGCACACCCACAGGGAACACCGCTGAGATCATCATCGCTCGCATTGCGTTGGTGCCATCATCGTTGTCATCATTGTGACTGTCGTTATCACTATGATCACCATCAACATCATCACCATGATCATTATCAATACCAGCTACAATTTATAACCACTGCCACTACCATCATAATCAAGATTGTCACCGTAGTCATTGCTGTTATCGTCACCACCATGATTTTCCATAATCATAACCATCATCATCACCACCACCACAATCATAACTATGGGTATCTCACCATCATAATTTTCAGCACTGCCATTAGTATCACCACAGTCATTACCGTAATCGTTACCAGAGCCTTGACCACATTGGTCCGTTATCATCGTCACCACCATGACAATCAAAGCCCTCGCGTTCCCCAGAACTGTTTCATTAATTGTTCATGAGCTTCCAAGTGCATTCACTCAGGCCTCCCTGCACATGAGCTGGCCACTGCTGGGAGGATTAATTAAATTAGGAACCTTAATAAATGGAGCCCTGGTCAAACACAATTTGAGATAAATTCACGTTATTTAAATCCATATTGTAACAGTAGCTGCATTCATTAGTTGTATAGTCTTGTCGTATAATACATTTCCTGCTTTTACATATATGTGTATTTGAAGCAAGATTCATGTTTGTGCCTGAAACAGCTTTTCTGCCAGATATTAGTGACCATGGCCTTTCCACTAAAACATATGCTCAACAATTAATGTGCATACTCTATATGTTCAACAATTCACGTGCATTTCCATAATGGAAGGTTTGCATTGACAGGTCATGAGACGGTGCTGGCATTCTTTCTGCTGGCGGACTACAACAAGTACAAGATGAACCCAACCTTGACCTGGTGAAGGCCTCTCTGGGTCCCATCACCACGTCCCTAGATGGAGACCTCAACACGCAGTCACCACCACGTCTTAATGAGGTCCTTTGTGGCCGTTATCGTCAAGTCTTGATGAAGACCTCTCAGGATCCCTTAATATGTTGATGTTGTCCTCTCACTGTCTCGATTGTCAAGACTTCTAGACCCCATCATGTCTAGAAGAAGGCTTCTCGGGACCTTGATGAACCTCATCATATGCCTCTGCACCACATTTTCGCCACAATCTGATTGTAAAGACCTCTTCAAATTTCGCTTTTGTATCAAAACCCCCAACCAAGGCCACTTTGTGTATCTGAAAAAAAGATGAATGTATGGGATGTAAAAATAAGAGGTGGTCTCTGTCCATATTGGCAGGTAATCATTCCCCCCTCTGACCCCCTCCCACCACGCAATATGATGAATTGTCAACATACGGGGGTTAAATTTCTCTTCCTGTCATCGTGAAATGAGAACCCCTCGTGGCTGCAGGTATTACTCGACCCAATTAAATACCACGTGTACGAACAACAAGCCGTTGATTATTACTCCCGCAGTTCAATCAGTGCATATCAAGTGTGGGTGCAGCGGTTGTGGCAGTGGTTAGCACTGCGCTATGGTGAAGTATGGTGACTGACATGATGTGGGGGAGGCCTTCATCCAAGAGTGAATTAACAAGCCGTAGGTTTAAGTTGCTTTAAGCATATGCAGGAGGTTGTGGGTTCGATCCCGACCCCGACGCCTATATATTTTTAGTTTGCATGTTCTCCCCGTCGCCGTGTGGATTTTTTCCGGGTCCTCCGGTTTTTCCCTCCACATTTAGAAACATGCGTTTAGAGTATTTGGCTGTTTTAAAATTCAACGTGATAAGCCACTTCGTTGAGCTATCATTTGTGGCCAGGTCGCTTCTGAAAAATATCTACATAGCTAGTAAAATACAAGTATTAGTTTCATAGCTTAAGAATCGATGGTGCGTTGGTGCATCATTATTACTTGCATGCTATTCATTGACATCTGTTACATATAGTCCATGAGCTCAGAGCAGATATCCCATTTGTCGGTACCACCCGATGTGGCGTAACTTCCGTGGTTCCAATTTATTCATGCGGCCAACAACTGAATTATGTGGTCACCATGTGATATAAGTGGGGTAATAAATTAAATCCCTGGTATTTTGCCACGGAAATAAATCTGTCGTAATGTTTTACTACATTGCGGTGGTACCAATTTCCGCTTTGGCCCATTGGCGAGTAAAATATGTTAAATAGTCGCTCTGTGATGAGCACAATGGGGCGCGTTCAAATTGAAAAGCAATAAACATGCATGGGTGTTCAATCATAGGGCTGCATTCCCACGTTATCGGCTGTGTTTTTTCTCTTCGTAATACAGTGTTGTATACCAGAGCGTGAAGGCGCCTTAAATGTTGCTTTTGATATATCAGCTGGGATTGAATTCTCGGCGGTACCGTTTCGGGTAGCGCAGACGTAAATAAATAGGTCACGAGAAATCTGGGGCTCAATTCAAAATGATTGTTCAGAGGCGCGTCACCGTGATTGTCCAGTATTTATTGATTTTTCTTGTGTCAAACCACCAGACCACCCAGCAACAATAATTTAACACTTGGCTGATAAACACTCGTAAAGTTGAAACTTGTCAACTGTTTGCGTGGTTAAGCAAACTGCTACGTAAAAATACGTTGCGCCAGAAATTATGATGACTTATGGACCTGCAATGATTTCGGGTGATGAAGCGAGCACTTTTTTTTATTTCATGTTTTATTTTCACAATCATTGTACAGCAGCACCGTCAATACTGAAGGAGATCATATTGAATCACTGGTGCCACGTATTACTGCAATAAAGCGAGCCGGTAATCTCAAAATGAATTCAAAGTGAAATATTCCAACGATACAATCTGCAAGCTGGCAATACATTCTGAGTCTCGTCGTTCGCCATCGGGGCCGGTGTTAGGGGCGCCGAAGGGGGAGGAGGTTGCCGACTATGTATGTATGTTGAACTTCTTTCGCACCGTACGTAGCCAAACGTGCTAATCAGAGTTGCGCGGGAAGGAAAAGCAACTAAATGCAGTTCTAACGAAATTAGTTTTCAACCTATGTTTAAAAGTGCACAACTCCAGCGGCTTCCTAATATCGGAAGGAAGAGCGTTCCAGACGGCCACAGAAGCGCATCTGAAAGCGCGCGATGCAGTGGCCGTCTTTGTTCGATGGTTAGTTCCTCAGTGGCGAGTCGCTCATGCGGTGACCCCCACACACACAACAACCCTTCTGTCCCCCGCAACGCAAAGGAGATGGGTGAAAGTGGAGCTTTGTTACAATTAAAATCTACAGAATGCATACAAAGGCCTGTAAAGTGTATTGCAACCCGTATTGTTTCGTGTCGATTTTTGCTCAAAAACCAAGTGAGAACTGGGTGAAGTACAACAATGTTAACTTGTAACCGGCGCAGTGGTCTCGACGAGAGAGATAATGACTCGAAGGCTGCAGTGTAAAGTAAGCCAAACACCCTCCAGAATGGCCCCGTGTGCATGCTGAACTTCTTTCACACAGTACGTTGCCAGCTGTGATAATCGGAGGTGCTGTTTCGCCAGCAGAGGCGTGAACAACTAATTGCAGGGATGCGCCCTTCATGTATTAACGGTGGTGGTGGTGAAGCTAATATTTGGGATTCGGAGTTGATTTCCTGGGTTATATCGCATAAAGTAAAATGTGTTTCGTATACCCTCCTCTACCCAACACAGCCAACCATGAAAGCTGTGCTATATATGGTTGCGCTTGGAATAGAGGCGTAAGAGTTAACCCCCCCTCTTCTCGCCCGTGCACGAGGCCGAGTGAACAGAATCCGTGATTTGCGACTTCGTAATTAAACCTCGCGCCCTCCAAACGACTCCTCCGTGCCTCTGCGTTCTGCATATTGGGATGGTGATTAAACGTCAACCAGAGGCGGACAATGCAAGCCAGCGCTTTCATTCTTCCACAGCCTGAACAGGACACTGAACGTGGGGGGCACGAGCCCGCTCGGTGTCGGGAATTACTGCGCATTGCGTGTACGTATGTTGGACTTCTTTCGCACCGTACGTAGCCAATCGTACTAATCGGAGGTGCGGGGGGAGAGAAGCAATAATGTATTGTGCTGCGGAGTACAGGAGGGGGCACACGGACTGAGCCCCCCCCCTACCCACCCGTGTCTTCTCCAGCTCCTGGTGATGGCGAAACGAACATCATCAATTGATGGGTGTGTTTACTGTTTCTTGTGTGTTTTTTACGCTTTAGGGTCTGCCCCGTCTGTTATGTAACGAACTGGGACCCACGCCTTAAAGAGACGGCCCTTGCCAAGGCTGTTACATGGGCGCCGCAATTGTGAGATGTTGACTGCCTCGCCTGATATGCATGAGGTCGTGAGTTCGATCCCAACCCTGACGCCTTTATATTTGGAGTTTGCATGTCCTCCCCGTGGTCGCGAAAATTTTTGTCCAGGTCCTCCGGGTTTTCCCTGCAGATTTAGAAACATGCGATTAGAGTATTTGGCTGCTATACATTTCCACATGATAAGCCACTTCGTTGAGCTATCATTTGTGGCCAGGTCGCTTCTGAAAAATGCCCACATAGCTCAGTGGGCTTTACCCGGTGAATAAATAAAATAGTAACATCTGGCAGTTCACCATTGATTCAGCAAAGCCTGACTCTGCTGCCGATTGAGACACTGTGATGACACCGGTCCAGGGTTTTGCTTGTATTGAATCAATGCTGCTGAAAGTATTGTCTCCCAGGAGGACGTGCGGTTGATGGGTTGTGTAAGACATCTCTTTTTTACGTGGACAAACACATCCACGAAGGAGACACATTAACACGTATCAGGCTTTCGCGACCAATATCCATAATAAAGGGGGTTTTTTTGGGTGAGATCTCGTAAATATATAAATGTGTCGTTACAACCCGCCACCACACGACACAGCCAACTAGTAAGGGTTGTCACGTAAACAGAACGTACCAATTCGTCACTAGTACAGCACTAACCGGTGTGTTGGAGAGCCAAGCCACGACATTTACAATCTGAGTACGACGTTTCGCCAGTTATTACCACTAGCTTCATCAGGCGACAGAATGGCGATGAATAATCATTTATCCACAATTGATGTCAAAGACAGAATAGCGATGATAATGATGTATAGCCACGATGGAGATTAAATACAAAATATGAAGATGACATTCAAGGTCAATGTGAAAGGCACATCGTGGGTGATGGTGATTATGATGTTCACCAGAGCCACGTGCAGTCTGAAATACGTACCGTATATATATATTTCATAAACGAGTATGGCTTTGTTTAGCCACGATCAGTGTGATGGGCACAGAAACACTCTGTAACGACAATGATCATCATGATGATGACGATGATCACAACGACCTCTTCTCGCGAAGCAGATTTAAAATTTTAAATCCCTCCCTCCCTCCCCGCCGATGTTCTTCCGCGCGTTACCTCTCCCAGTGCTGATCGCGACACCTCGATCGAGCGCGTGCACGTGTGACGCACGCGCGCGCGCGCACACAAACACGCGCGCGCCTTTGTGTGCGCGAGAGGAGGGAAAGAGAAGAGAGAGAAAGGCAACGCCGAGAGAGTGAGAATGAGAAACGCCCCATCATCATCATCTCTCCGAGCTCGTAGCCAGCGGCGTACGAGGCCGGGTTAATCGTCGCAGATGAAGACGCTCCATCCACATTTGCGCTACCAGAAGCACCCCGTGCAGTCCGAAGCACACGTCGTAAAACAGCGCAGCGGTCATTGCGAGGCAAGCGGAGGGAGGTGGAGTCGTCTTGGTTATGCTGTAGTAGCAGCAGCAGCTGTCGTAGACGGTGCAGGAAGAGGCTGTCGTCGGAGTCACTCATCATCTCACGTCGTCCTCCCTCCCTGTTGGGGCTGCACGCTCCCCGCTCTCCGCCCCTCTTCTCCTCCTCCTCCTCGGCTGCCCGAGGAGCGGCGGACCCGATGGTGCAGCGTGGGGGAGGAGGAGGAGCAGCGCCCATAACAGCGGAGAGCGACACGCGGCTGCTGATGCTGCAGCAACAGCAGCCGCAGCCGGGCATGGAGACGCCGAGCGTGAAGGTGATAGTGCGTGTGTGTACTGTGTAGTGTGTGTACTGTGTGTATGTACTGTGTGTGTGTACTGTGTGTGTGTACTGTGTGTGTACTGTGTGTGTGTACTGCGTGAATGTACTGTGTGTGTACTGCGTGTGTGTACTGCGTGTGTGTACTGCGTGTGTGTACTGTGTGTATTGTGTGTGTGTACTGTGTGTGTGTACTGTGTGTACTGTGTGTGTGTACTGTGTGTGTGTACTGTGTATGTACTGTGTGTACTGTGTGTGTGTACTGTGTGTGCTGTGTGTGTACTGTGTGTGTGTGTACTGTGTGTGTGTACTGTGTGTGCTGTGTGGGTGTACTGTGTGTGTGTACTGTGTGTGTGTGTACTGTGTGTGTACTGTGTGTGTACTGAGTTGCATGGTGGTTCAGTGTGTTAGTGTGTGTGTGTAGAATGTACTGTGGCTGAGTTGCATGGTGGTGAAGTGTGTTTGTGTGTGTGTTGGGTGGTGTGTGTGTGTTGGGTGGTGTGTGTGTGTGTTACCATCAGCCCCACCAAAACTAAGCACCTGCCTGGGTATTTTGTACCATCGGACACTCCACCCCCACAACTCCCAATTGGTGATGGGGCAGTTGTGGAGAGAGTGGAGAGTTTCCCATACCTGGGCAGTGTGCTTATGACCGGCTCCAGTTTATCAGCAGAGGTCTCACTCCGAATCAGTCGAGCGGCAATATCTTTTCATCGGTTGCGTAACGCTGTGTGGAAGCTACCTGGTCTGTCGCTCCGCACGAAGCTTCAGGTCTTCTCGGCCACGGTCATTCCCTCCCTTCTCTACGCTTGCGAAACGTGGACCCCCCTAGTGGAGCATCTTCGCCGGTTGGAAACATTTAGGCTGGCCTGCCTACGATCCATCCTGGGTTTAACCAGGCTGGATTGTGTGAGGAGCTCACAAGTCCTTGAAAGATCTGGGCAAAGTCCCATCAGTGAGCTCCTCCGGCAGGCAAGGCTGCGTTGGCTGGGTCATGTAGCCCGCATGCCCAGCCACCGCATGCCTAAACAGCTTTTGTTCGTCCGGATCGAGGGGGCTAAACGGGCGCGGCACGGGCTGGAGAAGAGATGGAGTGATGTGGTACAGGAGGATGTGGAGCTGAGTGGACTTGCCGATGACTGGTACCAGCGGTGTCAAGATCGGCCTCAGTGGAGGAGGCTCGTGAAGGACGCTACTGGGCAGTTGGAGGCAGTCGCCCTCCAGCAACAACGGAGGGCGGAGGAGCAACGCTCACAACAACGAGCGGAGCGCCGGGTAGCTAAAGCACAGCAAGTTGGTACAGTAGGGGGCACAGGTGGTGCATCAGCCAGTCATCTCGGTCATCTCGGTCAGTCGACCCGTGGCACCTGGGTCTGCCCCGTGACCTCCTGCCAGCGGGCGTTCGACACTTCACGTGGCCTCAAGGTGCACATGGCCTGGCACAAGCGTCGTGGTGACGTCACCGCCACTTAGTGGCGAATGGCGGTTGTTGTTGTTGTGTGTTGGGTGGTGTGTGTGTGTGTTGGGTGGTGTGTGTGTGTGTTGGGTGGTGTGTGTGTGTGTTGGGTGGTGTGTGTGTGTGTGTGTTGGGTGGTGTGTCTGTGTGTGTTGGGTGGTGTGTGTGTGTGTTGGGTGGTGTGTGTGTGTGTGTTGGATGGTGTGTGTGTGTTGGGTAGTGTGTGTGTGTGTGTTGGGTGGTGTGTGTGTTGGTGGTGTGTGTGTGTGTTGGGTGGTGTGTGTGTGGGTGTTGGGTGGTGTGTGTGTGTGTTGGGTGGTGTGTGTGTGTTGGGTGGTGTGTGTGTGTGTTGGGTGGTGTGTGTGTGTTGGGTGGTGTGTGTTGGGTGGTGTGTGTGTGTGTTGGGTAGTGTGTGTGTGTTGGGTGGTATGTGTGTGTTGGGTGGTGTGTGTGTGTGTGTTGGGTGGTGTGTGTGTGTTGGGTGGTGTGTGTGTGTGTTGGGTGGTGTGTGTGTGTGTTGGGTGGTGTGTGTGTGTGTGTTGGGTGGAGTGTGTGTGTGTGTTGGGTGGTGTTTGTGTTGGGTGGTGTGTGTGTGTGTTGGGTGGTGTGTGTGTTGGGTGGTGTGTGTGTGTTGGGTGGTGTGTGTGTGTGTTGGGTGATGTGTGTGTGTGTGTGTTGGGTGGTGTGTGTGTGTTGGGTGGTGTGTATGTGTGTGTTGGGTGGTGTGTGTGTGTTGGGTGGTATGTGTTTGGTGGTGTGTGTGTGTTGGTGGTGTGTGTGTGTGTGTGTGTGTTGGGTGGTGTGTGTGTGTTGGGTGGTGTGTGTGTGTTGGGTGGTGTGTGTGTGTGTTGGGTGGTGTGTGTGTGTTGGGTGGTGTGTGTGTGTTGGGTGGTGTGTGTGTGTTGG
This sequence comes from Lampetra planeri, assembly GCF_965212315.1. Lineage (NCBI taxonomy): Eukaryota > Metazoa > Chordata > Hyperoartia > Petromyzontiformes > Petromyzontidae > Lampetra > Lampetra planeri. The sequence continues at coordinate 2,235,875 of NC_136108.1, read as the reverse complement.
GTGGTTTGTGTGTGTTGGGTGGTGTGTGTGTTGGGTGGTGTGTGTGTGTTGGGTGGTGTGTGTGTGTGTTGGGTGGTGTGTGTGTGTGTGTTGGGTGGTGTGTGTGTGTGTGTTGGGTGGTGTGTGTGTGTTGGGTGGTGTGCGTGCGTCACCTGCAGTGCCACCACCACGTGGCCTCAAAGTGCAGCGAGCGTGCGGTGATGTCAACGCCACCACGTGGTGTGTCTGTGTGTGTCACCCTTCAGTCGAGGATGCAGCGGCACTGCACTTCGAACCCAGCGACTCGAGTTCGATTCTCGCTCATGGCAAATTCCAGTGATGATTATCGTCCATACCGGTCCTGGGCCTCCCCTAGGTCGACTCAGCCGCAAATCACTACCCGGTGCTATGTGTAGTTATTGCCACTTGGGAGACAAAGGCGGCCGGGCGTGGTGCTGGCCACCCACCCCCTCGTGTGCCGTGCCGGCCTTCATAGGTGCTGCTCGCTAACAGCACTGTACACACGTGTTTTTGGGCGTTTATGCGTGGTACGTCTGTTAAGGTTATACGGGGGATCTCTGTCTTGTGTGCACGTCTAATACATGGGGGTCTGCTGCCCAAATACAAAGGGCTGTCCGTGTCGTATTGCTTGCTATGGTTTCTCCTGCGTTCTCCACTGTCATTGTATGTATGTCGAATTTCTTTCGCACCGTACGTAGACAACCAACCGTGCTAACCGCAGGTGAGGGGAAGGACAACAAACTAAACACACACACAAATTAAAGTTGCCTTTCCACGAGAGGCCAAAACCGCTCGTTAATTGAAGTGGGGCCAAACATCCCAATACAGCGGGCAGTACCCTCCCCGATAACTCGAGTCTTGAGACTGACTGAAGCTTTCCCCGCTTAAATTTCATTTGAGCGACCTTTTTTTTTACACGTGACTTTCACTCAGTCAGAGCAACAGATAGATAGATACACGAGAAAAGTAAATCATTGAATGAATACACACGTGCGTGTGTGTGTGTGTCGATGTGATGATGCGAGTGGACCTTCGCCCACGTGGCCACCACAGATCCATGCGGCTCCTGCGTCAACAAGCGGGCATTAGGATGGGCTCTGCTGAAATAGTTCACCGTTACACCCATTGATGGTTGCATTTTATTGTATAGAACAGCACCATCTGACCCTGACCACTTTCCATTTACCTCATTTTGGCAATGCGTTGTGGCCCTTACCACCTTTCCTCCATATATATGTTTTTTTATAATTGTATTTTTGAAGTGATGTACGAAACCAAGGCGTGGCGGCTGCTTACGACTCACTTGAGTTGTGAGTGTGTGAATAGAATATGTATTATTATTAGAGAAGATAAGCAAAGAGCCTTAAACGAATACTGACACAATAATACGATCTGGCAAAAGTGGAAGATGTTTTTTTTTACATAAAATAAATAACTTGCGCAATAACAAAAACCCCGACTAAAATCCGGTGTTTTAAAACCTTACAGTTATGCGTTTTGCATACAAATTCCATCCCAATAAAGTGCGTAAAATTGCAGACAGATTCAGTGCTCTGATATAACACGTAGCAGCTACCAGCTGTTCCACAGCCACTCACCCACGGCGTTGTGATATGCGTGCTGCTGTGCGCGCACACACGTGTATTTTTGACTCGACGATGGTGTGTGTCCGTGCGAGGGTCAAGTCTAAGGGGAGGGAGCGGTGGCGCAGTGGTGAGCACACTGTGCTAGAAACACGGCGACCCGCGGCCACGACTCTGAACGTCATTGACGAGTGACATGAACACGTATTCCGGGCCTCGCCTAGGTAGATTTAGCTTAAAGTGCGTACCTGGTACGCTGTGTATGAACACCTGGGGAGACAGACGCGGTTTGGTTTGCTCCTGGCCACACAAGCTGATTGTGCGCTGTGCCGGCCTTAACAGGCGCTCACAAACAGCAGTTGCGGCAAGTCTTGTGTCTGTGGACGTGTGTGTACGTGTGCACATGTTCCTGAATAGGTTTCGTAAATTCGTGTGGAGTAATCATCTTTGTCATCATCCGATGGGTGAGTGAATGAATGAGCGATTGAAGGACTGAGTGATGGTGTGAGTGAATGAATGACTGGGTGATTGAATGAGTGGGTGAGTGAATGAATTAGCGATTTCATGACTGAGTGATGGGGTGAGTGAGTGAATGACTGGGTGATTGAATTAGTGGGTGAGTGAATTAATTAGCGATTTCATGACTGAGTGATGGGGTGAGTGAGTGAATGACTGGGTGATTAAATGAGTCGGTGAGTGAATGAATGAGTGCACGAATATATTCATGATTGAGTGATTGAATGGGTGAGTGAGTGAATGAATGAGGGAGTGATGTGACGAATGACCGACTGACTGAATTCGTTAATGACTGCTGAGTGAGTGAGTGGCTGACTGACTCATTGAATGTGAGTAAATGCGTGAGTGATAGAATTTGAGTAGGTGAGTATGACGCGTGAGTGAACGACTCACTCACTCACTGGCCGACCAAAGAAAGAGTCGCGTGACTAGGGGTGAGTCACGAACTTGGGCATTGCCACCCCGCGTGGCTCTCTGTGCTTTCTCTACAAATCCAAATCACCATCCTCTAGGAAGATAATAGTAGCGATACTATCCTCTGTGAGGAAACGTGTTAGGCACAAGGGCATTGAGCGATGGAGCAGAGATGCCTCGACGGGATGACTTGCAGTGGTGGTGGTAGTGACGGCAGGGAGTTTGGTGGTGATTGGTAGTGTTGATTTTTGTTCATGTGTCTTACTCCGTGTCTGTATCTTGGTGGGGACCAGTTGTGTAGTGGTTCGCGCGCTGCGCTACGAACCTGGCGACCCGAGTTCGACTCCCGCTCACGGCCAATACCAGTGGCGATTATCTGAACCTGACCTGGGGCTCATCTAGGTCGACTCGGCCTCAAATTAGTAACCTGGTGCGCTGTGTAAACATTGCCGCTGGGGAGACAAAGGCGGCGAGGCGTGGTGTTGGCCACCCACCCCCTCCCGTGTCGTTCCAGCCTTCATAGGTGCTCGCTAACAGCACTTGCCCCAACAGTCCGTTAAGGTATTTTATGGGTCTTTCACCTGAAGCCAATTGCTTGTGTTGTGTTGCGATCGAAACGTCGTGATATTTTTTTTATTTTTCTATCTACGTGGCTTTACCGAAATGCCCATAGAATATGTATTCCTGCAGTCACGAAAGCTTTGAGTCAAGATTTAGTCCGTTAAGGTTATACGGGGGATCTTTGTCTTTGTTTGTGTACAAGTCTGTGTCCATGTGCCCCCAGGTTCCCTGTAAGAGACCCGGCCCCATCGGCGCGTTTAAGAACTCGGACTGCAGCACGTCCTCGGACACCACGAGCCACAGCTGGGCGCGCCAGGTGCGACACGTGGAGCAACCACCACCACCACAACAACTACAACAACAACCACCACGACAACACACACACCAGCCGCCAAAACAACCATCACAACAACAAAGACACCAACAACCAAAACACCCACAACAAAAACCCAAACATCATCAACAACAACAGCAGCAACAACACAAACGAACCACAATACCTTGCTGATCTCGTCAAGAAGCATAAACCATCACGCGAACTCCGCTCATCCTTGCAGCGGCCTTTAGCTGCCCATCGAACAGACACGGTGGTCACCGCATCACCGCCCGGCGCTTTCAGATGCGCTTTTAAATCATCTCGGTTGAAAACTCATCTCTTTAGAACTGATTTTTGTGTTTAGTTTGTTGTCCTTCCGATTAGCACGGTAGGCCACGTACGGTGCGAAAGAAGTTCAACATATAGGGGACTGCAGAGCTTGGGCAATTTCTAGTAGCGCCGGCTCAATGCTTGGCTGCTGCCTTTCAGCGAGTCTGAGATGAAATTAGCGCCAACGACGACGCTATATATATCAATGAAGCATCGTTATAATAAATAGTCATAATTTTCGGCCCTCTGCCAATTCACTGCTGGGGGAATGAAGAGGCCCTCTCCAAAAATGTGTCTGTCACGGGGGCAGCCCGCTCGACCCCCCCCCCCGTCACCACGGCGTGGATTGACAAACTGGGCGAGTTGCTTGCCCAAATAAGAAAGCCAAAGCACAAGGAGAGGGGGGGGGCTCTTGGGAAAACCGCGCTCATCTGCGGGCTAGCGGTGGCGTGGGGTCGGTGACTTTGACGCGCGCTGCCAGGGTCCCTCTTGCGTGTCTGTGCGTCTGTGTGTGTGTGCGTCTGTGTGTGTGTGTCTGTGTGTGTGTGTTTGTGTCTGTGTTGGGTGTTCTTTTTTGTTTGGGGTGCTGCACCGAGTTTAGCAAACGACCTCTAAAACGGCGGCAGCAAGCGAGCAAAGGGGGCGCGAACAAACACCCCCCCCGCCCCCCTCCCCGACACGTACACGACGTCACCGCGAGCCCCCTAATGCGTTTGCCATTAACGCGCGCACCGCGCAACGACAAAGAGGCCCCGAATAGCCTCGGCGGAATTTTGGGGCAAGCGTTGTTCGCGAGCACTTAGACAGACACACATGCATAGACTCACAAACAGGCAAAGACAAAGATCCCCGAATAGCCTAAAGCGGAATTTTTAGGACAAGTGCCATTAGCAAACACTAAGACACATATACATAGACTCAAAAACAGACACAGATCCCCCGAATAGCCTTAATGGACTTTTAGGGAAGGTGCCGTTAACGAACACATAGCTTCACAAACAGACAAAGACAAAGATCCCCCGAATAGGCTTAATGGACGTTTTGCGGCAAGTGCTGTTAGCGATATGTATGTACAGAATGTTGAACTTCTTTCGCACCATACAGAGCTAATCTGAGGTTCGGCGGTAGGCCAACAAACTTAAAAACAGAAATACTCATGAACAGACAAAGATCCCCCATATAATCCTAACAGACTTTTGGGGCAAGTGCTGTTAGTGTGCACCTATGAAGGCCGGCACGGCACACGAGGGGTGGATGGCCAACACCAAGCCCGGCCGCCTTTGTCTCCCCAATGGCGATGTTTACACACCGCACCAGGTACTCATTTGAGGCTGAGTCGATCTAGGGGAGGGCCCAGGACCGGTTCAAATAATATTCACTGGTGTTGGCCGCGAGAGAGAATTGAACCCGGTTCGTCAGGTTCATAGCGCAGTGCGCTAACCGTTACACTACAGCTCCCTAGACACACACGCACACATTCACAGACACACACGCACACACACACATTCACAGATACACACGCACACGGACGCACATACTGGGGGAGCCGCGAGTTCCACCGTCGGTGATTGGATGACTTTGACGGCTCGCTCTGCACTGTCACTCTTAGTTCAGTTGGTGCACACGGCTCCTTTAAAACACACACACACACAAAAACTTCCTCTCTCCGTGAGCCCGCCGTCCCAACGTGGGTTGGGACGGTCCAGTGTTGTGAATCGGACACTGGGAAACAGACGTCTCGCCCGTGTGTTTAATGCACCGATGGGTGTTTAATGAAGGCGGTGGAAGGGGGGCGGCGGGTCGATTCGCTTCTGAATAGGGGATGGCTCTTAAAGGGGCACGTGCGGATGTAGCGGCTCTCAGAGGAGCGCGCGAGCCGGTGACGGCTCTTAAAGGGACACGTGCGGAGATGGTCGGTGCCAATGGGGCACCTGCGGACGTGGCGGCTCTTAAAGGGTCACGCAAGGAGGAGGTGACGGCTCATAGAAGAACGCGTTCCGAAGTGATGGCTCCGAAAGCAGCGCACGTGTCGTTGCCGACTTTTAAAGAGGTGAGCACGCGGCACGGTCACGGTGACGGCTCTTAAAGGGGCACGTGTTGAGGTTTTGGCTCTTAAAGGGACACGTGTTGAGGTGTTGGCTCTTAAAGGGACACGTGTTGAAGTGTCTGCTCTTAAAAGGGACACGTGTTGAAGTGTCTGCTCTTAAAGGAACACGTGTTGAGGTGTTGGCTCTTAAAGGGACACGTGTTGAAGTTTCGGCTCTTAAAAGGGACACTTGTTGCGGAGATAAACCTCAAGGTCGCAGGTGTAGAGGTGACGGTATCTTAAAGGAGCACACCGTGTGGGTTCCACTCATAAAGGAGAACAGTACTTATGGGGGTGACGGCTCTTAAAGGGACACGTGTTGTGGTGACGGCTCTTAAAGGGACACGTATTGGTGTGACGGCTCTTAAAGGGACACGTGTTGGAGTGAAGGCTCTTAAAGGGACACGTGTTGAGGTGACGGCTCTTAAAGGAGCACGTGTTGGGGTGACGGCTTTTAAAGGGACACGCACTGGTGTGACGGCTCTTAAAGGGACACGTGTTGGGGTGACGGCTGTTAAAGGGGCACGTGTTGGGATGAAGGCTCTTAAAGGGACACGTATTGGTGTGACGGCTCTTAAAGGGACACGTGTTGGGGGTGACGTCTCTTAAAGGAGCACGTGTTGGGGTGACGGCTCTTCATGGGACACGTGTTGGGGTGACGGTTGTTAAAGGGACATGTACTGGTGTGACGGCTCTTAAAGGGACGCGTTTTGGGATGACGGCTGTTAAAGGGAAACGTGTTGTGGTGACGGCTCTTAAAAGGGCACGTGTTTGGGTGACCGCTCTTGAAGGGACATGTGTTGGGTTGACGGCTCTTAAAGGGACACGTGTTGGGGTTACGGATCTTAAAGGGAAACGTATTAGGGTGACGGGTCTTCATGGGAATCGCGTTGGGGTAACGGCTCTTAAAGGGACACGCGTTGGTGTGACGGCTCTTAAGGGGACACGTGTTGAGGATGACGGCTCTTAAAGGAGCACGTGTTGGGGTGGCGACTCTGCATGGGACACCTGTGGCTCTGCTGGGGACCGCGCCTGTGCCGCAGTCTCTACTCTGATCTCCGCGTCTCTATGATGGCAGGTTTATTAGATTATAATGAATCGCTTAGCAAAATAGTCGATCACGTGGAAGGAAAACTTCGGTTCCCTCCCACAGATGTTGAGCTGCCAGTCATCTAAGTTAACCCATACCACCTGTGTCCGTTCCGTGGCCTGCCAGCAGCGAACCTTCGACACTTCACACGGCATACCCTCAAATTTCACCTCGCCTGGTAACAAGCGTTGTGTATGAGTTAGTGGGGGGGGGGGAGTGGTGGCGCAGTGATTAGCACGCTGCGCGACAAATCCGGCGCTCCCAGTTTGATTCCCACTCACGACGAATAAACAGTGGCAAATATCCGAACCGATCCTGGGCCTCCCGAGTACCTGGTGCGATGTGTAAACAACACCGCTGGGGTGCTTGCCACAAACCCCTTCGTGCGCCGTGCCGGCCTTCACAGCATTTGCGTCAACAATCTGTTAAAGGCGAAACGGGGGATCTTTGTTTGTGTGTGTGTTTGTGAATCCTTGTAGAGTCTCCACCTACTCAATTTCACTCCTCGCGTCTCTACCGCTGAGAATCAATCCCAGCCGAGAGGCCCGCTCAGTGGCAACCGCGTCATTAAGCCGCTCTCCAGCATTGAATTCAAATTAAAGACCGAATCCGCTCTCTGGGCAGCGCCTATCTCTTCTCCGTGTCTCTCTCTCGTCTCGGGTCTGCCAGTCACCGTGGGTGTTCACGGAGCGAGAAGAGGAGGCGCCATCATCATCAGTGCTCAACAATGCTAATCGTTAACCCATGCGGGCGTCGGTGAGAGACGATGTCGCGACTTGGAAACACTGCCCAATGATTCCGACTCGTGCGTTTTATCCGTAATGGAGGTTTTTTGGGTTACATCGCGTAAATATATAAATGTGTCGTGTGTTTTAGTCGGACCTTTGTCGAAGATTACCAAGCACGCAGGGTCGGCCTCCTTGCGCTCGCCCTGTCAATTTGCGATGCATCAAGAGTGGGTTGGTGATGATTTGATAATTTGAAGAAATATCGGAACGATATTAAAAAATCTTTATCTACTATATCATCCATAATACAGGTTTTTTTTTATTACACGCTTTTATTGAACTCACGCTGTCTGTTGTTGTTCTTGTCGTATCCTCAAATCTTGTAACTCGATTTTAACCCATTTCCCAATGTGGTATCGCCTGCAAACTTGGTATACTTATGTCATACTGATGACAATACTATATTCTATTTTAAAAATGTTTAAACCATCATTTTTATATGTTATGTTTCGGCTGGGGTCTAATTGTCCACGCTCAACTCACGCTAGCTGTAAATCACCACGGTCCCTTACGTTATGGCAAGCTTTGCGGCCACGTCCTAGAGTCATGGAGTTCTGCCATTATGAGTACGGTACATTTCATTAAAGCGTGTTTTAAAAAAAGTATTTTAAAATATTACTTATTTTGTGTTATATCGCAGCCAGATTTGGCTGCCGCCTGATGATGCCGGTAGTAATTACTGGCGAAACGTCGTACTTTGATTGTAAATGTTGAGGCTTTGCTCTTCAGCACACAACCGGTGTGCTGTACTAGTGACTAATTGGCCACGTTCTGTTCACGTGACAAACCTTACTCATTGGCTGTATCGGGTGGTGGCGGGTTTAACGACACATTTATATATTTACGCGATCTAACCCCAAACCCCCCCCCCAACCCCTGTTTTTATTAATGGCATTGGTCGTGAAAGGTTCCGTGTTAACCGGCGTCAATTTGTGATACTACCATCAGTCACTCGGCGTCCCTAGCGAGACTTCACAAACGATAGGTCCCTTAAACGCGTTTTGAGCCTCTCCAATTGAGGTTACGCCGATTAAAAACAAAACTTTGACTTTCTGTTAAAGGGTAATTGTTTGCAGATTTATGTTTTTTGGGTATGTATTGCGTGGTGTGTATTCATGTCCCACCTATTCCCAACTTCTGGTCAATGACAAAAAAAAATATTACAGGACATCAGGAGTGTTTACAGTATGATTGTAAGAGATCGCGTGAGATTTGCGTGCCTGTTATATACGGTACGTTGCGCTTCTTTCGCACCGTACGTAGCCAACCATGCTCATCGGAGGTGCCGGTGTTTACGATGTCGTGGGTATATGGCGAGGACCGATCGCGGTCAGGGTTGTGGTTAAATGTGGGAGAGGAGATTATATTTAGCGTTAAGTCAGGGTTCGAATTCGGGTTAGGTCATGGCTCGGGTCACGGTCAGATTTCGGGGTAGCGGTTAGTATAGTTACGTTAAGTATAGTTCAGTATAGGTTACGTCACTGTTCGGACAGGATTAAGGTCACGGTTAGAGTATGGTCCTGGTCTGGGTTAGGTTAGGGTTAAACTTAGGCCATCCTCCAATAACTCCTCGCGATCATCCCACCCCTCTCCGCTCCATCCTTCCATTTCTCCCCCCACCCCATCCTCCCACCTCCTTCCAACCTCCTCCACATTCTCCCATCGTCCCCTCCTTCCTCCCGTCCCTAACCCCATACTCCCATCTCTGCTCTCCATCCACCCCCCGCCATCTCTCCCCTCCATCCTCAAATACCCCGCCCCAGCCTCCCACTCCTCCTCCAATACCCCGCCCCATTCTCCCACTCCTCCTCCCTACACCCTCGAATCGCCCCCCTCGACCCTCCCATCCCTACCCCCCCCCCTCTAAACTCCCCGCCTCCCCGCTCCACATTTACCGCTCAAAGCGCAATCAGCTCCCCCGAGGTCAAGGGGGCGGTGACGTCACCGAGGTGCACGGAGGGTTTGGAAATGCGCCCTCAAGTTGTCCGCATTCGGAGTGGGGGCGCCGCGTCTGGGCGGGCCGCGGGGAGTTCACGGCGGCGTTTGTGCGCGTGCCGGCACTTAAATAGGACCACAGCATCATCATCATCAGCTGCAGCGGCAGCAGCAGCTTCTTCATAATCATCAGCAGCAGCTTAGTATTCGTCATCATCAGTGCCCGGAAGGGCAGTACACGTACGGTCAGAATGAGAATATTCATCGTCGTCTTCATCAGCAGCAGCAAAAGTAGCACCGTCCTAATGTTAATGATCATCACCAGCAGCATCTTTACCGATGCTCATCATCATCAGCAGCGGCAGTAGCAACAGCAGTGGCATGATTTCAGTATCATCGTTTTCTAATGGAACAATTTCACATCGCTTTGTCGGAGGTCGACTCAGCCCATCATCCAAAAAGATCAATACAATAGGTACCACATAGTTGGAAGTCAACAGTGATCGCTCTATGGATGTACAGGTTCCCGCCATAAGAGAGTGAAATTACCACCACTCGCTCAGTGATTGCTCATTTAAACGGAGGTACACGTTGACAGCTGTCAGAGAACATGAACACACCTCTGTATTTAAATCAGCTGAAGCCCCCTGTCAATCACGTGACCTCTGGGTGGCCACCCCATTCCCAAAACCCTCCTCTTTCCCCTCCGCCCCCTTTAACAACAGACGCCGCTCTGTGCAGTAGCGTCGATACCCTCATGCAGCATCTCCCTCCTTCCCACTCCTCATCTCCCTCGCACTTCTGATCCTGTGCTCCCGTTTCTCAGTTCCTTTCCCATCCTTTCCCTCTTAGTCTCCATTCTCTCTCTCTCTCTCCTCTCTTGCTCCTGTGTCGTTCCTTATTTACGCAATGCTCGTGTTGAACTTTTTTCGCACCGCACGTAGAAAAATCGTGCTAATCGGAGGTGCGTGGGAAGGACAACAATCTAAACGCTAAAGGCTGTCCCGAAGAAGTGAGTTTTCAAACTAGATGACTTAAAAGTGCGTATTTCCCAGTGGCTTCCTAATACCGGAGGGAGGAGCGTTCCAGACGGTCGCAGAAGCGCGTCTGAAAGCGCGCGCTGCGGTGACCGCCGTCTTTGTTGTTGACTCGACTCCCCCTCCACGTGTCTGGGCGCTGTTGGGTACAAGGGTAGCGCGTGCACGTGGTGGTGTATAGGCGGACAGAGGGGGGAGAAGAGATGGAGTGATGTGGTACAGGAGGACGTGGAGTGGAATTGCCGATGACTGGTACCAGCGGTGTCAAGATCGGCCTCTGTGGAGGAAGCTCGTGAAGGACGCTACTGGGCAGTTGGAGGCAGTCGCCCTCCAGCAACAACGGACGGCAGAGGAACTACGCTCACAACAACGAGCGGAGTGCCGGGTGACTAAAGCACAGCAAGTTGGCACAGTAGGGGGCACAGGTGGTGCATCAGCCAGCCATCTCGGTCATCTCAGTCAGTCGACCCGTGGCACCCGCTAAGTCTGCTCCGTGACTTTCTGCCAGCGGGCGTGCGACACTTCACGTGGCCTCAAGGTGCACTTGGCCTGGCACAATCGTCGTGGTGCCGTCACCGCCGCTTAGTGGCGAATGGCGGTTGTTGTTGTTGAACAGGCGGAGAAGGACTGTGACGTCCTGGCCGAGTGACTGTAGGGGGCAGCATTGACACAGCCTCTCCGTTCCGAGCGAGCGGAGCAGTTAAAGCCCCCTGAGCGATGAGCTCTTTTCTCGAGGCGAGCTGGCAACGCACGATCGCTCATCAAAGTGGCTTTATCATCATCATCACACGTGGGAAGTCACAGTCGCAGCCAAATCATCTAAACGGATGTTCATTCTTAATGCGTACGAGGGCAGACACCGGGGAGAAATCGCACGCCCTTTTCACACAGTGGTCAGTGAGACAAAGGCGGACGTGCGTGGTGCTGGATATATGAACACGGCGGCCTGGTGTAGCCTGCAGTGTGTGTGTGGCTGCACACACAATGTCTGTGCGTGTTGGTGTGTGTCAATGTACGTGCTCATATATGCACGTGTGTGCATGTTTGGCCAACACTTCTGACGATTATTTGAACCGGTTCTGGGCCTCCCCTAGGTCGACTCAGCCTCAAACGAGTACCTGGTGCGGTGTGTAAACATCGCCACTAGGGAGACAAAGGCGGCCGGGAGTGGTGTTGGCCACCCACCCGCTCGTGTGCCGTGCCGGCCTTTATAGGTGCTCGCTAACAGCACTTGCCCCTACAGTATGTTAAGGCTACACGGGGGGATCTTTGTCTTTTGTAGTAAAACACAAATCCCTTTGAATCTATTGCCTCGTGAATGAGGGAATCGAAGGGGTGTACTGTGAAGGATGTGGCACCACGCCGGTCAACTGACAGTGATGAGAGCCCCCTGACTCGTGGTTGCTGAATGTGAATACCAACAGCACCGCGCAGAGCCTCCTCCAGCCCCAACAGCTCGTGGCCGTGACGTGCCGAGTGTCCTCGGCGGACAGCCACGGCCGCCGCATGGCGATGCCGGCTGTAATTACCGGCGAAACGTCGGATTGTAAATGTTGTGGACTTGCTCTCCAACACACAACCGGTTAGTGCTGTGCTCGTGTAGTGGGTAGGCAGGGAGAGCGAGACTTGCTGGAGGCAACACGTACACAACACAAAGGGGTAATGGCCCCTTACACCCTATACCCGAAGGATGTAGACCCTCCGGACTAATGTGCCCTCACTCTGGTTAGAGCTCTACGCTAGACTGGTGAACTCTGAACCCGACCCTAGCCAGGGGTGCGGGGCCCTTTTGGGCTCTTCGCTTCAGCTCTTCAGAGTGGTTCTTCAGATCTCCAGATATCCAGGTCTTCAGGTGGACGATGACTGCCGGACCCGTTCAGAGGTCCGGCTTTTATACCCGTTCCAGAGTCTCTCCCCCCCGAGCCAAACCTTCCTTCTCGAACTCTCTAGGGGGCCCTGGAATGTAACGGAATCCCCCTCCCCAGCCCCCCTCTTGGGGTCCCTGGTGGCCCAACGGCCCGACTCATCCCACCTATCCTGTCTACCACCCGCTGTTGGCACATGTTCGCTACTGCAGGTAAGAATCAATGGTGATAACCAGACCGCCGAACAACGGCACCACACTAGTAACGAATTGGCACGTTCTGTATACGTGACAAACCTTACTAATTGGCTGTGTCGGGTGGTGGCGGGTTTAACGACACATATTTACGTGATCTAACCCAAAAAAACAACCCTGCATTATGCAGCCACGAAGGCTGTCAGTTCGGGGAATTGAAGGGGAGATGCAAAGCGGTGGAAGGGCAGTGAAGCTTGGAGAGAGAGAGAGCGGCTGGCTTGTGAGAGCTCGACAAGTTGTAGAACGACAATATTAATAATAATAGAGTCACAGTGACGGCAGACACGCGGGGTGTCTTTAGTTTGTTGTCCTTCCTCGCGAAAATAATTCAACATACATACTGTAAATGTTACAGAGTGTGGAACTGTATATTTTATCATTTGATTAAATCCTTTTACCCGTCTGGGTTCAAACGTACACTGTTGTCGGAGTCTTCTCTGATTGTTAATGTATAATAATAACAAAAATAGGCGACATTACAAATGAAAGTTTTCACACACGTGGTGTGTGGGGGGGGGGGAGCGGTAGCGTAGTGGTTAGCCGCTGAGCTACTGATCCGGTGGCCCGAGTTTGAGTCCCACTCACGGCCGAACATCGGTGACGAATATCTGAACCGGACCAGGGGACCTCATCTAGGTCAACTCAGACTGAAATGGCTGCCTGGCGCGGTGTGTAAAAATCGGTGTGCCGTGCCGGTCGTAATAGGTGCTCGCTGAACAGCACTTGCCCCGACAAACCATTCAGCCCACACGGGGGATCTGTGTTGTTTTGCCAGTGAGTGCATCGTGCCAGGCATCTCTGTCGTTTATCCCACGGCACCCGGGTCTGTCCCACGACCTGCCAGGAGCGAGCCTTACGCACTTCACCTCAAAGTGCACCGAGCTTGGCACAAGGGCTGTGGTGACGTCACCGACACTTAGCGCTGTCGCATTGTGAATAGTGGCTGTTGTTGCGCGTGCGTTCACGTTTGTGTATACCGGCCACTAGGGAGACAAAGGCGGCCGGGCGTGGTGGGGGCCATTCTGGACCTCATAGGTGCGACGCGCAAACGGCACTTGCCCCAACAGTCTATTAAGGCTACGCGGGGGATCTTTGTACGGGCCGTTCTGCCCTCATTGAGAGCAAAAATAATAATAATTACAGCGGCGATCGGCAGCGAAGTCGGAGTCGCTGGCTCAGACGAGAAGAGAGATGATAGCGCGATTACGCAAAGGAATGTGAGACCCCCCCCCTCTCTCTTATCTGTTACCCCACTTACCCCCCTCTCAACCCCCCCTCTCACCCCCCCCCCCTCTCACCCCAGGCCCCCTTCTTACCCCGAGATTTAGGGAGACCCAGCATCTTCTCTCTGCCAGCAGAGTCGAGGCTCCATGAGATTCTCGTAAATCCACAACGGCGCCTGGGAGGTTTAGCCTGGAGCTCTGAAGATGGCAATGCGCCGAGCGGGTTTGAGTTTCGAGTTGTTAGAGTGTTTTGTTTTGTTTGTTCCACGGACAGTCCCCGTTTTGGCAGCTAGACGGCTATTTCACACGGGAGATCCGTGGTGCTTGAGTGCAGCCCGCAACAACGACAAAGATTGAAAAAAAACGGCGATATTGCATTGGACGATATGACGATATTACGATATTACGGGGCCCTTGCAGGAATAATCTTGATTAGAAGCTTTCGTGACTGCAGAAATCCATACTCTTTGGTTCTTTCGGTAAAGTCACGTGGGTATAAATTACTGCACCACTAACAAACGGAGTATTTAACGGCCGTGAACGAAACGCTGGAGGCGCCAGAGAATAAAATGTTAGGTGCATGTGCGAGTAAGCTCTATACGTTAGTCTAACGGGGGGGGGGGGGGGGGCACATGCTGGACCCTGCAGGGCAATGTTGATGTGACGCATCCCCTCGTGTGCACGTGTTCTCTCCGGACACTCCAAGATTCCTCACACAAGCAAAGCGAGCACTCGTGATTGGAATCGGCACCAACGAGATTGCATCGCCATGCAGTACGCTTGCTACGCGGACACTCACGCACCACAGAGAGACAAAGGTCCCCCTTGTAGGCTTGTAGGCTGTTGAGGCAAGTGTTCGTTAGCGAGCACCTGTTGAGGCCGCTACGAGAGAATTGATGTGGCCATCACCGACTCTCACCTGCGTCACGCACGGCGCTGGTGTCTATCATTCGCCACTGATGGCAGCCGTCGCCCGGGAATCAAACTCGGATCGGTTCGTAGCGCAGTGAGCTAACCACTGCGCCACCGCTCCCCACACGTACACACATACGTAGAAAGCACGCACGCGTACTCCCATGCGCGCACACACAGAAGCCTGTAAGGTGACACTGAACACGCCGCACGGAGCACGGGGAGTATATCGGTCGATGTTCACGGCTTTGTTTGGGGTTTTTTCCTTCCTGAATTTACGCCTTTGTCTGTGGGCAAGGCGGCCTGGGGGCAGAGTCCCTGGCGCGATGGTCTTCACTCGTTTTCAAGGCGCGGGCGGTGGGGGGGGTTGGACACTTTCACCGATGAGACATCATCAGTGTGTGAGGGCCGCCACACCATTTGAACCAATTGTTGGGTTCAACAGCAGCACGACGACGACGATGATGGGGGGGGAGGTGTTGTCACGTGGCGTGTGCTGTCGTGGGGCCGCACTGGAAGGCCACCAGCGGCCCGCGGGCCTTGCAACGGATGGATGTGCGGCGTGGCCCTGCGTCTCTCCGTGTCGCCGCCGTGTTGCTGCCGCTGCGGATGTCTCTACGGTTGCCCCTGTTGTGTTGACCCCCCCCCCTATACCCCCGTTTCTCGCAACCTCACCACGAGTGTCCCTGTCGCCACCGGCGTTCTCCGCCTGGTCTCTACTCTCCGGGCATCCCTCTGCCGCCTCTCCCCCCCCACCGTCTCGTCTCCCCGACCTCGTCTCTCGCTCGTTGTCTCTCCGCGTGTGTCTCTACTCTCTCCCCAGGTTGTCCTTTGTCCGCATGTCCCGCGTCGTCGCGGGAGATGGCGGCTGTCCGGCACCAACCCCCTTGCGGGTCCTTTATCGGCCACGTGGAGCGCGTTGTGATTGGAGCTCGCGCCACCGGGCGCTCTTTCTCTCTCTCCCGCACGGTCCCGCTGGGCTGAGAGCCGGCGTGCTGTGCGGTGTTGGGTTTATTGAAGGGGCTTGAGGGAGGCTATTTCTGGCGTGCTTGGTGGGGTATCTGGCTGTGGGTACTGTCTGTCCCCCCCCACACGCCCTGCTGTCTCCAGCCTGCACGCAGCACCACCACAACCACCGCAACATCATTCGAACATCACTCCAGCACGACCGCCCAACCATCACCACCATGATTTCAATGCACTATCACCACCACCACCACCACATCACCGCAACACGACTCGTCATTCTAACATCACTCCAACAATACCCCAAGCCGTCACCAACACCATGATCTGAACATCACCACAGAATCATTCTAAATATAATCTCAACATCGTCAACCACGTCGCCGCCACATCGCCCCCAACGTCATCCCAATATCGCTCCTCCACCACCACCACCATCCCAACATCATCTCACCAGCACTACGGGCAACAGCGCTCCAACAACCCCATCACCATCATCACCACCACCACCAACATCCTCTTAGGTTTTTTCGGTAATCACGTAGGTAAAAAATAAAATTAATAAAAGTAAAATAAAAATCACGACGTTTCGGAGGCAACACAAGCTTCCGTCTTCAGGTGGAACCGTTATTTTTTACCTACGTGACTTTACAGAAAAAACCACCAACATCACCACCACCACCACCAACATCATCACCACCACCACCACCACCCCCGCCACGCGCGCACGGCTGACATGAGCAGCAGGTGTCGCGCGCGTCACCAGAGCCTGGCGTGCACGCCGCCTGTACAGGCACGTGGCGGCCTGTGGAGGTGGTGCCGGTGGTTGGTGCTCATTAGACGGTTGTTGGTGGTGCTGGTGGTTGGTGCTCATTAGAGGGTTGTTGGTGGTGCTGGTGGTTGCACTGACAGTGTGGGGAGCGGCGGTGCAGTGATTCGTGCTGCGCCACGAAACCGGCGAGCCGAAATCGATTCCCGCTCACGACCACTACCAGTGACGATTAACTGATCCCCGGTCATGGGCTTCGCCTAGGTCGACTCATCCTCAAATGAGTATCCGGTGCGGGGTGTCAACATCGCCACTTGGGGAGACAAATGCGGACGGCCGTGGCGTTGGCCACCCGCCCCTTCATGTGTCGTGCCGGTCTTCATAGGTGCTCGCTAACAGCACTTGCCCCAAAGAGTCTGCAAGGCATCTGAGTATGTGTCTGTACACTCGTGCGTGTGTCGGCGTCTGCGAGGCAGGGGAGCGGGCTGTGTGCGTGTGCTCTTATCTACACCCCCCCCCCCCATCGTTACCCCCACACCCACCCCTCTCCCTCCCGCCATCTCTTCCACCTCGGTGCATGCGGACACGCCGCGCGCTCACTCCGAAGCGCGCTCTCACCACGGGACACGGCAGCGGTTCCGCGTAGAGCCCCCCCACACCCCCCCCCCCTACTACGGTCAACGTAACCCCCCCCCCACCACCCCACCACCCACCACCCCACTCACTCACCACCCACCACCCACCACGCGTCAGACTCAAACGGGGCTCGAACCGTAACGGCGCCACGCTGAGCGGCTCAAGAGTCTCGATCGGGCCGCGCGTTTGTCCACATCCCGAGTCGTGATGGAGTAGCGAGTTGCGTCGTCGTTGTTGTTTAATTAGCGGGGTGTGTATTGCAGCGCGTAGACAGGGTTGCAGACGCGTGCTCTCCCCGCTTGACTTCGCGGTAAGTTGCGGGGCCGCGGTGGTGCAAGGTTTTTCGTGAGCGAGTTCAGGATGGACAACTCCGGGTTGACTGCGCATCCAACCAACGCCATCCAGTTACACTTCCCGGTGAGTTTGCCGGGTGAGTGAGTGGGTGAGTGGGTGGGTGAGTGAGTGAGTGGGTCGGTGGACGAGTGGGTGGGTGGGTGAGTGAGTGAGTGGGTGAGTGGGTGGGTGGGTTGGTGAGTGGGTGGGTGAGTGGACGAGTGAGTGACAGGGGTGGGTGGGTGGACGAGTGAGTGTGTGAGTGGGTGAGTGAGTCAGTGAGTGACGGGATGAGTGAGTGAGTGAGTGGGTGAATTTGTGAATGAAGGGGAACGTATAGACTGTATCTTGAACTTCTTTCGCACCGTACGTAGCCAACCGTGCTAATCGGAGGTGCGACGCAGAGGGGTGAGTGTCGGATGAACTGCGTGAGTGAATGAGTGGGTGAGTGAGTGCGAGTCTGCGTGAGTGACAGACGGGGTGAAATCAGCAGGCGCGCAATTGAGTGCATGAATGGGTGAGTGGTGGGTGATCAGTGTGTGTGTGTGAATGGGTGAGTGGTGGGCGATCAGTGTGTGTGTGTGTGAATGGGTGAGTGGTGGGTGACCAGTGTGTGTGTGTGAATTTACGAGTGAGCGAATGAGTCTGTGAGTGTAAGTGTGCGTGATTGTACACACGGGTGAGTGAGCGAGTGAGTCCATGAGCGAGTCGGTGAGCGAGTCGGTGAGCGAGTGAGCGAGTGAGTCTGTGAGTGTAAGTGTGCGTGATTGTACACACGGGTGAGTGAGCGAGTGAGTCCATGAACGGATGAGCGAGTCGGTGAGCGAGTGAGCGAGTGAACTTGTCAGACATTCAATGTCACTCGTCTTCCGAAATGCGATCACAAGTGCAGGGCAAGGCGCTGCGCGCCGCGTTGGCACCATCCGCGCGCGGCGTTCTCGTGCCGGTTTCTGGAGAGGGCGACTCGTTCATTCGCCGGGAACGTGCGCGGAAGATCTCGGCGAGTCACTCGATTCGATGACGTGCTGATGCGATGGATGCACGTTGAGCTTCTTTCACACCGTGCGGAGCCAACCGCGCTCGTCGGGAGGTTGTGGGGGAAGGACAACAAACTAAAGACAAAAAGCAGTTGTCACGAAATGAGTTTGTCAATCGAGATTATTTAAAAGTGTACAGCTCCAGTGGCTTCGTCATGTCGGGAGGAAGAGCGTTCCAGACGGCCACAGAAGCAGGGCATCTGAAAGCGCCGCGCGACGATGCGAGGGCCGCCGTCTTTGTTCGATGGCTGAGCCGAAAGCCGCTGCTGCGAGGATGACTGGATCAGTGTGTGCATTGTAGGTGTGTGTGGATGTATTGTAGGTGTGTCTGTGTGTGTGTATTGTAGGTGTGTCTGTGTGTGTGTATTGTAGGTGTGTCTGTGTGTGTGTATTGTAGGTGTGTAGTGTGGGGAGCGGTAGTGTAGTGGTTAGCGCTCTGTGCTACGAACCTGACGACCCGAATTCGATTCCCGCTCACGGCCAACACCAGTGACGATTATATGAACCGGTCCTGGGCCTCCCCTAGGTCGACTCTGCATCAAATGAGTACCTGGTGCGGTGCATAAACACATCGCCACTGGGGAGACAAAGACGGCCGGTTGTGGTGCTGGCCACCCACGCCCTCGTGTGCTGTACCAGTGCGCGCGAACAGCATAATTAAGGCGATACGGGGGATCTTTATCTTCGTCATACTGCAGGTGTGTATGTCCTGCAGGTGTGTATGTCCTGCAGGTGTGTGTCGTGATGCTGTCGTGCTGTTCGTAAAACGGTAAAGGGGCAGCCCTGCAATTGTTGACCCACGCCACTGCTGGCGGAAGAGCCTGCACCAGAGCGAACTCTGGCGGGTGTTTGGTCTACTCTTCCACGTTGACCGGATGCGTTGGAAGCGGTGGGCGTAGGCACACTTTGCCTCACTGTGGTGAACCAGTTTCTACAGCTGGGTGAACAGAAGCGGCGGTGGGGAGTGATGGGAGAGAGATTTGATGAACTTTCAGCATCGCTTCAACTGCCTCAACTGCGCTCAATATTGAAATTCCAGTGGCGCTGAGTGCTCCACCAGGGCAGCTCGTGGCCGTGCCGCACTGCAGAGCCCCGGGAACCAAGTAAACAAGCAGACAATGTCGCCACGTTAAAAACAAACAAGAACATGTTGAATTTTAGCAGTTATTGATTCAGTACAAGCAACCCGTTCTTTTTTTCTCTCGAATAGATAGGCAGGCAATTTCGCCTTCCTGATTTTATGAAAATGTCCCTCCACGTAAAAATGTAATTTTTTTTACAGATCCCATGGCCCACACGGCGCCTTCTGGATATAAATAATTCCAGCCGCATGGATTCAGCACAAGCAAAACTCTGCACCGTTTTCGACACGCGGTGTCTCATCAGCAACAGAGGCAGGCTTCGCTCGAGTCAGTGCTGGTGAACTGCCCGGATGTTATCGGCAAGGGTCCTCTCTTTAAGCTATGGGTCCTATAGCTCGATGCTAACTAAATACAACTCACGCACACACGACACAAGCCAATGTTGAGCAATGATGTGGAGATCAGGAGAGAGGACCAGGTTCCGTAGTCGCACATCACATCACTTACACGTGGCGTTCTGCATCTGTATATTACTACTGCTGCTCTCCACTGATTATTTTACCGGGTAAGGCCCGACCGAGCTATGCAGCTCTTTTTTTCAGAAGCGATCACCAGCGATAGCTCAACCAAGTGGTAATTCCTGCAGTCACGAAAGCTTCAAATCAAGTTTGAAGTGGCTTATGATCGCGTGGAAATGTACAGCAGCCAATGCTCTAAATGCGTGACATTCATTCTAAATGTGGAGTGAAAAACCGGAGGACCCGGAGAAAAAAAAAATCCACGCGAACACGGGGAGAGAGACACAGCAAACTCCAAATATACAGCAGCAGCAGGCGTCAGCGTCAGCATGGAACCCACGACCTCCTTGTACAGCAGGCGAGGTTAGTTACAATCCCGGGCCGGCCTCAGGTCTTGTGCTTGCGGTGTTGTCATTTGCAATGGTTGAGGTTGGATGAGTGGTGGTGCTGGTGGTGGTGGGGCTGAGAGAGCGGCACGCAGGTGGCTGCTGGACGCTGCTTTGTCCACACGCGTTCCCCGCGTGTCTTATCGACAATCGCTCACGTGATTCTGCGCGGGGGCTCGTTTACACGAGCCCATGCATGTCGCGAGGAGTCGAGGCAGGGCGCCGGGTGAAAGCTGCGAGTGGCTCTCGCACGAAGTTTGTTACGCCGGCTCCGCCTGCGTTGCACTTATTGTATATGCCCGCGAAAGGCCGAGTCTCAAGGCTTCGTGTTCAGGAGGGTCCTGCCACAAATGGACGTTTGAGCAATTTAAAAAAAATGGAGCAAAAAAACGGAAGAGTGAGTGAGGGAATTGGAGGACTCGGAGAAGAGAAAGCTCCATCCACGCATACATGGGAAGGGGGGGGGGGGTGTCAAACAAATAGGTCACGCAGCAGACTGAGAGGTTCACAAACTCACTTTTGCTGTCGTGCCCTCACCTGACCACCTCACTGCCCAGAGGGGTTGTGAGTTTCTAATCTCTGGGCGATCCACCGACCTGTACGTGCGTGCGTCTCGGAGCGCGTAATGAGCCATGCATGATGCAACCAGCCCTTGTCTCCATAACGTTACTCATCATTGTCACATTGAACTGTTCCTGGGTTCCAAACCCAGACACGTTTCCCGTGGGCCTCCCAAATGAATCCGACGAAGTCCTCCGTCTTGCTGGGAAGTGGATGATGGAGATCCCGTGACACCCATAATAAAGGTGTTTGGGTTAGAACGCGTAAGTATAAATGTGTCCTAACCCTCCACCAGCCGACGCAGCCAATTAGTAAGGGATTTGTCACGTAAAGAGAACGCCAATTAGTTACCACTTCAGCCCACGGGTGTGTTGAAGAGTAAATCCACAACTTTTACAATTTGAGTAACAGTTTTAGTAATTCTAGATTTGAAGCTTCGTCGTGATTTATTATTTTATTTCTATTATTATTTCTATAATTTTTATTTTATTATTATTTATTTTTACCTACGTGACTTTACCGATAAAACCTAAGAGTAACAATTTTAGTAGTTGTAATTTGTTGTGGATTTACTCTCCAACACACCGGTGGGCTGTTTACATGACAAACCCCTTACTAATTGGCTTTGTCGGCTGGTGGAGGGTTACGAGACGTTTATATTTACGCGATCTAACCCAAAAACCTTAATTATGAATCATATTGGTCGCAACAACAAAAAATGCGTCGATCAATTAATCGAATTCATTGACGATTAGTTCCAGCGCTACACCGCGAACCTCGGCGGAGTCTCGTGCGGTGATTAAACAAAGGGCAATCCACAGAAAGATCACTCAGGTTGCACAGTGGTGCGCATCTGCCAGTCATCTGAGCTGGCCGACCCATGGCACCTGGGTCTGTCCCGTGACTTCCTATCAGCAGATAGCCTTCGACACTTCACGCGGCCTCAAGGTGCACCTAGCCTGGCACAAGCGCTGTGGAGACGTCACCGCCACTTTGCGGTGAACGGCGGCGGTCGTTGTTGTTGCTGCGCCGCGCTGTGAGCCTGGCGACCTGAGTTCGTCTCCCGCTTACAGTCAATGTTTGGTGACGAAATATTTGAACCGGTTCTGGGCCCCCCACCCCTGGGTCGACTCGGCCTTAAATGAACAACTGGTGCGGTGTGCAAAACACCAGCACTGGAGGCTCAAAGGCGGCCGGGCGTGGTGCTGGCCACAAAGACAAAGATGCCCCGTATAGCCCTGACATACTGTTGGGGCAAGTGCTGTTGGCGAGCATCTATAAAGGCCGACTTTGTCTCCCTAGTGGCGATGTTCACACACCGCACCAGTTACTCGTTTGAGGCTGAGTCGACGTAGGGGAGTCCCAGGATCGGTTCAGATAATCGTCACTGGTGTTGACCGTGAGCGGGAATCGAACCCGGGTCGCCTGGTCCACCACGACCACCAACACCACCGCCTCTTGTGCCAGGCCATCCTCAACAGTCGCTCGCCAACAGCGCTTGCCCCAGTAGTGCCACGTCGGTTTTCGTGCGTGGTGCGCGCGGGTGTAACTGGAGCCACATGAAACGCTGAAACAGAGCACGAGTGGGGAGCAGTGACGGGGAGACGTGCGGCGTTGGGAGGAGACAGGAGCCATGAAAATCATTACGAGATGGACCTGCGGCGTGGGTTAGGGTGGTGAGCGCTGGGGTGTAAGTGGCGTGGGGAATGCGGTCCAGGCATTGGGACGTGAGTGGGTTGGGGGGGGGAGAGTGGGTGCGTGCGGGGAGAGGTGGTGAGTGGTGGAGTGAGCTGTACAAGGTGAGCTATAGTCAGGGAGCGCTGTTAAGGGTGAGCTGCGCGGGTGAGCGGCTGCGGGTCGACGAGGTTGGCATATATATCAAGACGGGAGATAAACGGGGGAGACAGCGAAGTGACACGTGAGAGGTTTGAGAGGGAGACGGGGAAACGAGAGGGAGATGGGGTGGAGCGGGAGGTTTGCGGGGGGAGGAGTGGGGGGGGCGTGGCTCCAGCTCGTCTTGTGTTTCCACGGTGTTCGTGGAAAATTCACCGCTGATGTGCGGCGGGGGTAGGCGCGACTCCGGCTACCGCGGTGGATGCGAGCTCGGCACCCACTCGCTCACCACGCGGGTCCCACCGGAGCACCCTGCACCGGTGCTGAACTCAGGGCTGGTAGCTCACAACGGCTCAACCACAAAGGAGGCCGTCCACGTCGTGCAGAAAGCAGGTTTTGCGTTGAGAGTCGGTGGATGACTTGGCACGTGGCCGACACGCACGTGGAAACTGCATTGGGTCTCTCTGGCTTTTTGAGAAATCTCTCTCTCTTCCTGTGTCTTCCCGGTCAGCTATTAATCGGCCAATTGGAGTCGTCACAGTGGAGATGACATTGCTTCTAAATTGCACTTAACAGCTCACTCTACAACGCATCTCAAACAACAACAACAAAAATCCCATCGTGCTACTGGGGTAACCTCGCAAAACTGTTGCTTAATGCTTCACAGTAGTTTTAAGGGATTTGTTTTTGTTGCTGTAATATGTTAATATTCTAATCGTGCACGAGGATGTTCTTTAACTAATTACTATTTCCTTCAATCAGTGTTTAAGTTCATGCGTTTTGCGACTCCGACGAAGAGGGTAAGTTTCGTCTCGACGGGCCCTCTCACCAGGGGTTTAATCCCAAGTGAAACGTGACCGTCAGAGCGGATGCAGCGAGTGAATCCACCTGGACGGAGACGCTACGATTCAGAGCCATCAAACGGGGACTTGAATAAAGCCACGAGTTGCTGTAGAGTCGGGGTGAGTCAGGGCGCCCCCGTGGCGAGCAGATGTTATCATCCTCGCCTGGTGCACAGGAGGTCGTGGGTTTGATCCAGACCCTGACGCCTGCTGTATATTGCAATTACTGGACATCTGTGAAAACTACTGGACATGTGTGACAAAGAGCTTTATAGCTTATCGGATTCCTCCAGGAGAAGTACATTTTCTGATTCTCATATTTGGAGTCTGCATGTCTCTCTCCCCGTGGTCGCGTGGAATTGTACCCGGGTCTTCCGGTTTTCCCCTCCACGTTTAGGATCAACAACATCACGCTTTGACAGTAATTGGCTGCGATACATCTCCACGTGACGATAATTCACCTCGTTCGAGCCATCATTTGTGATAGCCAGGTGAAATGCATTTCAAAATAGTTTAGTTTTTAGTTTAGTTTAGGCCCAAAAAAGCATTCAATGTGGGTGATGGCGTGGTTTTCATTCTTCTCCTGGACACGGTCGGATTAGGCATCTGCGCGTCTATCGCAGGCGGCGACAGAGAGATGGGTCGCCGCACGGCTTCTCTCTTCTACTCGCGATTAGTCCAATGGCGAGGGCTGCCGTGATGCTTCTGTTCACTTCGTGCTGTTGTCGCGTCGACGAGATCACGGCGATCGGACGACGATGAGCAGAGAAGGCAGAAATGCGTGGGGTAAGCCCCGACACGAGGGGCCTCACCCGGTGGCCTCGGTTTATTTTAACTGGGCGAGCCTGCGTTCGTTTCAACCATCACGGCTCTCATCAGTGACACGCGGCACATTGTTGGAGTGCGCAGAAGTGGCTCGGGGGGAGGGGGGGGGTTCACGATGGCCGTGTCAGCGCACTTGAGCCAGCACAGCTGAGTTGTGAGTTCAAAGCTTCGTGGCCACGTGATTTGAACCCGGTCGTGCCGTGTCCTCACTTCTCCCGGCGCTCACTGGGACTGGCGCTCACTGCCCGACCGCGTCTTGAGATAGATGAGCATGAGAGACACGCGCACGCGGGTATTTACTCCGAGAGTGACACGTGTTTGTATCGGTACCACAGGGAGATAGCAAGAGGCACATACAGATATTCATATTGAGAGCCACAACAACAAAAAGACAAGGACAAAGATCCCCCAGGATCGCCGAAACAAACTGTTGGCGCAAGCGCTGTTAGCGAGCACCTCTGGTGCACGAGGGGGTGGGTGGCCAGAACCACCGCCGGCCGCCTTTGGTTGAGACACACACACACACGCGTTCGTATAGACGGTTGAAGGAGATACAGAGCTCAGGGTTATTATCAGAGAGATACACCGATAGATGCTCACGTTAGAGATTATCATGAGTGCCAGCGATGTTTCCGCGGGAGAGCTGCCGCGTGTAAGAGAGCCGGCTCAGGTCCCGGCAGGAGCAGGGAGGGCCGAGTCAGGGGCAGTGAGGGATATTTTTGGTACCAGCAGCTGAAAAGAGACCCGAGTCCATCACCTCCCCCCCCAGCCAGCCTCGCTCCCCCTCCCCCAATCGCTTGCCACCCCCCTCTCCTCGCTCCCGCATCCCGAAACACTGCCAACACCTCACTGCCTCACTGCCCCCCGCTCGCAACAACGAGCGGAGCGCCGGGCGACTAAAACGCGTAAAGTTTGGCAAAAGTGGGGATCACGGCTGGTGCATCGGCCAGCCATCTTTATCGGTCAACACACGGCACCTGGCTCTGTTCCGTGACCTCCTCCTGCCAGCGGGCCTCCGACACTTCACGTGATTGCCTCAAAGTGCACCTATCGCGGCACGAGCGTCGTAGCGATTTCGCCGCCACTTCGTAGTGAACGGCGGTTGCAGCTGTTTATATATAAACTTCGTTTTGCACCGTGCATAGCATCATGGCCAATGCGTCATCAGCGTTGGCCATGTTGACCTCTTGACCTCTTGTATTTGTACATCGTGTCAGGGCTGGGTTGGGCCACTGCGATGGAAATGTTGGCCTCTTCATTGGAGTTAAACCATCAGAAGTTGAGGATTCCTCCAAGTCAGCAGCTCTTGTCCCATCGAAGTGATGCGGCTAAGCAATTAACGAAGTCTGCATTAATAGACGCAATTCAACTGAAGTTTGAGATATCACGTGGACCAGTGGCGTAGCCTGGTTTGCGTGGGTCCTGGGTGTAAGAAGTTAAATGCGTGTTTGTGTGTAGAACTTCTTTCGCGCCGTACATGCTAATCACAAGACTCACAAACATACAAAGACAAAGATCACCTGTATATCCTTAACGGACTTTTAGGGCAAGTGTCGGTAGGGAGCACTTAGACACACACACACACAAAGCAGTTCTCAAGAAAATTAGTTTTCAATATCGATGAGGGGGACCTCCCCCCCCCCTATCGCTACTGGAAGGCCGGCGCATGGGCCCCTCCGCGCGCGTGGCGTCCCGGTGCAGTTGCACCGCCTGCGCACGAGCCGGCAGGTTGAGCGCTGGGGTCGCTGGCAGTTCACGCCTCGTGCCACCGCTGACAATGGGACCAAGGCCTTCTCGTTCCCCAACGCCTTTTCATTTCTCTATTCCATTGTTTTGGTATTTTCAGCACCTGAGGCTGCGTGCGGGGGCGTGGAAGCTCGCGATGAATGGGGGGGCGGTAGCGGTGTGGGGGGGGCGATGTGGCATTGTGTGAGCTTAGAGCCTCGCTTTGACTGGCCCCCACTAATGGACAACACAACCCCCGGGCACACGCATACACACACTGATACATGAACACGTGTACCAGTGCATACAAAGACAAATACAAAGACCCCCCTCCCCCCAGTATAGCTTTAACAAACTGTCGGGGAAAGTGCTGTTACCGAGCACACAAGGGGGTGGGTGGCCAGCACCACGGTCGGCCGCCTTTGTCTCCCCAGTGCTGACGTTTACACACCACAGCAGGTACTCGTTTAAGGCTGAGTCGACCTAGGGGAGGCACATGACTGGTTCACACATTCGCCACTGTTATTGGTAACCCAGTGCGCTAACCACGACACTACCGCTCCCTCTCCCAGAATGCAAACACAGCAACAACCGCCGTCCACCGATAGTTAAGTAACAGTGACGTCACCACGGCGCTTGTGAGTTCCATAGTGCAGCTTGCCCGATGTGTTTGGTTTTAGTGGAGGCTCAGGCCGGAGTCGGACGCGTCTGTGGCCTTCCCAAGCCGAGGCTCACTCAATGGACGGGCATGCCTCGTTCCTCTCGTTCCGAGTCTTTTTTTAGCTCCTTGCATTTTTTTCTCTGTTGCCAAAGTGCTCCTGACGCTGCCTCGCGGAGGGGGGGGGGTCGCCTCTATTATTAGAACGCCGACTGCCGACAGAGGCACGCGGCCTTGATGCCATTTTAGTTTTTGTAACGGTATAACCGCGTCGGAGTCATCATCATCATCATTCTCATCATCATCATCAGCTGCAGCATTGACATCGTCATCATCATGATCAACAGCATTGACATCATCGTGATCATCAGCATTGTCGTCGTCGTCATCATCATCATGATCAGCAGCATTGGCATCATCATCATGATCAGCAGGATTGACATCGTTATCATCATCATCATCAATGTTATCATTATCGCCATCGCCATCATTGTCATCAAAAGCAATATCAACATCTTAATCAGCTTTTAGCGTCACAAGCAGCTGCAGCAGTAGCACAAGCATCATCATCATCATCGCAATATCTTCATCGTCGTCGTCGTCATCAACATCGTCATCCAAAACGACAATAATGACGTCTTAATATTTATAATCGTCAGCATCAGCACTATATCCATAAATAGAAGTTGCCATCACCATGCAAACCAGCAGCAGCATGAACATCGTCTTCATCATCAGCGAGACAACGGAATTAGCTGACGACTTGAGTAACGTGAATATTCTCTCACAGCAAATCGTGGGAATCCCGTTCACCATGGAAGTCCAGTTTACCATGGGAGTCCCGTTCACCATGGAAGTCCAGTTCACCATGGGAGTCCCGTTTACCATGGGAGCCCAGTTTACCGCGGGAGTCTAGTTTACCATGGGAGTCCAGCTCACCATGGGAGTCTAGTTTACCATGGGAGTCCAGCTCACCATGGGAGTCTAGTTTACCATGGGATTCCGGGTGCGGAGACATTTCCCGAGTCGCCGGTAGATCGCAGCGGTTGTAGTCCGCACACGTGACCTGCAGTGACAGCCGTGGCGATAGGTATACTGGACAGAGTGTGCCGGGTGAGAGAATGCTTTTCTGACTTTTCCGAGCCGCGCGTACCACCCCTTCGTGTCCGCCCGCCTGTCCGTCCGCCGGCTCGGTGAGGGTTGCCATCTGCTGGGGGTTCTCATCGCCGGTGCTGCGTGGGAAGGCATCGAGATTTAGACAGAGATAGAGAGTCGGGTGAGGTGGTGGTGGGGCTGGGGGGAGGATGATCCAGAGGCTCCAGCTCCGATAAGTGATGAGCTCCATCCCACGTTTTGTAATTGCGGGTGACACGAGTTGGGCGACTCATGCACAAGCGATCAGCAAGGGAGTGCAGGGTGATCGCATGAGCGGGTGATGCTGGGCTTGTCACCAGAACCTGCTCTTCCGATGTTAGAAAGCCGCCTAGCTATGCACCCTAACATCGTCTATATTGAAAGCTTATATCCACGTAGAGCCGATTGTTGTGTTTAGTTTGTTGTCCTTTCGCCGCATCTCCGATTTAGCACGGTTGGCTATGTACGGTGCGAAAGAAGTCTAGCATACATACGTACCTAACATTTCTCGACTGGAAAACCCGAAGCGGAGCCGACCATTGATCGGAAGTGAAATCACTTCACCGATGCACGACCCTTCCATGCAAAGGCAAACGCTGCTCGTGTTGAGATGGGGGGGGGAAGTGGGGCTCATGCCCAGTCGGTGGCACGGTGACGCAAGTCTCTAAGCAGCAGTGGAGACTGTGGGGGGTTGGTGGACCACACACAGAGATGTTACGAAATTCTCATTCCGTGGCCGTCGAGGAGGAGGAGGAGCCTGGCTCTTGCAGGAGAAGGCTGCACAGCGAAACCACGTGGACGAATCTCCACGTGCCCCTGCTGTACGGGCGAGTGTGTTGCACGCACTGCGCGCGCTTTGGTTTCTGGCCCCCCCGCAAAGCACACGAATAGACAAACACTCACACTCACACTTGATGCAGCTAATCTGGCTGTGACGGTCCCACCTGATGACGGAGACTTGTGTTGCCTCCGAAACGTCGTGAATTTTATTTTTATTTTTGTTTTGTTTTATTTTACTTTCATTACTTTTAATGTTTTACCTACGTGACTTTACCGAAAAAACCTGAGAATATGAATCATTGCAGTCACGAAAGCTTCAAATCTAGAATAAACACTCACGCCTCGAGGCCGACGGCATCTGCATGAAGCTCACCTCCGTGTGCTGCCGTGGATTGTGCCGTGCCGTGGAGTTTGCATGACTGACGTTATTTCAAAACGCAGCTGGTTATTGTGAACATTATTATTATTAAATCATATTGATTCGTTATTTACTTTCTGTTTATCTTGTTATTTGGGAGGTGGGGGGCGATCTGTCGGATATCAGAATCAGAATCGTGAATCCGATGAGCTATGAACCTCTTTGTCACAGACGTTGAGGGCCCAGCAGGTTTGAGCCTGGTTCAGTACTTGGATAGGTGGCCCCCAGTGCTTGCCACGCGTCGCAGGCTTCGTGGCTGTGAGGTGTGTGCAGGATGGTTTCACGACAGCTTCCCCTCGCTGTGTGCGTTTGCAGTAGTAGATGCGTTCCAAAGAAGGGGCTGAAGAAAGCGAAACGACACGAGACAGCTGCCTTCCGAGTAGCGCTCGCAGTACATACAGCACACACACAGTACACCCAATGTACACACACAGTACACACAGTACACCCAATGTACACACAATGTACACACACAGTACACACAGTACACCCAATGTACACACAATGTACACACACAGTACACACAGTACACCCAATGTACACACAATGTACACACACAGTACACACAGTACACCCAATGTACACACAATGTACACACACAGTACACACAGTACACCCAATGTACACACAATGTACACACACAGTACACACACAGTACACACACTGAACACACACAGTACACACACTGAACACACACAGTACACACACAGTACACACACAATATACACGCAATGTTGTCCCACGTGCGATCGCATAGCCGCCGCACGTGAGCGAATTCAAACCGCGTGGTCCCCCCCCCCCTCTGGTTGAGGGTTATCGGAATCTGTATTTATAGTGGAGGAGGAATCCGATGAGCTCTAAAGCTCTTTTTCACAGATGTCCAGTAGGG
The DNA here is from genome assembly GCF_965212315.1 of Lampetra planeri. NCBI lineage: Eukaryota > Metazoa > Chordata > Hyperoartia > Petromyzontiformes > Petromyzontidae > Lampetra > Lampetra planeri. The sequence goes on along the minus strand of NC_136108.1, from coordinate 2,205,573 downwards.
GCGGATCAGGACGTTACGACAACAGACAGTACACAAACACGACATGAGTGCAAAGTGCAAGCAAATCGCTACAACATATAAACAATTAAACTGTTTTATTTTATTTTACCAGCTACAGCCCGCTGAGCTCTTAGATGTTTTTTTTTTCAGAAGCGACCTGGCGATCACAGATGATAGCTCAACGAAGTGGCGTATCACCACGTGGAGATTTAAAGCAGCCAAAGAATCTAGACGCTCATACTCTTTGTTTTTTTCGGTAAAGTCACGTAGGTAAACAAAAATCTAATCAAATAAATGAAAACAACTCAATTAAATCACGACGTGTGGACACACTTAAGCGGTTGTGCTTTCGCTACGTTGTTCTCACCTGAAAAAGGACGCTTGTGTTGCGCCCGAAACGTCGTGATTTAATTTAGTCGTTTTCATTTATTTCATTTTTTTTTTACCTACGTGACTTTACCGAAAAAATACATCCTTGCAGTCACGAAAGCTTCAAATCTATAATCTAGACGTTCGTTTTATTACTTTTAAATGTGGAGGGGTCAAAAAAACCCAGAGGACCTGGAGCAAAATCCACGCGACCCGCAAACTCCAAATACACAGCAGCAGGCGGCGTCAGGCTCGGGATCGAACCCACGACCTCCTGCATACCAGGCGAGGTAGTTCAAATCTCGGCCCCCACCCCCCCGACTGCCGTGCGAGTTCTGTTTGCCCGCTGTGGTGTCTGCGAATTGGGAAGGAGGCGCCTTGGAACGAAAGGCGGTGCACGTCGGGACACGGCGGCTTGATAACGCGGCGATTTAAAAATAGAGGCGGAAATAAAATAGAGGGGGGGGGGGGGTGAAGAGAGAGACGAATGTAAACACGCGCGCGTGCCCGTCGTGTACGCGCCCGTGCACGTGGGGCGAGTGCCGGGGGGAGTGGTGGCGCAGCGGTTAGCGCGCTGGCGCGACAAAACCAGGCGGGCCCCGAATTCGATTCACCTGCTTAACGGCCGACATCGGCGATGCAATGTGTGAACAGGTCGTGGGCCTCCCTTAGGTCGACTCAGCCTCAAATTATACCTAATGCTACGTGTGATTTTTTTTAAATAAACTTCGCCGCTAGGGAGACAAAGGCGGCCGGGTGTGGTAATGACCGGACCACCATCCCCCCCCCCTTCGTGTGCCGTGTCGACCGTCATTATGTGCTGCTCGCTAACTGCACTTGCCCCAACAGTCTGTCGAGGCTACACGGGGGGGGGGGAGGGGGTCTTTGTCTTTGTGCTCCACTGGGCTGGTGGCTGCTTCACCCCTCACTCTGTCGAGCACTCCCCCCCCCACCCTTTAATCTCCCCACAGACACGGGGCGCCGCCTAATTTGGGAAACAAACAGCCCGAATATGGCAGGGCATTCTCACATTCCCCCCGCCACGCTGCGCTCGCTCCTCGCTCGCTCGCTCACTCGCTAGCCAGCTAGTTAGTTAGTTAGCAATCCCCGCTAACTCGCTAGTCAACTAGTTAGCTAGTTAGTTAGTTAGCAAGCCCCGCTCTATCACTCGCACGTCTGTGCACCCACAAAGACAAAGAACCCCCCCCCCCCCCCGTGTAGCCTGTAACAGACTGCTGGGTTCGCGAGTAGCACCGAATGAAAGCCGGCACGGCACACGAGGGTGTGGGTGGCCAGCACCACGTACGGCCGCACTTTCTCTAGCTAAGTCGCCAGGAGAGGCCCAGGACCAGTTCAGATCATTCGTCACTGCAAATTGGCTGTGAGCGGGAATCGAACTTGGGTCGGAGCACAGTGCGCTAACCACCGCGCCACCACTCCCCATACATGCGCACACGCACGCATGCAAATAGACACACTTGTGTACCGGAAAACGCTTTTGACACTGTCTCACACACACTCACAGACACGCAGACACTGCCACCGCGTATCATTTCCCGCGCAGTATTGGCACACTCTGCGCTCGTGTTTTAGCCAACACGAGGACACTGCGTGTCAGTGTCCTGTCAGTAGCCATTGAGGGCCAGTGATTTGGTCAATGCACTGTCACGGTCATTTTCAGGGATTAATGATTTTACCGAATAAGTTTCGGGTCGCTGGTGGACTGGGGGAGGCACGCGACCAGTAGCCGCAGCCCCCCCAAAGGCAGGCGGCATCCTGGACGTGGTGTGCCGGGTGTGGAAATATCTTCTGGGTCGCTGACCCAGTTGGGCCCCGGCTGAATTGACTCAGCGGTCATCATCAGCGCGCTTAGCGCCCTGAGTGCTGCTCGATAGTTGTCGGGGCATTCATGCTCCAGGTTCATGGGCGATCTGTTGCCCCCCTGTGCGCTGCTCTGGATTAAACTCAGGCCCGCTGCGTTGACGGAGTTCTGAACGCAGACTCCCCCTGACTCAGCCGGCTTTGTCTACTGGTCTCTGACATGAACACCACCGTGCCAAATAGAGATTGGGTGGTGATCATTGTGGTGGTGGTGGTGGTGGTGATATTGTTGTTGGTATGGTGATCGTGATGGTCGTGATGTTGGTGGTGGTGATGACGATGGTCGTGGTGGTGGCGGTGGTATTAGTGGTGATAGTCGTGATGGCGGTGGTGGCGATGAGTGTGGCCATGGTGGTCATGGTGGTAGCGATGGCGGTGGTAGTGGGGGTGGCGGTGGAATTGGTGGGAATAGTGGTTTTGGCGCGGAGGTAGTTAGTGATGGTGGTGATGGTAGTGGTGTTGTTGATGCTGATAGCGGTGGTGGTGCAGTGGTAGCGACGGCGGTGATTATAGTGGCGGCGGCCTTGACGTCAGCAATAAAACAACGATTTATTTTTAGCTCTGCGTACAAACAGGAGAGAGAGAGAGACACACACACAAAATAAGTGACTGTGATTTTTACGTGTTTACAGAGAGGGTTCCTCTTTTTTCTCGTTTTGACTTTGATTTGCTGCCTTACACTCCGCGTGAGTGGGACATTTTATCCACGGCGTAGGCGAGAGGATGGATGAGTCCCCATTTCCATTTTCTGCCCGACCCAAAAATAAACGCGTGACGGCGTCACTGCCGGCACGAGAGTCCGAGCTTTGTGCAGTCCGCTTGAGCCTTGTTGCAAGTCAACAAAGCCTCCGTCTGTTATTGGTATCTCTAACCGTGCTTATTTAAAATAAGTATAATCAATTTAATATAGGCCGCGAAGGAGCCGTGCACACCTATGAAAACCATCCTTGCCTTGTGGCTTCTCGGCTTGATTTAAAACTATAATTTTTTTTATTTTTATTTAACCAGGTAAGGCCCACTGAGCTATGTAGCTCTTTTTCAGAAGTGACCTGTGCCCCATGACTGATCGCTCAACGAAGTGGCGTATGTGGACATTTATAACAGCCAAATACTCTAAACGCGTGATGTTTCTAAATGTGGAGGGACAATCCGGAGGGCCGAGAGAAAAATCCACGCAATTACGGAGTGGCAGATACTGCCAACTCCAAATATACGGCAGGTGTCAGGGTCGGGATCGAACCCACGACCTCCTGTATACCAGGCGAGGTAGTTAACATCTCACCACCGTTCTGATGGAAAGCTTGGCTTGGATTAAATTACAGTAAAAGTACAGAAAAATTAAATGATACACGCACAGCCTCGACATGTTCCGCGCTGTATTGTGGCATATTATATCAAGGATGCAATGGCAAATGCACTCTTCAGACATTGGCACAATCACACACATACGTCGGTAGAACACACACACACACTCACATAGATCCACAAGCACGTGCTTACACAATCACACGCAAAAGACAAGATCAAAATCCCCCGTATAGCCTTAACAGACTGTAGGGGCAAGTGCTGTTAGCGAGCACCTATGAAGGCCAGAACGGCACACGAGGCGGTGGGTGGCCAGCACCACGCCCGGCCGACCTTGTCTGCCTAGTGGAGATGTTTTTACGCACCAGGTACTCATTTGAGGCTGAGTCGACCTAGGGGAGGCCCAGAACCGGTTCAGATAATCGTCACTGCTGTTGGACGTGAACGGGAATCGAACCCGGGTGACCGGGTTCGTAGTGCAGCGCGCTCACCGCTACACTACCGCTCCCCACACAGAACACATGTAACTACACCAACACTCGCGCACACTAAATCTTCAAATCGACATTAGCTGCCCCCCACCCCCACCCCTGCTTAATCAGATCCAAAGTCATAAAGATCTGTCGCGGCGTGCGGAGCAATTCACTTACACTTCTCAAAAGCGGATTATGGCGCGATGGTCCAATGTGGTGACTCAGTCGCTCTCATTATTGAGACTTTATTAGGGGAAGCGACCAAGTGATGTGACGGTGCTCCCAGCGATGCAGCGGAATTATGCGTGGGAAGAACCTCGCACGGACGTCACACAGCCCTCCAGCATTACGCGTGCACACACGCACACTTGCCTATGTGATCATTTTCTATGGGCAATGAAGAGCAACGGTTAGAGATTCAGTTCTAAAAGATGTAGCCGTTCTGGGGCTTTGTTTGAGAGTGTGTGAATTGCACGACACACGCAATCACCCACTCAGCCACCCATTCACTCACCCAGACACTGACTCACTCACCGACCAACTAACCCACCTAACCACCCAACCACCCGCCCACCGACCCACCTATCCACTCACTCATTAACCCATCCACGTAGAGCAGGGGTGGGGAACCTTTTTTCTGCCAAGGGCCATTTGGATATTTATAACATCATTTGCGGGCCATACACAATTATCAACTTAAAAATGAGTCTTATATTTGGTCAAACATTTAATTAACTCACCCCTAATGTGATGGCTGGAACTGCTTCTCTCTCTTTGGCGAGGCGTGTGATGTTAGCTGGTTTTGATGATGACGTTGCTACTCGCAACTGCTTTTCCAGGTTTGCTCCTAGATTTATTGAATTTCGAGTCCCGCCTGCGGTTGCCTTGGCAGGGCCAGACCAAATGATTTCGCGGGCCTCACACGGCCCGCGGGCCGGACGTTCCCCACCCCTGACGTAGAGCAAGGGTTAGAGATTGAGTTCTAAGTGATGTAGCCATTCACTTGCTTTGTCTGAGAGTCGGTCAATTGCAGACACACGCAATCACCCACCCAGCTACCCACTTACCCACCCTCCCACCGCCTTCACGTGTATATGTGGTGCAGTGCAATGTCCTATGTTCCATGGCTTGGTGTTAGCCGCTGCACTCTGGACAAGAGAGTCTCTGATTTCCCACTTGTGCCTTTGGTCTCCGTGGTTTGCGCCGATCCGGTTGGGCGCTGCCCATTGCTTTCCATTGAAGATGGAAGGTTGGCAGTGTGGTGACAGGCTCGCGGATGAGCTGTGTGTTGTGGAAGCCGGGCAGTGTGGTGACAGGCTCGCGGATGAGCTGTGTGTTGTGGAAGCCGGGCAGTGTGGTGGTGGGCTCGCGGATGAGCTGTGTGTTGTGGAAGCCAGGCAGTGTGGTGGTGGTGGGCTCGCTGATGAGCTGTGTGTTGTGGAAGCCGGGCAGTGTGGTGTTGGTGGTGGGCTCGCTGATGAACTGTGTGTTGTGGAAGCCAGGCAGTGTGGTGTTGGTGATGGGCTCGCTGATGAGCTGTGTGTTGTGGAAGCCGGGCAGTGTGGTGTTGGTGGTGGGCTCGCTGATGAGCTGTGTGTTGTGGAAGCCGGGCAGTGTGGTGGTGGGCTCGCGGATGAGCTGTGTGTTGTGGAAGCCAGGCAGTGTGGTGTTGGTGATGGGCTCGCTGATGAGCTGTGTGTTGTGGAAGCCGGGCAGTGTGGTGGTGGTGGTGGGCTCGCTGATGAGCTGTATGTTGTGGAAGCCGGGCAGTGTGGTTTTGGTGGTGTGCTCGCTGATGAGCTGTGTGTTGTGGAAGCCGGGCAGTGTGGTGGTGGTGGTGGGCTCGCTGATGAGCTGTATGTTGTGGAAGCCGGGCAGTGTGGTGTTGGTGGTGGGCTCGTTGATGAGCTGTGTGTTGTGGAAGCCGGGCAGTGTGGTGGTGGGCTCGCTGATGAGCTGTATGTTGTGGAAGCCGGGCAGTGTGGTGTTGGGCTCGCTGATGAGCTGTATGTTGTGGAAGCCGGGCAGTGTGGTGTTGGTGGTGGGCTCGCTGATGAGCTGTGTGTTGTGGAAGCCGGGCAGTGTGGTGTTGGGCTCGCTGATGAGCTGTATGTTGTGGAAGCCGGGCAGTGTGGTGTTGGTGGTGGGCTCGCTGATGAGCTGTGTGTTGTGGAAGCCGGGCAGGTGTGGTGGTGGTGGCGGCTCGCGGATCACGAGTTCGATGTCTGTGTGAACGAAAGCCGCGATGCCGCAGGGAGGGGCAGCGCACGAGGTGGCTCGCAACCCCCACCCCCCTTGTACCCCAGCCGCCTTTGTCTCCCCAGTGGCGATGTTTACACACCTCACCAGGTACTAATTTGAGGCTAAGTCGACCTCGGGGAGGTCCAAGACCGATTCAGATATTGGTCACTGATGTTGGCCGTGATCAGGAATCGAACTCGGGTAGCCAGGTAGGTAGCACAAAGCCAAAGATCGCCCGTGTAGCCTTAACAGACTTTTGGGGCAAGTGCCGTTTGCGAACACCTATGAAGGCCGGCACTGTTCACAATTGGGTGGGTGGTCAACACCACGCCCGACCGCCTTTGTCTGCCTAGTGGCGATGTTTACACACCTCATCAGGTACTCATTTGAGGCTGAGTCGACCTCGGGGAAACCCAGGACCGGTTCAGATAATCGTCACGGGTGTTGGCCGTGAGCAGGAATCGAACTCGGGTCGCCGGGTTCTTAGCGCAGCGTAGCGCTAGCCGCTGCACTACCAACTCCACACACACTGCACCATTACACACACACACAGAGGTACAATTTACGGTAATGCACACACAATCAGACAGACACACACGAACATACAATACACGAACGAGTTACGCTCAAACCACAAGACAAAGGGACGCGTAAAAATACACATCATTGCGCCACCCATCAAAACCACGCGCACAAAGCGACGCACACCGATTCACAAGCACGCGGCCTCTGCAATACGGAACAACCACACAGACGCCTCGTACAAATCCTGGAAAAACACGGGCACACGCATACACCACCACATACGTGCATGGCTATCGACACACGCGTACACGTAGCTGTACACAGATGCACATACACGCAATAGTGCTACTGCTGCTGATGCTGCTGCTGCTCTTGATGCTGCTGCTGATGCTGCTGGTGCTCTTGATGCTGCTGCTGCTGATGCTGCTGCTGCTCTTGATGCTGCTGCACTTGATGCTGCTGCTGCTGATGCTGCTGCTGCTCTTGATGCTGCTGCTGCTGCTGCTCTTGATGCTGCTGCACTTGATGCTGCTGCTGATGCTGCTGATGCTTCTGCTGCTCTTGAAGCTGCTGATGCTGCTGCTGATGCTGCTGCTGCTGCTGATGCTAGGGGGCTGCTGCAAATGCGGCTCCTAGCAGCGCAAGCACAGCGACAAATCCACTGCTGCAGGTCCGACCTCGCTGGGCGACCTGACGTGTCGTGACTAGGCGGGGGGGGGCGCAGGTGTCAGTGTTGAGATCCCACTGATTGGGGGGGCCGGGGGGTGGGGGCTGCCTCTGCCCCCCCCCCAAACCCCGCCCCCTCCCGTGTCGGTAAAACGCCGCTCTGAGCTCGCGGTCGAATTTCCACCTCGGAGATTTATATATAAAAAAAAACCGGGGAGATATCTTGGGAAGAAGAGAAATAATATCTCACAGCAGCAAGAGACGGCAGAACTGGTTGGTTTATTATTTGCATTATGAGTGCACCACCTTGAGTGGTGTGGAGTTATTATACTTATCATAATTATGATTATAATTATTATAATTGTTGTGCAACTGACAAAAACCGGGCCTTTTAATGTCCCCGGCAAGGCCGACGGATCTCCCGGGGTGGCAGCAATTGCTGCCTCCTTCCCCAATGCTTCGTGTGCTGATGTACGTTGACACTTCTTTCACACCGTACGTAGCACAACCCCGCCAATCGGAGGTGCGATCCGGGGGAAATGCGGGACGGGAGCCCCCCCCCCCCCCCCAACAGCCCGCAGTGCGATGGGGAGAGCGTGGGGGCAGTTCCATCGGCGAGGCCTGCGCAGTAGATTCGCTCCCCCCCCCTGCCCCCTCCCCAGCCCTCCACTCCCCCACCACGTCCCCCCTCCCCGTGGCACGGGTCTTCTTCCTGACCCGGCGGCACTGAGATGTCTCTATCTTACCAAGAAACGAAAGGATCAGTGCATTCCCTACCCTCATAGCCCCCACCATAGCCCCCCCCCCATAGCCCCACACAATACCCCCCCCCCCCCGCAGTCGTAAAAAAATATCCAATCCCACGATCCCATCGACCTACACAATGACCTGCCCACTCACCCACCAAAAGACAACGTATCTTCACACGCACACTCACAGACATACCCCCAACTATTTAACCACCCACCCACTCATCCGCTAGCCGAACCAACCTTGCACCCAACCACCGTGGCGGCCATTCACCCGCCGACCCACCAATCCAACTACCCATCAATCCATCCACTCATTTACCCAAAAACACCACTCGACTATCCAATGTATCCGCATACTCAACCACCGACTCCCTCACCCACCCACCCGACCACCCCCGTTCACTCGCCAACCATACCCATCGCAGCGGTGGGCTTGCCACGTGTTTCACCCTTCTACCGGATACAGGGTTCTCAACGCTTCGTGGCGTAAGAGGTTTTGGGCATCGGCAGCCTACCGCTTACATCGGTTGGGTTGGTGGCAAGCGTGCCACTTACCCATCTACCCACCTAACCAAACAATCACCCATTCATCCACCTAACCACCCACCCAACTCTCTACCCACCCTATCACCTACTCGCCCACCTACCCAAACACTCACCCATTCATCCACCTAACCACCCACCAACCCAACTCCCTACCCACCCAACTCCCTATCCACCCTATCACCTACTCGCCCACCTACCCAAGCAATCACCCATTCATCCACCAAACCAACCACCCACCCAACTCCCTACCCACCCGCTCACCTACTCGCCCACCTATCCAAACACTCACCCATGAATCCACCTAACCACCCACCCACCCAACTCCCTACCCACCCAACTCCCTACCCACCCTATCACCTACTCGCCCACCTACCCAAGCAGTCACCCATTCATCCACCAAACCAACCACCCACCCAACTCCCTACCCACCCGCTCACCTACTCGCCCACCTACCCAAACACTCACCCATCCATCCACCTAACCACCCACCCACCCAACTCCCTACCCACCCGCTCACCTACTCGCCCACCTACCCAAACACTCACCCATTCATCCACCTAACCACCCACCCACCCACCCAACTCCCTACCCACCCGCTCACCTACTTACCCACCTACCACTCGCCTGTCTCTCTCTCTCTCTCTGTCTCTCCGCCCGTCTGTGCGTCTGCTGTTACTCCGTTCACAGCCCTCGATTCCGCGGTCTCCGAGCACCGTCACTCACTCTCCCCATCTCCCTCCCACCTCCCAGACCCCTCTCCCCCACCCCTCCTAGAGGCTGCCCCCCTCACTGGGGGGGGGGGGGCGAGGAGAGAACATTGGCTGTGGTCACATCAATGTGAGGCGCACACAGCCAATGAAGCGGCCAGGCTGCCTTAACGTGCCTCCTCCGCTGCCTTCAGAGGCTCAGTGGATTTGCTGGAGGGAGAAAGGGTGGTGGGAGGGATGGGGGGGGAAGAGGTGGAGAGAGGAAGCGAGAGAGGGGGAGAGGTAGGGAGAGTAAAGAAACGGAGGGAGGGGGTGGTGGGGAGGGAGGGAGGAGGAGGTGGTGGGGAGGGAGAGAGAGAGGGAGAGAGAGAACGTTGGGTTCCATTTCCTGGTGCTGGCTTTTGCGAATCCTGGCCTCTGGGTGCCTCCATCGCCTCCCTCTACCTCGTTGCTCCCCATCGTCGCTGATCGTCGTTGGGGAATAAAAAAGAAACCTCATCCGCCTCTTCCTCCTCCTGGCTCCGTGGGGCCGTCGCGACAGATTCGATCCAGGGGCAGCACGGGGGCGGATTTTTGGGTCGCGGTCGGAGAGAGCTCTTATTATTATTATTTTCACTGCTGCCATCATCCCTGACGCTGCCAGCACAACCATCGCTATTGCTGCTGCTAGTGGAGCTGCCGTCGCCACCGTTGAAATTGGACAAGGGGGAGAGCCGTGGGGATTCTGTGGGGAGCTGCCGACGGCGGCAGCGGCGGCTGCGGTGTTCGTGGCCTCGTCGGGACTGCCCGTTAGCCCCGAGGCGCGGATGGAGCGGCCGTGTTGATGGAGACCACCCAACAACTGCTGCCTCCACCTCACGGGCTCGCTGACTCACTCGCTGGCTGGCTGGTTGCTCGGCTTACTGGCTGATTGTCTGGCTGACTCGCTGGCTGGATAGCCCAACTGACCGTCTTGCTGGCTGGCAGGCTAACAACTGGCTGACCATCTGCTCGACCTGTTCACTGGCCGGCTGCCTTGTCTGACCAGCTGGCTGGCTGGCTAGCTCGCCAGCTGACTGGCTGGCCGGCTGGCTGGCTGGTTGGCTGACCGGCTGGCCGGACTGGCTGGACGGCGGTGAGTCCCCTTGGCGAGCTCCAGGATAATGTACCTGCATGGATTTGATGACTCGGAGGCGGTGAGTGGTGGTGGCGCAAAAGGGCTCGGTTTCACATTTGTGTTGGAGGCGTGGAATGTGGTGGTGGTGGCGGTGGTGGCGGCGGTGGGGGGGGTCCGGGGGATATGGGGGGGGGGATATTCCTGGGGCTCGGGCAAGGAGAGCTGAAGATTGGGAGACAGCTGGAGAATATGCGACGGACAAACACTGGTTGTGATGATGATGATAATTATATATATATTTGAAAGGTCTGTCAGCGCTCGCGGTGACGTGAATGGTGCCTGGCCATGCGCGCTCTCTCCCTGTCTCTCTCCCTGTCTCTCTCGCGCGTCTCCTCCTCCTCGTGCTGCTGCCTCTCTCGTGTCCCTGTGCCTGCCGGTACGTCTGTCTCTCCACCACGTGATCTGTGTGGTTTTAAATCTGCCCGGCTGTCCGTCCCCATGTTATTGCCGTTCCGTCTCTCTGGTTGTTTCTGTCTCCGTGTTCTCTCTCTCTCTCTGTTGCCCTCTGTCTTTGTGTGCAATTCTGCCTCCGCCTTACCTCGTCTCTGCCTTTCTGCTTGTTGGTCCCTGTCAGCAATCTCCCCCACTCTCTCTTCCTTTCTCTCCCTCCACTCTCTCTCTCTCTCTTATTTTCTCTCCTCCCACCGTCCACCTCCTCCTCCTGTCTCTCTCGCCACAGCGCGCTCCGCGCTCCACGCTCCGGCTCCTGCGATCCACCTGCCATGGTTTGTGGCAGAGCGCTGGGCCGTGGCCCCTCGCGCTCACCGCCAAACCGGCGCCGCCAGTGCCGCGTTACGTAACCGCGCCGCGCGGCTCACCTGAGGACGGCTCACCTGAGGACGGCTCCATGTCTGCTGCCTCACTGACTCGCCCACGGACTCGCCGACCGACTCGCTGGCTCACTCGTTGACTGGCTCAATCGCCGGCTGGCTCACCGACTGCTGGCTGGCTCTCTGACTGGCTCACTGACTAGACCACCGACTGCTGGCTGGCTCACTGGACTGGCTCATTGACTGGCTCATTGACTGGCTCACTCACTAACTGGCTCACTCACTGGCTGGCCCACCGACTGCTGACTGGCTCACTGACTGGTGCGCTCACTGACTTTCTCACTGACTGGCCCACCGACTGTTGACTGGCTCATTGACTGGCTCACTCACTAACTGACTCACTCACTGACTGTCTCACTGACTGGCTCACTGACTGCCCCACCGGCTGTCCCACCGACTGCTGACTGGCTCACTGACTGGCTCACTCACTGACTGGCTCACTCACTGACTGGCCCACCGCCTGTTGGCTTGCTCACTAACTGGCTCACTAACCGACGAGCTTGCGGACTGGCACACGGATTGCTTTGTGGATGTCTGGTTGACTAACCAGCTCGCCGACTGCTTGGCTCTGTGACTGGCTGACTGGTGGTTGGCTGACTGGCTAGCTGTCTCGTTAAAGGACCGCCTGGTTGGCTGACCAGCATGTCAGCTAGCCATGCCTCTGACTGACTGGCAGGAGACCCTGCATACTGGCTAACTATGAATGATGAAATGTTGAACTACTTTTGCACCGTACGTAGCCCACCATGCTAATGGGAGTGGCTGACCAGCTGGTTAGCTGAGTGACTGACTGACCGACTAACAGTGTTAACTGGCTGCCTGGCTGGCTAACTGACCAGCGTGACCTCGGAGAAACCCGTCCACACAAAGCCCCTCTCACTCGGCGGAAAACATTCTCTGCCCAGTTTCAATTAAACTTTCAACTTTGCGTCATTCACTCAGCGAGACCCTGGAACGCGCGCGCGCGTCCAGGGGAGGGATGGGGGGAGGGGTGGGGGGAGGAGGGATGGGGGGAGGAGGGATGGGGGGGTGGAGGGTGTCGAGTCCGCGCCACCTCTGCTATTGTCGCGGTTTTCTTTGTGTGACTGTTGTCATTTTTTGTTGATTTGAGATCCGATTGTTTTTGGTTTGTTCGTTTGGTTGTGGGGTTTTGTTGTTCTCGGGGCTGCTCGGAACGAGCTCCGCGAGGGAGCCTCCCCGAGTGGGTTGGGCTGTGCTTGGGAAAGCGACGCTCATGACATGAAATGCGCGCGTGGGAATCGCGTTGCAGTCGTGATGGCAAGAAGCCATGAGTGGTCCCACGGTGGCTGATCCATGGGGGGGTGGGGGAGTCATGAAGGTGATTCATTGAGCCGGTAATGCACGATTATATATACAGTATATCTATACAGGGGTTGTCTTCCCTCTGTACAGAATGTATGGTGATGGTCAAGTGCTGCCCACGCTTCCTGTTGTTAAACGCACCCCCATTCAGGACGAGGGCACTTCACTTGCTCATTGCGCAGGCACCAAATCGCCGGCCCAATGCGCCCGATCCCGTCAGGTCGCGGAGGCCAGCGATCTGGACGGGTGACCCGCCGTTCACGAAGGACGGGCGTCACGTCGTCCGCGCCGACCGACCTGGGTGAAGTGCGTCGGCTAAGGCGGGGGGCGGCCCCCGTTCACAAAGGGCCGCGCCCGTTCGTGCACTGTTCGTGACATCGCGTAGGACGCTTTTGGTGGCAGTAGTCAGGGGGGGCTAGAGTCTGAGCCCCCCCCCCATCAAATAATACAGTCGATTCGCTGTGACTGGGCCTCCGAAACGTCGTGATTTTTATTTTATTTGTTATTTTATTTTACTTTTATTAATTTCATTAAAAAATTTTACCTACGTGACTTTACCGAAAAAAACCTAAGAATATGAATCCTTGCAGTCACGAAAGCTTCAAATATAGAATCAATCCCACCCCCTCTACAAGGACCCTTGTAACGTCGAGTTCAGGCCACGGAGCCTCAGATTTCGCCAGGTGAAAAACTCGTGCCCGTGTTTAGATCGTTAAGTGCCCGCAAAGTCTAGAACTCGATTAATCCAGAACCTGAAGCGTGTTAACTGAATTCGACAGGGCGCGGTGGTCAGGAAGTCCCTGTACCCCCCCCCCCCCCGTCTTCAAAATAGGTATGCACACGTACAGGTGAAGGGGTGTGTGGACTTTCCGTCCACGCTGCAGATACCCAAGTTGGCTGTGGTTCACGGTGGCCTGGGAGGGTGAAACCTTCGTCTCGGTGCAATCATTCCTCGAGTTGCTGCGAGTAATTTGTGCATTATTTTTTAACTGGCGAATATTTTGTAAGATCGTAAATTGCTTGGGATGTTTGGCCTTTTTTGTTGTTGTTGAACTCCTCTGTTCGGTTTCTGGTTTGGACTAAACTCTCCCGGTAAATACGCCCGCTGGGCCGAGATCCCCCGGGGCGATTTTATTCGTGGCGATGTTATTAGTTGCGGTGAAATTCATCGCCGCGCCGTCTTTGCCACGGCGCCGTGTTCCTCGTGCGGACGCGGCGGTCACATCACGGTCACCTTCCGAAGTCGTTCTGTGACACCGTCTCTTGTTTTTTTTGTTTTCCCTCCCGTACTCACGGCGGCGGTGGTGGTGGTGGTAGCGATGTGAGTGGTGACGCCACCCGTATTCACGGTGGTGGTGGTGTGAGTGGTGCCATTGCCGCTGCCTCTTAAACCGCTGCCCGTGAGTCTTCTGGGTGGAGGTGGGGGGGGCGGCGATGAGGAGTGGTCGCAGGGGGGCTCACAAGCGTCACCTCCGTCACCTCGATGTGAAATGTGTCCCTGTGGTTATTTTCGCGGTCAGTCTTCGTCCGCGCGTCTCTCTGCGTCTGTCTGGCCGACTGATGTGCTTGCGCTCTGCACACGCGCCTGCCTGTCCATCTGCCAACCTCTCTGTTTGGCAGCCTCTCTCTGCCAGTCTGCGTGTACGGAGAGCTTGTCTTTGTCTGTCTGGCTCTATGCCTGCCCATCTTACACCCACGTGTCCATCTCTGCTGAACTTGACCTCTCCCGATTGCGGATTCTTTCTCTCGCCCATGTGCGTGCATCTCACAGCGCTCTTCTCTCTCTCCACATCACTCATTTTCCACTCATCCCCCCCCCCCATCTTTTCCGCATCTCCCGTTCTTTGCATTTACCTCCTTCAGGGTGTTTCCCTGCCTCTGCTGTCTCGGCCTCGATCCGTCTCTCCCTCCCTCTCTCTCCTCTCTTTGTAGGCGGCGAGCTTCGCTCGCCCGCACGGAAGCCGCACGTCGCCAGGAGTTACCCTCCGCTCTCATAAATCCTACGGACACAAAGCCTTATTATTATCATCATCATCTCCCCACTAAGCCCTCCCTCTTCTGCCGCGGAAAGTGCTGAGGTCAGCGCCGTCTTCGTCCCCGGGGGCCCCCACCCCCGTGGCCTCCCCCCGGCCCCTCCCCCCGGCCGCTCAGAGACCCCCGCCCCCACCGACCCGCAGGGACCGCGTTTGTCCCTCGGCCCCTCCTCCTCCTCTTCCTCCTCCCGGAGGTGCGTTGGGGTTGGGTGGGGGGGGACGATTTTCACTTTGGCGACCGCTTACCGGAGAACGCCACCGCCACGCTTGCCGCTACCGCCGGCTTGCGGGCGGAGCGACGGCAAAGGCGCAGCACTGCAAGTGCTCGCTGGCAGATGCGGGGGGCCCCACTAGAGAAGGGAGGGGGGGCTGGTCTCTTTATCTCTCTCGAGAGCCTCCCTCAAGAGGGCGGCATCTTTGGCTCGCGCTGCTATCCCACGTCGGCGCAGGCGTTTTCGCCGAGATACGCGTGGCGGTACCCCCCCCCCACGCACTCGACCCATCGACTCACCGTGGCGTGGGCAAATTCCACGCACCGCTCGGGTGCTGCGTTGCCGTCCCAGCCGAGTGAACGCGCCGGGTTTAGAAACTCGCCCCCGTCGGGAGATCGAGAGTCGAACCGGCGCCGTCCAGCGTGGTAGCCGCTGACTCGGCTGTGGCGGCTGCCACCCCCCCCCCCACCCCTTGTCAGTGTAGCAGAGGATAGACCACGTGGGTCGGCATCCAAGATGACGAGAGGGGCCATTAGTTTCGAATTTTGTTGGGGAAAAAAGTGAATATTTCAAGATCCGCAATGGAGTGTGCGGTGAATAGGAGATGGCGGTCCTTGATATGTAACGTCGCGATGCGGTCCTGACAGCCGCAGGTTCACGACCGCTGGTTTGGGCTGCCGGTGAGTGCTGGCATCGGCCAAGCTGATGAGGCCGGGGAGTGTGGAAGCCGGGACTCCACAATAAACGCTTTCCACGGGCAGACTTGGCAGCCGTGAGCCATTGGTGACCGTTCCGTGCTGATGAGTCCTGTTGAGGACGAAACTGGTACAGTTGACAAGCACTGCATTGCTGCTGCTGTCATTTTGACGGTGGCCTGCGACAAGAGGAGCACAATGCACTTCTTCAAACGCCGTCAGCAAATGCTGATGGCGTTTGCGTCGTGCATGGAAACCGCGTGTTTGTGACGCATTCTCTCGTGTCGTTCGAAACCTGTGGGCGCGCAATATGAATGCAAACACGACTGAGTGAGGGGAGGGGGTGGAGGCAGGGGGTGGAGGGGGGATTTCCGCCGCGTGTACAATCGCAATCGAGGAATTTAGCTGCGTGATGTTTTTAAACTTTTTGTGGAGATATTTCACCGTGACGCCGGCACACGGTGGCCCGCTCTTGCCAATGGCGTCACGGGATCTTTAAAGTCCGCTGTGAAAAGTCACTTCTTTAGAACTGCTTTTTGTGTTTAGTTTGTTGTCTTTCCCCTGCACCTCCGATTAGCACGGTTGGCTTCGTACGGTGTGAACAAAGTTCCACATTCGTACATGCGTATACATGCAAGCAGGTGGCAGGTTGTTTTGTGTTGTTGTTGTTTTTACTACAAGAGCGTAGGAAGCGAGGGGTGGCAGGGGTACAGAAATTCCGCAGACCAAAGTTTTAAACTCGGTGCTGCTGGGTTTTGGGAAGGGAAGAGGTGCGTTTGTGTTTTTTACGGTTAATAGCACGCCGCAGTGCAGTATTAACCAGGGCGGCCGCTGGATTCTAACCGTGACCTGCCGCTGGCCCACCTCGTCACCACCCCCAGGGCTCCCTGCTGCGAGTGGAATTCATCATCACCATCATCATCGTTAACATCTTCACAATTTGTTCCGATGCACAAGTTTCATTTTATTAAATCATTATCAGAATATTTTTTTCACAATCAGAATATTCATTCACGCTGGAGGAATCCAATGAGCTATCAAGCTCTTTTTCACAGATGTCCACTAGTTAAAATACTTCACCTGGATACTCCGTTGCGATGGGACATTTCTTTTGCACGGATAATTCAATTAGCACTGGCAAGTTTCCCATTCCCAAAAACAGACAAAGCCGCATTACGGACGGCATACGTAATATGATGTGTACAACTCAGTACGAGTCCTAGATGATGCTGGCTCTAACGTACGAGCACAAAAGTGAATGGAGGAGGTAGATCAACATTTTGTAGTGGTTGGCGCAATGCACTATGAACCTGCCGACCTGGGTTGGATTCCCGGCCACGGCTAACGTTAGTTGGAGAATAGTATCTGAACGGGTCCTGGATTCCAATATTGGCTACATTTCCTGTAACCTCTAAAATACGTCCGATGAAGCCCTCTTTCTAGCTGGCAAGTGGACGCGAGGCATCTTGTGACACTGGCTGATCTGAAGCCGGCATTCGGACATACGGCTAAATGCCACGTACCAACAAATGCGTCAGAATAATAGCCAATAATCGTTGCCCAGGCATGGCCCCTATTGCAGAACACCAGAGAGAGGGAGAGAGACAGGATGGCGGGCATCCAGAACCCTGTCACTAACTTATAATTAGAAACCTCATTTTAAAAGGAGCTTAATTTTTCATGGGATATTTTCTGGAACCCCCTCCCCCTCAACCCCCCCCTCCAATCTGCCATCTCTGACCTCCTGCCCCCCCCAACCCCACCACTCGGACAGTGAGACGAGGGGAACGGCCGGATTGTGGATTGTGCGGAGCCCAGCCCTGAGTTTTACAATTCGGACGCTGGGAGTTTGGTCGACACACGATCAGCGTCTCTAGGAGTCTTCATTTTCATTGCCATCCTCTCTCTGCTGCTGCTGTTGTGAAGGAGGAATTTGTTTGAGATGTAAGCTTGTTACTGTGCTGGCATTATTCATTTAAAGGAAATAATTTAAAGCTTCTTTTAAATCCACTGCTTAATGTGTGTGTGTATGTTGAACTTCTGTCGTGCCGTACAGAGCCAACCCTGCTAATTGGAGGTGCGGGGGAAGGACAACTAAACGCAACAAAAAGCAGTCCTAAAGAAATTAGTTTTTAATCTAGGATGAAGGCTTCCCCCGTGCCATGGTGACCACCGCGGTTGTTTGATGGGGGGGAGGGGGCAACCCGAGCTTTTGGTCTCATGGAGAGCGTTGGTGGGGTCGAGCTGAGGGCTGGGGAAGATCCTAAACTCGGCCGGCTTGCCGGTGGACCGGAGATGCCGAGACAGAAAAAGTGGGCTCTTGAAATCCATCGGTGTGGAGCTCATGCAGTGCTATCGTACGCGTGAGTCTACGGTACGCGTGGGTCCATGGTATGCGTGGGTCTACGGTTTCCTCTTACCTGAAAGGAATTTGCCAAACATCCTAAAGCAGGGCCCTCCTGATAAAACATAAATAAAATCTCATCAAGACTCAATAAATTAGCCTTTTCTCTGGCTTTCCGCACGTGTGCGCTACGATGCAAAGCGTGGAACGTCCATCCACTGCCTTAATGGGGGGCCTACACAAGCGATGCGGGTTCTCGGGGTCTTTTCGACCATACTTCACCCCTCTGGTCGATGTGGGTTGGTGATGGCGGGGAGCGTACATGATGGGATAAACGGAGTGTCTTGTTGCAACGGTCGTCTGTGCTGAGACCCGTCCGGCGAGGTGATGGCCCAAACTTCGTAGCGCATGAGGGCCACTGGCCGAAACGTCGCCTATTCTACACGCGTATTGTTTTTACTATTATGGCCGCGGTGTAATCGACGAACGTGACGGATCTTGGTTTTTTCCATGCTGTGAAAGACCCTACGCGCATCTCCTGATGTCCCCCTCCACTTTAGGAGCCCGTCTCTGCTTGCATCGATACTCGTGAACTGCCAGACGTTAGAAGCAAAGGGAGACGCTCTCTGTTCGATAGGCGTCCCGGCCGAGCTCGGCGCTACATTATAAAATGCACGACGCAGAATAATCGACGGCATTGGGTGCGTTCGAGAATTCGATGCGACTGGGACTGGTCGGGGTCTGGAATCCATTTGTGCTGCCGCCGTTTGAGCCTCGACACGCACCGTGATCACTCGCACCCTCTCGCAATTCAAATGACTGACGTCTCGTTAATGTCGCCTGTCGCGTCGTTTTCGTTTCTCTTAAGGCCACAGCGTTATTGACGAAGGCGTCGATGTTTTGCCGTCGTTGTTAATTGTACACCACTGCCAGCGAAGCATCGGCACTTTGTTTAACTTTGTTGGGTTCGGACGTCTCGGCATGGCTCGTTTGATCCGTGGCTATTTCCGCCGAACGACTCGGAATCCCAGGAATCCTGCCTCGCATGCCAGGCCCTGATCCGGCTTCCTGCGGCGCGGAGACCTCACGGCTTCCCCCATTTGGCCTTGGCAGCGATGCGGGACTCGCTGCGGAAGCTGGGGGCGCGCGACAGGCGAATGGCTCCCCCCCCCCCCCCGTGGTGCTTCTTCGTTCGTATGGAGGAATAACAACGGCAGATTAAAGATGTCATTTTTAGATCTGTAATCAGCTCAATTGTCTGTTCAGAAGCAGAGTGGATCTCGTCCATTCCTTACTCTTTGGTTCTTTCGGTAAAGTCACGGAGGTATAAAATAAAATAAATCAGTGGAACTGCTGGATTATATTTTTTCCGCCTGAGGACAAGCGCTTGTGTTGCGCCCGAAACGTCATGATTTATTTTATTTTATACCTACGTGACTTTACCGAAAGAACCAAAGAGTTTGGATTCCTGCAGTCATGAAAGCTTCAAATCAAGATCGTCCATTCTTCCTTTGAAGGAGTGAAGGCAGCAGCAGCAGCGGCGGCGGCGGCGGAGTGTTTGCGATGTGGGTCGATGTTTTGTGATTCGCGGCTGCACCACTCGCAGGCCGCCGAATCTCCGATGGCGCCATTTGTGCATCGCGTGGCCGCGTCGGCCACGTGGCCCGGTCCCCATCCGGCCCATGGTCGACCATCGGCGGCGTGGAAGGTTGAGACCGGGAGGTTCGGCGGTCGGCTCGCTGTACGAGACGTTTCATTTGTGACGTCGGCCGCAGTCCAGACTCTCGCTTCTGTCTCCCGCCTGCATTCCCCCGTGGCTTTTGGTTAGGTTATATTGATGCACAACAATCCCCTACTGCGTCCGAATGCTCATGGAGATCTGTGAGAGTGAATGAGCTCACGTTAGCCAACAGGTCTCTATGTGGGGGTGGAGCCCCAATGCAGAGGTTGTGGGTGTGTCCTGCTGGGAGTGGTTCCCCCACGGTGACGTGACGTATGTGTATGTGTTGAACTTCTTTCGCACCTTATATGGTCCACCATGCTAATCGGAGGTGCATAGAGTGTTACCCCATGACACCAGCGGGCTATCGCCTGGAACTAAGGTTTCCTCCCACGTGCATGGACACTCATTAATTGGTCGATAACACCTTAATATACAGAGGGGCCCGCAGAGCTTGGCCGATTGTTGGCCGTGCCGAGTCACCGCCGCGGCTGCTGCTGCCCTCCCCGCTCGCCTGTGGCTCCTCCTCCGGGCCGTGTCCGAGTCGTCCTCTCTCGACGAGAGCGATGTGTGTACGTACGTTGAACTTCTTCCGCACCGTACGTAGCCAACCGTGCTCATCGGAGGTGGGCTACAGAGGCGCAGTGATCCGCTGGTTGTGCCTCAAGCTCTCACCGACGGTGACCGTTGTGGCCACGCTACGTGCGGTCATCCCTCCATTGCGACAGGATTTCCCGTCATTCACGTGCTGCCCCCACCCGCCGATGTGACTTCCGTTTTAACTGAACTTGATGGGCGGACTGCGATTGCCATCCTAAATCCACGCCGCCAGCGGCTCGCGACTGGGTTACCGAGTGGACCGCGTGTGCCTCCCCCCAATCCCCACGGCGTGTCCGTGAAGATGACTCCACCGGCGGCACAAAACAAACAACGCGTCGACTCAGAAACACCGGTAGCTTTAAAAAATAGCACTTTAATTTTATGTTGCATCATCCACGCTAATGGCATCCCACAACGCTGTATATTAATTATATGAACCTTATGGCGGTACCCCGGGGTACCATAGTAGCCCAGCTCTCACATAATGTCCACGATGCAGTCATTTTTAGTCTGTTGATGGTCGGCGATGTGGCAATTGACTCATCGCGACGAGCTGTACACGATGCACCACTACGGTGCGTACCGCGAGCGTTCAGGGTTTCAGTGCAATCGTCCTCGCTGCGTTTCGGTATCGCGGAGTGTGGCACTGATTTCGGATTGATTGGTTACCCCAGTCGCGGAGTGAAGTACACCCCCGGGAAAAAATAGTGTCCCAGAAATAACAAATGTAATTGCCTCGGCCAGTTTGTATTATTTGGTACCCCGGGGTACCGCCATAAGGATCATATATATAGAAGGAGCAAATCCCGTATGTGGCCACTAACCAAGCAAATGGAAACCCCTACTCCCAGCAAGCAAAATCAAATATGAATACACAAATTAAGAAATGGCACCCAAAACAAAAAGCACAAACGTTCAATAGAGTGATCACCACAAAAGAGCAACGAGTCCGTGAGGTGTAACTCCCAGAGCACAGTCACCAACTTCCGAAACGAGGCAGGGAAACTTCGCCGGAGAGGCGTTGTCCACAAAATCGTTGTGGGATTCCCTCGGCCATTGCAAACAAGTTAGAAACAACCCCACCACCACAGTGGCCCTCGTCAACAAGCTCCCCCTGGTCCTAGCCTCCCTATCTCTCGCTCGCTCACTGTGTCCATCGCTGTTCCTCATCACCAACCTCCCCGTGGTCCTAGCCACCGCATCTCTCGCTCGCTCGCTCGCTGTGTCTATGGCGATCTGAGCAATGGGAGAGTCTTTGGCGGCCGTTCCTCCCTTGGAAACGTCTCGTCCCCCTGGCTGCTCCGTCACTGCAGGAGTGTATTACGAGTGGTGCACTGTTTGTTGTTGTTATTGTCGTTGCGAGGGGGAGCTTGTGTTTCCCGGGCAATTTCCTCTGCCAATTTGGCTGATTTACTGGAGTTCCCCCCCCTCCCCCCCCAAAACAGTTCCTGAGCTACCGGTCGATCTATGTATGTGCACATCTGTCTGTCGGCCTACCCGTTGTGTCCTGTCCTCCGCCTGTCTCTCTGCCTGTCTCTCTGCCTGCCTTGTCCGCTTGTGAATCCACACCTTGTCGGGACACGGGGTTCGTTGTTTGTCGGGCGGAGGTTGATCGCAACGAGGCTGTGAATTTCCCTGCGATTTGCCGCGGCTCTCACTCGAGTCGAACGACGGCACGGGCACTCGGCTCCACTGGCGGGTCTCCAAGATGTTGGTGGAAATTCCATACTCCCATGGCAGGGGCTAACCCACGCCTAATTCACTCCCCTATCATTCCTATTTTCTATCTCTCTCGTGTCATCCCTCTCCTCTGTGGTATTGGTATTAAACGTTGTACAGTGATGAATCACCCAACCCCAACTTGGCTTAGGACTCTCCCCTGGTCTCGCATAACATCAATGAGCCAAATGCTGACGACGACGACGACAATGCCGGATGGATTGTTGCGTCGCAAGAGTCGCGAGAGGTGGCCGTGTTTTTGGGGAGTTCTTCGTCCGGCAGTGCACTGACCGTGTCCGTTTCGTAAATGATGGTGTCAGTGGAGGTTGTCGAACTGGCGGGGGACAGCCATGGACGGGGATTGAACTCCGGTCGCCGGGTTGGGAGTGCAGTGCGCTAACCACCGTTTTCTCATTTCCTCTCTCCCCTGCTACCTTTACACTTCCTGTCCATCCACCCCCCCCCTCCCACACCGTCCCCCGACCATACTTCACCCTCCAGGGCTCAGCGGAGTCGTACAACAGCCGGCCCACGGACTCGGACGTGTCCCTGGAGGAGGACCGGGAGGCCCTCAAACATGAGGCCGAGAAGCAGGCCTTGGCCCAGCTCGAGAAGGCCAAGGTAGGCCCTGGATGCAGGCCGGTGTCGCCCTTTCTTTGAGTCACAAACGCATCGCTGTCAACCCCTTATCAGTGCCCTACCTTATTACAGACTGATCCACACCTTATTGGTCACCCCGTGCCCCTTATAAATCTCAACGTTTGTCCTACAAAGTCCCATCACGTGGGACAAACACAAACAAATAGACAAAAATAAAATTTGCCCGTATTGAAACGGTTGTACGCCGTATGGACCTGAGAACTCAATTTCCCTGTACAAGAATATGGGGTAAACCGTATGGGTTGGCAGGTACGCAAATGTCTGGATTCGTCGCAATGTTCATTTTGCTGCCGAGTGGAGCCACGCGGATTGCGGGCGCTAAGCAGCGTTGAACCCGGATGTGGCCTGGATGGGCGACCAGCAGGGCTACGTCACAGTACAGTGCAGCTCCACCGTTGTACTGTACTTCTACGCTCCCGCGCCAATGCTCCCCACCTTCGAGCATGGTCTTACTACTCTCATCCGGTAGATGGATCGATAAAGTCCGTTGCGCGTTGACCCAGGAGTATTCCGTGAATGTTTGTTCACGAGTTGCCACCAGCTGGCAAGGGAGCCATTGCAGTCGTCTTTGTTACAATATGCAAATAATAACTATTAATCATTCATTCATTTTAGAAAATACGTGCACAATTTGGACAGAAGGACATTCGGAGAAACGTAAATACTTGTTATGTAGTATGTTAAACTTCTTTTGCACCGTACGTAGCCAACCGTGATAATCGGAGGGAAGCACAACATGCTAAACACAAAACGCAGTTATAAAGGAATTAGTTTTCAATCTAGATGATTTAAAATTTCATAGTGCATCTGAAACCACGCGATGCAGTGACCATCAGTAGTAACGATTGTGGTGATGATGGCAATTACTATAATGGTAGTGATCGTGGTGGTGATGGTGATGGTCATGTTGGTGCGAGTGGAGGAGGCTCGTAAAGTACGCTACTGGTCAGTTGAAGGCAGTCCCCTTCCAGCAACATCGTAGGGCAGAGGAACGACGCTCACAACAACGATCGGAGCGCCAGGCGGCTAAAACGCATCTGCCGGTCATCGCAGTCGGTCAACCCACGGCACCTGGGTCTGTCCCGTGACCTCCTCCTGTCAGCAGCGAGCCTCAACACTTCACGTGGCACTCAAAGTGTCACCTGGCCTAGCACAGGTGTCGTGGTGACGTCACCGCCACTTAGTGGCGAATGGCGGCCATTGTTGTTGTTGGTGTAATTGATGGTGGTAGTGGTGATGGGCGACTCTCGCTGTAGGCGCCGGGTCGCCGTGCCTCCGTGGCCTGCCGAGTTCGTTAATTATTGAGAGCGAGCGCCGCCCACGAGATGCTCACGTTAACGTTGCCCCGGGGGGGCGGTGGAGGGGGGGCTCGCGGGGCAGGAAGTGCGCCCCCCAAGGCAGAAGAGCAATGCTCAGGGCAAGGGAGAGAGATGGGAGAGTTAAAGATGAGATAAATAGAAGTGATGGGAGAGCGAAATAAGAGCGCAGAATGGGGACGTGCGGGGGGAGGAGGAGAGGGGGGGGTAGAAGAGGAGGGAGATGGAAGAGAGGGTGGAGAGATGGAAGGGAAGAGGAGCAATTGAGGAGAGGAAGTAGATGTGGGAGAGAGAAGGCAGAGGTGAGACAGGAGAGGAAGTGAGGGAGATCAACTAGATAGACGGAGGAGAGGTTGTTTGAATGAGAGAAGGCAGCAAGTGGGAAGATACGTAGGACAAAGGGGACAGAGAGAGAGATAAAGGAGAGATGGGAAAGAGAGCATATGGAAGAGAGGATAAAGACACGAGAGGGAAGACAGAGGGAAGGTGGAGCGGCCACGCCACTGTCCGTGTAAGCGTGCCCTATGGAGGCCGTGCGTGCATCCGTGAGAGCGAGCGAGCGTGCGTGAGAGCGTGCGTGAGAGCGAGCGTCCGTGATAACGAGCGTGCGTGAGAGCGAGTGTACATATGTGAGAGCGTGCGTGAGAGCGTGCGTGCATGAGAGCGAGCGTGCGTGAGAGCGTGCGTGCATGAGAGCGAGCGTGCGTGAGAGCGTGCGTGCATGAGAGCGAGCGTGCGTGAGAGCGTGCGTGCGTGAGAGTGAGTGAGCGAGCGTGAGAGCGAGCGTCCGTGATAGCGAGCGTGCGTGAGAGCGAGCGTGCGTGAGAGCGTGCGTGCATGAGAGCGAGCGTGCGTGAGAGCGTGCGTGCGTGAGAGTGAGTGAGCGAGCGTGAGAGCGAGCGTGCGTGAGAGCGAGCGAGCGTACGTGAGAGCGTGCATGCGTGAAAGAGTGCGTGAGAGCGAGCGAGTGTGCGTGAGAGCGTGCGTGAGAGTGTGCGTGCATGAGAGCGAGCGTGCGTGAGAGCGTGCATGCGTGAGAGTGAGTGAGCGAGCGTGAGAGCGAGCGAGCGTACGTGAGAGCGTGCATGCGTGAAAGAGTGCGTGAGAGCGAGCGAGCGTGCGTGAGAGCGTGCGTGAGAGTGTGCGTGAGAGCAAGTGAGCGAGCGTGAGAGCGAGCGAGTGAGAGCGAGAGCGAGCGTGCGTGTGTGAGAGCGAGTGAAAGCGAGAGCGAGCGTGCGTGCGTGAGAGCGTGCGTGAGAGCGAGCGTGCGTGAGAGCGAGCGAGCGTGCATGAGAGCGTGCGTGAGAGTGTGCGTGAGAGCGAGTGAGCGTGAGAGCGAGCGTGCGTGAGAGCGTGCGTGAGAGCGAGCGTGCGTGAGAGCGAGCGAGCGTGCATGAGAGCGTGCGTGAGAGTGTGCGTGAGAGCGAGTGAGCGTGAGAGCGAGCGTGCGTGAGAGCGTGCGTGCATACGTGAGAGCGAGCGAGCATGAGAGCGTGCGTGAGAGCGAGCGAGCGTGAAAGAGTGCGTGAGAGCGAGCGAGCGAGCGTGAGAGCGAGCGTGTGTGAGAGCGAGCGTGCGTGGCGAGCGAGCGTGAGAGCGTGCGTGAGAGCGAGCGAGCATGCGTGAGAGCGAGCGAGCGTGAAAGAGTGCTTGAGAGCGAGCTAGCGTGCGTGAGAGCGAGCATGTGTGAAAGAGTGCGTGAGAGCGAGCGAGCGTGCTTGAGAGCGAGCGAGCGTGCGTGAGAGCAGGTGTGCTTGCGAGCGAGCTAGCGTGCGTGCGACCATGGAAGTGCACACGCAGCAGCAGCCTGCAGCAGCCCGTCTAATGCACCGCCGTCTTATTCAGCAGCATCCGCCCGTACCGCGGAAACGTTGCATTATTAATCACGGGCGAATGAACCGCTTCGCTGACAAACGCGCCTCTACCGACGAGACACGCGCACGGGGAAACACGAAGAGACCTGCGCCACCGCCCCGTGTCGCCTCCGCCGGCTCTCGGGGGCAAGTGTTGTTAGTGAGCGCCAAGCGAGGGCCGGCACGGTACACGGGTGGATGTGGTGTGCTCGCAAACTACGCCGGGCCGCCCTTTGTCTCCCGCTTGGCTCCTGTTTGTACACCGCACGCGGCAGCGCCAGCGACTCACTCGAGACCGAGTTCACATCGGGGAGACGAGGGATGAGTGCAGGTCTCTCTCAGCCGCCGCTCATCGCGGCTGCGGCCGGGAATTCAAATCGAGTCGCTCGGTGTGTCGCGCAGTGCAGGAGCCACTGCGCTACCGGCGCTTGTAGCGGACACACTGACAAAGGTCCCCCACGTAGCCTTAACAGACCATTGGTGTCAGCGCCGTTAGCGAGCAGCGCCTATGAGGGCCGACACGGCACACGAGGGGGTGGGTGGCCAGCACCACGCCCGACTGCCTTTGTCCCCCCAGTGGCGATGTTTACACACCGCACCACGGACTCAGTTGATACCAGGTGTTGTGATGATGCCACGTGTTGTAGGCCTGTGCCACACGGTTGCCGGGAGATGGAGGCACAGCAGTGGATCTCTGAGTGTCCTTGAAGCGTCGCTATCCCCTTGTATGCTTCGTGCCTTTTCTCTGGGCAGTTTGTATGCACGTATATATGTTTGTTTTATGTATGTTGTATGTATGCACTGTGTGTGGAACTTCTTTCACACCGTGAGTAGCCAACCGTGGTAATCGGAGGTGCGCGGGTAACTTTGGTTTCCGTGTACGACACCCCAAAAACTCGCAGCACTCATTACCACGCGCGCCAAACACTCATCGCACGATGCAGCGGCACCATCCTTAAAATGGGCCTTGAGACTCGGTGAAGGACACTTCCCTGGGTAACCAAGGGGCATTGTGGGAATGGTCCGGGAGGCCGCAAGCCAAACTGTAATGAATGTGATTGGTCGAGCAGTAGCCTCCAGAAAACCATTCTTGAGTGTTTTTTTTCTGGACTGATAAAAAAAATGCATATTAATTTTAAACAAATGTATAAAATGCATATTTTGGCTCGCTCTTTCACGATCCTTTTCAATTCAACCATCACCATGGTTTCCTTACTGGTGCTGTGCCATGTCATGCGGTGCAGTGCCGTGTCACGTGGTGCGTTGTGGTGCCACGTGGTGCGGTGCCACGCGGTGCTGTGCCATGTCACGCGGTGTAGTGCCGTGTCACGCGGTGCGTTGTGGTGCCACGTGGTGCGGTGCCACGCGGTGCAGCGCGTGGGGCTGTGTGGCACCGTACACGACGTTTCGGCGTTGGGTTTGCTTCTTTGTTGCCCAAGTGAATGGGACGGTGTGCGGTGTGCGGCGTGAGGACGCCGCGATGTGCGAGACTCTGCGGTTTGCGCGTGGCTGACACCTCGTGCGGCACCTTGTGTCGCGTGGCTGACACTTCGTGCCACGTGGCTGACACCTCGTGCGGCCTGGCGGTGCAGACGAAGCCTGTGGCGTTCACGGTGCGCACCAACGTGGGCTACAACGGCTTCCACGAGGAGAGCGCCCCCATCCACGGTGCCGCCATCTCGTTCGAGGCCAAGGACTTCCTGCACATCAAGGAGGTGAGCCCTCACCCCCAACAACTACATCTGGATTGAGAACACTCGTTTCTTCGGGACTGCTTCTCGTTTGTTTTAGTTTGTTGTTCTTGATTTGAAGCTTTCGTGACTGCATGAATCCATCCTCTCTGGTTCTTTCGGTAAAGTCACGTAGATAATAAAAGCACACGACGTTTCGGTCGCAACACAAGTGTCCGTCATCACCTATCTACGTGACTTTTCCTTGCCACGCACCTCCGATTAGCATGGGTGGCTAC
This sequence comes from Lampetra planeri, assembly GCF_965212315.1. Lineage (NCBI taxonomy): Eukaryota > Metazoa > Chordata > Hyperoartia > Petromyzontiformes > Petromyzontidae > Lampetra > Lampetra planeri. The sequence goes on along the minus strand of NC_136108.1, from coordinate 2,177,678 downwards.
GTACGGTGGGAAAGAAGTTCGACATAGACGCATATAGCCCACACCCCCCTCAAACCCGTATCTCCCCCCAGCGTACTCTCACATCCCATACTTAAATTGGAAAAATCCCGTTCCTTTGCCCTTTAGTTTTGCTATTTTGTTTGTGTGTTTTTTTTTGCTTTTTTTTGGCTTTTTTTGTCCCGTTTTTCCAGTTTGGTTCACTATTAGCCCGAATGTAACGTTCACACGTCACTTGCATATCATTTAACACCTCGCCGGGGTTGCGAGATGTTAACTACTTCGCCTGGTATACAGGTGGTCGTGGGTTCGATCCCACCGTCGCCTCGCAACCGCTCAACGGGCCACCGACGTCTTCTCCTAGTGCGCATGCGGACGCGGGGTGGTGGTGGTGGTGGTAGTGGTGGTGGTGGTGTGGTGGTGGTGGTGGTGGTGGATTGTTCTGTCGTTGTTGTGAATACGCTCGATTCTGGTGAGGGGGCCCCTGGCTCTGCCGGATTGGGGAATCTCTCCGAGCGCTCGCTCGCTCTGCCGCGCGCGCGTCGCAGAAATACAACAACGACTGGTGGATCGGGCGGCTCGTCAAGGAGGGCTGCGAGATCGGCTTCATCCCGAGCCCCGTGAAGCTGGAGCACATTCGCCAGCTGCTGGAGCAGAAGGCGCGGCAGGGGCGCTTCCATGCAGGGTGGGTGCCGCAACCCGCCACCACACCCCACACAACGCCCCAACTCCACACCCCACCACCGCACCACCACACCCCACACAACACCCCAACTCTACACCCCACCACCGCACCACCGCACCCCAGACAATGCCCCACCACCGAACCCCACCACTGCACCCCACTATCCGCACCCCACCACCGCACCCCACACAACACCCCACCACCGCACCCCACACAACACCACACCCCATTACGCTCCACCACTGTACCCCACACAACACCACACCCCACCACACCCGCTCCACCAGTCCTCGATCACAGCCTCCACACCGAGGGGGTCAGCAACCTGCGGCTCTGGAGGTGCACGCGGCCGCCCTTTTCAGGACTTCCTCGGTGATGCCGCTTGATAATTCACGGACCGCCGTCTCGTATTCACGTCGCGTTGTTGCGGCTCTTGAAATATTGAGTCGGTTTTCTATTTTTTACTACGGAATTCGAACAAAGAATGGCTCTTCGTGTTGTTTTGGTTGCCGACCGCTTTCACCACGAAAAACCACGCGGGAGTGGCGGGCCTCCCTGGGCCTCTACTGGTGCCGCGGTGGCTAGGAGATGTTAACTCCCTCGCCTGGTATGCAGGAGGTCGTGGGTTCGATCCCGACCCTGACGCCTGCTGTGTGTTTGAAGTTTGAGGTGTCTCTCTCTCTCTCCTTGGGGTCGAGTGGATTTTTCTCCGGGTCCTCCGGTTTCCTCCCTCCACATTTAGAGTGTTTGGCTGCTGTAAATGTCCACGAGCTGTCATTTGTGGCCAGGTTGCTTCTATCTCAGTGGGCTTCACCTGGTAAAATAAAAAAGAATTGTTTACTTTTATAGTTTAGTGGCGCTGGGACTCTGGGTGCCGCCTGTCGCCCGATTACACAGACACCGGTCGCTGCTTCTCCCTCTCTCTTTGTTCTCTGTCGTCCTCTTCGTCGCATTCCCGTGTTTTGAGTTTCTTGTGCATTTGGAAGTCTCTTTGAGATGCCGTGGCATTTAAGTGATGAATAGGTGCAAATCCTTATCCGCTCCTCTTCTCCATCAGTCATCGATCCATCCCGTGTGAGTTTGATGTCTGTCTCATCTTGAGCTCATCTCCACTTTGTATAATCTCCGTGCGTTCCCCAACTCCTCTGCAACTGCTCGTGCCATCCTTTCTCCACCGCATCTCCGTACTCCGTCACGCCGTGATCTTGAGCTGACCGCCCCCCCCCCGGCTGCTCGCCCCGCAGGAGGCAGGGAACGAACTCGTCATCCAGCCTGGGCGACCTCGTGCCGGGGTCACGGCGGTCGACACCCCCTTCATCCGGTACAACGCGGACGCACGCTCGTACATGAACACGCACGCGCAAGCACGCACGCCCTAAACCTAGATGCGCTCCACACGCAGGGGCATCGATGAGCTCCAAGCCACTGCAGTTACCCCACGCTCCTCCCCACCCTCCCCACGCTTCTCCCCACCACACCACACACTCCTCCCCACCACCCCACACACTCCCCCCACCACACCACACACTCCTCCCCACCACCCCACACACTCCCCCCACCACACCACACACTCCTCCCCACCACACCACACACTCCCCCCCCACCACACCACACACTCCCCCCCACCACACCACACACTCCCCCCACCACACCACACACTCCTCCCCACCACACCACACACATCTACCCACCACACCACACACTCCCCCCACCACACCACACACTCCTCCCCACCACACCACACACTCCCCCCCACCACACCACACACTCCCTCCCACCACACCACACCCTCCCCCCACCACACCACACACTCCACCCCACCACACCACACACTCCTCCCCACCACACCACACACTCCCCCCCACCACACCACACACTCCCCCCCACCACACCACACACTCCCACCCACCACACCACACACTCCCCCCCACCACACCACACACTCCCCCCCACCACATCACACACTCCCCCCCACCACACCACACACTCCTCCCCACCACACCACACACATGTACCCACCACACCACACACTCCTCCCCACCACACCACACACTCCCCCCCCACCACACCACACACTCCCCCCCCACCACAGCACAAACATGTACTCACCACCCCACACACATCTACCCACCACACCACACACTCCTCCCACCACAGCACAAACATGTACTCACCACACCCCACACTCCCCCCCACCACACCCCACACTTCCTCCCCACCACCCCACACACATCTAACCACCACACCACACACAACTACCCACCACACCACACACTCCTCCCCACCACACCATACACATGTACCCACCACACCACACACATGTACCCACCACACCACACACATCTACCCACCACACCACACACATCTACCCACCACACCACACACATGTACCCACCACACCACACACATCTACCCACCACACCACACACATCTACCCACCACACCACACACATCTACCCACCACACCACCACCACGTTCCTCCGCACTCCACCGCCCGCTGTTCCGGGGACGTTAACGAGAGCCGAGTGCGCGCTGCAGCGGCTGCAGCAGCAGCGGCAACAACAATCATCATCCATCGCCCGCATCGCACGAACCCACGCCTGGCACGCACAGCCTCTCCCTTCTCTCGCTCTCTCTCTTATCTCTCTCCCTCATCTCTCTCCCGCTCTCCCTCCCCCTCGCCCCGACCCTCTCTACCACTCGCTCGCCGCTACTCTCTCTCTCTGTTCTCCTTTGCGCTCTCCCTCTTGGCCGAGTGTGATGTACCGTCATATGCGATTATGTCTGCCTTGGTGTTGCCCATTGTCAGTCTGCGCTTGCTGTTCTCTCACCACCCACCAGTCACGCTGACCCCTTTTCCTGCATCACTCCCCCCCACTCCCCTCCACCCCCACCCCACTCCTCTTCCCGTCCCTTGGCACCCAACGCCTCCTCAGCCGCTCGCCGTTTTATTTCGCTAACCTAGATTCGACACGCTCGCTCGCTCTCTCGCTCGTGGCCTCATTTCTCTCTCGTTTGCTTTGAATACACGCGCGGTTGTGGACTCGATGTGTGCTCGCGTTTTTTGCTTCTTCGCTGTATTTCCTTTGCTTCATTGGTCGTTTTTTCGTGTTGGTGTTGTTGTCAATATTTTTGTTTCTTTGTTTTGTGTTTCTGTCCCCGTCTGCCGTGCGATCGACTCTGCACATCCCGCACGCACGCGCACGCACGCACGCACTTGCACGCATGCACACACTCATACGCACGCGCTCACGTATGCACTCACTCGCACGCATGTGCACGCACTCGCACGCATGCACTCATGTACACGCACACATATACACACGCACTCTCGCACACACGCAATCATACACACGCACTCATACACACGCACTCATACACACGCACTCATGCACACGCACTCATGCACACGCACTCATACACACGCACTCATACACACGCACTCATGCACACGCACTCATGCACACGCACTCATGCACACGCACTCATGCACACGCACTCATACACACGCACTCATACACACGCACTCATACACACGCACTCATGCACACGCACTCATGCACACGCACTCATGCACACGCACTCATGCACACGCACTCATACACACGCACTCATACACACGCACTCATGCACACGCACTCATACGCACGCGCTCACGTATGCACTCACTCGCACGCATGTGCACGCACTCGCACGCATGCACTCATGTACACGCACACATATACACACGCACTCTCGCACACACGCACTCATGCACACGCACTCACGCGCACGCACGCACTCATACGCACGCACTCACGCACATGCGCACACTCACGCACACACGCACGCATGCTTCTTGGTATTCATTCATCTTCATCCTTTTGATTCAACCTCCTGGAAATGTCACAACTGATTTTTGCTTCTCTCTGCTCGAATCATCCAAACAAACATTTCCTAAAAATGTTTTGTATCAAAACGAACAAACCTTCTACAACCCGGCCTTCAAACCCTCCACCTCACCGCTAATTGCAATCACCCCGTAAAACACCAAACCAAACGTCGTAAAACCCCGTTGCCATCCATCGCCCAATATTTAACTGAACCTCCGACCCACCCATCGACCTAACAATCTAACAACAAAACTCAATAACTTCCAACCCAATCATCGAACTAACATTCTAACAACACATCTCACCAACCCAACCATCGAACTAACAATCTAACAACAAAACTCAACAACCGGATTGTGAAACAAATGCCTCAACGAATGCCACCAATGCCCCCCCTCCAACACTGTGACCCTTGCACCTCTGACTTCCGAACCCATGAAACCTTCCGACCTATGACCCTCTCCAACTCCGTCCCTGCGATTCGCAACCCTCCAACCCACGACCGTCCGACTTCCAACTCCCGTTTACCCACGACCTCCGACCCTCGACGGACTCGCGTTGCCCCCCCCCCCCCTCTGCTGACCTTTGCGACCTCTTGACCTGACGCCCGACCCCGGCCCATCCGGGCAGCGTACGACTTAGACGCAATGGGTCTGGAAGCGGAGGAGACTGACCTGCAAGGAAACTCTCGCTACCCTAAGGGCAGCGCAGGAAGCGCTGGCTCCGCACAGGCCAATGCCAAGCGCAAGCCCTTCTTTAGGAAGGTACTGTTCCGATACTACTCTTAACTATTCCAACAATTTTGACTGTGAACCAGGTAAGGCCCACTGAGCTACACAGCAGCTATTTTGTCAGAAGCGACCACCTGGCTATCGCGAATGGAAGCTCGACGAAGAGGCTTATCGTCGTGTGGAAATTTACAGCAGCCAAATACTCTCAAACGAGTGATGTTCACTTTAAATGTGGAGGGGAAAAAAGCGGAGGACCCAGAGAAAAATACAAGCGACCACAGGGAGAGACACGCAAACTCCAAACATCAACCCACGGTCTCCTGTACAACAGGCGAGGTAGCTAACATCTCACCACTGTGGCGCATGTAGTGGGGTGGGGGGGGTAGGGAGAGGGTGTGGGGTGTGCCAAGTACGGTGCTACCACCTCGTGCGTCGCTGTAGTGAGTCACACGCGGTGTAGTGAGCCACTAGTGAGCCACTAGTGAGTCATGCACGGTGTAGTGTCGTGAGCCACGCCTGGTGAGATTTCGCAGTGTCGCGTATGGTGCCACATGCACAGCACCTCCTGTGTCAACATCAACTTCATGCTCGTGCATGTGAACGTGCACACACGTGTGTGCGCAGTGTGTGCACGTTCACATTTGTGTATTTTAAATCAGTTGGGCAGGTGGAGTGAACGGATCGTTCATGTCGCGAACGGGCCTTTAATCAATCTTTTAAGTGCTGCCGAAGAGAGAGAGAAGCACGTCATGTCAAGTTGATTTTGTTTAACCAGCCGGGAACTCAAAAAGGCAGGATGAGTCTCGTCGCAATGATTACTGCCGTGTGTAAAATCCCAAGTTTTGTACGTTTTCGAATTTGGCAAATGTTTGACTCCCACGCCAACAACGCAGTGGCCTGCTCTTGCGAAGTACGTCACGGGATCTTTAACGTCCGCTGTGGAATCGGCACGGTCGCTCCACCCGCAGTGAACACACTGCTCGGCCCGTGCCCGGGCGGACTGTGGCGGAGGTAGCAGAGGAGAGGGAGGGAAGGACGTCCAGTCCAGCGGGGATTGATGAATGGAGCATTGGGCGATGAAGGTGCAGAGAGAGAAGAGAGGGAGGGAGGGAGAGAGGGAGAGAGAGAGGTGAGGAGAAGGGAGAGGCAGTTGCTTTCTGGAGCAGAGGGAGTAGGAGAGCGAATATGTAAGCCCATAGAGCCGGAGTGAGGTCACAACGAGATTTGTTGTGTGTGTAGATGATTCACTCTGTTGTTGGTGTGAGGCAGTTATATATAGTTATATATAGCAATATTTGCGAATAACAGTTGAACATAAATTGAGAATCCAGTTATCCGCTACCCTATTCATCACAAATCCCATAATCCGTGGTCATGATATACGATCAACAGAAACGGTGTCTGTTATCCACGTGGTGTGGGAAAGCCATCCTAATCTCTGCTTTTTATCTGAAGCTAATTTTTCACGGATAAGAGGATTTCATATATCTTTTTTACACGTTTTGGGAAATAACTGAGATTTCTTCACATACGCAAATGTACTGATCGACCAACATCGCTCCCATTCCCCGCTAACATCGGCGTGGATAAAGAGGAATCACATTAAATTTCGAAAGGCCCGTATGTCGACTTTTGATCACGCCGATCTCGTAAGTTACAAGATAACCAATCAGATAATGCGTCTCAATCTGTCCCATCCACACATAAAAAAAACCTGAATGCAAGTTGTACTCCTCCCGTCAACCACGTGGCCTTAACGAGAGTGCTTATTGTTGGGGAAAAGAGCAGCATCATGAGCAGCAAGTCATGAGTTGAGGCTTGCGTCAGCCTGAAACCCCAGCAGCGTTCGGTTCCAACACAAGCAAACTCTGGACCGGCTTTGACATGCAGCGTCTCGTCAGCAGTCGGTCTCGTTCGAACCGATGGTGGTGGTGGTGTCGGTTAACGGGGGTAGCTCCCCCCCTGTAGCCCCCCCCCCCAACACCCCCCCCCCCCCCCCATGAGTCTTGACTGCCTGACTCAGCGCTCGGGGGGGGGGGGAGGTCCAGGTTCATTCCGTAGCCATTAACGTCAGCAGCAGCAGCGAGCATTGGGATCGTGGCGTGACTGCTGCCTCCTCTAGGCTGACGCAAGCCTAGACACGGGACTTGCTGCTGATGCTGCTCTTCCCCAACAATCGGCACTCGCGGTCGACAAAAGTTGTTCCCCCCCACCCACCCTGATTTTGTGCTGCTGGAATTGCTGGAAGTGCTGGCCTTAATCGGTGCTCGCTGACAGCGCCTCGAAGGGGCTACACGGGGTGGGTGGTGTTTGCGCGCACACACGTGTGCGTGTGTGTGTGCTCATGCGCGCACACACGTGTGCGTGTCTGTGTGCTCATGCTCGCGTGAACGCGGTTCACGTGACACGCCCCACGCATGTGCTGATGTCATCAAAACTACTCCCCGGTCGAAATAACCCCACGGGACGTGGATGCGTGCGTGTGTGCGTGTGTGCGTGCACATTAAGGCCTTAAGATGCACTTAGCCTGGCACAAGCGCCCTGGTGATGTCAACGCCACCTTAGTGGCGAATGGCGGTCGTTGTTGTTGTATGCGTGCGTGTGTATGCGTGCTTGTGCGTGTGCTTGTGTGCGTGTGTGCTTGTGTGCGTGTGTGCTTGTGTGCGTGTGTGCTTGTGTGCTTGTGTGCGTGTGTGCTTGTGTGCGTGTGTGCTTGTGTGCGTGTGTGCTTGTGTGCGTGTGTGCTTCACGCTCTCCGTCTTGAGCCACGCAGGAGCACTCGCTCAGAGAGCAACGTGCCGTGCCGCGTCTGTGTGCCTACTAACGCTCCTCCCTGCCCCACCTCCACCACTTGCCTTGCCCCCTCTCCCACCCCTGGCCCCTCTCCCCCCCCCTTCCCAACATCGTCCCCTTCTATTATCACCTCCCTTATCCCCCCCTCCCTCAACCGCCCCCTCCTCTATCACCCATTGCTAACACGCCTGGCAGCAGCCAAGCAGAAGCAGAAGTCGGTAAGAGAATCATCTCATAACCGTCCGCACCCCCGCCCCCCCCCCCGCGCGAGAACGTACGCCCCAACCTGCTGGGGCCGTGACCTTGAGTGACCCCGGGTCCATCGCTTGAAATGACCTTGGTTTGTGATTTTTAAATGACCCGGATTCTTGACCTTAAGTTTCACGGCCCTTGCTGGCACGAGCTTCTTCTTTCTCTAGGCCCGGGTGATATTGGGGCGGTTGGGTGGGTTTTATTTATCCATAACTGGGCGAGAGCCCCCGTCTCTCTTCCAAGGGAGATCACGGTATACAAATTCGGGAACAGAACCTATATTAACGCCGTGTAAATATGTGCAGAAGTAAGGTCGATAGAATTAAAAATTGGCATAATTATAAATAGATTTTTATATATATAAATAATATATGTTTTGTGTTGATGGCGTCCCGTAGCAGAAACAAATCACTCCGGTGCGTAACATAGTTGGTTGACAAAGCCTCGACTCTGCCGATGAGACCCGGTGAACGGTTTGCCTGCATAAAAACGAAAATCTTTTGTAACATTGGTCCAGAAGAAGGGCAACAGGATAGGACTTGACATTCACGAACCACTGATGTTAGCCGTGAGCAGGAACTCAACTCTGGTCACGGGGCTTCAACAGCACAGAGTGGTATAACCACTACACTGCTACTCTCCCAGCAAACTTTGCTAACGTCCGCTGATTGTAAGATATCTATGCACATGAAGTCCTCACATGGCAGTCGTAATCTGCAGTCGGTGTCTGCTATTCAAAGCATTTCAATCATTTACATTCACGAATGCGAAATACATTGCAAAAAAATATATATTGCAAAAAATTCAGGCGAGAATCACGTGACCCTCTTCAACCTCATTCTGCTCACTCGGAATCACTGCACCGCAAGACTATAAGTCTCAACCAATGTGGAGATGGAGTTGGTACGACAGAATTGGATTGCATCGCTCGCCACCAGTCACAGCAGGAAGACGCTTTCATCAGGCGGAGGGTTGATTCATCTCTCTACTGCTGCCAATGTTGCCATCGTAGAGCAAACAGCTACGATTTAAAGTTGAGGTGGCCGAGCTGGATCATTGTGTCGGCAGCAGCGGAGCGGTGTGCATCATCGCTGCGAATGCGACGCTCCCTCCGTGTTTGTCAATCGGGCGCCGAGGCGTCGTACGCTCCGCGGTTCTGTTCCGGGTGGTGACCACAGTTGCCGCACTCTGCCGACGACTTGTTAGTTTTCCATTTGTGCGTCATCATCATTATCATCATCGTCATCGCCGTCATCGTCGTCTTCATCATCGTTGTCGTCTTCATCATCGTCGTCGTCATCACTGTCGTTGTCACCATCATCATCATCGTCATCGAGTATTCGCAGCTGATAGGGCTGATGATGGCTTTGTACGATGACTTTGATGATGATGACGGCGTCTGTCCGTGATGTACGACGAGGCTGTAATGCGCCGCTGTAATTTAAGCCCTCTCAGTCGACCGAACTTGGTGATCGATAAGTTCCCCTGGCGGTGTTCGGCGTGAGACGGCTGTGGTCCGGTCTCGTGCTCTAAGTGCTCGTCAGCGATTAGAAATATGTAACAGAAACGTCGCGTGCCGGTAAACCCATGGCTCGCACGACACTCCTCCTCCTCCCTCCTCCTCCCTCGTCCGCTTCTCTCGGAGAGCCTCGGTTTCGGCGTTCACCTGCCGGACTTAACGACGTATGGCAAACACCCGTCGGGGAATAATTTCGGTCGTCCGTGTCATAAATGTTTCTGTGCCCAGCGCGCACCGCGGGACCTTGACCCTTGCCCTCCCTCTAGGGCCCTTTCTCTCGGCGAGAGTTGCCACTTGTCCTGGGTTTGTGCATCGTCGTCCTCTTTTTGAGGTAGCCTTGATAATAATAATATAAAAATTTACATTTGCAAGGCGCGTGTCATCCAAGGGTCTCGACGCACCGATCTCTCGTGATGGGAAATCTGCGTAGTGTTTCCCGAAATATTGAACGTTAGAAGTCCCAGTTTTTGTCAGCAGCAAGCGATTCTCCTCCCCTCTCGCTCTTTGTGAGACAATCTTACTCCCTTGATCTGTCCCGGTTTTTTTTTATTTATTTTACACCTCAGAGGTGGCGGGCTTACTTTGTTTACCCAGGTGAGAAGTCGAGAGGCAAGGACAAGTCTCATTTGCAAGACTGACACGACTAGGCCCACTCCGATTTACCATTGAAATGGAAAATATTCGGTGAGCAATCAAGAGCAGTGATTCCTCACCGAATTAGCAACTAATCGGGAGGTGCGGGGGAAGGACAACAAGCAAATGAGCAGTGGAAGCAACGCGGTATGACGTTGATTAACGTCGCAGAAAAGTAAAAAAACAAAACACTAAAAGGCCCCGATTCACGTGGTGGTATGCGATGATGTCCCTCGCCGTCCGGAGTTTCGCAAATAAACGCCGTGTCGCCGTTGTCTCCGGCGGGATGACGGCAGCGTTTGGGCCGCGTCGTCAAATTTACTGAACCTGGCCACAGATGCTACTCTGAGAGCGGTCACCATGTAAACTAAACTAAAACTAAACTATGTTTTGTTTTATTTGACCAGGTAAGGCCCACTGAGCTATACAACTATTTTTCAGAATCGACCTGGCTATCACAAATGTTAGGCCAACGATGTGGCTTATCATCGTGTAGAAATGTATAGCAGGCAAATACTCTAAACGCGTGATGTTGATTCTAAATGTGGAGGGAAAACCGGAGGACCTGGAGAAAAATCCACGCGACCACGGGGAGAGAGACACCGCAAACTCCAAATATACAGCAGGTATCAGGGTGAGGATGAAACCCACGACCTCCTGTATACCAGGCGAGGTAGTTAACATCTCGCCACCGTGTACCCTCTCCACACCTCCCCTCCATCCTCGCCCTCCCCGTCTCCTTCCGTCACCGCCAGACGGAGAATGTTCCTCCGTACGACGTGGTGCCGTCCATGAGGCCCGTGGTGCTGGTGGGACCTTCGCTCAAGGGATACGAGGTGCGGCGCAACAACACCACCAACTACAACAACTACACCAACAACTACACCAACACCAACAACAACTACACCACCAACTACACCAACACCAACTACACCAACAACTACACCAACTACAACACCAACTATACCAACAACACCACCAACTACACCAACACCAACTACAACAACAACAACACCAACTAAACCAACAACACCACCAACTACACCAACACCAACTACAACAACACCAACTAAACCAACAACACCACCAACTACACCAACACCAACTACACCAACAACAACACCACCAACTACACCAACAACAAACACACCAACTACACCAACAACAATACCACCAACTAGACCAACATCAACTACACCAACACCAACTACACCAACAACAACACCAACAACACCAACAACTACACCATCAACTACACCAACAAATACAACAACTATACAAACTACACCAACTACACCAACAACAACTACAACAACTATACTAACTACACCAACAACAACAATTAACGCCACCAACTACACAAACAACAACAACTACACCAACAACACCACCAACAACAACACTACCAACTACACCAACACCAACTACAACAACAACTACACCAACAACTACACCAACAACACCACCAACTACACCAACACCAACTACACCAACACCACCAACACCACCAACAGCAGCAGCAGCGGGATATGGCACGAGGAAGGAAGAGATGGCAAGGTGTGGTGGCATCGACAGCGCCCGACGTCATGACCTCTGACTTTTAACCATCGCCTGTCTTTAACAAAGCCACAGCTACGAGTGGATTTACAAAGTGTACCCAGAAACATTAGTTCAGCCATACCCACTAAACAAACCCATACAAAATGTACAAGGTATACACCGACATACCGCTAAGGGGCTGTAACAAACATGAAGATGCGTGCGTGCGTGTGTGAATCTCGCCCCCCCCCCCCCCCCCCCAGGTCACTGACATGATGCAGAAGGCCCTCTTTGACTTCCTGAAGCACAGATTCGAGGGGCGGTAAGCAGAGGCCTTCATTGTTTTAAAAAAAATAATAATAGGGTGTTAACCCTTTCTGGCAATAAACCAGGAGGTGTTAAGATGTTCCAACACCAAAGAGAAACCTTTTGCCAGGAATCAAAGTCTGCATGAACCACACGTACTTGTGGTGAACATGCAAACAAACGTGCCCTGATCATTCATGTTTGATGCATTGTCTTTGAAACTGATTGGCCTACACCAGAGGCGGCCATCTTTAGGGCCTCGTCTCACCAGACCAGTGAACAATGGAAGAAGGGGAACAGCACAAAGACAATGCCACTGTCAGGGCATTTAGAGCTCGAGGTGAGCAGCTACAAAATGGGGCCTTTCTGGGGGCTTCATTTCTCACTCGCTAATCCACATACATCGCTGGTGGACCGGAGCAGGCACGCGGCGAGCAATGGTAACGTCACCGCGCCAACATCAGGACGATGACTTTAACCCGCATCCCAACAGCGTCGAGTCGGCCGCGTATCCCGTGCAAATGTGTGGGCAGTGCTCATTGTGTTAAACATTTTTAAACCGCCGAATCGCGTGCACCACCACCACCACCACCACGTGATCCAGGGTCTCTTTAGAAGGTGTGTGTGTGTGTGTGAGAGGGGTGACCGGCTGCATCAGAGATTCGGAGACACTGAGGCTGCAGTGCTGAGATTCTGGGTTCCAGCTGCCCCTGGTGTAACTATTAACTCGTTAATTATTTATATGTTACCAGTGAAGGCCCACTGATCTATATAGCTCCTTTTCAGAAGCGGCCTGGCGATCACCAAAGACTGCACCCCAAAAACTCCGTGATATTGTTTGCACTGAATTGGCTAAACTACAACTCTGATCATTAAAACATTTATATTGTATTGACGGTCATGAACATTTCTGTCTGGAGCTAGGCGCGAGTGAAAGTGGATTTAATAAAAACGTCGCTCCAACGGATCTCAGAGGTAGTTCTGTGGTGTCTGGCTCAGCGGACCATTCTCCACACGCACACGGTGGGGAATGTGCACCGCAGTGCGAGACTCCCCAGTGGATGCTTCGTCTCTTGCAACGACGCTGATCGCGTGAATCACCAAATTAGTTTGAGCTACCGAACAAACGATATTTCGTTTGCAGTTTTGGAACAGCATTGTAAGTAAGTAATGTTGAAATGAGCGTGCGTGCGCGTTTGCAGCATCTCCATCACGCGCGTGACGGCCGACATCTCCTTGGCCAAGCGCTCCGTCCTCAACAACCCCAACCGGAGACCGATCATCGAGCGCTCCAACACTCGCTCCAGCATCGGTGGGTCCCCTGGAGACCCCCACCCCCTCACCATTCCTTTCTCCTCCCCATACTCGTCTCCCTGTCACCCCTTCTTTCTCTCCCCCCGCCCACCCCGACGTCTTTACTTTCCCCTGACCCCTTCCCCTGACACCCCCTCCCCTCCCCATCCCTCCCCACCCCCTCCCACCCCCCTGCTAAAAGAGCGACTTGTGTTTTCATCCCTGAAATGAGCAGCTGTCGTCCGAACGGCCAGATACACTCGTTGCCTGCTATAGGAATGCGGGACTTGGATCGTCCATAAACCACTTCAACTTTGGCTTCAACTTTCCCGGCACCGTGATGATGATGATGATGGTGACGACGACGATCCGTTCCTGTAATCCAGCGACGTGGAGGCAGCGTTGATGGAACCGCGCCGGTGATAATAATGCACGTTAACCGCGACGCTCGCTCGCCTTCACCAGCCCGCCCTGACCAGAATGGTTCAAGTATGGGGTCAAACAACCCTTGCGGCTCCCACGGCATTGGGCGACCACCATCCAGCAGTGGATACATGACGGTATACTTGACCGCACTGCGCACAGCGGCGTGCACGACCGTGGACACGCGCGCGTGCGCGCACAGCGGCGGTGCGGTCCGACGCGATGGGGCGCGTTGCATAATTGACTAGGGAGTAATCGGGCCCGGCTCGTTTGTCATGTTTACACCGTGCACTGGAGTGGGGGGCTACGGCCGGCGTGATGTAAACACGCCGCTCCGTCAGGCACGACGGCCCAGCTTGCAGGTGTCGCTTACTTCTTCACCCCTCTCCCTCCGTAACATCTCCCGTGCCCTCGACCTCCCGTGCCCAGTTAAGAATCGGAATGTTTATTTAGACCGGAGGAATCCACCGAGCTACAGAGCTCTTTTTCACAGATGTCCGGTCGGGGTACAGGGTCAGAACGTCGGCCACAGCGAGGGAGCAGCCGCCCACTGCCCGAGGCGATGGTCTCCGTCCTGTCCCGCACCCCCGCCAAACCCCCTGATGAGATCCGCGAGAGGGGTAGGGGATGCTGCCTTGGTGTAAAGGGCGAGAGTGCACGGCGCTTGCGATCCGCGGGTCGCCCGTTTGCTTCGGTTTCCCAGCGCGGCCGAAACGATCGGGCGAGGTTCTTGAATCCACCCCGGCCTCCGTCGCTCCTCCTCGTTCTCTGTCGTCCACCCGGCAGAGTAAACGGCCGAACCGCCGCAAGTTGACTGGCAAGTCGCGCGCCGGGGTGGGCTAAAAGTGTGGCTCCTCCAGGACGTCCGGCCAGCGTGAAAGAGGAGGGCAAAAACCGATGCGTGAAACATTGTACGCGCGGTCGCGATTACCCCAAGGCTAGAAGAGTTGAGCGTTTGTAAATGTGCTGACTTGGAGTGATTCGCACGGTTGGCTACGTACGGTGCGAAAGAGGTTCAACACTGGAGCTCGCGCTAGCAGAGGCCCTTCCGCCAGTAGTGGCGTCAGCACAGCAATGGCAACGCCGCGCCTTCACCGCTTTCTACAACTTGAGATGTGTCGTCTCGCTCGCACGAGCGGGATCAGTCGCGCGCACGAGCCGATTTCGTCGCTCCGTCATCCGTGGTGGGAGCGTTCACCGCGGGACACTCTCCATTCCTTTGAGACCGATCGCAAACAACCGATTCGCACGAGCACGGTTCGATGCATGTGTCATGAGCGTGAGGATCGATCGTATCGGACGACCACCATACGCTACCGTCCGTGTCACCACATCGGATTAAACTATTTTTTGTTTTACCAGGTAAGGCCCACTGAGCTATTATAGAGCTCTTTTTCAGAAGAGATCTGGCTATCGAAAATGATAGCTCAACGACGTGGCTTGTCACGTGGAAATGTATAGCAGCCAAATACTCTAAACGCACATTTCTAAATGTGGAGGGAAAAACCGGAGGACCCGGAGAAATATCCACGCGACCATGGGTAGAACACGCAGACTCAGCGACCGGTGCCTGTGTAATCGGGCGACAGACGGCACCCAGAGTCCCAGCGCCACTAAACTATAAAAGTAAACAATTCTTTTTTATTTTACCAGGTGAAGCCCACTGAGATAGAAGCAACCTGGCCACAAATGACAGCTCGTGGACATTTACAGCAGCCAAACACTCTAAATGTGGAGGGAGGAAACCGGAGGACCCGGAGAAAAATCCACTCGACCACAAGGAGAGAGAGAGAGAGACCTCAAACTCCAAACACACAGCAGGCGTCCAGGCTCGGAATCTAACCCACGACCTCCTGCCTACCAGGCGAGGTAGTTCACATCTCCTAGCCACCGTGGTGCCCTTCAACGTGGCACAGCCATGCCCCATTGACTCGCTCGAGTGGAGTGTGACCGCACTCCAAAAACTCACTTCCAAGTCTTTTTATTGTATACATATAAATCAACTCCGCTTAGAGTCGCGGGACACACAGCCGATGGACGCATCCGCTAGGCAAGAGCCTCCTCCTGACTCACGGTGCAACCAGCGGCCGACTGTCCAGCGGGAGGCAACGATTCTTCGTGTCGTTCGAAAACGCCTCTTGCACATTTGGAATGTTTGAGATGTCTGTCTCTGTTCGTCGCGGTGATGTTTAGCAGCGCTTGGGGGGGGAAAGGGAAAACTAAAAATGCAGGATGACATCCGCCCCCACCGACGCGTTTGGACGTTGCAGAGTGGCGGCAGGGTGGTTGTTTATTTATTTATTTTCATCTGCTCCGCCGTTTTTTTTGATCGGAGGAATTTGCAGGGATTCGTGGAAAATTCGGCGAGCGAAAAGGTGCGGTGCATCGCAGTACTTGCGTGGAAAAATAACAGCAACGTCTGCAGCTACTGTGCTCATTCGTGGTTTGGAACAAATGAAAATATGCGCGACATGATGATGTTGATGATAATAATAGCAAAAAATTATTTTCCGGAGAAAGAAATAAAAAGTTCACATTCTCGGCGGACGGGCCTTTCTAAAGCCAAGTCACCCACAAAGTGAATTGGATACACATGTATTGGGCACCTTTACATTCACCGTAGCTGCGTATGGATCATTATTATTACAGTGTTGTTATTATTACATCAACAACTTTCCTATGGAGACACTGGCTCCTGCCATAGGAATCTGGAATTCAACCATTGGCTTAGGGCCGCTAACAGAAGATGAGCTTCGTCCAATGCTCGTCTGAATGCAGGGTCACTCATGCGATCGCCTATTTTCGACGAGCGGGACAATTTTAAACGATCGCGAAGCATTTACCCAACTGTAATCAGTTGAACGATTCTAATTATTCTTGTCGTTTATAAGCTTACCAATCGTCCCCCTGAGCTTTGCGATAACGCCCGCGGCGGTCGGCATGGACGCGGGGCTCCGCCAAGCCGTGAGCCACCGCTGCTACCGCTGCCGCTCTCCGCCAGGTTCCCCGCAGTGGCTTGCGCCGCGCCTCCCCCCACCCCTGGCGTTTGGTTTCGACGATTGACTTTTGGTCGAACGGCGAAGTGGACGAGAATCATCGAGCGTGGCGACAATCTTCTTGGTTCTTTCGGTAAAGTCACGTAGAAGGAAAATAATAAAATAAATTATTATTATTATTTTTTATTTTATTATTTCCCTTCTACGTGACTTTACCGAAAGAACCAAGAAGATGAATCCCTGCAGTCACGAAAGCTTTAAATCGAAACATGGCGACAATGACCGTGGCTGCTTGCCCACCCAAGGAGCGAACGCCGAGCCCGGGTGAAGACGCAGAACCGCGACGGTTTAGTGACGTAACGGGAGGCGGCAGTGCGCCGAGGAAGAACAAACATTGTAGTTGATTACGTGTGTGTGTGTGTGTACAGGGTCCGTTTTACTCGGTTTACTAATTGTCTGAGTTTATTGGGTGGGTGAGAGGTGTGAGGGGGAGTGGATTCGACGTGCGACTCAATTCAGTTGACGAGACTTGGAGAACGACAGAGCCTAAGCCTCGATCGACGCTCGACGGGTAATCACCAACAAGGCCCAAGATCAGAACTCATTAATTCTGACTGCATTAACACCAACGCCCGCTCCCGGCACTCACAGAAATGGACAGATCTACAAAGCGTTTGTTTATTTTCCACTGATTTGCAGATCTTGCGGAGAAAACGTAGGAATGAGTGGCCAGTAATGGTGATGGATCGTGGCTCCAGGTTCAGAAGGATACAAAGTCTCATGCCTTGGGTTTTCCGTGGTCGGGTAAAGTACACGGGTGAATGGTTGGACGATCAGAGTAAAAATAAAAATTGTTATTCCGATTTGTGATATTATCGGCGTCGTGTGGTGAGATAAAGAATCCATTCGGAATGCTCTCCGAGCAGTGCCCCGTGCTAGAGAACAGCCCACGAAGGGTGACATCACTCTCCTCTTATCCACAACACTTAGGAGGCACCACATTTGTGCATGTCCTGCTGTGAGAAATATCTGGTATTTCTCATTCTCGTGATTTGGCCAAATGACATGACAAACAGAAACCCATTGCTACCCAGGAGGTTCACCGCACTTGAGAACTCAATTTAATTACGGGTGGTGGAAAACCTGGATTTGAACCCAAGATCTCAGTTTTGTCGGCTCAGTCCTCCAGCCCATGAACCACCCAGCCACCTCGTATGAAAAGCCATTGATAATTTATGAACGGAATAGCAGTTTAGTGCTGTCACCAGACCAGAAGTTGCATGGGCTGCATGCGTGCCCTCTGGTGGAGATTGCATTGATGACGAAGCCACTGTCAGTGCGTTCCAGTTCATGGTTCTCCACGTGAGGTCTCTGTGTGAGTCTATGGTTCTCTCTGCAAATATATGGGTCTCCGTGCAAGGCCACGGGTCTCTTGCGCTCATGATGAAATCGGTGCCATCGCGTTCCACTTAATGAATCCGCCTGCACACGTGATCGGCTGACAACTAGAAAACCCGGGGAGGACTTTGGTACACTCCTCAAGCTGGAGTCGCGAACCATCACTGGTTCCAACGTATCTGTACTTACAGTGGCCAATTGCTCGCATTTGCAAGTTATTATTTTCTTTGTTAAAGTCTAAGCAAAAATAGCTTATCGAGAGTATATGAATGGTTTAGAGCGATGAGGTTAATATAAAAAAGCACTCAATTATGGTATTGGGCCCAACCTTTCAACATAGGAGCATCCTGAAAGCCAGTTTTGAGACTCGGTGAGACTTGGCCGTGAAAGAGCCAGCGCATCGTCAATATTGATTTTGGTTTGGTATTATTGCCATACAGAGAGGGTGGCGACCTTTTTTCCGGACCAAACCCGGACATATTTCAAAAGTCTGCGTAGGTTTATTATCAAATCTGTGTCAGTGCCCAACAATAAAGTTCAGTGCAATAACTTGATACCACAAATCAAATTCCTTCCACCCAAACACAGATGTAAATTTCCCAACTGCACATATCAAAACCGGACAAATGACAATGGTACATCCAGATTATATAATGCATTTCATGGTTGGAATATTACTATTGTACCTTATATACAAATTGCAATATTATTTCGTATTGTATGATCCTCATCATTGAAGTACGTTCGTAATAATTTGCTGCAACACTCCTATTATGAATTTTCTATTCCCTCCCCCATGGAATCATCGATACATTAAGTGTATTGTATTGTTATTATTCCAGTACGGTATTATAATAAGTGATAGTAAACCAACCTTGGCAGTGAGATCCATTTCTGGTGCCCGTGCCCCCTGATCCCCTGACCCTTTGACCCCAGTGACCCCGTGTCCGCAGGGTTCATGCAAACGGGGCCATGAGAGATGAGAGACCCATCATGGCCCCCCAGCAGCCTATAGAACCCTCAACACTGCCCACTGCTGTCTGCACACAGCGGTGTCACTCGCGACATTCGGGAGTCAAAAAGCACTCCCTCTCAGAGGCTGCTCCCCAGCCCGGGTCATAACGAAGGCCACATGCTATAATGAAGGCCCTTGGCTTTGCAGGAAGGCCATACAGTGAAAAGGCCTCACATTTAAGGCTTTCAGTCTGTGATTGAGGCCTCTAGCCAAAACTCAAGGCCATACTCAACAATGAAGGTCTCCAAATCTTCAAGACCTCCATTACATTTTCAAGGCCTCTCTTTGATACTTGAGGGCCCATTCTGTGCTAATGATTCTAGCCCCTGCTGAAAGCGTATCCGTTAACACTTCAGTCTCTTCATTGAGTACTGAAGGCTTCGATTGATCAAGAAGGCTTCGAATTATCATTAAGCCTTCTCAGTCCACGTCCGTGGGCCCTCAACTATGTACAAGTTAGCGGTCGGCGCTAAATTAAGGCGCTCGATTGATTCAATTATACCGTGGCGTACGACGACCCCCCCTGGCACTTCTGTGCCTGTGGTCACGCTTCACGAAGGAACGACGACCGGTCGCTACTCACCAGCCCCCCCCCCCCCCCCCCATAATTTCTCAGAGCTGAGTGACACCGCTGTTTCTCGGACTCCGCTGTTCCCCCTTGAGCGTGCATCGTGAATGGGCGAGCGCTTTCTCCCCCCTCCCCCACCGCCTCCCCCCACCTACCTTGGATTCGCTGCCCCCTGTCCCCTTGGTTCAAGGCCCGGCTGTGTGCGTACGTTTAAAAAAAAAAAGCTCCGTTTTTTTTTCTTCTTCCTGCATTCGTTTCTTTTACCCGCTAACCGATTGTGTTTCGCCATCTCTGTCCGCTGTCTCTCACTGTCCGTGCCTCCCTGCAGACGTTCTGGGTATGTATTTGCCCCTGGACCTTGCTCATGACCCCTGACCCCTCAACCCCACCTCTCGCCGTGTGCTGCCCTCTGACCCCATGCCAGCTGAGCCCCTTCCCCGCATGGCACACAACGATTTCACCGCGTGCGTCAGTGCTTTACCAACCAGCGGCTGTGGACCTCGGCTCGCATTTATTTATTCGTTGTTCGTCGTTTATGATTTCACAAACAAGAACTGGATCTTTTTTTTTCACGTACAGCACGCGAGTGTTTAACGCCGAAAGCTCAGAAACTGGATATATACAATAATACATTACAATTTAATTTGGTATTGTGCGGCGCCGGATACCATTTTTTTGTTGACTCGGCGGACCGTCACCTCGCTGCGTGCAGCCTCTGAGCAACCGTTGCTGGTGGCGGCGCAGTGCCCACGACAGCCTTGCCAACGTCGGCGGTGGGCGGTGGGGGGCAGAGTTCACATCGACCCGCCCAGCCTGGTAGAGTCAGTGGGTACCTGCAGGTATCGTATCCAGTACCACGTTACCAGGACTGGAAGCACATTCGAGCGTCCCTATCTATACCAGCCTCCCAATTCAGGACCAGTGGTACTCAGGCACGTACAGCCACGCCGGTACTGCAGCTCCGTTTATCCTTGAGCTGCCTCTATTCGAAGGTACTGCTGCACAAGGGCGGCACCTTGGCATTGTTCAATAATTCCATGTATCGGCTGTTGCAATTGGGTTAAAGTCAGGACTATGATTTAAAATGCACGCCTACTCTCGAGAATGATCTCCCATCTGACAATGAGCCAGCCACCCATAATCTGCTAGCTATAACCCTAATCTGGTAGCTCAGTCTTCCTTTCAAAGTCTGCCTTCTGATGGCAACTCTAAGGACTCTTCCCCTGCCCCCACCCCACCCCATCCATTACTCGCTCTCAACAGTCACTGTGAATCAATCTGCAGGAGCCAGGAGGCCTACGGCCTTGCCCTTAGCGTCTTCCACCCACCGGATGCGCTAGCGCAGAGCTTCTGGCAGGCAGGGTTAACCGCCGAGTAGGGATGCACCCGTCGCCATGAACCCCAGGCAGGTGTCCTCGCAGAGCCATCAGCTGGGCTGGGTCAGCCAGAAAAAAAGTGAGCCTGGTGAGTCAAATTCTGCGGGTGTTGATGGCAGCTCGTGGCTTCGGGGGCTTGAGGATGCTCGTGACGATCGAAAATGCAGAAGCGGTTTGTGCCGCGCCAGATGCACGCTGCCGGGAAGCCGCCTGTGATCATGCGCGCCCCGTTTGGTGACGACGGCGCTGGCGACGAAGCTACTGCCAGCGCGTATCCCAGTTACAAGTGAAGCTGTCTGAGCACAGCTCATCACGTGAGGCTTGGAAAGAATAAAAAAATTAAAAACCCGGTGCGGAGTTTGTCGCCTCACCGAACCGGAGCCACGAGCCACCGCTGCGCAGTTGGAATTCCCCACTTTGATTCTCCATTTTGCTCCACGAAGGCGCCTTCGCACCAATGGCTGCAGTGGTCATCGACGTGTCCGGATCAAGGCTATGAGGGGCCTAAGTCTAATCGGAGTGAAGGGCCTAAGTATGTATTACAGATAAAAAAAAATCAAGGATAATTATTTATTTTGCCCGTATCAAATTTTCACATTTATTCAACTCGAGGTAAATTTACTCTGGCAGTGCTACCGCCGCTTAGCTGTTAACTTCAACATGGAAATGGAGGGCCTAAAAGGGATGGCCTACACCACATGAGGGCCTTACTGCCATTGTCGACCTATTGCGTGTTAATGAGGTGGGTTTATTTCTTTCGCTTTTGCGTTTGGGAGGGAGTTTTGTTCATTTGTTGACTTCGTCGGCCCAAGGTCCACCGCTCGCCGCAGGCTGACTTCACCGCATTGAACTTGACTGCAACCCTCTGGAGTGTAGACATCACCCTCATACTAACCCTCTCTGGCATCGTATCCGAGTGGCGTTCTTTTGAAATGCCCGCGCGTGCGCACGCGGCTGATATTTGAAGCCGAAGCATGTAATCGCGAGTTTGCGTTTAATCGGTCATTACCGACCTTCTGCACATAACCCTTTTAAAGAGTCCCCGCAGAGACGCGCACACGCACGGGCGCGTCTTTGTGATTGGGGTGAGCGTGCTCGCATTGCGAGGCTTCTGAAATTCAAGTTCTCGCGTCTCCCCCACCGACGACCATCGTCACGCTCGCATTTGTGCAGTGTGTGCCCCCCCTGGGCAGAATACCAGAGTACATGTAGAGCCCCTCTCTCCCCCCACCGCCACTCTCCTCCGCATCCGCGCGCTCAGACAAAGGAGCCACCCACAGCCTGTAACAGAGTATTGGGGCAAATGCTGTTAGCGAGCACCAATGAAGGCCAGTACTGCGCAAGATGGGATGGTGTGGCTATTAGCACCGCGCCCGGCCGCCTTTGACTGCCCCCCACTCCCAATGCTGATGTTTAACACACCGCACCAGGTACTCAAGGCTGAGTACAGCCAGGGGAGGCCTCAGGACCAGTTCAAATATTCGCCACTGTGATACAGACACATGCACACGCGCGCACACAAATTCGCGCGATACGGGAGGGAAAATAAGTCGGGTGCAGGAAAACTGGAAACAAAAAAGCATTGTTTAAAACTTGTTCAAATTAAAACGATAGCATGCATTAACACTCCTGCATTTCCTAATGACAAAACAAGTTAAACTAATTTCGTGGGCCCCCTATTCGGGAGTTTTCAGCCGTGGAAAAATGTTCCCTTTGACCTCCCCCCCCACTCACGCTAAATCCCTTAAACCATGGTGCTGCACGGAATGTAAAACGATCGGTAAAGCTTGGAGACAGAGAGAGGGGAGGTGCGGCGGGCAGGAAGGCGGCTCGATGGGGGGGGGGGGGGGGCGTGAGAACCGGGGGGGCTAGTGGAACACTTAGGACGCAAATGAAAGCCGCACGGAGCTTCTTCGTCGAATGTCCAAGTAATTCGCCAGAGTTTTGGCTTTGCTCCCTACGAGCCCTGAACCCGTTGGGAAACCGTGCGTCAAGAGAACGGCCGCTGAAAGACGTCGCCCAAAAACATCCTTCGGGTGGCCGCGTTGTCGTCGCGACCCATGTCACAACTCGTACTTAGTTTATTCTTAGGTTTGGATTATGCCAATTGTTGACAGCCTGGTCGTAATCTCCAGCCAAACGTTGCATAAAAGTTTTCAACAAAATGTTGCTCGCCTTTCAACATTCCTCCATTTTGGTTGATAGGCTCACGATCTAACCCAAAAACTAAAACTAATTGTGGCCCACTTCATAAATTGTACACAGGAGGGGGGAGCACTTTCCCCACACGCTCCGTCCTTGACGAGATCGGTCGCTCGACAAAGCGATCACTTTCCAGAGGTGGAGGTTGAAGCCAGCCCGATGACGATGAGACAGAGGCCGTGTTGTGTCCTGGGAGTTCCGTACGTCGCTTTCATTCAAACATTCTCCTTCGGGGTGGACTTCACGGGTTTCTCCGTGCTGCTTTCACGGCGCGCGCGTGAGCGTCCGTGAGTGCGCGCCGCGGGGGGACCACGCGATGCATCCCCACCACCACCACCACCACCACCCACCGCGTCACCAAACACCTCGCTCGGAACTCCTGAACGACCGCACGCTCCAAGCCCCAGATTCACCAAACTCGTATATTGCTCACGTCACCAGCGAAACACTCATGGATGAACCGAACAGACAGCCGCCGTAGTTTGATTCTGCCGACACCCCCACACCCCCCCAGTAAACATGAAACGTTGAAGTCATCGTTGGCCCAGTGTCTGCCCAACGTTGCGTGTTTACTGTGTTCCACCCCCAAATTCGAGTAACTGCTGTCGCTGAACTTCTTTCACACCGTACGTAGCCAACCGTGCGAATCGGAGGTGCTGGGGAAGGACAACAAACTAAACACAAAAATCAGTTCTCAAGAATTGAGTTTTCTTTTTAGCACCTGCAGTAAAGCACTGTAGTCCGCGCTTCTTCGACGAAGGAGGAGGAACAGCAAAGCCACACAAACTCTCTCCTTATGCCCTCTTCGTCGTCGCTGGCAGACCACGACATTGGCATTCAGCTCCCAGCCGTATTGCTGCCATTCGCAAGAAGAGGATAGCGCCTCTAGTGGTTGCAGGGTGTTTTACGTGAACTAATCGCATGCGACGTGAGCGAATAACGCACCAATTGCAGGCGAATCTTTTCTTATGCGCGCACGATTCGATGCATAAGAATCGATTTTGGGAATCGGTGGCACGGTCACGTGCCGAGTAGTACGTCACAAAGCCGAGTGTAACCGTCACAGTCTAGTCACGTGTTCAATAACCCGTGTGGCTACATTGCACGTCAGCAATTTCAGTTGTGGTGACTAATTTATCGTCTCGCGTCTAACTCTTTTTGACTTGTGCTGTCTGTGCACTCACGGTCTGCCCATCCCTGGTGTGGTGATGGACCCTAGTAAGCACTCCAACCTTGAGCCAATCTGGTCGGAACCGTAAGGCCGACGTTGGCCCAACGTTACATGTTTACTGGGGAAGTGGTGCATTGGTTAACGCAATGAGCTACAAAACACAACGAACCGAGTTCGATTCCCGGCCATGGTTTACATCAGTGACGAGGGATCATCTGAACCCTTTCTCCCTTCAAGAAACCTGGAAGCCTTTCATCCAGCAGTGGATTAACGAAAGGTCATATATCCGACTCGATACTTAGGCCTCCCTTGAGTCGACTCAGCCTTAAATGAGTACCTGATTCTGTGTAAACATCAGCGCCGGTGACGCCTTTGGGCTTGGCGCTGGCCATATCACCCACCCTCTTGCGCGCCGTGCCGACCTTAACGAGTGCTGCGCTAACAGCACTTCCCCCCACAGCCTGCGTGGGCTACACGGGGGACATTTGTTCTTGCATGTACGCGTGGATGTGCGTTTCCCCAACCTCGTGTCCGAGTGCGTGCGTACGTGCGTCGTCTCCGACCTTCGTGCGTGTCAGTAGCGATTCTAAGGGTGCAGAAAAGCTGGGGAACAATGGGAGGTGGGGCACCCGAGGAGGTGGGGCACCCTACTGAGAACACATGGCAGGACCCACCTGAACATTTTTCACGAGGGAATAATAATAATGATCAAATATTATTATTGTTTTATCATTATTGCAAAACTCCGCGAGTGCGTTGGGACTGTAGGAGCAGAACCGTGAGGTCACAAGGTGTCGGCTGCACAACTACTACAGTGGACACGAGGAAGGAAGTGATGACTCAGTGTATAGTGGTATCAACGGCATTGGTAGACCCTGGACACTGCTTTAGTATGAGCGTGAATCTCCCTTCCTCGCCATCTCTCCAGTGGGCATGTTCTGGAAGCAGTTGCTGATTCATAGCGGAGTTTGGCAGCCAAAGCAGGGAGCACGCTTGATAGAGAGTATATCGACCACGGAGATGGAGCAATTAAATTAGTTCGTGTACAGGACCTGGATGTAATGTTGCATCGCGAGAGAACGTTAGAGATGGCGACACATTTGGTGAGGGGGCCGGAGGGGCCCTTTATCCAGCAGAAGAATGCCCGTGGCCGTTGACCATGATGATAGCAGCGTCTAAATGCAACGGTATTTGTAGATACCGTACAGAAACGATGGGATGTACACCATAGGCCACACGAGGAGGCAGAGAGGCATTCTTGTTCATGGGGGGGGGGGGCATGGGGGTGGACACAGAGGATCCCCAGACCTACCGATAGAATCGCCACTGGTCAGTTTGTGTCTGTGTGTATGTGTCTGGTGTCTCTGTGGGAGCTGTCCTTTCAGCACCCCCTGCTGTCTCTGCAAGGAGCCTTCCCAACCATGTCCTGCACTCCCACTATCTCTCACTCTGTATCTCTCGCTGTGTCTCACTCTCGTCTCCATTTCAATCGGTGATGTTAAATTGATCTGTTTGTTAAAGTACCCTTAATCTCGGCCCGCTGCGCTTGCACGCACGTGCAGCTTCCACAGAGTCCACGCTTCAATTCCCAAATCGCAGCCTTCTGGTGATTACTGCGGAGGAATCACCACAGCCCAACACCGTCTGCTCTAAAGTGGGGGCTTAAAGACCCTGTGGAATAATATGACGAATCATTCTTAAGACTGCGGCCTTGGTCCAACTCCCGGAATGGAACTGATTTGCATGTGAAACCTCGCGTGGATCTCAGCAGGTTTCTTTCAACCGGTTAGATAAACAGTGCCTATCAACAGACCATGAATCGAATATGGCTTTCCTCTGGTTAAATAAAGGATTATCAATCATAATGACAATTAATGTTAACGAGGTCTTACATGATTAAATAAAGGACGCCACTTACAGGCCAATGCATTTCCATGAGCGATCGCGTTGTTAAATATAGTATGTTAATCGAGAGTTCACAAATGTCAATGGGCTCACACCTGATTAAGTAAATTATGCTAACGAACATGTTGATGAATCCCACTGAGCCTCTTACCTGGTCAAATAAAGTGCGTCGATAGCAATAGACAATGAATCGCGATGGGTTCTCACGCGGCTAAATAAGGCATGCCAATCAATACACAGTAAATCTCAATGGGCTCTCTGCTGGCTAAATTAGACAACGATGAAGCTGGAACGCTCTGCGCCAGGGCCTCGTCTGCCAAGCGTCAGAGATGCCTTCCCATTGTTCACACAGATACAATAACAATAAAATACTGGGTTTGAAGTTCACCCTTTTTGTTTGAATCATCTTTCACGCAATTCGATTAGATGCTGTTGGGAAAAATCAATAGGTTTAAATATATATGCATGTATATATATACCCGTTGAAAATAAATGTAGCCCACTTGCAAACAGAATACAAATTTCAATGGGGTGGGGGGAGTGGCATAGTGGTCGGTTCCTCATTGCACTACGAACCCAGTAGTAGTGAGTTTTATTCGTGGCTGTGGCTAAGACCAGTGAAGAGTGATATCTAAACCGGTTATGGACACCCCCCCCCCCCTTCACGAAGCAGCACTGACTATCACGGTGATGTATGGTCAACCGCCATTACCGACACACACAGCATTCGGAACCAATTGGCAGTGACTTGACTGTCAAGTGCATTTAGGGTGGCAGCTTTAAGCCCTCCATGCAGTGGGATGCCATGCTATTGTAGACCCTTACAGTCGGGCACAATCGGGACGTTGCTGTGAAATCGGCCGGTAAGTCACAGCTCACGGTGCCGGTAGTGCCCGTTAAAGGAGCAAATAAATCCATTTTAGAAAATCGTAAGGTACTTAAATTAAAAATAATATTGTAAAGAAACATCTTTTTCAATTAAGTTATGTCTCCTACTTCTCAATAACAGAGGCCCAGCAATACAACGGACCCACGCTGTGTCGTGTTTATGGGAATTTGCAGTGTGCGTGTTACATGCGTGTCACATGCGTGTGAGGGTTTCTCACGTTTGGTGTCTCACTTCTGACACAGTC
Organism: Lampetra planeri; assembly: GCF_965212315.1. Taxonomy (NCBI): domain Eukaryota; kingdom Metazoa; phylum Chordata; class Hyperoartia; order Petromyzontiformes; family Petromyzontidae; genus Lampetra; species Lampetra planeri. Next base: position 2,149,870 of record NC_136108.1, on the reverse strand, counting down.
TGACCATCGCCCCCCCCCCGCCCCCGCCATACCTGCATGTCTCACCGCGATCACGTGCACGCATCTGGGGTCTCCTCAGTCCTCAGTTCTAACCGCAGCTGCATGTGTACACTGCCGTCTGTGTGTGTCCGTGTGTGTTCCTCTGTGTGTGTTTGAGAATCTGCCTGTTCGCTTGTGTGTACCTGTGTGTGTATGTCTGTATGGCTGTGTCTCTACGTGTGTCCTTGTGCATGTATGCGTGTGCCAACATTCCTGTGTGTGTATCTGTGTGGGCTTGTGTCTGTATGTGTGTGCGTGTCTGCGTCTGTGTGTGCCTGTGTCTGCGTCTATGTCTACTTGTGTCTGCATCTGTGTGCCTGTGTCCATATGTGCGTGCCTTTATCTGTGCCCGTGTCTGTACCCATGTAAATTTGCGTCTGTACGTGTGTGCCCACATCTTGGTGTCTGTGTTTACGCGTGTGCTGTCCTATGTATGCGTGCGCCTTTGTACGTGTGCCTACGTCTGTACGTGTGTGCCCGTGCTTGTGTGCGCGCGTGTCCCTGTGCCCGGACGCGTGCCCCCCCTGCGTCCGTACGTATCTGTGCCCCGCGTGCGTGTGCGGCCGTCCGCCCGCCCGCCCGCCTGCCCGCCCGTGCCTCTGCTCGCGTGCCCCCCGGCGCACCGGCGGTTCCAGCGGAGGTGCAGAGCGAGATCGAGCGAATCTTTGAGCTGGCACGGACGCTGCAGCTCGTGGTGCTCGATGCCGACACCATCAACCACCCGACGCAGCTCGGCAAAACCTCGCTCGCCCCCATCATCGTCTACGTGAAGGTTGCCTCGCCCAAGGTGAGCTCGGCAGTTCGTCCATCATGCCGGCACCACATGGAGGATCGCTAGCAGGACCCCGAGTAAAGAAAATACTCGTAAAATCCTGGCAGGCTGCGATCGTAATAAGATGCCCGATGCACATTAAGAGGAAGAAAAAGTAGAACAATTCTGAGGCAATTCGGGTGCAGTGAACGTGGCGGTGGTTGCCAGGTGTGACACAGCCACGCCCACTGCTTCTGCCAATCAGCTGACGACTCCGTGCAAAATGGCTGCCATGAGGTCACACCCGCAACATGGCCGCCGTGATGCCCATCGTTCCTTGTGCTTCGGCCGGCCTGTGGCTGAGGTAAATGTTTGTATTAGACATTACTTTTAGTAATACCATTAATGTTATTCACATTATTGTGTTTTATTCTTAGCGGTTGCTTTAGTTTTACTTTGACGCATCGACATGAGTAACTAAGTGGTCCCAACCACCCATACTTTCTCTCCTAACTTTACGATGCTTTATTGTCTTTACTCCAGTATGGAATCCAAGTTACGACAAGTTTTAGCTTACGCCATTTCTGTACTCAGGCCCCCAGGGCTTAATGTCAGCCGCGTCTCTCTGGGTCAGTGACCCGGAAAATATGTTTGTACCGCACCACAACTAGTATACTTCTCGGTATGCCTTTGGCTACCACTGGTCACGTGCCATCTACTCCAGTCCACCAGCGACCCGGAAAATATCCAGCGAGAAATAAATCCCAGGTCATGACCTCTAGTGTCAGATGGGACACACAGCCAGGGGAATCGCACATGGTGGACGTGCACAGAGAGACACCGTGAGTGTGCGCGTGTCCATAGGGCAGGCCCGGACTGGCCATAGGGCAGCGGCCCCCAGGTAAATGCCCGATAGGCCGGTCCATTCTGAGGGCCGGTGGGCCTGTCTGTGTGGGATACATTTAAAAAAAAATTATTACCTCTAATGTGTTCACTTGATTGCTTATTTAAGCTCTCAGTTGGCATTAAGCCCCATATTCAGCAGCCCCAAAGATTCTTCCTCACTGGCCCATTTGTTTTTTGGACCAGCCCGAATGGACCAATCAGATCGCACGGAAATTTTGAGCCACTGTCCCATTCCGTCACTGTTGTGAGAAAGAGAGACAGAATGCGTGTGTGTGTGTTCATAGAGTAGTGGGGAGCGGTCTTATGGTGGTTTACACACTGCGCTACGAACCGCTCGTGGGCCTCCCCTAGGTCGATTCAGCCTTAAATGCGTACCTGGTGTGGTGTGTGAACATCGGCACTGGAGAGACAAAGGGGGCCGTACGTGGTTCTGGCCGTGCTGGCCTCGGCAGGTGGTGCTCTATAACAACACTTGCCCCAACAGACTATTAAAGGCTTTACGGGGGTACCTTGTGTTTTGGGTGTGTGTGTGACTCCAGGTGCTGCAACGGCTCATCAAGTCTCGCGGGAAGTCTCAGAGCAAACACCTCAACGTGCAGATGGTGGCAGCCGACAAGCTCCTGCAGTGTCCTCCTGTACGGACACCTCTGCTCACCCACGGAGTTCTTCGTCACGGCCATTATGAGCCCCCCCCTAACCCTCCTCCCCCTGCCCCCCCTCCCCCTGCCCCTCCCCCTGCCCCTCCCACCCAGCTCAGTTGGAGCACTTGAATGTCGTTTAAAACTAACCTATTTAAACTAAACTTTTTACGTTACGTTACCAGGTAAGGCCCGGTCAGTTTTCACGCTCTTTTTCAGAAGCGAGCTGGCTATCACAAATGATAGCTCAATAAAGTGGCTTATTGAGTGAAAACGTATAGCAACCAAACACTCTAAATGCACGTTGTTTCGAATTCGGTAAAAACATAAAAGTCCTCAATATTTCAAGAGCTGCAATGCAATGTGAATGATGTGACGAAGCAGTGCTGAAAGGACAGGTTGCCGACCCCTCGTCGGGGCCATTGGCGCACCAAGTTGCCATAGTCGGTCACGGTAAATGCGTCGCCGATGGCAGTGAACCGAGTTCGTCTCGCATTCGCTGAGCCCTCTATTCGCAGCTGCCCCTGTGTGACAGATGGTGACTCGGCACCTGCGCATTAGTCTGTCATAAGGGGTGTGCAATGGTCGCTGTGTGAATAATTTGTAGTTAATTTCTAGAACCCGAGGAAAAACACGTAGAACAGGGGGACAACGTACAGTCTAGACTCCACGCGGAAAGGCGCCCTGAATCGGGAATAACGGCGGAACTTCGCTCCCCGCTCACGGCTCTCCGCTCACCGCCCGCAGGAGCTGTTCGACGTGATCCTGGACGAGAACCAGCTGGAGGACGCGTGCGAGCACCTCTCCGAGTACCTGGAGGCGTACTGGCGCGCCACGCACCCGCCCAGCGCCAACCCACCCAACCCGCTGCTCGAGAGGACCATCGGCAACACGGCGCTGCCCAACCCGTCGCCCATCTCCAACCTGCAGGTACAGGTGCTCACCTCGCTCAAGCGGAACCTGAGCATGCGCGCCGGAGGAGGCGGCGGCTCGGGGCCCTCGTCGTCCGGCGCCGGCGCCGTGGATCGCAGGGGCTCCACCTGGGCCTACAGGCGGCAGGACGACCGCGAGAGGGCCTGCCTCGCCAATGAGGCCGAGATGGAGCAGCAGGAGCTGCAGGAGGTCGTTTACTGAGAGCGGCCGTCCGTGGCCCCCCCTCTCTCTCTCTCACCGTCCCCTCGCTGAGCGGTTGGGCCGTTTCTTTTTTTTCCGCTGACTGCCGTCGACTGCCAAACCAAGCGACTCGTGCGTCCGCGCCTGCCGGAGGGTCCGGAGTTGGGTGGGGGGCGGTGGCCCAGGGGGGGTATAGGGCTCGCAGACAGTACACGTGGCACCCCACGGCACCCACCGTCACGTCAAACCCGACACGCGCCGACCTCCCGTGGGGCGGTCACGGGGAGTTGGCGAGCCACTGCTTGTGAGATGAGGGGGCGGAGCGGTGGTTCCTCCGGCCTCCGGCTGCCACAATCACAGCCTGCTGCTGCTGCTGTTAATGATGGCAATTAATGATTTTTTTACAAATTGGGAATTATGATGATGATCGTGAAGCTACTGCTGATGCCACCGCAGTGCCCATAAGGACCTGAGTCAGGAATTGGTGAATGCGTCATCTGGCTGTGCGCTACATTGACACTGCGGTGACGGCGAGTCCCTCAGCCACCGACGGTGGTGACTTTTGTTTCGGTGCAAGCCCGCCCGTACTCTCCGTGAACCGCCCTCTGTGGCCGCCTCACTCGAGCGACCGGCTGCTGCACGTGTGACCACAACACCCCCCCCCCCCCCCCGAGCCAGATCGACCAAACACCGACGCACAAATCACGGTCACCGACGTGTAACCCGCAGTGTTCGCTAACAGCCTCCGTTGGCCTCCTTCCCACAATTCTCTTCTCAGAGTTGTATTTTTGTCGTCGTCTTGCCACGTTCTAGATCCTGAAACAGGCCCAGCTATGATGTGCCCTGTGACGTCAGCATTTAGACACGAGACCCCGGATGTCCCGGTCTGCTCCGTAACCCGTGCGTTGTACGGCGCTACAAACATGCCTCATGTTTTTGTGCTAAGTTTAATGCCAGTCTAGATATAAACTATGGCCGAGACTACTCCTCAAAACGTAAAATCGCAGCCCGGCCTGGGTCTCGGAGAGGTTTGCTTTGCTCTGGCTCTGCGAACCCGCTGTGGCATGTGGAAATAACCCCGTGGTGGTCCACTCCAAAAAACTTTGTGGCAATGAGGCAAGTGTGAGCAGGCTCGCAAGGAGGTGAGGGAAGTGTTGTGTGAGTGAGGCGATTAAGGTGTTGTGACCCACGTGCAGGTCGACTTAGCCTCAAATGAGTACCTGGTGCAGTGTGTAGTCAACATCGCCACTTGGGAGACAAAGGTGGCTGGGCGTGGTGTTGGCCACCCACCCCCTTGTGTGCTGTGCCGGCCTTCATAGGTGTTACTCGCAAACAGCGCTTGCCATTATAGTCTGTTAAAGGCTATAGGGGAATCATTTGTCTTTGAGTGCAGTAGTGTAGTGGCTCGTGCACCGCACTACAAACCTGGCGACCCAAGTTCGATTCCCACTCACAGCCAATAGTGACGTATATATCTGAAATAGTCCAGGGCCTCCTTCTCTAGGTCGACTCAACATTTTCAAATTAGTACCTGGTGCAATATGTAAACTTTACCACGAGGGAGACAAAGGCAGCCGGACATGGTGTTGGCCACCCACCTCCTGGTGTGTCGTGATGGCCTTCATAGCTGTTCGCTTACAGCACTTGCCCCAACAGTCTGTTCAGGCTAAATCTATTTTGTTTTGTAGTTATATGCTGTATGATTAGCATGCTAATGCTAATCATACAGCATTCCTGATATTTCGTCGCAGAAATCCGATGAGCTATGAAGCTCTTTTTCACTGATGCCTATTGCCCGTGCCCCCTCCACGGAGACGAATGTGTTCTCACGACAGCATTGCGAAGCGTTCTACGTTGGGCTTTCTCACGTCTCTTACGGCAGCTGCAGTTACAGGTGTCACGCATCGGCGTGTTAGTGAATGACGTTGTTCGCGCTTCAGTCGTTTCCCACAATAAATGCACTGGCGAAGTGAAGGACATTAAATTCCATTTCTATTCTGTCACCCAGAGGGCTCACCTATATCCTAGACACATGTTTTCTTGTTGGCGACAGAATAATTTTTTTTTTACTTTTAATGTAACCCGTAGCATTTTCATAGCAGCACAACGGAAAAAAGACAAAGATCCCCGGTATAGCCTGTAACAGACTTTTGGGGCAAGTGCTGTAACTGGGCACCAATTCTGTGCGTGTGAAGTGCCACGTGCCGCAGTGTAGCTTCTGATTGGCGGTGTAAGCGACGTCACCTGAGAGCCGGAGACGTGGCCTCGATCTCTGTGCTCGCGCTCACGAACAGACAAATGTCAAACCTGAGAATTCCTCACAGCACCCCCGAGTGAATTACGACTCTTAGTTGTTTTTTAAGCGGGCATTTATTGTCGAATCATGTGTGGTTCCTTTACTGCAATCTGAGCCCTAACCCAACCCTTAACTATCACAAAAGCCAAAGATCTCACCCTGTCTGAACCTTAGTCCTACCGCTGACCATAACTGAACGATAACCGAAAAGAGGAATTGTTTTAATGTATGTAAGTGACCAACACCGTGTTAGGTTTGAGGCTAATCATCGTTGGTTAGGGTTTAGGGATAGAATCGTGATTCGAATTAGGGATTCATTAAAGAGTTGTGTTGAGGATTAGTGGTTAGCATTGGCGAAGTGGTTAGGGCTGTGTTCAGGGTGGTGTTGATTGACATGGTTGTGAATTATCAACCGGGTTAGCATTAGTTGCAGAGTTGTGGCTAGGGTTAGGGTTAGGCATCTGGTTGTGGTGATGATTTTATCTAGTGAATGCTTTTACACGTGACTTTCATACAGAGCATCGGATACGCACGATAGACAAACAATGACATACAAATATACGTCAATAGTTATGGTAAGGATTAGGTTTGTGGTTGTGGTTAGGGTACGGACTAATGGTAGCGTTGTCATTATGCTTGGTGCTATGGTTATCTTTAGTCTTAGGATTCCGGCTGGCCATAAAAGAAATACAACACTGATTAAACACTATAGTTTAGCGACCAACAAAACAACCCAACTTATCTAAAGATTCCCAGATGTTGTGGTGCCGTGTTCTCAGGTCGACTATCACTCTCGTCCCGTGGGCCACCTAACATCGTGTGTTTTAACCAACTGCATTTGTCATTAACTCCGACTGCGTGTGCCTCGTAAAAAAATACGCAACAGGTTAACGTTGTGGGTAGTGGCCCAACTTCAGAGTAGAGACTATAAACTATTTTAAACAATTTGTATTTTTACCAGGTAAGGCCCATTGAGCTGTATAGCTCTTTTTTTACCGATCTGGCCACAAATGTTAGTTCAACGAAGTGGCTTATCACGTGGAAATGTCTTACAGCAGCCAAATAATTAAAAAGCATGTTTCAAAATGTGGAGGGAAAAACCAGAGGATACGGAGAAAAATTCACGTGACCACGGGGAGAACACGCAAACTCCAAATAACAACTGGCATCAGTGTCGGGATTGAACCCACGACCTCCTGCATACCAGGTGAGGTAGTTAACATCTTGCCACCGCAGCAAGATGCCTTTGGCCAATTCATGCCAGATGCACCCAATCTCTGAAGCCAAGTGGGCTTGAGCCTAGTTAAGTGCTGGGGTGGGTGGCTGCCACCAGGGCTTGCCAGGTGTTGTTGGCGTGGGGCTGCGAGGGTTGAACAGGAGATACGAGTTCTGAGTGGTGCCTCCCTCCGTGCGTGTGTGGTGTGGTTTTCTCCGGGCGCTGCAGTATCCTCGTGCGTGAAGCCAAACTCGTACAATTGGCCTAGCATCCTGAGGCAGGAGAGCCCTGAGGCTTCACAAACTAAATAATTGGCATTGCCTTTCACATAAATTCAGCAGAGAGAACTATAATCCAGTCAAATCTGTCTGGTCTGTCTCTTATCCTGAAGAAGGACCACTGCCCGAAACGTCAGCATGTTACATACCTCTCGGTTGTGATGCGGTTCCTAACGACGATCGCGGCGTGTGTTTTGTTTTAACGACAAGCGTGAGGGCGCCTCCAATTGCTCCGTACTAACCGTGTGTGCGTGTGCGTGCGTTGCACTGTGTGTGTGTGTGTGCGCGCACGCTGTGTCTCACACCCCGCTTCCTCCCTGCTCAATCTCACACTCCTGCTAACTCACGTGTGTGTGTGTAAGTGTCCGTTCGTGTGATTTTCTCGACGTCATTTGTCTTCGTCGTTTTGCTTTGGCTGCTTCTTGATCGTTCCCTCCCGCTTTGGTGTGTGGGTTTCGTGCGTGCTGTCACGTGGTCTTGTTGCTGTGCATGGCTGCCTTCCCTTCCATCCCACGCACGCACACACATATGCATGCTAATACGCACACACGCGCGCACGACTGTACACACGGATACGCACATGTAACACGCGCACATACACTTGCACGCACGCAAACACACGTATGTACACACGTACGGACATATACCCACGCACACGTACGTCGCACGTATAACACACGCGTGTGTCCAACGTATATACACCCACGTGGTAAACCAAAAAATGCACACACGTTCAAACACACACAAACGCGCGCACACAACACCAGGGAGGGAGCACCACTCACCTCCAACACCACAGCGAACTAGGAACCCCCCCGCCCGGCATGGACCCATCCCGCCGCTCATACAACAACCAACAGCAGCAGCATCAACAGCAGCAGCAGCAACAGCAGCAACAGCAGCAGCAGCACCTGCAGCAACAGCAGCAGCAGCAGAGGCACTCCCCGACGACGCCGTCGTCGTCCTCGTCGCGCCAGCCGCTCGTCCGCCGGTGGAGCGGCGGTCGCTCGGGAGGACTCGCCCGGCAAGACACCTTCGACTCGGAGACGCAGGAGAGCCGAGACTCGGCCTACACGGAGGAGCAGGCGGATGACGAATACCCTGAGCAGCAGCAGCAGCGACGGAGGAGCAGGGAACGTGGTTACCCCGGTGACGCGTCTCCGCCGCAGGATGGCTGCGCTTCACCCGGCACGGTGGGCAACGATATCCGGATGCACCAACACCACCACCAGCACCAGCAGCAGCAGCAGCACCACGAGCAGGATCAGGGCGGAGGCCCCGGAGCGCGAGGATCCTGGGAGCGGGAGCGCGCGCGAGAGCTGGATCACAACGAGCGCAACCGCCAGAGGAGCGGCGGTGCGGGAGGGACGGGAGGCGGCGGCGGCGGCGGCGCCGTTAGCGGTGGCGGTTCGGGTCAGCAGGCGCGACTCCACCGCTCGCGGGAATCCAGCTACTACGAGACGGAGGGAGCGGACATCATGGTGAAGGGCGGGCGTGGGGACTCGGCCGAGGCCGCGTGGTCGCAGCAGCTGTACGTGCGGCCCTGACGCGGCGGAGAGACCTAGGAGACGGCGGTGTTCGGTTTCGGCAGCTATCGGAGGGGATGAGTCGCGGTCGCGGTCGGGGCTGGGGTGGTGGTCGGAGCCGACAGAAGAACACGCGGGGAGACCCCTGCCACCACCCCGCCAGTCCGGACCCCGGGCAGCCCCCGTCACCGCTGTCATCCTGACTCCTGTGTGCGCCGCTGAGCGCCAGCGATCCGCGAGATGATGAGGCCAGTGTGTCGCGGTGGAGCGCAGCGTTTGACCGTGAAGCTTGGCGACGCCACGGAGCCCAAGAGGAAGTTACTTCTGGCCACGTGAAATCAGATTTTGTATTGAGCCTCGTGCGTGGAATCCGATCTCGTTTTCTTACATGCAGGCCTCGACGAATGTGGTTTATTGGTGGTGGTGGTGGTGTTATTGGCGGTGACGGTGGTGGCGTCTACTTCGAAGTCATTCGCATCCAGCCATCTCCTCCCACTCAGCTCCTCCGTCGCTATCTATCCCCTACAGCAGGGCTTCACAAACCACGGTGCCAACAACCTCCCCCCGCCCCCCCCCCACCGCCCCCTCCCCCATCGCTTTGCGTTTCCCAATCGAATCCAGTCGCAATGGCACACGGTCGCACAAGTGCACAATGATTGGTGGACGCTCTCGGCGATGGGGAAGAATGAGAGGCGGAGTGTGGCTGGAGTTTGGGGAACGGCTGCTCTGTGACGGCACAGCCGTCGCCTTCGCACGCACACTCCCTCTCAACTTCAGCCACCTTAACGCAGGGGGCTCCCTGCACTCCAGGCCTCTCACCCCCCGCAGCACTCCTCATTCGCACGTCCGCCGGTCCTCTTTGTGCTCAACGCAAGTGGAAGTCCGTCGGAAGCCTCGCGCACACGGTGATTGAATGCCAAGCTATAAAACTAAACTGTTTTTTTTCATTTTACCAGGTAGGGCTCACTGAGCTCCATAGCTCTTTTTCAGAAGCGACCTGGCCACAAATGATAACTCAACGAAAGTGGCTTATCGCGTGGAAATTTATCGCAGCCAAATACTCTAAACGCATTTGAACCTCTTGGAGATCATTCTCTGGCCAAGTTTTGTTTTCGTTATTTATAGTTTTGTGTTTATGCGTGTTTATATATCGCATAAACTTGCGCAGTATTTAAATAAATGTTTCATTCTATCCTCCAGCCAAGACATTTTTTGGAATAATTTTTCATTCACGTGACTTTAATGTTGCGACACGACTGGGTTTCAAACGGTGTGCAAAATGGAAATACGCGGAAGGCAGGCCTTTTACGCGTCGTGCATCAAAGTACCGAGTTACACACAGAGGCCAACTATTGTGCATGAACACCAATTTTTTTTATGCGTAGATGCCAAGCTTCTTGCCACAGCAGCCAACTCCTTAGGCACAGAGGCCATCTTCGTTAAGCACCGAGCTATTCATGAACAATTCCCGGCTCCAAGCCCGATTCGCAGCACTACTGCACCGGGCCGTCTCAAATAATCGCACCTCCGATCAGCACGGCTGGCTACGTACAGTGCGAAAGAAGTTCAGCACACATCGCGGCGCTGCCACCGTCAATTCTCAGGAGAGCCTGAAAACATCCGTCAGTTCGCCCCCAGTGTAAACTGAACACGCTCCGACGTGCTGCCGTGCACACACCTCCACGCGGCCACGATGTTTTCCCTCGGAGTTTGTGAATCCGGGAATACCCCAACCCTGACCGGGGCCAGGGAGGTCTGCGGCTGGGTTCGGGTCTGGTTCAGGGTCAGGGTTTTTGGGTCAGGATCTCGGGGGGGGGGGGGGCGGGTGGGGGGGAAGGGGCTTCCTGTCGTGTGAATCTCGCTCGGGCGAAGAGCGAACGGTGGGCACCTGTGAAACGCATTTTGGTCTTGCCCGCACCTCGTTTTGAAGGGGGTGAAGTCTTCGCCTGCCCCGTGTGTCGCGCGGGCTGGCGCGGTTGGGACGCCTGGGTCAGAGGGACACGTTATTTTGTTTGAAGCCGATACGGTTTTATTTATGCATGAAAACATCCGTCTTCGTCTATAGCACCAAGTGGATACAAGATTTAAAAGGGCAGTAGAGGCCACTCGAAACGGGATGTCATTTGGAAGTAACAAGTGACATTTTAACTTTTACATGACAATTATAAATACGACATATATATTATTTAAAAAATGATGGTAATAATTTAAAGAAAACAATCACTCATTTTAAAACGCGGGGGGGGGGGAGGGGGGGCGAGGGTGATACATGAAGTAAAGAGTGATGTTGTGTTTGCACTCTCCACATATCAGACACGAGTCGCGCGTTGAGGTTTGTCAATCGGACGATGATGGGAGGAGTGGCTGGTTTTAGAGGAGTTCTTCGATATTTTAACGACAGTACAGTACTGTATATTTAAAGCATGGTTACCTCTTTTTGCAGATTATCACATGCTTTTTTTTCTGTCTTGCACAATGCGAACGCCGTCTCAATGCTCCCCCCATCCACCTTCCCAACGCCCCCCCCCCCCCTCACGTACGGCTAACGAAGGGCCGCTAACGAAGGGCCGCGTTCATTAAGGCAGGTTCACACTGGGCAGGGTGAGCCTAGGCTGTTTGGCTCGCCGGTGAACACTTTTGTTTCCCATTACCAAGCCATTGGGTAATATCTTTTTTGACATCGACCAATGCCCGTGGTACGAGTGGCATTACCAATACGTGTCCCCGTTGTCATCGGTAGCGTGTGACGCCTGCTGTGTAGTGCACGTTAAATGGACATCGGTGAAAAAAGAGCATTATAGCTAATCGGATTCCTCCAGTTATAAATATTCTGATTCTAAAACGCGTAGTTATCGTTTTGCAGTCGGAGGAGGAGATTTGCGCACCTACGTCACCGGTGCCATCTGTGGCACCGTTGTCACCTGTGGCACCTGTGTCAGTCGCAGATGCTACGTTTTGGCTGCGGTCTGCCCACAGCACTAATCCCAAAGTGGAAAATGCAGTAGAGCAACGGTGGTGTTAGCCCCACTTTAAATCAGTTTTTTTCCTGTTTCTTCCACCGTACATTTTTGTTATGAAAGGAATTGGCCAAACACACTAAGCAGGTAATCTCCTGATTATGACTTTTGGCATTCAGTGAGGCTTTCCTGGGTAAACACACTACATTTGTTATCATCACCATCTCATTGATCGGAAACAAATTGAAGGCACGACTTGGTATTCAGCAAGAATGAAGTGATGCCCTGATATTTTCTCGTATCATCTCAATTGGGTTTGCGCCGAACGCGACACGACAAACCGTGACGTTGAATCTCGCATTGCGGTCCAAGGAGACAGTGCTGTCTGCTCCGGGTTTAATTTCTCTATGCCCAATTTATTTATTTGTGATTTTACTCCGCACTGGGCAGCGGCTAGTTTACGTGCAGCTGAAGAGTGAATGTAAGGAAATACGACACACACACATTTTTTTTTTAACACGACTTCTCTTGCAGCCCTGGCGTGCAGACTTGGGATTTATGGTAACAGACAGCACTGTGTCCTGTAGATTAGACACCGCGAGCCTCCACATATCCGGCCTCCGTACATTGGCTACAGTGAGAACCTGCCTTAAGGAGAGCCGTATGCGTGACCGCGTTCACATTATCATCGGGGTGGATTTCACAGCACGCTAAGATTGCTCCCATCTCACGTGTGTTTATGCCCCATGCATTACTATGATTATTATTATGATGATTATTACTACGTGATGAATCCATATCATTGAGCAGATTGTTTCAGATTTGACGGTGAATTTTATTCTTTTATTTAAAAAAAAAGCGTTGAATAAAAATGTTGGGGGAGAAAATGTAAAAAAAAACAATGGATACATTTGAAAACAAAAAATGTAAGCATGCCAGCTGCATGGTTGTGGTACAGAGAAAACAAAACAAGAATTAAAAAAAATGATTGCATTAATAAGCTTGTTGTGTGCATTGTGTGTATATAGACTATAATTGTAATTTGCATCACTATAGTTCCACAATTTAGAGACAATTGTGGTTTCACTGTAATTATTGAGTATGAGTGGGTTGTAAATCTTGCCATGTTTTCCAAAACATGTTATCAATGGGTACCTTTAAACGGATCACCCTGTATCATAATTTATATAATTTATACACGGTGATTATTTTCGCATCTCCGATTAGCACGGTTGCCTACGTACGGTGCGAAAAAAGTTTAAAATGCAAACATCAAAATATATACATCATAATAAAAACGCAAAATGAAATCCAGGACAACAAACATTTGGATCATGAGGGCTTCAGTTAAAAACGGGCATGAGGTTTATACAGTATCGAATTCCAGTTTAACATGAGCACGTGGCGAGATGTTAACTACCTCGCCTGGGATACAGGAGGTCCTGGGTTCGACCCTAACCCTCAGGCCTGTATTTTAGTAGTTTGCAGTGTCTATCTCCCCGTGGTCGTGTGGATTTTTCTCCGGGTCTTCCGGCTTTTCCCTCCACAACTTATAATCATGCGTGCATCGAGTTTCTGGCTGCTGTATCAATTTCCACACGATAATAAGCCACCTCGATGAGCTATCATTTGTGACAGCCAGGTCGCTTCTGAAAAAAAAGCTGTGCAGCTCAGTGGGCCATACCTGGTGGAAACTAAAAATAGTTTATAGATGAGTTTTGCTTTTTGTGGGGCGTTGCTGCGTCTTCAGGCATGTCCTGCACACACACAACGAGAAGTGAGGTAGCGTCTATCGCGCGCGACGCGTGAATCATCAGCAGGTGAGGAGGAGACCGGAGGAGGACGTTGCATTTTCAGTTTTCAGTTTCATTTATTTGGTGTAGCCCTGTGAGCCAATCGACTCTTGAATCGGGTGCAACCACAACAAACAAAAACATGAACAAGAAAACATCTTAAAGTGACAACGCGCAAACAGAAAAATCCAGGAAAAAACTGCAAAGTCTTCCAGAAAAATAGCACCGTACACCAACGCTGTGTGCAAAAATCCCAGTGGGTTGCAAGTCAAACAACAACAACAACAACCACAATACAACTTCGATTAAAGCCATCATTCTAACTCGGTACTACAACAAACAAACATGGCCAAACCAAAAAACTTTTCGAAATCACCAAAATAAAGCCATGAAAGCAATGTAACAGTGATCATAGGAACTGTGACCGAAATGTCACAATAAACAACATGTACCACCAGCAGAGAGAGAGAGAGAAAAAATTAACCCGTAAAAACAGTTTTTCACTATAAATCGTTTATATGCGTGGCGGCTAGAGTCCTCTCGCCTCTGGCTTGAGATGACTGCCACCTATGGGTCAGATGATTGCCTGCCACCATTAAGCAATTGGTAATTAAATATAAAAAAAAAATCCTAAAATGTTGAAAATTTTGGAAAAAAATTTTCACGAAAATAAATTGTCACGCACAACGAGTCTGTGTGCAAAATGTCAGCTCGATTGGATCACGGGAAGTGGGTTAAAAAACGACCGAAAGATTTGCACGGTCGTAAGCGTGCAAGCAAGCGCGCAAGTGAACTTAATATAAAGGATTTAAAAAGAGAGAGAAGCGTTGTGAGCTGACCGACCACCACGTGTCATTGCGGCGGGGTGAGTCGCCCTCACCTGCACCGGGGAGGTAACGGAGGGGTGGACTCACGTGCAGGACGTCTCACGTCGCGGACTCGATCCGCTCGTGTGATATTTGGAAGAGAAAAAATAAACACCGCGGTGCCAGAACATGAAAGGACTTGCCGACAGGCAACGCACGAATGCACAGAGCGCCGTTTAATTTCCCCATAACCCTCATGTTTACAGTATATCGGTGTTTTACACAAGATTACATCACGGTCGTGTTAGGAGTTATGTTCTTACTATGCACAAAACCTTGATAGACTTTTGTAGATAGTGCTATTAGTGAGCACATTTGAAGGCCGGCACGGCACACGAGGGGATGAGGTGGCCAACAGCACCAGGCCCGGCCGCCTTTGTCTCCCCAGTGGCGATGTTTACACATCGCACAATTTGAGGCTAAGCCGACCTAGGGGAGGCCCAGCACCGGTTCAAACATTCGTAACTGATTGTTGGACGTGCAATGAACGGGGCTCGTGACGACGATGACGAGGTGCGCTCGTGGCGAGGGGGTTTCCATGTTTAGGTTTAAGAGAGGAAGTTATAAAATGTCTCGGGTGCTTTCCCGTTACTCAAGTCTTAGCTGACGCACACTGAAGGCAACACACAATGTAGGTAAGAGCCCCCCCCTCCCCAGTAAATGACAGAGGTGGGACAAAGTCATTGTTATGCAAGTCCAAGTCGAGTCGCAAGTCATCAAATTCATGACTCGAGTCTGACTCGAGTCCAAGTCACATGACTCGAGTCCACATCTCATAGGTGGGACAAAGTCATTGTTATGCAAGTCCAAGTCGAGTCTCAAGTCATCAAATTCATGACTCGAGTCTGACTCGAGTCCAAGTCACATGACTCGAGTCCACACCTCTGGTAAATGATGACACAACTATTGGCCCAGCGTTTCCTCCCACATGCCAACGTTGGGAATGTTTAACAGAGATGCCAAAGATTGGCTGTAACGAATGTGCTGATGATATCTAACACGGGCGAAGCCAGTGATAAGTTTCGTGCACGGTAAGCAACCTGCCCTGATTGACTGATGATCCGTCAAGCGTGAAACCAGGCCAGCAAAGGTAAGAAGAGCCGATCATTCTAAATGGTTCCAATGCCCCTTTTGCCGGTCTCTATTTTCTGAGTCTCATTAACAAGGGTGGAGCCAATGAAACGCAGCGCTGATGATTTATCTGATGTTACAGGCAAATGTGTTATATCTGGGGGTGTTTTTTTGTTTACGAGCATATGCATTTAAAATTTGATCAATAAATATAACGCGTCATCGTGAATTAACAAAAACATGCTTAATACACGTGGCACCTTTCTGCCACAAATCTTGGCTGCAGTCACACGATTCGTCGCGTTATAAATTCCCGAATCGTAAAATGTTCAAGTCGTACACATCCACGTGATGGGTATTGATTGACAGTCTTAATTTTAGAACTTTCGTGACTGCAGGAATTATTATTTGGTTCTTTCGGTTAAGTCACGTCTAAAGATAAAATAATAAATAAAATTAAATAATAGAATACGACGTTTCGATTGCAACACAAGCAATCATCATCAGGTATAATGAAATAGCGACAGTTGCCACGGGAGGCAGTGGCGGCGGTGAACGCTGCAGCGATTAATCGATTCAAATCGATCGCTACGCTCACGGTTACAATAATAAAATCGTGCGTGTGTGTGCGCGTGTGTGATATCACACACGCGCACACACATTGTCAGTTAATACTCTTCATCCCCCTATGGGACATAAGGGCGCAATGATTTGCCATCCAGTATCTTCCTGTCCTTGGCAACATGCTTGAGTCTCGCTGCACCCAAGCTCGTCATTCACGGCGTTGTTTGCCAGCTGATCTCAGCTTCCCCTGGTTCCCTTTTGTCCGGTGATGTCCAATCTGTAGAGGGGGGGAGGAGGCAATTTTTGTTGGTGCTGTTTCCGATCCCTGGGTGCATTCTGAGAACGTGACCCGAGCCATCCCGAGTCGCCGTCTCTTGATGTCTTGTCGTGATATTCGGACAAACATCGTAGCCATACACACACACACAAAAAACACTATAATTTGGCGATGCTGCGTTGAGCTATTAAAGCGGCCGCACGGTCAAGCAGCTTGTTTGGCCGCATAGAGTGGGGCTAAACGGGCTGGAAAAGAGATGGAGATGATGGTTGAGAGGGTGGGTGGGTGGCACGGGCTGGGAGAAGAGATGGCCTGATAGGTGAGTGGGTGGGTGAATGACATGGGCTGGGAGAAGAGATGGAGATGATGTTTGAGAGGGTGGGTGGGTGAGTGGTACGGGCTCTAGAAGAGACGGAGCTGATGTGGTACGGGAGGATGTGAAGCTGAGTGGACTTGCCGACGACTGTCGCCAGCGGTATCAAGATCGTCCTCTGTGGAGGAGGCTCGTGACGGACGCTGCTGCTGCTACTGAGCAGTTGGAGACAGTCGCCCTCCAGCAACAACGGAGGGCGGAGCGACGCTCACAACAACGAGCGGAGCGCCGGGCGTTAAACGCAGCAAGTTGGCACAACGGGAAGGGCACAGCTGGTGCGCATACACCGGTCATCTCAGTCGGTCAACCCATGGCACCTGCTGGGTCTGCCCCGAGACCTCCTGACGACCACTTCACGTGCTAGCCTCAAAGTGCACCTAGCCTGGCACGGGAGCCGTCACTTAGTGGCGAATGGCGGCGATTGGCGTTAGTAGTTGTGGGGGGGGAGGGGCTTGGAGCGGAAGTCAGTGAGCACAGAGGCGTGGCTTACAACGGAAGTTGAGGGGCGTAAATCTAGAGGCGGGGCTCCGTAACCCCGGAAACGGTGACGTCGCCCCGCCCCCTAAACCCTGGCCCCGCCTCTTGACCCCGTCAGCCCCCCCCTCTCCCACCCTCCCCCCGGCCCGAGAGGACGTGGAGGAGTCGGAGGCGACGGGGCCACAAGGCGAGCGAGCGAGGGAGCGAGGGAGGCAGCGAACGACGAAGACGACGGAGACGTTGAGAGAAGGAGAAGAAGGGGGAGGGGGGGAATCCCGTCCACAGCCCACCGAGAACCTCCGCCGTCGCCCACGGGCCCGGGGCAGGAGACCGAACCGCCCGCGCGAGCCTCGCAGGACCCGGGGGGGCGTGAGGCAAGGGACGGCGGAGGCGAGGGCTGCTTGAGCCCGAGGCCTGCGGCCGAGAGCGCGGCTCCCTCGCTGCCGTGGGGCTGCTGCTGCTGCCCGTGTCGCCAGCGTTGTCTTGCTGGGTCTTGTGGGAGATCCGCAGTCCCCGATGTCTCCGTGTCCCATCCTGTAGCCTCCCCTTGTCGTCGTCGTCCCCCCCGCCGCGAGACCTCCCGAAGCGCCCCTCCGCTGCCCGGGCCGCGGGCCCCGCTGCCCGGCTGGTGCTGCTGCTGCTGCCGCAATGGGCATCCTCTTCTCAAAACTCTGGCGCCTCTTTAACAATGAAGGTACGTGGGGGATGGGCTGGGGTGGCAGCCCCAGTGATGCAGGCAGGCTCTCAAGGGTTTCGGTGAGACACTGGAGCTGGGCTTAGCTGCTTACTTCAGCGAGACCGTGAGTGATAGTTATTTTATTCACTTCAGCGAGATACAATTTGGGTTATCTCCATCGGTTAGACACTTCTAGGACCATCTTCAGCGAGATACAATTTGGGTTATCTCCATCGGTTAGACACTTCTAGGACCATCTTCAGTGAGATACAATTTGGGTTATCTCCATCGATTAGACACTACTATGCCCATCTTCAGTGAGATACAATTTGGGTTATCTTCATCGGTTACACACTACTCGGACCATCTTCGGTGAGATACAATTTGGGTTATCTCCATCGGTTAGACACAACTAGGACCATTTTCGGTGAGATACAATTTGGGTTATCTTCATCGGTTACACACTACTCGGACCATCTTCGGTGAGATACAATTTGGGTTATCTCCATCGGTTAGACACAACTAGGACCATCTTCGGTGAGATACAATTTGGGTTATCTCCATCGGTTAGACACAACTAGGACCATCTTCGGTGAGATACAATTTGAGTTATCTCCATCGGTTAGACACAACTAGGACCATCTTCAGTGAGATACAATTTGGTTTATCTCCATCGGTTAGACACTACTCGGACCATCTTCACTGAGATACAATTTGGGTTATCTTCATCGGTTACACACTACTAGGACCATCTTCAGTGAGATACAATTTGGGTAATCTTCTTACTTCACCGAGACACGAGTAATGTTATATTTTTAGTGACATTGAACCTTTTTACTTAAGTGAGACAACGCGGGTGATTGTCATCTCATTACTTAAGTGAGACACGGAAATGAGCCGGTGTAGCTTCTTACTCAAATTTAATGTTTCATTAGGAAATCGGTGGACCCACTCGTGGTGGCTATGTTCATGATACCAAGAGCACAGAGCGAGATGGGGCAGAGAGGCGACGCTCGGTTATGGATGAGCCGCTGCTTTGCGCGCAAAACGCATCAACCGGCGACGCGGTTAGCGCCGTGGGGTTAAAGGTTAGGGTTCGTTTCGGGATAAAGAAGCGACGTTTTTGTCCGTACGGGAAGGATAAACCGGCTTAAGACTGGCTGAGTGGCCAACGCATGCCTAAGCGAAATCTATAATCCCCCGCCCTGTGTTTAATGAGAATCTGACCCCGCAGAGAAAGCCACCCAATCCACCTATTCCCCACCGAGGTATACGGTAGAATTAATTATCGGTGCCGTTTTCTTTTGCATTCCACCAAAGACACCGATGGTACAACAAATGTCGACGTTGTTGCGCGAGCCGTTTCCAGGGTGACAAACGCGTTCCGGACACGTAACACAAACGCGTTTAAAGCGATGTTTAAAAAAAACACGAAGCTTAACTAAATATATTCCTACAAACAGACAGAGCGAGTGGTTGATACCGGTTCGCTTTTTTGTTGTTTTCGTTAATTGGTTTTCTTTGTGGGGTGTTTATTTTGTTAATGTCGCCTGGATCGACGAATTCCTAAATTTTATTGTTACCGTGCCAAGCCTGAGAACTTTAATGGGATTACATTTCTCAGAGCTTGTCTTCCGTGTGTGTGTTTGCACGCACACATTGCACACACCTCCCATATGACGCCAGTCTGGCCCGTCACAATTTGTCAGTTATAGTCAATGGGTGGTGGCACGTGAGTGACAGAGTGAGTGAGTGACTTTTCCGGTAATTTCACCCTCACTTGAGTCAAGAGACTCAGTGGGGGGAGGGGGGGTTAGTGACACTACTCCTTCCGTGATTGGCTGGGTGTGAGTCCTTTTTTTAAATGAAATATTCAGATTCTGAGTTGCAAGGTGGCCTTCTCAGCGCCGCCGGTCGTTGTTACGAACGCCACTGCCGCGTTACTCTGCTGGTCACACCGGAGGAAACGAGCTGTTAACTACCTCGCCTTGTATACAGGAGGTCGTGGGTTTGCATCCCTTCCCCCCCGTGGTCGTGTGGATTTTTCTCCGGGTCCTCCGGATTTTCCCTTCACATTTTGGAACGTGGGTTTAGAGGCTGCTATACATTTCCACACGATACTGTAAGCCATTTCGTTGGGATATCATTTGTGATAGCCAGGTCACTGCTGAAAAATATCTATCTAGCTCAGTGGGCCTTACCTGTTGAAATATTTGTTTTTTGAATAGACCCTTGTCCACCGTGATGAGTCACCATGCTTAAACACGACCCATCATCATCAGCAGAGCGACCTTGATCTGCCAGTTTGCGTGTGGTGTTTTTACCAATCGTTATACATTATTACCAGATCTCATCATATTCATCAGATCTCGGAAGCTAACCAGGCTTCAGCCCGAATAGTGCTTGGATGCAGGCAGCTATGAATTACAGGCGTTATAGGGCTCTAGTGCAGGAAACAAACTCCATTGGTGTTATCGTACTCCATGATCCAACATCTATGCTCCATACCTTTATTAACCCTCACTGACCAGCGTGGTGAAGTATGGTAAAATGGCATAACCGATCGGCATGGCTTGTGGGGGGCCCTCAAAGCATCCAATTCCATCCCTGTCGCAACACACCGAGAAAGCAGTGTGTGTGATAAATCAGGGAAAATTCTGAAATAAATTGGGAGCAGAGACCGGGTCAGGGGAAGGATACAGAAAAGGAAATCGTTATTGATAATTATGGTTAATTTAAGGGTGCCTCTTTGCCTTCCTTGGTCATCAGGCACTGTGTTCTTGCCGAGTCATTTTCTTTTATACGATTCATCTTTCCGCGCCTAAAAACCGAGTTCGCTCTCCACACTGGAGATGGTCATCGTGCTCACTGCTGGGCCAGGTCACACGCAGAGAAGTAAAACAGGTTCGATTCACTGTTTGAGGATGGTTTATTTTCCTTCGCCATGCAGGCCTAGTCTGCTGCACAGTGCACATTACAGACCCTCTGACAATTGTAAGCAGGAGCATCTTGTTTTGTGTCTGGCTCACATCCGAAAATAATAGTGACTAAAAAAGAATGTGATGCATTTGTTAGTTAGAATGTTTTTTGTTGTTGTCAACTTAATTTAAAGTTTTTGAGGCACCATACCGTAAAGTGCAATCATACTCTAAGTCAGTCTTACCTGAAGAAGGGACATTGACTGAATTGCTAATGGACTATTTATGTGCCTCTTATAAGGCAGCGTTAAAATGACACTCACGGTGGAGTTCTGTACCACTGTATAGATTCGACAAGTGGAAACCGACAAAGAATATTGATTGAAAGCTGATAAGTGTACTCTAAAACAAGGAGAAGTGTGTGCTCAGAATGAGGCTGAGAAACCAAAATAGGAATATATGGATCATGGAACATAAATCGAAGATAAATTGACAAAAGTGAGTGGTGGGCTTAGGTAGGACAACGCTACAAGTAACGATGGTGGATGGACGAGACTAGTGATGGAATGGCAGCCCAAAGAGGAGAACACACCCAACAAGGAGATGGAGCGATGATTTGAGTTCAGGTCACAGAGCGAGATGGATTGTATCACAGGACTGTGAGTGATGTCATGGGCAGGCCTTATCCAGTAGTGTTTAGACTTTGGTTCATGATGATGAGTTTACCAAGTGTTCCTTGATAAAGACAAATACATGCATTACGTAAATCATCTCTCACCTGGTTAAATAATACACACTGACTTAGACTGGGGATGGTATGAATAGCCAGTACTCTGTTCACTTGTCATCATTCTGGGTCAAGTTAAGGTTCGATAATCGTTGCTCTTTTTGATATAGAAGTAAATGTAATGAGAATAGGGTTTCCCCTTTTTCCTGGCAACAAAACAGGTGTTAAGATGTTAAAACACCAAACTGAAACCTTTTATGTACAAGGAATCGTGTCTGCATTAACCACAATACTTGTGGTCAGAATGCAAACAAAACCATACTCTGAAAATATATGTAAATGTAGTGTCTGCAGAGTCCGTGTGAACCACTTACTACGTGTTCAAATTAAAATACATAGATAATCGCTTCATACCTTCACAATTCGTTGGAAGTTTTGTGAACTTAATTTATATTAATCGATGCATCGTTTACATAGCTCTTGGTCAATCATTGTTCTGGATTGAGAAGTAATACGATGCACGTGGTTGATTGTCATGTATGAAGATGCATAGTGCACCCCTGTGCGCCTTACAAAACAAAGAAAACCAAATGCAATTAGATATATTCGTGTGTCTGACAAAGTGAGTCAGATTCTTTGTTTGTGTGATTGGAATCAGTTTTTTTTCGCACCCCACTATGATCACAGAGACCCAGGCTTGTTTTCTGGCCATGCACACCAGCACCCATTGGTATCTGAACTTGGTCTGGGCCTTGCTTTGGTTGACTCGGCATGAAATGATAATTTTGTGCTGTGGTCAACATCAGCACCAGCACCATTAACAGAAGACGGTTGGACACATAGTCATCCACACCACCCTATGGTGTGCTGTCCCGGCCTTAATATACGCTCACGAGCAGCACTCGGCCATATGGTCTCTCCAGACTAAAAGGGAAACCTTTGTGCATTTGGAAAGAGAGGTTGTTTTGTGAATTCCAGCCATCTGTGCGTTGCTGACGGGTGCAGGTCACTTTTTTTTCCAGTGCTGGTCTAGGACCCATGAAAATTGAGCCCACGCAAATATTGCCCAACACACACAGCCTTTGCTGTGGCCAATGGAAAACACCAACTGCCCCCAGCAGGCAAAATACAAATGTACATGTGTACAGCACTTAGCGGTTTGTCCAGCCAGTGACCGGAGTACATTACGCACTCACAAGTGCTGATTGCGCTGCGGTAACGAGATGCTAACTACCTTTCCTGACATACAGGAGGTCGTGGGTTTGATCCTGACCCTGATGATGCCTGTATATTTGGAGTTTGCATGTTCTCCCCGTGGTCATGTGGATTTTTATCCGGGTCCTCCAGTTTTTCCCTCCACATTTAGAATCAACATATGTTTTACAGTATTTGGCTGTTATAAGTTTCCACATGATAAGCCACTTCCTTGGGTTATCATTTGTGGCCAAGTCTCTTCTGAAAAAGAGCTTTACAGCTCAGTGGGCTTTAGCTGGTAAAACTAAAAAAAAATAGTTTCTCTCGTTAGCTCAGTGCAATACTGACTGTGAATAATTAGTCAGCATGTAAGAACAGTGCATTGTTTAAAATAATGTAATATACTTTGTATGTGCATTGAAAATCAACTATTTAAGGCTCACTTCGATTGTATGCAAATCATATCTCCGTGTTATATTTTGACTAATGGGGGAAGAACAATTGTGCAATTTTGACAAAGAAAAGCACAATCATTAAAAAAATGTTTTCACAAAGAGCAAAAAAAGAATCCGTTGATGTGGAATCGTGGCCCTAGATCGCAATATTTGATCGAATCGTTACCCGGATAATCATGAAGGAAGTAATGAATCATCCACTCCATCATCCACTCCATCATTCAGGGTCATGATTCAAATTAGGAATTGATTTTAATGTTTATTACTCTTGGGGTGTAGTATACAGTTTATAATGGTCCGATTCTGCAGATTCTATAAAAGTGGTTTGGGGAATTTTTGTTTAAATACGCACCGAATATTATTGAATCTTATTCACACGATTTTGTTATGTATACTGTAAGCCTGAGAATCAGTTTCAATCGATAAATCGACGATTTCTTACATCCCCGTGGATAGAGCAAAACAACCCCCCACACACCAGCACGCAACTTGCTTAAGAGGAGCATTAAATATACGTACAGCACTTAGGGGACATTTTCCATTCAGAGTCGGCGGCTGCCATATAAATCGTGCAGGATGGGTTGAACATCCTAGCCTTGAGATTGTAAATGACGGCACAGCATGGGGCCGTGATGCTCTTGGGTACGTGGAGTTTTTGAGCATCACTTTAGAATTTTGGCGGAGCGTATGTCTTAAAGGGCAACAGTGGGGAACATATTTTAGTGTAAATGCTTGCGTACGGTTGGGCATTTTTCTTGAGACCGTAGCGTAGTGTTGCTCCTTCCCCTTGGGCTATGTGAGCGTCACACATCTGGCAAATGTAAGAAGCGCTCGCCCTGTGAGTGTTTGTAAAGACGTGACAAACCCTTTGCCCATCGCGAGGGTTACGTTCTTGTACATAGCTGCAATCGGCAAATCCGCGAACCGCAAACTCAAAAGGAAAATGACAATCTAGATTTGAAGTTTCATGACTGCAGGGATCCATACTCTGGTTCTTTCGGTAAAGTCACGTAGGTATAAAATAAATTAAATCACGACGTTTCGGGCGCAACACAAGTGTCCGTCATCAGGTAGGACAACCAACAGCAAGAAACAATTGCTGAAGTGGGCAAAAGGGCTGCTGGAAAATGACTAAACAAGAGGTTTGGTTCATGCTTTGTCATACGACACATTTTATTTGACCCTACATCAACCCAAATTATTTCACCGCACCGTACGTAGTCAACTGCTAATCGTACCGTACAAATATAACTTGTTCAGTAAATGTATAGAAATTTTTTGACACTGTACAGTACTGTAAACTACGGGAAGTAAAATATTGCGGCTGAATCTCACTGCCTCACTGGAGGCTGGGAACACGTCACCTGGGACAAGATGTGTTCTTCCGCTGCAGCATCATCGCGAGCAGTGCTGTTACGATGCATACAGGAATCTCGCGGTCAACCGCGAATTGGTCGAGCCACATGACTGCGATCGGCGAATTATACCTCGATACATTTGGCGCAAAACCAACGATAGCTAAACCCGCGAGAGGGAAGGGTTTGCTGTGCTCTGAACCCATAGAGGATATCAGGACCCTCACTAACAGGTATCCTTCCCCAGACTGACACATGCAAGTCAGCAAAAGTCTTAAAAATAGAACACACGCTGTAAACGGAGGCTGAAAGACACCTGAGAGACGCATATCTTGGAAGATAAGCCAGTTGTCTCAAGCTGATCAAAGTCTCACTTGCTAACTTTTTTGTATGTTTAACATAACAGAACACTATTAATTCTAGTCTGCTGATACATTCTTGAAGCCATAGCACTTTATTTTAATCTTTGTACCCATGCATTGCTACAGTTACATTCTTCAGTGCATTCCACCAGAAAATGTTGCATTTTTTTGTGGTTAAATGTTGACACCTGGCACCTGTGCTTATGGATGGTGCCGTGGTGCAATGGTCGGTTAGCACCTTTGACTTGCGATCGTCATCCTTCCTACAACACTTCCGACTAGCATGGTTGGCTACGTACGGTGCGAAAGAAGTTCAGCTCACATATACGTCGTATGACTTGAACAGTTGGACCAACTGTGGGAGTCTCTTAAACCTCCTTTCCCCTTTGTCTCCGTCATCTCTGTCCACCCAGGAGTATAAATTGCTACACCACAGTTAGTTGATAGGCGGGTCCACATGTGGGGTGGGTAAAGTGTATGTACTTTACATCTATCACCTTGACCGCCTATGCTTGATGGAAGATTCATCCTGGACAAAATTAATGTGTCATGTACACACACGAGTTGTGTCCTGGGCTTCCTGATGTGAGTTTTACGCTTTGTTAATTGGAACAAAGACGTTAAATTTATGACCTGGGGCACCATTCAAGCATCATCGTGACCTCATTCCATTTTACTATGGCGATAATTATAGTCTTAAACACTTTAAAGCCTTTCTTTCTCGTTGATGAAACATTATACTCCAGTTATAGTCCCCGGGGCACCCAGCGTAGGTGCGGATCTACAAGATAAGATATATTTGCCTTTCTTAAGTTCTGTCTCCCTTTAATCGGGCAAAGGATTGAGGACTCTATGCAATTGGTTAACGAAGAGAGGGCCAAAGTGCTCTACAAATGAGCACTTTGGCCGTGCGTTACTGCAAGTCTTCACCCCTGTGTGCACGTGTGTGTGTTCGTGCTGCTGGTGGTAGTGTAGCGGTTAGCGTGTTGTGCTACGAACCCGACGTCCCGAGTTCATTTCCCGCTCACAATAAGCATCGTTGATTAATATCTGAACCAGTCCTGGGCCTCCCCGAGGGCAACTCAGCCTCAAAATGAGTACCTGGTGCAGTGTGTAAAACATCACCACTGGGGTGACAAAAGCGGCCGGGCGTGGTGCTGGCCACCCACCGCCTTGTGTGCCATGCCGGCCTCCATAGGTGCTCGCTAACGGCACTTGCCCCAAAATTTTTGCTCGGGCTATAGGGGGAATCTCTATCTTTGTCGTGCGTTTGTCCCCACTCCATACAGCACAGGAGCCCCATGACCTCCCCCGGGAGCATCTTTCCTGTTTTAAAATTCCCAGTTTAAAGTCGCTGCCTGGCACGTTCACGCAGGGCCCCGAGGGACGAGGCATTAATCGATCTAACTTGAGCTAGAGCTCTGCGTTAAATGCGTACCTGAAATGTTGACATCCTAAAAACATTTTTTTCGCTTGACCCGTTTTTCCAGACTTGCAAAAATAAATACGGTGTGAAAATTAAGTACGCATGGAATAAAATGTAAACAATTTAAGTAACTCATATTCTTAGGTTTTTATCGGTAAAGTCACGTAGGTACCGAAAAAAACCTAAGAATATGAATCCTTGCAGTCACGAAAGCTTCAAATCTAGAATTCAAGTAACGTTTGATAGGCATAATGAATATTAATCTTGACCAAATTAATTTGTTATATTTGTAAAGTGTTACAGGAAACACATATCAGTGGCAGATTTCATGCGCGCGCGTGTGTGTCGCGATAAATGTGTCGCAAATGGCCACGTATTGTGGCTTTGCTGTCAGTAGGCGCACGAGGAACGGAAACGCACATTTTTGCTTGGTGCTGTAATGATAATATCGTGAATTTTGGCATAATTGCCGGGGATGGTGGGGGTTGCGAGGCGGATGTTAACGGGGAACGTCAATGTAAAACATACCATTGCGCTGGACCCAGCCTTGCTCCTGATTTTAACGCTGCACGGGTCCTGCGTGGCCATAAGTGGCCCGGCTCTGGCCACACCACTTTCCCGAATGTCGGACAGCGCGGTCAACTCATATATTTAGAACTGCTTTTTGTGTCGAGTTTGTTGTCCTTCCCGCGCACCTCCGATTCGCATGGTTGGCTACGCACGGTGCGAAAGAAGTTCAACATACGTACATACATACGGTGCGGTGACTGCACTTCCACGCAAGAACGCCTTACCTTTACCCCCCCGCCCTGCTGACCTTTGCACCACTCGCTGGATATGCTCACGCGGCATATCGGGCAACGATGTTCGTCACGTGGCTGCCTAAGCTGTTGTGGTCGGCGTGTTTCACTTTGAATGCAATTGTGCGGGTGTGTCCCCTCGCGTCCTATGAATTTCATGGGAGGGGATAGGCTAAAGCAACTTTGAAGGCAAATATAAAATGGCAACAGATTGTTCTAGGCGTAATGAGGAGAAGGGGGCCGTGATAGGTGGTGGGACCTGTGTAGTGGTCGGGTGGAGGAGGGGCAGGTTGCCGAGCAAGGCAGGCATTTTGGGGAAGCATCGAAGTGGAAGACTGTTAAGCCACCTGTCGGGATACTTGCGAGAGCAGAACTGGAAGGTCTGGTGTTGACATTACAACAACTCCAAGGTGAGCAGAAGGATGAGGGGCCGCGGTGTGGCGCAGTGGCAGCGCTTGGGCATCAAAAGAGCACTTCCTGAAAATAGTGGGCCTGCCTCAACGTGTAGCATCTGCTCACCAGAAACTAGGACGTTTAACAAGAACGTTCGTACCCCTTAAGAGGCCACAGTTGAAAACAAATAACACAAGCTTTGCATTTGTTTAAACTTGCCAACATTTAACAGGAATTCTTATTCATAATAAGAGAACCACGTGTTCCCAGAGTTTCCAAATTACACGTTTCACAGTCAAACTTTACCTCTTGGCCTCAAGAGGTGTTTTTTTGAACAAAATTAGTTCAATTACAACCTTGTAAAATACTGTCCATGTCATTGTACTTTCATGGGTGCTGTCTTGGCACCTCTGCTGAAGTGGGCAAAAGGGCTGCCGTGCTATAGCCTCTTGTCACGGCAGCCCTTTGGCCCACTTCAGTAATCGTTTCTTGCTGTGGTTGCCCACCTGATGACGGACGCTTGTGTTGCGCCCGAAACGCCGTGATTTAATTTTTTTTTATTTTATACATATGTTGTAGCGCAATTCACGACTCCGAGGCAGGTTGTTGTTAGGGGCTCACACCTCGTTCATTAAGGGCTTAAGCCAAGTTTATTAAGGGCTTACGCCGAACCAAAACCCCCCCTAGCCGATAACTCCCCAGGGGACCGGGTCCTGGGATCCCTACACCCCGGCTGTCCTCCCTGCCCCGGGCCGGGACTAGCCCCAACCTCGGCCGGTCGGGCGGAGTAGCCTCCCCTAGCCTCGTGTGAGGATCAACTAGCCGAGTCCCCACTCCTACACCCCCGACGAACCCCGGTTACATCCCGGGTCCCCCTTTAAATACCCCCCTGGGGGCATGACGTCACCGTCCCCCACGGCCCGCCTGACGTCACGTACCGCGACGCCACTCTCTCAGAGGGCGAGCGTGACGTGATGTCACCCACTACTACACCTCTACATTTACGTGACTTTACCAAAATAATCAAACTGGGTTCTCTGGCAAGTGTGGTGAGTTGGTGGTTCAGCCCCGTCACCAATTATTATTTAGTCATCGTATGTATAAGTAAATTTGTTCAAATTGGTTCTTCAATTAACTTGGCTAAATTCCAGCCCTTGAGTATTAAAAGTATCAGTGTAGCTATCACGTGACAAACATTACTCTGTGTGCACCAGAGGTCATTTGAAGGGATCTCAGAAGTAGTTTTGCGATTTCCAAGTGAACAAAATTATCCTGCCGATAACAGGGGTCACATTGATTATTATGACAGCAGCCGTTAAGATGGCGATGTTGGTAGTCATGGTAATTGTGTTGGTGATGGCTGAGACCATGCTGATGGTATTGGTGATGCTCATGACAATGATGTTGGCTGTCATGATGACGATGGCGATAGTCATGATGACCCCCCCCCCACTCTCCCCAGAAGAGAGAGAGGGAAAAAGAAAGAGGTGACGGAGCGTAAAATCCTCCCATTCAGTACTTTGTCACGTGGTCCGAATCACTGTCCAAATATTATTCTTTCCCTTCCAGTTCTGTCGAGTTGCTATTATGAAAAACAAGCAAACCCATGGTCAGAACCTCTGACCCAGTGATTAGTTGTGCAATGCTCTGTAATCTTGATTTGAAACGTTCGTGACTGCAGGAATCCATATTCTTTGGTTCTTTCGGTAAAGTCACGTCGGTAAAAATAAAATAGAAAATTATTTCATTGTTTTTTAAAATAAAATGTTATTTTATTTTATACCTACGTGACTTTACCGAAAGAACCAAAGAGTATAATGTTCTGTAAGTAAATACATCATTGTGCTTTGTTCGTGAGTCGTCAATCAGTGCTTCTATTAATATGCGGGATGCCCCGAAAGAATTGCTTCTTATATTTTAAATATCGGTAAGTCCTGATTCGCCGAGCGATGGAGGCTCTCGCACGCCTGTAATCCAGCACCGGAGGCAGCAAAGTGTTGGTGGATCGCGCGTAAATGTTGTGAAACTCCCTTACCCATAGGTGTCGAAGTGCCATAATCCTGACTCACCAGGAGAATGCAGTGCCGCAAAAATGTCGACTCAACCTGTTCTGTCTGTATGGCATCGAGCGTTTCCCTCTCGCACACACGTCGGCTTCCTCCCACGTGTAAACGCTCGTTAAATGGCCCGAAAAAAAATTTGCTTTGCCACTGACTATTGCTCGGATGCCTTCCTGCTCGTATTTTTTTGGTTCCTCGCGCCTCCGAGTTATTCTCTGTCTCTCTTCGAGGGTGAGTGAAGACTGTACGCATGACAACTTAAAATATTTTTTATGAGCATACTGATGTGTTTTTTTACAGTGTCGATGTTTCCCCACAAACTTGCTCCGGCATCGGACAATAATTTCCCTGCATTCCATTGCTCTCAAATAATTGATCGACGTGATCTAACCACTCGCGTCCTCGACAGCAGTGTGTCATGTCTGGGCTGTACGGCAGATGAGCCGACACACGCCACCTGAAATGTGCAGTGGCCTCAAGTTGCTCTATTCCCACACTCGTCCGTTGACTTGTATTGTCATGTGAGAAAAGTCCCACATTTTGTTCCCATCGGCACGTAAAGAATGTAATTGTTAAATGTAGTTGCCATTTCGTTTGCGGTGTCTAATTCATTATAAAATAAGTGGCCAGGTGGGTGCGGCGGTTGGCCATGCGTGGCTCGCAATCCGAAGGTCGCCAATCTACCCCCTCCCTTCCCATCAAGTGCCGACTCTGCACTCTTAACAAAACAAACCATCCCCGCCGTTTGTGGACAGCATCGGGCACACGGGGGTCGCGTTCAGACGCTACGTGAATTGCACATTGCCAGTTGTATTGTTACGGCGATGACAACAGCGCTCCAGATGACGGTGTTGGTACCGGCCGAAGCTCCGCCTGCCATTCTGCACCATCGCAGCACGGGGGGGTTTCGTGGTCGCTAATGGTCAAGTTACGCTCGCGGCCACACCTCGTGGATAATTAATGAGCACAACCTGCACCCTCGCTCTGTACCGCACAGCCCCAGAGCCCTTTTATCCACCCGCTACCCAAGCCCACAGCGCCGTGCACTGCAAATCCTGTTAGGGGCCCCGTGGTTCGGTGTCATCGGTGCTCATTTATTTATCGTGCCGCGCTTGTCCCGGTGGTGCGAATGGTGCCCCCCCCCCCCACTGTGCCGGGTTCACCGGTTTAAGTATATTCCTTGACACCTGGATTTTATAGTGCAGTGCACAGCCAGAGCTGTCCACCGGGTGACTGACGGGCGTTCCGAATAACTCGTCTGTGTGTGTGCACGCACGCGCTTAGCACAGCGTAAAATAAACACAGATCTCACACATCACGTGGGCTCAAGGTGCACATAGCTTGGCACAAGCACCGTGGTGACTTCACCGCCACTTAGTGGCAAACCGGCGGTTATTGTGGCACAGTGTAAAGAGATTTCTTGGGGATGCTTGCGAGGTTAATCCGTAGTGTCAGAGTCTTAACGACTCACCCCTGGCAACGGGACGAAGTCTCACGATTCAGTGTGGCGATTAAATTTGATAATTGATTCGTTTATGAACATTGTGGTGGATATAGTGACAGCTCGTGATTGTAGAGCTCGTGTCAATTACTTACAAACTATATGAAGGGGAAAACACCAGTTCTTACAGGCGTGTGTTTTGATGCATGTGTTGTGAGCTTCAAATGGATTTTAATGGATGATTCCAAGCATCATCGTATCTCTGATGGTATCAACAATGGAGGCATAGTCGTATCCTATGAATTACTCGGTAAGTCATTGTTGATATATTACATCAACAATAGCTTTTATGTAATCATTAATGTTATTCATTTCAGTTCCAGCACATTTTCTCTTGTACTTTCAACTCTTGTGTCTGCAGTGCTGTTGACAGCCCCTGAAATTGTATTCTTGCTCCGTAGACCATAAAAGCGGAGAGATTCATGATAGCACAATTTCTCTTTTTTTTTTCAAGAACAAAAAAAAGATTTCCAAAGTATGTAAATAAAAATGGTGCAGCCCTATCCAAAAACTAACATCGGTGTTATATTTCATTCCACGTGTGCGTTTCACCTGTTCACAATCGTTCATGTCTTTTGGGTGGACGCGAGTTCGTCGCTCGTCCACTAACGCTGCCCGTTGGTTGTTGTGTTTTTTTTCAGAGCACAAGGTTATCGTGGTGGGGTTGGACAATGCCGGGAAGACGACGATACTCTATCAGTTGTGAGTACTGCGAGCCCGCCTGCAACAAGCCCAGAGTCGCCGCACACAAAACACAAAACGATATCCTCCAACCTCCCCCCCCCCCCCACTTTAAAATAAAATAGTTTTGTTTCTTCTCACAATTTCATCCCGATTGCGCTGTCGGCATCTTGCCGTGGGGTGACGGATCAAGTCGATCTCTTGCACAGCAGTGCAACCATTCATGTTAGAACACATTCGTTGAAGGTAGATATCATGATATTTAATTCTCTCTCTCTGCCTCTTTTCATCCCTGGTCTTTTCATCATCTTTCTCTTTCCCCATCTGTTTGACTGTTGTTCTTCCACTGCATCCACGATCATGTTTTTACTCCCTGACTACGTCCGTGTCTCTGCCCTGCCATTGCAGCCTGATGAACGAGGTGGTGCACACCTCCCCGACGATCGGCAGCAACGTGGAAGAGATCGTGGTGAAGAACACGCACTTCATCATGTGGGATATCGGAGGGCAGGAGTCCCTTCGCACCTCCTGGAACACATACTACACCAACACCGAGGTGCGGCACCCTGCCTCCCAGCCCGTGTGTCTCTACCCAACCCCGACTCTCTCACCCATGACTCCCCCACCTCGTTTTTATCGGCATTGACTTTGCCCATTTCTTACACTCGTTCTCTCCTGCCAACCCATGATCGCGAACGGTTGATTACATTCCGTTAAAATGAGCGCCAAGATGCTGTTATGCCACCGAGCAGCGTGTGACTGGAGAAGTGTTGTATGTTGTGCAGTCGTAGGCATGTGCATGTCGATACATTGTCAACGTCATAGCTCACCATTCAGTTCTGTTTTTTGTCTCGTTTCTGCTGCCTTGTTTGTATTGTCCGTCTCGTTTGTTTCCACTTCCTTTGTTCCATTAGCCTGACGGTTAATAATGGATTTGTACACACAAAATTCCATTCCTTCATACTGATCGAAATAATAACTTTTAATTGATTCATTCAATCTTCCCATGCTTACCGAGCAAGTCGTGGTGAATGTTGAGACGCTTAGTGGCCGTTGGGTTTACACGAACGAATCGAAAATAATCTATTCTTATATGCACCATTCCACACATTTATCATGTGTCTAAACATACTTTTTTAAAATGACTCGTTACATTCATACATTCCCCAATGCTTCTATTCATCGTGTTGTGTCGTATCATTGACAACGGTTGGGCGTAGCGTATTGGGGTGTTCATACTGCACCTCCGATTTTGCACGGTTGGCTACGTACGGTGCGAAAGAAGTTCTACATACAGTACAGTTTAACACGTAGGCTTTCGCGACCAGTATTATTCATAATTAAGGCTTTTGGGTTAGATCTCGTAAGTATAAATGTGCCGCAACCCTCCACCACCCGACACGGCCAATCAGTAAAAAAATTCACGTTAACAAAACGCCAATGAGTTACTTCTTCAGCCCACCGCTGTGTTTGAAGAGTGAATCCACAACATTTAGAATTTGAGTTGTACGACGTTTCACTAGTAATTACATCCAGCATCTTCGGGCGATTTGCCAGAATAGTGAAGCCATCCATCTGCTTCCGGTTTTAAATCGTGCAGGACGACGTCATCATTATGAATACAATACAGTTCCCCGTCGTGCTGATTGGGGGAGCGCGGTTCCCGCGTTGGACACAAAGCAAAGCGCGGTGTGCGCATATATAATATACCACCTTTCACGAGATCTACCAGCATGCGTTCCACCGGAGGAATTTAAGCCCTCATGTTAACCTGACTCCCGTCCCATGCACCATTACGCAGCCTGATGATGATTGCTTGTGTTGCAATCGAAACGTCGCTATTATTTTAATTTATTATTTTATTTTAAGACGTGACTTAACCGAAAGAACCAAAGAATAATTCCTGCAGTCACGAAAGCTCCAAAATTAAGATTCATTACCCAGATGTTGACTTAAAGCACATGCCCCACACTTTACCCTGACCCCCGTATATTTTTCTCCGGGTTTTTTTCCCCTTCCACATTTATAAATATTCATTGAGATTATTCGGATTATTTTGAAGCTATACATTTCCACGTGATGATACGCCACTTTTGTTGAGCTATCATTTGTGGCCAGGTCGCTTCTGAAAGATAAGTTAATACCTCGGTGGGCTTTACCTTGTAAGATAAAATATAGTTTAGTTGTATTTATATAATTTTAAGTGCTTTGTTTCCCTTGCCGATACTTTGCTGCCGTGTTTTTGTATTTGTTTGCTGTTTTAACGTTCTGACCCGCCCCTACTGGAGATTTGCGAGAAAGACCTTCATAGCTCATCGGATTCCTCCAGTGTAAATAAATAAATATTCTGATTCATCTTGCTTGCCTCGGAGAGCCTCGCTGAGTCTCATGACTCTTGTCAGGAGGGCCCTGCCAAGTTTTCGCAGTCCAGGAGCGATGATTACAGATTAGCAACGGTACACCCTCTCCCTTCCTGCTGCGAATTCCAATTGAGTAATTTTTAGGTATTTTGTTTCAGCATTTGGGGTGTTTGCCCAAATACCTGTTCCATTGTGTGTGTGTTTTCTTCTTAGCTAAAACGGAAAACCCAGCGGAAACCAATACAGAACAGGGGGAGAAATATAAACTCCTGAGTCAGGGATCGAACCCAGGCCCCTGCTTTCTACTTATCCCTGACCTTGCCCCTCAACCAAAACCCTTGACCTCTCTAATAGGCGTGCGACGTTTCCCCTCCCCGGCAATTCAACGATTGGTCACAGTTCGGCGTCACGGTTTGATTCATGGACCAATCGTTTCTTTGTCATTGTGGTTTGTGTGGAATCTCCCTAGTGCCTGTCGGGTATCCATGACCCCACTGTTTCCATGAACCTATCTGAAATGTAAATATTTAAAGAATCATTGATGCTCACGTGACTGATTTTACATACACATGTCATGAACAAAATAATTATGAATGTAATAATGCAGAAACGTGTATGTATGTTGAACTTCTTTCACACCGCACGTAACCAACCGTGCTAATCGGAGGTGCGGGGCAGTGAACTTGTGCGGTAACTCATCGATCGTGATCGGTTAATTGGTAGATCGTTACCATGCCCACTCTTGGATGCCTCCACCTTCCCGGTGTGATTGACCGACACCTCCCACGCCTCTACGCGCCCCCGTCCACCAACGCACACGGAGCCGCCCGACCAGCAGGCGCAGCTTCTGACTCTGGTCGTGTGCCCGTGTCCCCCCGTTGTGTGCAGTTTGTGATCGTGGTGATTGACAGCACGGACCGCGAGCGACTGGCCATCACCAAGGAGGAACTGTACCGCATGCTCGCCCACGAGGTGAGCGTCGGCGCCGCACCGCAGTGGCGCTGTAGCCAAGGGGGTGGGGGGGATAGCGGCGGAGGCTGTGCGGGGTACACAGGGAGCCAAGCGACAACGCGACATTACAAAGAGAAACCCAACAAGCGGCTCTTGTTTGTGCATGCCCAACCGAGCCTTGGGAGGTTGGGTGTCGACCGCGCGGTGTTTGCGGGGTTCGGCAGAAGGAAGTGACGGTGATGTGTTGCGACCAATCGATAGCAGTGGGGACGATGGCATCGTGAAGATGTCATTTTCCTTTTTATCAACTACTTTTGTGTGCAGATGCCTTCATTAAAACGGCATGTACCAGTGAATAACCAATGTATGAGTGGGTGTGTCTACCTGCATATCGCTGAACCTGTCCTGTGCCTCCGTTAGGTCGACGTAAACTGAATATGCGTATGTGATGTGATGCATAAATATCACCACTGGGAAAATCAAGGTGGCCGGGCATGATGCTTTTGCCGCACAATCCACTTGTATGGCGTTTTGCTCTTGATCGGTGCTTGCTATGACAGCATTTGCCGCCTCCGTCAGTCTGTGTGGTTGTCGGAGGAAACTTTGTGTTTGTCCAGTTCGCACACTACACTCACGATCAATAACAGTGGCGAATATTTGAACCGGTCCTGGGCCATCCCTAGGGTCGACTCAACCTTAATTGAGTACCTGGAGTACCTGTTTAAATGCCAACACTGGGGAGATAAAGACGGCCGGGTGTGGTGCTGGCCACCCGCTCCCTCGTGTGCCTCTGTTGGCCTTCTTAGACGCTCTCTGTGACAGCACTTGCCTCTGCAGTCTGGTAAAGGCTATACGGAGGGGAGGATTCTTTGTCTCTGCATTGCCACCTGTCTGCCGCTGGTAGGATCTCCGCAAGGCGTCCGTGCTCATCTTCGCCAACAAGCAGGACATGAAGGGCTGCATGTCGGCCGCGGAGATTTCCCAGTACCTGAAGCTGACGTCCTTCAAGGACCACCCGTGGCACATCCAGGCCTGCTGTGC
This sequence comes from Lampetra planeri, assembly GCF_965212315.1. NCBI lineage: Eukaryota > Metazoa > Chordata > Hyperoartia > Petromyzontiformes > Petromyzontidae > Lampetra > Lampetra planeri. Next base: position 2,113,829 of record NC_136108.1, on the reverse strand, counting down.
CCTCACGGGAGAGGGGTGAGTGTGACTGCACTACCGGATACCCACTCAACCCCTACCGTTAATGCGAGATGTTAATTTCCTCCCATGGTATACAGGGGGTCGTGGGTTCAATCCCGACTCTGACGCCCGCTGTATATTTGGAGTTTGCGGTGTCTCCCTCCCCTTGGTCTGTGTAGATTTTTCTCCCGAGTCCTCCAGTTTTATACTCTTTGGTTCTTTCGGTAAAGTCACGTAGGTGAAAATAATAATAAAAAAGTGAAAACAACTAAATTAAATCACGACGTTTCGGGCGCAACACAAGCATCCTTCATCAGGTGGGGACCACCATAGCGAAAACAGTTGCTGAGGTATGCCGAAGAGATGGCTTTGACAAGGGTTTATATTTTATTATTTTCACCTTTGTGACTTTACCGAAAGAACCAAAGAGTATGGATCCTTGCAGTCACGAAAACTTCAAATCTAGAATTCATCCTCCAGTTTTACCCTTCACATCTAGAAACACGCATTTAGAGTGTTTGGCTGCTATATATTTCCACATGATAAGCCACTTCGTTGAGCTATCATTTGAGGCCAGGTTGCTTCTGAAAAAGAGCTACATAGCCCAGTGAGACTTACCTGCTAAAATAAAAAAAATAGTTTAATCATTTTTCTTTTTAGTTTTAATGCTGACCTCAAATCTAACCCCCAACCTTCACGCGTAACTCCAAAGATTGAATCTAACCCTATCCCTTGATTCTAATTCGATCTCCGAACTAACCCATGATTCTAACACCTAATAATACTCTATCGTCATTCATGCCAACAGCATCCGACAACGCCATACATTAATTATATACGAGGACCAAATCCCATATACGCGGTTGGCTTACTCACAGTGCCAAGTAGCCCAACACACACATAGATACCAAGCACATTAAAACCCCTGCTACCAAGAATAACTCAAACATTTATCGACAGATTAAGAAATCGCACCAAAACAAAAAGCAAAAATAACTAAAAAGCTATCCATAAAAATTTAACCATAAACCTTAACGATAACAACAATCCCCAAGACTTCACTAACACCTATACCTTCTAATCCTGACCCCAAATCCTTCACCTTAAACCTAATATCTAACCCCGCTACGTACGGTGCGAAAGAAGTTCAAGATACGTACTGGCACTGTTGTTGTTACGTGTATAATTGCACGTATCTATACATGAACACGTTTGTCTGTATGTGTGTGTGCGTGCGTATTTGTGTGTTCCTACAGGCTTTATCAGGGCTTAGAGTGGATGACTTCCGAGCTGGGTGTAAGATAATACGTCAACACGGTTGGCATACCATCGTGGGAAATGAGAAGAGAAAATAAAATACAAACATTGCTCGTTAACGAGAGACATTTCAGTCACAACGTATAAAAACATATTAAGTTAATAAAGAAACAAAAAAAGGACAGACACTCGCAAACAGGACAACTAATGACCCTGGAACGTTTGTAATGAGCCAGCATCTGAACGATAAACACTTGAACGACGCGGGTCACTGGAGGCTGTGTCCTGCCGAAGTGGGCTTCGTGACGTCGCAAAGTGCTCTCTCTCTCACGACCGTCCACATCCTCCCCCAGCTCCCACCGCTTCGTCAGCCCGCTCGCCCGCCTGACCACTCCCCTGCTCGCCTACACCATCCGCAGCTCCCCTACCCCCTCCCCCCTCTCTCTCAACAACACTTAAAACTGTCACGGAGTTCTGTCGGCCACGGCGAGCTAGCGGCCAAGTGGCCGCAGCAAAGTGTCCTGAACGCCCATAGCGGTCGCCTGCGCCTGGATGCGAGTTAATCGCTGGGCCACACGTCAATTCAAAACGTGGATGCCCCCCCCCCCCCCCGCACACACATCTCCGAAGGTGCGAGGAAGCGAGCGTCACTCTCACTAAAACCTGCGACATCACGGATTTCGCGCTCCTCTTCGGAGCCTCCCGTGGGCCGCGCGCGTGAGAGGGGGGGGGGTGTAAGCGTCGAGGGTGGCCGCGGCGTTGTGGCTACTTCTCGAGAATTACTCCGCGGGCTTCTCCCCCCTCCTCCAGCCACCTCCAAGGAAACCGCACGTCCTGGCGGCAGCTCGCGGCTGGTTTTGTCTCCGCCGTAACGCGCCGCGTCGTGCAGGCGCCCCCCCCCCTCGCTCCGTCGGCTTTAGTTCGCGCGTGTCTCTGGTCGGTCGTGTTTACGAGCAGCACCACGGTGGCGTGGATTGTTCCCAGCTTCAGGCCTCGGGAGCTCTCAACCTAAGCAACGTTTTCATGCCGACAGATTTGCCTCCACCTGTGTGTTTGTGCGTATGTGTGGGTGCATGTGCGTGTGGGTGTGTGCGTGGCCTCAACGTGCACATAGCCTGGCACAAGCGCCGCGGTGACGTCACCTCCACTTAGTGGCGAATGGCGGTTGTTGTGTGTGTGCACTTGATCGGGGTGCACGCTAAGCTATGACAACACGAAGAAGCCACTTTGCCTTGAAATTTTAGTAAATTTGGTATATTTTTGGGTTCTTTGAAAAGTGTGTCATTTCAGCGTCACGGTGTGTCTTCCACACTTTAGAAACTTATTTTTCTATCCAAGGCCAACAATTTAATTTCAGGTTGTCATTGGCTAATCCACACATATCTATTGGCAACTTTATCAAAATAACGTAACTTTTGGTCGTTAAAGATCGTGGCATAAGTGGCCTCGTGTTCCCTGGGGCTTTGAACACAACTGATGGTTCAATGGACATGTGAATTCTAGCCCACATTCGTTTATTTTTGCTCCCCAAAGACCTGAGGTTGAGAACCATCATCGGAAACCACAATATTTCCAGACTCGCCGTGTCACGGCCGCGGGGTTTTATGATCAGCTGATGGCTTGCGATGTTCTTTGTTACAGTATTTTTGTCGTTACCGCAGATGGTTTTTTTTAGATTGTGCGAAAATCCTGCTTCGTTTTGAGGTCCTTTGCTCGACTGTTTCACCCGCAGTCTCTGCGCGCCTCTCATCTCCCAATGCCTGCACGTCACGTCCCCTTTATTTATGTTTGAGAATAAAGGCAGCTGTGACGCAGCGGTGGGTTTGGCATACGAACAGGGAAGCGGCCAGCAGCTGTTCACTGCAGCTGTGCGGGGCGTCGTATTTTTTTTGTAATAAAAGTTATTGCATTAAAAATAAGCAATTAAAACCGGGCCTTATTGTCCTGCCCCTTTTTAAACTCGGGGCACTCTTTTCGGAACATCCAATCGCTGCAACGGCTGTCGACTGCCCCAGTCGGTGTGAGCACGTGGCACAGACTGAGTGTCCGCATAGAGTCCAAGAGGTGGCTTCTTGTTTGTCCCAGCTTCTTAATTTTGAAAGGAAACAAAACCGTCAGGTGGATGGCTGAACAGGGCCGGTATCCGGATATCAACCAGGGTCAATCTTAACCCCAACCCTGAACTGCTTCAGCCACTTACTGGACTGATAAGCCTGGTGTAGTTTAGGTTTCTCTTAATGTATGTAAAACTCGTGACAAACAAGAGCCCAACTTGAAGTTCCATTGCCATGACTCGGAGCTGTTATGGCAATTGTCGTACAAAATCTCATCGCGGTCTCTTTGTCACTTTACAACCGAACCCGCACTGAAGCCGTGCCGAACTAGCCCAGCACGGTTCACCATGCGCCAGGTTTCTCCACTGCAGAAGCCGAGCAGTGCTTACTGATGTCACTCACAATGAACGAGTCGAGAGTCGTATGTAGGTCATGCGTACGATGAAAACGATTAACCATACCCCTGACCCTACTTGGTCCCGAGCCAAATTCGTATAGGGCGCCACGGTGGCCTGGTATGTATGAGGTCGTGGGTTTGATCCCGACCCCGACGCCTGTTTGAGTGTCCGTATAGAGTTTGCATGATCTCTCTGTGGTCGTGTGGCTTTTTCTCCGGGTCCTCTGTTTTTTCCCTCCACATTTAGAATCAACATGCGTTTAGAGTATTTGGCTGCTATAGATTTCCATATGATAAGCCACTTCGTTGAGCTCTCATTTGTGGCCAGGTCGCTTGTGAGAAAGAGCTATATAGCTCAGTGGGCCTTACCTGTCTTGTGAGGCCAGTTTTACAGTTTGGCCCTGGCTTGGCTCGGCAAATTGCCAGTGAAAAAACTATCCATTACCGTGAGGGCCTCACTCTGGCATGGCTCGGATGTATGAGTGAAAAGGGGGAATTAACGGTGTCCAGGCTATCCCAATGGTCCTGTTGTCCATGCGTACACGAAGACAAATATTCGCGTATAACCTCAACAGACTTCGAGCAAGTGCTGTTTGCGAACGCCTCTAAAGGCCAGCAACGGCACACGAGGGGGTGGGTGGCCAGTACCACGCCCGGCCGCCTTTGTCTCCCCAGTGGCGATGTTTACACACCACACCCGGGCCTCATTTGAGGCCGAGTCAACCTAGGGGAGGCCCAGGACCGGTTCTGATAATCGTCACTGGTGTGGTAGGCGTGAGCGAGAATCGAACTCTAGGTCACCGGGCTCGCAGCGCGCTAACCGCTACACCACCACCACTTCCCCATGGCACAGAGACGCGGGCGAAAAATAATGGAGCTAACCGCTACACCACCACCGATACACCGCCACTTACACATGACGCAGAGACGCGGGCGAAAACATCGCGGCAAATCAAGCGCCCGGACACTTATGCAAGGCCAATGCTCGGCAACACTGTTGTGGCAGCTCTCGTGAGTCCAGTCCGGGTGTTTTAGTAAAACGCATGAGAGGTATTCGGGCATTGTTGTTCAATCTGGCAGGTGGAATCAAACCTGGCGTTGTTCGTTATTAAAATACTTGGCATGTAACCATACGATTGATTAACATTGGCTTTCTACGCTCGCTGGACATGCGGCCGATGACTTGGTCGTGAGAATTGCTTTTTATTTTGTTTTACACGATTGATGTAAATGTTACAAATGCAGTGGAGCCAATGACCACATGACCCACGAGGCGCCCGATCCTGTCGGATATCGCAAGTTCGGCAGTTCCCATCACGTCTCGTGCTTGGATGATGGGCGACCGCCAAGCACTGCGTATACGTACACGCAAGGCGGTTTAAAGGGAGACGGAAAATCGGTTCCCCGAATCTTCTGGCTCGACGTTGGCGGAGGAGGTCGTCAACGTGTCCCCGGGTATTTGCGTCCGCGCCTTGCTCAATCCAGCAGGTGCAAATTCAACCCAGGCTCATTTGCATTACATCGTTTGATCGATTAATATCGACTCCTACGTTCGCGATGCATGCATGGGTGTTGTGTCTGCAAGAATCTCGATGTGCTTTTTCGACTCGCGTTGTTTGTTGCGGGGTTCACGTCACCTCTGCAGCCACTGGGGGGGGGGGGGCTACCATCCACTCACTGCACTGTTAAACGAATCAAGAGTATATACATTCTTGATTACAACTCCACGACCCTCGATTTGCGACCTTCATAGAATTGCAGTGTTGGCCCGGTGACACGGGGGAAGGGGAGTGGATTACTTCTAACCTGGACAAGACTCGCCACGTGCGTGGGAAGTGGTCCAAACACACGTGGAGGGGCTCTTCCACGCACACACGAGCACGTCTTGGCCATCACTCACACCCCCCCCACCTGCCAACCCGCTCCTCAATTCCACAATCTCCGGGGTCTCCGTGACATCCCACGTTGTCATGTTAATATGTAAATGTGTAACGCTTTGTACAACTCTGGAGCGACGTCTTTTGGTATTTTTATTTATACGAGCCCAGCCGCCCTGGATGCTGTTCAAACGGACAACTCGCGTGTACATGTGTAACGATAATACTTTTTACTATTGTATCATTATCGTTGTTATTACTGCAATTATCATTACTATTGTTGTCATTATTAACCAGTGATGGTGCTGCATGCCTCTAAGCATTGCCTGGGCCCAGGCGAAGTGTCGAATGTTTGGTGGAGTTTGATCGCGAGGGGTGGCGTGGAAGGAGTTTAGGTTTGTGCTGAAACCGCGTCACAACGACGACCCGTCTCGAGTGCGTAAACGACGACGCATCGATACATTCATTCATCGTCGGCGCCATCGATTCTCAAAGCCCTTCATACATGCGTCGAACAGCGCGTCCCGCAAAAATCGATCTTTTTGTTCGATTGGTATATATTTTGTTCGCAATGTGAGATCGCTGTGCAGCGACTTGGAGACTGCTACATTCGCCACAATGTCATGCTATTATTTTAAAACAAAAGTTTTGCTGGAGGGAGGGACGGACGGACGGACGATTACGTCCGTACAGGTTGCTTGTAAAAAAAAAAATCTGGAATCATGACCATGAATCGCCGTGGGTTCGTGATGGGAGAGAGGGGGGGGGGTAGCAAATTGTTTAGTGTTGCTCCCCCCCCCCCCCATTCTCTCTCTCGCCACCAGTGGCTCGAGCCCCTGGCTACCGGTGTTTGTAAAGGCAAGGTGATCCATGCTGTAGGGACGCAGGGACTCCTCTCTGTGTTTGTTTTAAGCCGCGCCAGGCGTGGCTGACTGCTTTGGCTGACTTCGACTGCGTTGAATACACGTTTAAACCAAACTCGGCGCGTCTGCCATCGGCCTGCTCTCGTTCACCTGCGCGCACGCACTCGGATCGCGATGTGGTGGTTACGCTGGGAGCCGCGAGCGGGGGGGGGGGCCTCTGCCCTCTGCCCCGCCGCTTTCTTTTGCCTTCAACTTCACACTCCGCTGGAGAAATTACTTCGTTCAGTGACGACGGGGAAGATGTTATTTGTTAAACAATTAAGCACGAGCGTTAAATCAACTTCATCGGCATAATGTTTGAGAACAAGAAATCCAGAACTCTGACTTTGGGAGTATGCTTAATGCAAATAAGCAAACCCTTCTAGAGCGTCGTTAGAAGTAACACCAGTCGCTAAGTCTCTGTGCATGCCGATGTTATAGAAGGTCTCACCGTGAGTCTCTGGAAGTCTTCTTCACGAAGGCGCTGCTAGGGATGTTTCACAATTTCCTCGAGTGTTTATGTACCGTGTAGAAGCAGACCCGAATGCCCGGAGAACACTGAAATCTTCCCCACACACACAAGCTGGTCTGAAACATACATTCGGTTCTGCTTAATACGGTGGGGGGCGGGGGGTCAGAACGTGTCCCCTACATCATCTATACGTGATCTATCAACCCCCACATCTGGATTATAAAACAAGCTTCCAAAAAAATGTTGCTATTTCCATCTCAAGTCCCCCATGCTCTTGTGACCCACAGCACCACCGCCTTCTATCCCGACACCAGCTTATGCACACTGCGTGGTCGCTCCGCTTGTACTATCTGAGCCCATTGGTCATCTGCCCTTTTTTTTTTAAATCCCTGGTGTTATCGATCTCCGGTGAGACGCCGTTCCAAGTTGCAGGCGAGTGCCGAGTGTGTGCGTGACAAGAGAGTGGTACAGTTGGGGGTGCAGCTGGTGCGTCGGCCAGTCAACTCAGTCGGTCAACCCATGCCACCTGCTGGGTCTGGTCCCGTGACCTGTGAGCGGGTGGTCGACACTTCACGTGGCCTTAAGGTGCACATGGCCTGGCACAAGCGCCGTGGTGACATCACCGCCACTTAGTGGCGAATGGCGGTTGCTGCGCTACGAACCCGGCACTTCGGGTTCGATTCTCGCTCGTGGCCAACACCAGTGACGATCATCTGAATCGCTCCTGGGCCTCCCCTAGATCGACTCAGCCTCAGTTTAGTACCTGGTGTGCTGTGTAAACATCACCAGACGGGCGTGGTGTTGGCAACCTCGTGTACTGTGCCGGCCTTCATAGACGTTCGATAACAGGACTTGACCCAACAGTCTGTTCAGGCGAGACGGAGTTTGTGAATGTTCTACCCTGTACAGCTTTCCTCCGAGAGTAAAAAAAAACACCGAAATCCAACCCACACACAAAATGTCACAGGGATTGGCTAAAACGTTGGAATGTTGAACAAAAAATGGGCTGTTTAATGACTCAATCGGGATTACGCACAGCAATGTCGCCTACCTGCCACGAAAACTTGGCAGGATGCTCCTGAAAAACAGTCTTGAGACTCGGTGCGGCTTTTCCGAGCGCAGAGTACGCCTTCAACGGCGCGGGCCTGCATGCTTCGTCGTGTTACTTGAGCACGTGTATCAGTCGTGCTTGGTTATCGCCGCGTGTGAGTGGGCGATAAATCTGCCCATGAGATCTGTCCTTCCTTGGAGGTGCGTGCGTGCAACGAGTTTGAGGTATCGTGGTCGAGGTCGTGCCGTTCCATTCAGGAATCTTTTCCTTGTTTAAATTTTGGCGGTGAATGGTAAGCGGTCACAAGCGGCTTCTGTAATTGGGGTCACGTAAACCCATCGCAAGACATCGATTCTGACACACGTGACTCAATTGTAATCGATTAATAGATGTCAACCACCACCACCACACTCCCACACCAGTCTCCGATCGCGCCCACTACTCATTACTAATTAAGCGCCACTGTTGAGTTGAAATTCATTGCCACCGTGGATCTGGCTAAAATCATCCCAGCACAATGCACATACAAGACACTGGTAGTATCGCTGACTTGGCACAAACTGTTAGTTATTTTGTATCGACCTCTGATGATGATGGGCTAAGTCGACGCGTGACCAGGATTTGAACCCGTGTCCTTCCAGCTGCGAGTGACTACAGCTGCCACCCGCGCCTGATACGGAACCGTCACGTGCACACGGACCGTTCAATGCACTGCTGCGGCTGCGTGAGGGATATTTGACCATACTTCACCGTGCTGGTCAATGGGGGTTTGGTGAAGGTGGGAGTGGCGTGGTGGGCGGGGGGGGGGCAGTGCTGAACTACGATTGTGTTTTGCTGAATTACCCTCCCCTGCTCACGGCGCCTCCTGCAACCCGTCTGTCGTGCATGGCGACGATGATGATGATGACGATGATCCACACTACCAGGTTCTACCCAGGCACAAATCCCCGCTGAGCTTGCGAGGCCGTGACGCATCCCGTGACGTCGAATGTGCAACGGATGCCGCCCCGGTCGTCGCGACTCAACTACAAAATAGACGCTGTGAAGGAAGCGCGCGCATCGGCGCGAGGTGATGACAGTATTGCAATAAATGTCCTTACACGTTGCTACGTTTGACAGTGTCGCGTTTCTTTTCGTGTCGGTCCAGCCGGTCGGCAACCTGCAGCGTCTCTTGGAGGACTGCCTTCGTGACCCCGTTACTCATCAAGGGACCACTGCCGTCTCATATTCACCACCACGCAGTGCATTGCGGCTCTTAAGAAATATTGAGGTTTAAAAAAAAAACAAATTCGATAAATGGCTGTTGGTATTTTGGTTTGCCGACTCCTGGTGTCGTCTGCGCGTGCTGTTTCTCGCCGATGAGCACCAAGAGGATGAAACCAGCCCATGCATCGTTATTGATATCCCGTTCACAGTCGACGATGCATCGGGCTTCCACACAAACTTCCTCCCCCTGGAAGTCTTTTCACGCTTACCAACGTATTACCTCTCTCTGTTCAAATGCGCGTTTAAACTTTAGTTTCTCCTGGATAAATACGTCAATTCTAGATTTGAAGTTTTCGTGACTGCAAGAATCCATACTCTTTGGTTTTTTCGGTAAAGTCACGTAGGTGAAAATAATAATAATAATAAAATAATAAATTCAAATAACTAAATGGATTTAGTTATTTTATTTCTATTTTATTATTTTAATTTATTAGTTTTATAACAAATTCACTTACATTTTGATTTAAAGCTTTCGTGACTGCAGGGAAAATAAAACAAAATATATATTAAACAATTATTTCCTTTTACGTGACTTTACCGAAAGAAACAAGAATATAAATTAACTTAGTTATTTTTATTTTATTTACATTTTTATTTTCACCTACGTGGCTTTACCGAAAGAACCAAATACGTTATTGTGAAGGCTTCCACTGCGGAGGAGATGGAGCAATACATTCACCTCGTCCGCAGTATATGCTGGGTGGATTATTACATTGCAGGATCGCGAGAGATGGCCTCGGCTTGCAAATGTTTCCATCAACAGTGGATTGACCATGGCTGATGATCATGAAGGCAGGCAAAGCTTACGTGGTAGCATTGTCTCCCAACTGCTGACGCGACCAAACGTGGCATGCATTCACTTTTGGCTGAGTCGACCTAGAGGGAAGACAATGCCCATGTTGAGATGCCACTTGCCTGATGACGTACAACGTGACCAGGAATCGACCCCCAATATGCCAACCACGCCCGGCCGCCTTCGTCTCCCCAGTGCTGATATTTTCACACCGAATCAGGTACTCAATTAAGGCTGAGTCGACCTACGGGCGAGATGTGAACTACCTCGCCTGGTATACAGGAGGTCGTGGGTTCGATCCCGACCCTGACGCCTGCTGCTGTATATTTCGCAGTTTGCGGTGTCTCTCTCACTCCGTGGCCGCGCGGATTTCCCCCCCTCCACATTTAGAGAACCACACAGTCCGGTGAGAGCATTTGGCTGCTATACATTTCCACGCGATAAAGATAAGCCACTTACTTCGTTGAGCTATCGTTTGTGATGGCCAGGGTCGCTTCTGGCAACAACAACAAACAATGCTACATAGCTCAGTGGGCCTTACCTGGTAAAAAATAATTTTTAAAGTGTTTGTAGTTTATAGAGTTTTTGTTTAACCGCACACGCGCACGAGCGCACGTGCGTCCGCGTGTCGCGAGGTGGCGCTACACGAACCGGGGGATGGGCCTCTTCCACGTCTCGAGACTCCTTCAAGGGGGTCAAGCCGCGACGCTTGGGATGTTTGGCCGATCCCGTGACAACCATGCACTACCGTGGTGGGGTCGGAGGGAGGAGGAGGAAGAAAGATGTTCAAGAGGGTGAAAAAAAATATTCCACTGGACATCTGTGAAGACGACTGGGCGTCTGTGAGAAAGAGATTCATAGCTCATCGGATTTTTCCGGGATAAATACAGATTCTGATCCGCACAGACGGGCGCGTTCCCCCCCAACCAACTTGCTGTACTGCCCAGTGGCTCTCTTTCAACGTTGCAACAAATCTCAACGTGATCCGCCAACCCTTCCTTTCGCAGCGCTGGATCGCTTCTGTGCACCACGGCATCATCACGCAGCCAGCAGTGGGTCGATAAAGGGATGAAACTGCAATTGTTACAATTCAAGCCACGTGAATAACTATAAAGCGATTCTTTAGTTCCTACATTTTGCGAAAAAATATCACAGCAACCATTGATGCACAAGTTTCACGTAACGTCTATTAACACAACGCACTCCACGCATTCGTCAATAACACTGTGGCCTTAAAATAAAATGTATAATAGGCGACGTTTTAGCCAAACGGCCCTTCTTCACAGTACACAATGATAGTACATTGCGCGAAACGTCACCAATTTTATATATGTCTAAGGTCAAAGCGTTAATGACGATTGCGTTGATTTTGTGTTCGCTGTTAATTGTGTAACACAACAAAAGCTATCGCGGCAGCGTCACCAAATAATTAGTTTCATTAATATCATCAATAACAAAATGATAATTTAAAAAAATAATTACCAGGGGGCACCCGGATTTGAACCGGGGACCTCTTGATCTGCAGTCAAATGCTCTACCACTGAGCTATACCCCCTTCCTGGCACAGAGCGGCTCCACGTGCCCTGTTACCGCCGCGACGCGGACGCAGCAGCAGCAGAAGACGCCTCCACGTGGTCCTCTCCCCTCCGGGGCGTGACATCGCCTCGCGTTTCCTTCCTTTGTACGGTCGCCTTCGACTGGCGCGTTGCGGCTCCGTCTCGTGTGCAGGATCTCGCGAGGATCACTCACGTGCCTCTCGCATCGCTTATCTCGTTTGTTCCGTCTCGTTATCTCCAATCCATGCTACGATTAAACACAATCTATGCCTCGAGTTTCCATAGCTGTCAACCCCTTATCCGTGCCCCTACCTTATTACAGACCAATTCAGACCTTATTGGTCACCCCGTGCCCCCCTTATAAATCTCAACGTTCATCCTACAAAGTCCCATCACGAGGGAGAAACACAAACAAATTGACACAAACAGAAATGTGACCGTATCTAAACGGATGTGCACCGTATGGACTTGAAAACGCAATTCCCCTGTACAAGAATACGGGGGTTAAACCGTATGGGTTGACAGCTACGAGTGTGGCTGGGCTCCTGTCCAGCCCAAAAAAAACTCGTCGTGTTGTTGTTGTTCGTGGGGCTGCTGCAAGTCGCTGCTACCGAAGCGAGATTGGTGACTGGCTCCATGGGATTGTCCGTGTAACAAACAAACATTGAGCGGAATAAGTTTGGAAGAAGTTCAGTGATAATACTAATAATTCTAGATAGTGACACCGATCACGTGGGAGCAAAAAATACAGAAGAGTGAACCGCGGTCCATTTAAAGTCGCTCTTGGTCATTTGTGCTCCTGTTAATGCGCTCTAAATAATTGGCCAGAATAGACTTACAATCCACCATATCGTTGCTCTGTGGCGGCTCCTGCCAGTCTGGAATTGCGAACATCATCATCAACATCATCATCATCATCAACATCATCATCAACATCATCATCATCATCAACATCATCATCAACAACGTCATCATCATCAACATCATCATAATCAACATCATCAACATCATCATCAACATGATAATCAACATCATCAATCATCATCAACATCATCAACATAATCAACATCATCATCATCAACATGATAATCACCATCATCAACATCATCATCAACATCATAATCATCAACATCATCAACATCATCATCAACATCATCAACAACATCAACAACATCATCATCGTCCTGCAGCAGTGTTCGATCCACACCAGGGACCGGCAACCTTCCAAAGAAGAAGAGCCCTTAATTATGTTTTTGTCTTTGACCAAAATTAGTTCGCGAGCCGCATCACACACGTAGGGCTACTTGTACACAAACACAGCAGCAGGTACACAGCAGGTGACAACAACACATCCTGACTTAAATAAACAAATTAAAGTGATGGCATTAAACCGTTTAACTTTGCGCAAGAGCGCAAAAGAGTGGTCACCACATCTACGCTTCTGTATAAGGAACAAAACGGTAAGACTTGTCCACAAATCTGGCTGTAGCCTGATGAAGCTAGTTGTAATTACTGGCGAAACATCGTACTCAGATTGTAAATGTTGTGGCTTGGCTCTCCAACACACCGGCGTGCTGTACTATTGACGAATTGGCCACGTTCTGTTTACGTGACAACCCTTACTAGTTCGCTGTGTCGGGTGGTGGCGGGTTTTAACGACACATTTATATATTTACGCGATCTAACCCAAAAACAACTCTATTATGGAGAATAAAACCGTGTCTATTTCGTGTATTCACACCCCCCTTAGCTATTCTTCAACAATACAGTTTGACAGTTGTCAATTTTGTTGTCACCAAGACATTCCACGGCGACCCATTCCCTGCCACACTTAAGCAAACGCTTATTATCTTTGCGTTAAATTGCGTTTAAGATCTACGTATTTGTTTGGTTTGTTTGTTTAGAAACGGCTGCCCGCAGCCAAACAGTCACCACAGCATTCGGCTTCGGAGGCGCAGTTTGCCGAGCCCCTTGGTCCACTCCGATTCCCCGAGGAGACACCGCGAGGTCCCAACCTCGCTCGTCTGGCCTCCGACCCACAAGCCACTCTCGCTTGGTCCGCTAAACTTCGTGCGCGCCGCGTTATGAACGGCGGCGCTGTCGATGGACGACGGAGCGACATATCGTGACGTTTAAAGTCGTGGAAACGGGTGAACAATTCGCGTCGTTGCGCACAATGTGAAACAACAACACAAATTAAATAATAGAATACGACGTTTCGATTGCAACACGAGCAATCGTCATCAGCCAAGAATGAATGAGAAAACAAACCTAGTAAACTTAGAGATATAATGCAATACAACACAGAGAGTCGGCTAACACAACAGTCAACACCCTACCTGTTTGATTACGTTCTTCCAAAGATTGCTAAATTTGAGAGAGGTTATATCCCAATTAGCTAAGTAACTGCCAGCGAAGGAAACGAAATTTAAACGTTCGCTCTGCCAGACGTTATTCGGCTCGCTGGTTACTCTGGGTGGCTGCACTGTGTACGATCAGTGAGCTGAGCAAGGTCGTTTGTCTCGCTCTAAGTTTCCGTATTGATTCACATTGCATCGTTATTTTATATTGACAAATTAATACGTGATTATTCACCGATGGCTCTCACGTGTCATATCATTTCACACGTAAGTCATCTCACGTATCCCCTGGAACATTGCCACGTTGCCCCCGGTTGAGAACCACTTGTGTAAGAAATGCATGTGCGGTGTTTTGTGCATTTTTGTTGTATGTGTGTGATGTAGAGCGACAGGCAGGTGCAACTGCGAATTATTCCCGGCAAATGTACGTCAAATAATACTACACCGGACGAACTGGATTCCGCGTTAACGACTTTCACCTGCACCCGTATGCGCGTCTGTATGTGTCCTGGATATAGCGGTCAGCGCGCTGCGTTACGCGTGTATATGTTGAACTTCTTTCGTGCAGTACGTAACCAACGGCGCACTTTTTCAGAAGCGACCTGGTCACACGTGATCGCTCAACAAAGTGGCTCAGCGTGTGGACATGTACAGCAGCCGAATACTCGAACTGCAATGTTTCTGAATGTGAATGACCCGGGGAACAACGCACGCGACCACGGGGAGAACACGCAGACTCCAAATATACAGCAGGAGGCGTCATGATCGGGATCAAACCCACGACCTCCTTAATAACAGGCGAGGGAGATAGCATCTCGCAGCCCCCCCCCTCCCGGACAATCGGCCACATACTGCACTCCTGTCCTCATGAGAGAGCCATTCCCGGTGGCATCACAAAGACAAAGATCCCCCGTATAGCCTTAACATACTGTTGGGGCAAGTGCTGTTTGAGAGCACCTATGAAGGCCGCAACGGTACACTAGGGGGTGGGTGGCCAGCACCACGCCCGACCGCCTTTGTCTTCCCAGTGGCGACGTTTACACCGCACCGAGTCACAACCACTCACTGTGCCACACCCGAAGCCGTTGAATGGATCGCTAACCTCGACATCAAACTACGGCTGCTTCCCCAGCCAGCGTCAACAACAGGAGCATCCGTATCACCACCATCATCACCACCATCATCATCAGCAGCAGCAGCAGCAGCATCATGAGCGTCATCAGCTGGGTCGGTCCGGGTCAGCGACCCGGAATATTATCCCCGCACCACCACATCAAGTATACTCTGATTGTGGCGACTATGCAGCAGTGCAATCGAACAGCGGCGCAGAAAAGATTCAGTGAGAGATCCAGCCCAGGATGGAATATACGTCTTTGGCAGGTGGAGAAGGATGATGGATGGATGGGTCTTTCTCTCGGACTTCACTGCCGCCCACCCCACCCCGCCCTGTGTCCCCCATGAGGTCGAGATCCGGGGCGAGTCGGGGCAGAGCCTCCGCTGGAACGATTACAGCTCAGAGAGAGGGTGGGATGGATGGTTGATGGATGGGATGGATGGTTGATCGGTGGGTTGGATGTATAAAAAAACTATGAAACGATGAAACTACTTTTATTTTAGCAGGCAAGGCCCCACCGAGTTGTGTACCTCTTTTTCAGAAGAGACCTGGCCACGAATGAAAGCTCAACGAAGTGGCTTAGCACGTGGACAATTATTGCAGGCAAATACTCTAAACGCGTGTTTCTAAATGTGGAGGGGAAATAACCGGAGGATCCGGAGAAAAATCCACGCGACCACGGGCGTCAAGTTGAATGGTTGATGGGTGGGATGGATGGTTGATGGGTCGGATGGATGGTTAGTAGGTTTGATGAATCGTTGAAGAGTGATGGCATGGTTGATTGTATGTATTTATGCTGAACTTCTTTCGCACAGTACGTAGCTAACCGTTCTAATCGGAGGTGTGACATGGATGTTTTAGGTGTGGGATGTATGTTTGATAGGTGAGATGATTAATGAGTGGACTAACTGCGAGCGATGCGGGATCGTCGGTTAATGGATGGGATGTCTGGTTGATGGATGGAATGTCTGGTTGATGGATGGAATGTCTGGTTGATGGGAGTTTTAAGGAGGCAACATTTGTGGGGACATTTTTTTTTGTACAGTTTCTGTGATGTTTTTTTAAAATTGTAAAACGCCTTAGGCCACGTTGCGAAAGTGACGACGAGAGATTGTGTTGTGTTATTTTTTATTTATTTTTACTGTCATTCGAGCCGACGACGTGAATTTCGCACAGTTTACGCCTCGACCCGGTGCCGTGAACCTACCAACGCGAGTCAGGCCGCGCTAGGAAAAGGCTCAATTCACCAACAGGCTGACTCTGAGTGAGAGCCTCACTCGTGCTAACGTGCTCACGTCAGACTTGGCAACGTGTCAGCCTTGGTTCACCTAAGCCGTGGTTGTATGGCTTACGTAAGAATCAGGTCAGGCGTTCAGAAGGGAAACTAAAAGCACGGGGCTAGAGCCGAGCCGAGCCGAACTGGTTCGTAGACTCGAGGTATAAGCGGGGGACGATCCAGGCTTAGGATTGGAATAAGCTAGACTCAAGTTAGCAGTGGTGGGGCAAGCCAAACTAGAGCTCGAACTCGCGTTGACTGGGAGCTTGCCAAAGGTTAGGATACAGGCGAGATAAGGTCGCCTCGGATTAAGCCGGGGTCTGGATTCGGTTAAACCGGAGTTAAGCTGAGCTAGGGAGAGTTGAGCAGGGATACAGACTTGGGTTTAGGACCGTTCAAGAGCTGGGAAACTTCAGGATAAACTCAGGTTTGTCCGAGCTGGGCTTAACGGCGGTTACAAGGACCTGTTCAGCTAAGCTCGAGTCGGGGGCGAGGCTGACCTGAGTTATTTCAAGCTTGTCTAGAGCCGGGGTGAGCTGAGCTAGGCTTATTTAACCTCACGCTGGGGTAGAAATCTCCGTCAAGCCAGGCAATACCTGGGCTGAGCTCGTTTATGCGTAGAGCTTCAGCTGTAGCTGAGGCTTAGACAAGCCGGGCAGGGCACCATGCGACTCCGCGCGGGGAGTGTGCCCCCCACACTGCGTCTGGCTCTGTGCCTCGCCGTGTCCCTGCAGGTGCCCCCCACCGGGACCCCCACCGCGGTCGCCTCGTCTCCCACCAAGAGGCCCGCGACCTTCTGGCCTCGCAGCAGCAGCAGCAGCTCGCGTGAGTCCCGAATAGAACCCGGGGTAGTCTCTGTTGTGCACTAACCTGCAACGTCAACCCCATCGCGTGAGCTTTCTTTAAAGGGGGGGGGGGGGGGGCGGGTGGTGGCGGGGGCACGACACAGTCAATGTTAAACACGCTGTAAATCGGTGCTGAATGCTGAACAGAATGAGTAAGCGATGTGATTTTCTTGCGGCTGTTGCTCATTGCGCTCTCTCGCTCGACGATGAAAGGCTGCTCCGTTACATAATTGTGCGGGGAAGGGGGGGGGGCAAGCCGCTTTCAGCCCCCCACCCGTCAACCCCCCTGTCTCACCCCCGCCCCTCTCAACCACCCTCCTCACCCCCTCTCTCTCTCTCTCAACCCCTCTGTCTCAACCCCTTTGTCTCACCCCCTTTGTCTCACCCCCCCCCCCCTCTCAACCACCCTCCTCACCCCCTCTGTCTCACCCCCCCCCCCTTGTTAACCAACCGTCTCACCCCCTTGTTTCCCAACAGCTCCATCTGTTCCGTTTGTACCTCAAGAGCAGAACGCAGGGCGCCCCATTGCCGAGCCTCCGGTATAGTGCACAGAGGACCCATCAGCCCCATCAGCTGCTGTGTGGTGCTCCGCTGCTACACCACCGCGGCGTCCAAAACAATCGCGCAAACGGTGGATACGAGATGTTAGCTACCTCGCCTGGTATACAGGAGATCTTGGGTTCGATCCCGACCCTGACGCCTGCTGTATATTTTGAGTTTGCGTACGTGATTATGATAAGCCACTGCGTTGAGCTATCATTGTGATTGCCAGGTAAAAAAAAAGTTTACTTTTTCGTTTTTACCAGTCGCACAGCTTAATCAGACACTGACATCTGACACTCAGAACCAGACATGTGCTATTGTCCCAGTAAAATTGCCAACCTTGATCCAACTCTGACACGTGGTCGGAACTGTTGGCCCGGCTTTGGCTGAACGTTGACCCAACGTTCCATGTTTACAGAGACCCTGCATCTCTGGGCATGGGGCCATTAAAATTAAACCCAATTAATCGAACAAGTGACGATTATCGCGATAACCGTTTGGCGCAACTTTGTACCGTAATTGTGTTTCCTATATCTTGACGGTATTGGGTTTGTTTGTGTTGCTTAATGTAACTACAATCGAGTTCACACTCGATGAGCCTTCTAGCCGTCGCCACTCTGGCAACCTCTACCGCACGTGCTGTCGCAAATCGTGATCTCATAGGGTCGCCACGTCGTCAGTTACATCGGAAAACGATTGCAAAGCGCGGATTTTATGCACAATTGTGTTATTTAATCACTATGTTGCTAATTATACCGATACGTTGCTGCTCCAACGTGGCATCACTTCTCGTGGTCCCTCCCCCCAAGTTGGAAGAACTTTGTTCAGTTAAAGGATCCTCTTCGCTGTTATTTCGTACACCTTTAATGGTGCTGTTTGCTGCTGTCCGCTTGGTGTTTTTTTACGTTTCAGTCCTGTTATCAGCAACCATTATATATAAACATTTAAAAATAAGAAACTGTGACTGGGGATCGTGCCCACTTGAGTAGTCGCTGTAACCGGGCCGTGTGCCCACGTGATGAGTCTCTGTAACCGGGCCGTGTGCCCACGTGATGAGTCTCTGTAACCGGGCCGTGTGCGCACGGTAAAAGTCGCTGTAACCGAGCCGTGTGCCCACGTGACGAGTCTCTGTAACCGGGCCGCGTGCCCACGTGATGAGTCTCTGTAACCGAGCCGTGTGCCCACGTGATGAGTCTCTGTAACCGGGCCGTGTGCGCACGGTAAAAGTCGCTGTAACCGAACCGTGTGCCCACGTGACGAGTCTCTGTAACCGGGCCGCGTGCCCACGTGATGAGTCTCTGTAACCGAGCCGTGTGCCCACGTGATGAGTCTCTGTAACCGTGCCGCGTGCGCACGGGATGAGTCTCTGTAACCGTGCCGTGTGCACGGGCACCACCCCCACCCCCACCAGGAGGAGCAGGGCGGCAGCGGCTTCTACTCGTGGCGCGCGCTCTCCGGGGGCGAGGCGCGCGCCCTCTGGGAGGAGCTCCCCGCGGAGCGGCCCGGCGTGCGCGCCCACCCTCTCCTGTCGCAGGCGACGCGGCGAGCCGACGTGAGTGAGACCCGGGCACAGCGCCGACCGCTGCAACGCGCCACGGGCAGCGCACGTCGTATGTAAGGGCATGCGTGCGGTGGCCTGGTATGCAGGAGGTCGTGGGTTCGATCCCGACCCTGGCAGCGTGTATATTTGGAGTTTGCATGATCTCCCTGTGGTCGCGTGGATTTTTATCCGGGTCCTCTCCATATTTAGAATCAACATCACGCGTTTAGAGTCTTTGGCCGCTGTGAATTTCCACGTGATAAGCCACTTGTCGTTGAGCTATCGTCTGTGGCTAGGTCACTTCTGACAAAGAGCGATATAGCTCAGTGGACCTTTGCTGGTTAAATGAACATAGTTTTAGTTTAACAGATAGATGCATTCAAGGTTCCATTGCTCTCTACTGTCATCTCCTGATCACTCCAGAGCCCGAGTATAAAGTGGCTAGCAATCTCCAATACAAGTACCAACAAGGCTCAAATCTGCTTCGCTCTCAACATCCGGCGAGGTCAGACTGGATCGCCCTTCCAAGCGCTCGCTCCTCTCTCATCGCCAGGGTATAAAATGTTACTCTGCTGGGTCATCGACCTGGGAAATATTCCCGCATCCACGAGACCTCTCTCGCTGTGGCTGTGGCTACTGCGAGTCCCGTGCCACCAGCTCACCCGAAGAATATTCAGCGGGAGACTAATCCCCGCTCATCAGAAAGTAATCCAAGCTCATCGGAAAGTAATCCATGATCATTGGAAAGTAATCCCCACTCCTTGGAAAGTAATTCCCTGCTCATCGGGAATTAATTACCGCTAATCGGAAAGTAATCTCCGCTCATCGGGAATTAATTACCGCTAATCGTAAAGTAATCTCCGCTCATCGGAAGGTAATCCCTGCTCATTGAAAAGTAATCTCCACTACTTGGAAAGTAATTCCCTGCTCATCGGAACGTAATCTCCACTCATCCGAAAGTAATCCCACCCCCCACCAGGTCTCTCCCATCTGTTTAACACGTCGTAGGCTTTCGCGACCGATATTATTCATAATTACGTTTATTGGTTTTCCATAATACAGGTTTATTTTGGGTTAGATCGTGTAAATATAAATGCCTCGGTAACCTCGCCACCAACCCGACACAGCCAATTAGTCAGGTTTGTCACCCATAAGTGTCAATTGGTGACAACTTCAGCACAACCGGTTTGTTGGCGAGAAAAAAGCCGCAACAATTACAATGTCGGTGCGATGTTTCGCCCGCGGTCACAACAACCCAAGCCTCACGAGTCGGCCGATTTGCCATCTCTCGCCCCTGCAGAGGTTTCGCCTGTCCTTCCCGTTTCCGTACTTCGGACACGACTTGACGGACATTGGAATCGCCACGGGAGGTAAGACATCACCTCCCCCCCGACCCCCCCCCCCGTCTCTGCACGTGTATGTCTGCCACAGGGGTCAGCAAACTTCCAAAGAAGAGGAGGAGAAGCCAGTTTAGTTTTTTGTCTTTGACCAACATAGTTCGAGAGCCGCTTTGCACACGCGGAGCGACTTGTAAACAAACACAGCAGCAGGTACACAGCAGATGACGGAACATTCTCACTTCAATTACTACTTTAATGAGCCAAGAATGTATGTGTGTCCCGCGCGTGACGTCACTCCACGTGGACCAGCCCCCCTCATTAATAATCATGAACAGGTGACGTCACTCCACATCGAACAGCCCCCCTCATTAATACTCATTAAGAGGTGACATCTTCCAAATTAATCCTTTTTCAAGGAATCCTGTCTGCATTAACCACACGACACCTGTGGTGAACGTGCAAACTAAAAAGAGACAGCTTTCTTTAGAGCCGAGTCTCAAAGTGTGAGACCAGAGAACGCTAAAATGCGAACAGTACAAGGGCGATGCCACTATCAGGGCATTTATAGCTCGGGGCGAGCAGCTACATCATGGGACAAGTACTGTGTATGGTCAATGCAGTGACACGATTCCTTGACAAAGCGATTCTGTCTGGTGTTTTAGACATCTTAACACGCACACGGTGGGACCTTGCAGCGCCCGTCACGACGCGTGCCAGTGACTGTTGTTATGAACTCGTGGCGCCGCAGGGTTCCTGTCGACCATCGAGGGCACTGGCCACGTCGACCTCACCTCGGCCCAGTTCATCGCACCGCTCATGGCCGACTTCGCTCCAGGACTCGACCCCCGCTCGTCCATCAACCACTTCGACAACGGTGACGATGGCAGGGGCCGCGATGATGATGGTGGTGGTGATGTGGTGATGTGGTGGTGGTGGAGCGGTTTTGATTATCATGGTGGTGATGCTCAGGCTCGGTGATGGTGGTGGAGTGGCTCTGATGATGATGATGGTGGTGGTGGTGATGATGGTGGTGAAGTGGCTCTGATGGTGATGATGATGGTGGTGGTGATGATGTTTAAGCTCGGTGATGGTGGTGGAGTGGCTCTGATGATGATGATGGTGGTGGAGTGGCTCTGATGATGATGATGGTGATGATGATGGTGGTGGTGATGTTCAGGCTCGGTGATGGTGGTAGAGTGGCTCTGATGATGATGACAATGATGGTGGTGGTGGAGTGGCTTTGATGATGATGGTGGTGATGATGATGATGATAGTGGTGGTGGTGATGTTCAGGCTCGGTGATGGTGGTGGAGTGGCTCTGATGATGATGACAATGATGGTGGTGGTGGAGTGGCTTTGATGATGATGGTGGTGGTGATGATGATGATGGTGGTGGTGGTGATGTTCAGGCTCAGTGATGGTGGTGGAGTGGCTCTGATGATGATGATGGTGGTGGTGATGATGATGATGATGCTGGTGGTGGTGGTGATGTTCAGGCTCGGTGATGGTGGTGGAGTGGCGCAATGTCCGGCTGCAGAACGACTCGCGTGGAGCGTCCTTCACCTTCCAGGTGTCGCTGCATCGGTCGGGCACCATCGTGTTCGCCTACCGGGAGGTGAGCACCGCCACGGTGCCGCTGATGGCGGAGATTCTGGTGATGTCGGTAGTGCTCGTTGTGGCAACAATAACAGCGATGGTTGTGTCGGTGTGTTTTGGTAGTGATGATGATGGTGATCATAGCCATGATGATATTAGTGGTGGTTTTATTGGTTGTACTTTAGATGATGATGTCAAAGGGGGTGTTGGCCGTGGTTTTGATCATGATAAAGATGGTGCTGCAACTGCTGCTGTTGATGATGATGATGTCGGTGACGGTAATGGTCATGGTGTCGGTGATGGTGTTGGTGATGGTGTCAGTATTCGTGATGGTGTCAGTGATGGTCTCGGTGATGGTGTCGGTGATTGTTTCGGTGATGGTTTCGGTGATGATGTCGGTGATGCTGTCGGTGATGGCTACGTCGCTCCCAGGTCCCCGTGCCGATCGCGTCGCTCGCCACCGCTCGTCACCCCGTGCGCGTCGGCCTCTCGGACGCCTTTACCGTGACCCCGCCAGACGCCGCCAGGCCAGGTGGGCTGCGGTTCACTCCCTGCGCCCCACTCCCTGCGCCCCACTCCCTGCGCCCCACTCACTCCCCGCGCCCCACTCACTCCCCACGCCCCACTCACTCCCCGCGCCCCACTCACTCCCCGCGCCCCACTCACTCCCCGCGCCCCACTCACTCCCCGCGCCCCACTCACTCCCCGCGCCCCACGTGTTCACCTTCTCGTACTTACCCGCACACCTCCGATTAGCACGGTTGGCTACGTACGGCGTGAAAGAAGTTCAACATACATGCATGTTACTCTACACTACACTGCTATAGAGTACACTACGATACACCACACACTATACACTACTATACGCTACACCACTACACTAAATTGAAAACTAGCTTTTTCAGAATTGCCTGTTGTGTTCAGGTTAGCTACGTACGGTGCGAAAAAAGTTCAACATACATACAACCATCCCATCACCCATCAACGATCAACCGACCTGTCAACCGTCCATCCGGCCCATCAACCATCCATCCCACCCATCAACCATTCATCCCACCCATCAACCACCCATCAACCACCCATCCCACCCTCTCTCTGATCTGTAATCGTTCCAGCAAGGGCTCTGTCCCGACTCGCCCCGGATCGCGACCCCACGGGGACACGGGGCGGGGCGGGAGGTGTGCGAGAGAATTGGTCACGGATATAAGCAGACTGTCCGCAGACACGCTCGTTGTGTCGCGTACGCGAATGGAGTAAACAAACCCGTAACGATAAGGCCAATAACCAGTCCCTCCAGAAAAACGCGATTATGCGATCGCAAGATTCCACGCAAAATCAGCCAAAGTTCGCATATTTATGCGGGGGGGCGCGTTTTTTCAAATACGCCGCACTTTCGCCACATAAATTGCAGATTTCCGCGCGCAAAATATGCGGGCTTGCATGATTTCATAATCCCCGCATTTTCGTTGCAAAAAGTCACATATATCTTAGCAGAAAGTTGAAAAATGTTGCGTTTACTTCACACAAGCGCAGCCATTTCCCCTGTTGCCATGGGAACGTTATGAAGTGACGTCACTCATTACGCGACATCATTGAAAAGCTGCAAACCCCGCGATGCCAATGAAACCATGATGAAGAGTTTATGCAACTTTACAGTTGTAAGATTGCACTTTTTTGTTAGTAGTATGTAAATTTACATTACTGTAAGACTGTACTGTTACTGTATTGCTTACGTTACTGTGCACTGAAAACACTTATTTTAACAGAAGATGTCTGTTTTGTATAGCTACCTCTGCAAAACAGGAAGCACACATTTTATTTTTTAATATTTTATTTATTCATTTTTACAGAAGTTGTAGCATATTCATTTTGTAAAGCTACAGAACTTGTTCGACTCAATGTTTTGTAAGTTTGAGCCATCTGTTTGTTAAGGTCTGAAATAAAACAAGATGAGAACTTAAATATTCCCAGCACTTTCTGTGATGTAGTATGCTTGCTTATCATAGGAAGTAATAAGAAATGACTCTTTACATTAAAGTAGTAGCCTAGTGAATAGGGTGTTGGGGGAATCACTTTTTTTTCTCTTTTTCATCAAACCGCAGTTTTGCAAGTTCCCGCAATTTTTGCAAGTTCCCGCAATTTAATCGCATAAAATTGCATAAATATCCCGCATATTCCATCGCATTTTTTAAGAAAACGTGCCGCATAATCAACGATTTTTAACCGCAACAATCACCAAAAAACTCCGCGTTTTTCTGGAGGGACTGAATAACACACCGGTGTGCTGTGCTTGTCACGAATTGGCACGTTCTGTTCACGTGACGAATCTTGCTAATTGGCTGAGTCGGGTGGTGGCAGGTTTAACGACACTTTTATATTTACGCGATGTAACACAAAAACCTGTATTGTGGAAGACCAATAAAACTAAATAACATGTATTGCATTTTACGGTAAAACATGAAACGGTAAGACAAGGAGATGGCGTGAGTATTTAACTCACGATTTTTTGGTTGGTGGCGACCTCCCAATCGTGAGAATTCATCAAATCGCTTTTGAGTGTGCATTCTTACAATTATAATGTTCTCTAACCTGTATGCATGTTGTATGTGTATGTACAGTATGTCGAACTTTGTTGGCACTGTACATAGCCAACTGTGCTGCTAATCGGAGGTATGGGGGAAGGACAACACACTAAACACAAAAATCGGTTCTAAAGAAATTCGTTTTCAATTTATATTTAAAAGTACATAGCTACAGCGGCTTCCTAATCGGAAGGAAGAGCGTTCCACTCTGTACCTTCTCCCCGTGCCGTCTCTCCCTCGATGGACTATCTCTGTACCTGTGCCCTCTCTCCCCACGTGCCCTCTCTCCCCACGTGCCCTCTCTCCCTCTATGGAATCATAATCAGAAAGGGGTTTTATTCGCCATGAAAGTTCGCACAGACAAGGAATTTACTTTGGCCAGAAGGTGCATACATTCAACATATAGGAATCTTAAATCTTAAATAAGTGGTTTACAAGTCTAACTATACTAAAGGTACAAGTCTAACTAATATTAAAGAGCTAAAGTATGTAAAAATTTAATAAAATAAAATCTAAAATATACAATAGCTATAATATGCAATATAAAATTACAATAATGCAAATAGGGTAACATAATGCAAATATGACAGGGTGTCATTGTGCAGATATTGTGTTAAAGTCAGTTTGAGCGTTAAAGTCAGTTTGAGCCCCTGGCCTTGTTGAAGAGGCCAGCAGCAGATGGGAATAAACTGTCTATCTCCCACCCGTGCCCTCTATCTCCCACCCGTGCCCTCTCTCTCCCACCCCACGTGCCCCTCTCTCTCCCACCCGTGCCCTCTCTCTCCCACCCCACGTGCCCCTCTCTCTCCCACCCGTGCCTTCTCTCTCCCACCCCACGTGCCCTCTCTCTCCCACCCCACGTGCCCCTCTCTCCCACCCGTGCCCTCTCTCTCCCACCCGTGCCCTCTCTCTCCCACCCGTGCCCTCTCTCTCCCACCCCACGTGCCCCTCTCTCTCCCACCCGTGCCCTCTCTCTCCCACCCCACGTGCCCCTCTCTCCCACCCGTGCCCTCTCTCTCCCACCCCACGTGCCCCTCTCTCTCCCACCCGTGCCCTCTCTCTCCCACCCCACGTGCCCCTCTCTCTCCCACCCGTGCCCTCTCTCTCCCACCCCACGTGCCCCTCTCTCTCCCACCCGTGCCCTCTCTCTCCCACCCCACGTGCCCCTCTCTCTCCCACCCGTGCCCTCTATCTCCCACCCCACGTGCCCTCTCTCTCCCACCCGTGCCCTCTCTCTCCCACACCACGTGCCCTCTCTCTACCACCCGTGCCCTCTCTCTCCCACCCCACGTGCCCTCTCTCCCACCCGTGCCCTCTCTCTCCCACCCGTGCCCTCTCTCTCCCACCCGTGCCCTCTCTCTCCCACCCCACGTGCCCCTCTCTCTCCCACCCGTGCCCTCTCTCTCCCACCCCACGTGCCCCTCTCTCTCCCACCCGTGCCCTCTCTCTCCCACCCCACGTGCCCTCTCTCTCCCACCCGTGCCCTCTCTCTCCCACACCACGTGCCCTCTCTCTACCACCCGTGCCCTCTCTCTCCCACCCCACGTGCCCTCTCTCCCACCCGTGCCCTCTCTCTCCCACCCGTGCCCTCTCTCTCCCACCCGTGCCCTCTCTCTCCCACCCCACGTGCCCTCTCTCTCCGACCCCACGTGCCCCTCTCTCCCACCCGTGCCCTCTCTCTCCCACCCCACGTGCCCCTCTCTCTCCCACCCGTGCCCTCTCTCTCCCACCCCACGTGCCCCTCTCTCTCCCACCCGTGCCCTCTTTCTCCCACCCCACGTGCCCCTCTCTCTCCCACCCGTGCCCTCTCTCTCCCACCCCACGTGCCCCTCTCTCTCCCACCCGTGCCCTCTCTCTCCCACACCACGTGCCCCTCTCTCTCCCACCCGTGCCCTCTCTCTCCCACCCCACGTGCCCTCTCTCTCCCACCCGTGCCCTCTCTCTCCCACACCACGTGCCCTCTCTCTACCACCCGTGCCCTCTCTCTCCCACCCCACGTGCCCTCTCTCCCACCCGTGCCCTCTCTCTCCCACCCGTGCCCTCTCTCTCCCACCCGTGCCCTCTCTCTCCCACCCCACGTGCCCTCTCTCTCCCACCCCACGTGCCCCTCTCCCCGTGCAGGCTGGTCGCGGCGCGTGCTCTACGAGTACGAGCGGCTGATGCTGGACGTGTCGCTCGTGCGGAGCGGCGCTGCCATCCAGTTTCTGCCCCTGCCGAGTTACTGCCCCCACCGTCACGTGCACTCTCACCCACCCCCCCCCCGCACCTCCCCCCACTCCATAAACGTCGGCCTCATCATCATCATGATAATGATTAGTTCCCGCACCTCCGATTAGCACGGTTGGCTACGTACGGTGCGAAAGAAGTTCGGCGTGCATGCGTACCAAGTCATCAGCCATGGTCAATCCGCTGCTGGATGAAGGCCTCGCCAAGCCGTCCCCGCCTCTCACGTTCCTGCGATGTTACCGCTCGTTCCATCGCTCCGTCTCTGCAGTGGACGCGCTCTCTGGCCCGTCCCCTGCCTTGGCTGCCACTCCGCGATTAGTCTCGACCAGGGGCCATCATCCTCGTGTCCACACAATGGTGTAGATCCTCCTCCAGCGTTCCGAGCGCCCTTCCCCCAGCCACCCGTGCCATCGACCCCCGGTCTCCGTGTGAAATAAAAAAAAAGATTCCCACTGCTTCTGTGCAGCGCCTCACTGCACGCGCGCGACTCACATCCACCTCCATTGCACTTGAACTGCGGCTCTCGCTCAAACATTGCACGCGCCGTGTCGTTCAGCCTCTCTTCACCAATGCCCTGTGCCCCCCCCCCATCCTCAGTGTGCCAGCAGCTGAGGAGCTGCGCGGAGTGCATCTCCGCTCGCATCGGCTTCCACTGCTTCTGGTGCCATGGCGTGGGCAGGTGAGGCGCAGATACACTCACCTACACACTCACCTACACACTCCCCTGCACACTCGCCTGCACACTCACCCGCACACTCGCCTGCACACTCGCCCGCACACTCGCCCGCACGCTCACCCACACGCTCACCTACACGCTCACCTGCACACTCGCCTGCATACTCGCCCGCACACTCACTTGCGCACACGCTCACACACTCACCTACACTCACCTACCCACTCACCTACACACTCACCTGCACACTCACCCACGCAATCACCCGCACACTCACCTACAAAGACAAAGATCTCCTGTATAGCCTTAACAGACTGTTGGGGCAAGTGTTGTTAGCGAGCACCTATAAAGGCCGGCACGGCAGACAAGGGGGTGGGTGGCCAACACCACGCCCGGCCGCCTTTGTCTCCCTAGTGGCGATGTTTACACACCGCAGCAGGTACTCATTGCAGGCTGAGTCAACCTGACCTGTAAACTCACTTATCAAACATCTGTACACTCACCTGTACACTCACCTGTACATTCACCTGCGATCGATTACAATTTAATCAATCCCCAGCGGTTCATAGTTCGAATTGAGCGGCCGTCCCGGTAAAGGCGCCACGGTGGCGGGATGTTAACTACCTCGCCTGGTATGAAGGAGGTTGTGGGTTCTCCCCGTGGTCGCGTGGATCTGTCTCCGAGTCGTCCCGCTTTTCGCTGCATATTTAGAAACGTGCCTTTGGAGTATTTGGCTGATATCAATGTGCACGTGACGATAAGCCGACTTTGTCGAGCCGTCATTTGTGATGGGCTGGTCGCTTGTGAACAAAAAGAGCGACACACCAGCTCAGTAGGCCTTACCTGGTCAAATAAAAAAATATTTTTTTTATAGTTTTGGTTCGTGATAATGAGAATAATAAAGGTGGCTCTGTGGTTTTTTTGTTGTGGCGGTGCCCACGTGACCTGGCAGATGCTCCCATGGGATGCTGGATCGCTACCGTCAGGAGTGGGTGCACGCTGGTTGCCCGGAGAAGGTGAGGGACAGCAGTCCACGCTGCAAAGACCCCCCTCTGTGCAGCCGTGCAGCTGTACAGCCACTTGCGGGGTTCTTTTTGCCGCCACCGCCGTATTGGCGACAGGGAGAACGCGTATTGTACGGATGTATATACCTTGAACTTCTTTCGCGCCGTACGTAGGCAACCATGCTCATCTGAGGGGCGGATTTCGTATTAACCACTGCGGGGCTCACTCACTCAGTCAAACTTTATTTCTCTAAAGGCACCTTTTTGTTATTTTTATATATCTATATATATAAAATCGCAAATCTGTCTGTCTGTGTGTGTGTCGCCGGACCATACGCAGTTTCATTGGACGGCGGTTGCCCCTGGCAACGGGTAGCGACGCATTCGCTTTCCCGTTAAAAATATGCGCACGCATTTGTCGTATAAACTCGATATACCCAGCGTTGCCCGGGGGGAAAATACATTTAAAATCTTATGAAAACTTTCAAACATTACATACCAATGAAAAAACAACTGTGTAATTACTTTTAAACCCGACGCGCCAAGAATCGATTCTCTGAATCGTGCAAAGGAATCGAAGGTTGTAGATTCCTTTACATTCGGACGATTCCCGTTTACTATAAGTTGCTTAAAGTCGATATAAACTGCTACGAACGGGAAATATCCGGCGTTGACCGGGCCAAAAATTTAATTAAAAACTCCTGAAAAAATAAAAAAAGAATGAAAATGAAACTCCATCATTCAAAATGTAAACCCCCAACATGCCAGGAATCGATTCTTTGAATCGCACGTAGGACTAATCGAAGGTTGTAAATTACTTTAGGATCGCGCTTCCTGTTTAATATAAGTTGCTTATAGAGTTGATATAAACTGCTACGAATGGGAAATATCCGGCGTTGACTGGGGCAAAAATATAATGGTGAGGGCGGTTGTGAGTGGCGATTGTGAGTGGTGATTAGTGAGTGGTGAGGGGAGGTTGAGTGGTGACGGTGAGTGGTGAGGGTGAGTGGTGAGGGTGAGTGTTGAGGGTGAGTGGTGAGTGGTGATTGGTGAGGGTGTGATTGGTGAGGATGAGTGGTGAGGGAGAGTGGTGAGGGAGAGTGGTGAGGGTGAATGGTGAGGGTGAGTGGTGAGGGTGAGTGTTGAGGGTGAGTGGTGAGTGGTGATTGGTGAGCGTGTCATTGGTGAGGATGAGTGGTGAGGGAGAGTGGTGAGGGAGAGTGGTGAGGGTGAATGGTGAGGGTGAGTGGTGAGTGGTGAGGGTGAGTGTTGAGGGTGAATGGTGAGTGGTGATTGGTGAGGGTGTGATTGGTGAGGATGAGTGGTGAGGGAGAGTGGTGAGGGTGAATGGTGAGGGTGAGTGGTGAGTGGTGAGGGTGAGTGTTGAGGGTGAGTGGTGAGTGGTGATTGGTGAGGGTGTGATTGGTGAGGATGAGTGGTGAGGGAGAGTGGTGAGGGAGAGTGGTGAGGGTGAATGGTGAGGGTGAGTGGTGAGTGGTGAGGGTGAGTGTTGAGGGTGAGTGGTGAGCGCGTGTATGTGTACCTATGGACGGGGGGCGCGTGTGTGGGGCGAGCGGTAGTGTAGTGGTTAGTGCGCTGCGCTATGAACTCGGCGACCCGAGTTCGATTCCCACTTACTACCACCACCTGTGACGATCATTTGAACCGGTCCTGGGCCTCCCCTAGGTCGACTCAGCCTCAAACGAGTAACCGTGGTGTGAACATCGCCACTGGGGAGACAAAGACGGCCGGGCGTCGAGAATCCAAGTCCCGGGCGAAGCCGGGTAGTAAAGCTAGTCTATATATAAAGGTGCCTTAAAAGCTAGGCCGCTGTACATTGTATTTGGGGCGGCTGAAACCTCGATTTGAACCCAGGATCTTCCGTGGTGCCGGCACTGCGTTTCCAACCTCTGAATCGCCCGGCCACGTGACTGCCGCAGCCGTCACCACCGAGATCCTGGACACCAGTCCTGCCTCTGTGTCCCATTGCCCCGCCTGCCCTGCCCTCTGCCCTCCCCCCCCCAACCTCTTCGTCCGACGCGACGCGACCCAGACACACGGTGACATCTGCGGCGAGGACCCAGAGCGGAACCTGACCTCCACAGCTCCGGGGACCCGGGGAGGAGCGACCACTGCCCCGTCCGGAGTTTCGCTCGGTGAGGTCCCTTCATCCCGCAAACACGGGACAGGCGTAGCCAGGGTGTGGCTCCTCTTCGATGTCCACGTCGCGATCCGCCAAATCTCGCCACCGCTGCCTCCACGCTGCTGGATTTGCCGGCCACGTGCAACGGCGTAGCCACGAGGCAGCATTCAGTGCCGCCAATCGTTCCCCTCGGCGTTCGATTCGCGAGGCGTTGAGTGAACGTTCCTAGTTTTCCCGCAATTTTTGGGCAAAAACGTGCAAGGTGGACGAGCGGGTCGTTATTGGCACCACGTCGTTGCACCGTGCTCGTTCTGCGGCTCTCTGATGACAGTACAACTCGAAACCACACGACCGTCGCTGCGTGCTGGCCGTTCGTTCATTCGAGTCAAGCCAGAGGGCCCCAGAGAAAACCCCCACGCGCACGAGCACCCCCGACACCCGGCACTTGCACACACCAACACGCGCGGTCGAGCTGGGTAACCACGTGACTGGGAGCCGCGCTGGCGCGCGTCCTCGCTGCGATTGTCACCGATCCGGTTTAGCTGCGGCGCGCGACGGTCATGGAGACCATCCTCGATCCCGCGCGAGCCCGCGACGCCGCCTCCCTTCCGCTGCTACTCCCGGCCCGGCGAGAGCAAGCCTTCACCTGCCTCGCCGTTCGATTGCTCGTCATCAAATTTCCATGTTTACATTTTTGCTCAAACAGAATATCGGCCCTACTACTCGTGGTCGCCCCCTCCCCTACCTCTCCCTCCCTCCCCCCGACCCCCGGGCTCAATTCGTTCCTTGATATTTTTTCTTCAAAGTGTTCGAACCGGATTAGAGAGGCATGGCACCACCTGCTTCTCCGACTTCTCTGAATCGGTGACACGGACTTCGCGCACGCCCCCACCTCGATCCCTTCTCGCTCCTGCGCCCCGCGCCGGAAGCAGGCGTCTGCTGCGTAATTGGTGGTTTCCCGGGGGCAGCAATCACGGTGGCTTCCTAGAACCGCATTACTCCTCAATGAGAGTTGAGCCGGGGGTTCACGTGTGCCTCGTTTGGGGTAGCAGGTGCTGTGCACCACTGCTGGTGCTTGTCGCTCATCCTGCGCTCACGCGGATTGCCCAGGGGCCATTGTCACGATGGATTGGGCTCGAGTGGGATCATCCTGCGTCCGTCTCCGCCTGTCTTCGTGTTTTTGTTGTTGATGTTGTTGATGGCTGAAGACGCTTGGCGGTTGATCCCGAGGCGGCGCTCACCGCTCCTCGTGCCGAGACGCCCTGGCCAAGCTTCAGCTTCCGCTTGGCCAGGGCAGTTGAGTTCCACAAGAGCATGAGATTAGAGACGACGAAAGAGAGGGGCAGACAATTGGAGAGATAGACGCAATAGGACAGGAGAGTTTGTGACGATTCCTGGCGCTCTCCATTCAGGAAGAGGACAATTGCCCCGGCGTATTTGAATCTTAATTCCCGTACGTTACCGAACTCCCCGCTTATCCTCTTTCCGAGGACGATATCCCTCCTGTTTTTTCTTGGCAGGGACGTATGCATTTCTATCCACCCTCTCAGTTTTCGCGAGCAATTTTTCATCGAATAGATGGCACACACTCATCGAAAAAAATCGAATGTGGAAATCCAGTAAAAGAGGGCATGATGGAGAGAGACGAAGAGGGACGCGAACAGAGACACGGACACAGCGTGGGCAGCCTCAGAGTTTGTGAGTCGCAGACGTACGTGCACGCGTGTACGGTGCGACATTGACCTACGTAGCCGACGGTGCTTAATCGGAGGCGCGACGCGACCCGGCCAGAACGCCGAGTGTTTCCCGCGACAGCGAACTGCTCGCACTACTGAACCTGCGCAACCCAAGTGGCAAGTTTAAACGCGCTGCACGACGCGGGCCAACAGCTGTACGCTTAATTCGCCTGCATTTATAATAAACGAAAATTGTAAGTTTTTATGTATCAAGGAGAGCCACACCTGAGGCCAATTACTTGTTTTTTAGTTACAGGAGGGTCCTGCTACATTGGGTTTTTTTATGTTGAGATGTTTTCGGCCGATGTATGAGTTGTGTTTATACACGTGGGGAGAAAGCGGAGCGCCCGGAGAAAACCCCACGCGCATGAGGAGGGGGCAGAGAGACGACACTCAGATGGAGATGATAGTCCACACTTCACTAAAAGTAACCAACACAATGTGACGTTCACCAAAGAGTCGCCAAATCGTGTTTGTCTTATTTACGATACAATGAAAAGAAGTTGCACCGTGTGACCTCCGCTTCAGAGGTCAGTTTTACTGACCGCGGCCCGCAAGCAATGCGGCCACCGCCGCCACCGCCACCACCACCACTGCCACCACCACCACCGCCACCACCACCACCGCCACCGCCGCCACCACCACCACTGCCACCACCACCACCGCCACCACCACCACCGCCACCACCACCGCCACCACCACCACCACCGCCACCACCACCACCGCCACCACCACCACCGCCACCACCACCACCACTGCCACCACCACCACTGCCACCACCACCACCGCCACCACCACCGCCGCCACCACCACCACTGCCACCACCACCACCGCCACCACCACCGCCGCCACCACCACCACCGCCACCACCACCACTGCCACCACCACCACCGCCACCACCACCGCCGCCACTGCCACCACCACCACCGCCACCACCACCGCCGCCACTGCTATCACCGCCACCACCACCACCGCCACCACCACTGCCACCACCACCGCTACCACCACCGCCACTGCCACCACCACCGCCACTACCACCGCCGCCACTGCTATCACCGCCACCACCACCGCCACTGCCGCCATTGCCACCACCACCGCCAACACCGCCACTGCCACCGCCGCCACCACCACGCAGCCACGACTCCCGCTTCTCCACCCACGCAGGTGAGGAGCGACGGCGCAACCTGGAGGAGGCGACGCCCTCGGCGGGGCCCCCACAGGGGGGGCCCAGAGCGGGCGGCCTGGTCACGCTGCTGGGGACCCTGGCGGTGCTGCTGCTGCTGCTCGTGGTGGCCGCCGCCCGCTGGGCCCGCCGGCCTCCTGGCGGGGACGAGCGACTCACCGGGGTGAGCGAGGGATAAGGGGCCGGGAGGACGGCCGGGCTCGAGCACTCGGCCGCCCGCCCGCCTGCCCGGGTCGATCGACTCGTGGTTGTAAACCTCGACACGCGGTGATGTGCCGAGAGGACAACGAGGGAGTTCTCGGGAAGTTTGCGCCTAGGATAACCGTGCGCGTGTGCGCACCTCTGCCACCTCCACCTCCACTCGACAGCTTGCAGAGGCGGGATTAACATTTTCCACCCGGAGAAACGTCTCACGAACACCGCCTGGCAAAGGAAATTTTCAGGCCATTGACCGCGGCGGAAACCGCTCTCCAAATGACTGCGATGATGGAAGTTCCTCTCTGAGCAGTTCCACAAATTAGGCCAAAGAAATTTTTTTAAATCATCAAGTACATACTGGGTGTCAATTTGAAGTCAGATATTCGATTTTATTTATTAGATGAGACACGAAACCCAATGCACGCATGTATGTAGTTTGAACTTCTTTCACACCGTACGTAGACAACCGTGCTAATCGGAGGTGGGCCAACATACTAAAACACAAAAGCCGTTTTAAAGTAATGACTTTTCAATCTATACACCATCATCACCGCCACCATCCCAGCGTGGATGACAAAGTCTGTCCGCCACCCACCCCCTCGTGTGCCGTGCCGGCCTTCATAGGTGCTCGCTAACAGCACTTGCCCCTACAGTCTGTTAAGACTACACGGACGGGCAGTGGGGGTTCTTTGCTGTACACAGCTCTGTGTGGTGTTTGAAAACCCATCGTTTTCTGCCTGGAACTTATTTTTATGTTGTATGTATGTTGAACTTCTCTCGCACCGTACGTAGCCAACCGTGCTCTGCCACTGTCCGTGTCTCTGTGTCACAGTGCTTGGGAAGGCTGAGGCCTACACCACGACAGCCGCCATACGAAGAGGTGTGCGAGATGCAGTGAGCACGACGCGGGGAGCCCGAGGGAGGAGGAACCGAGAAACCACCGTGCCCTCTCCTCTCCCCACGCACCAGTCTCTCACAGGCCCTCCCATCACTGCCTGCTGTCCCTCACAGAATCCCAGTCTCTCACAAGCCCTCCCATCACCTCCTCCTGTCCCTCACAGAACCCCAGTCTATCACAGTCCCTGCCATCACCTCCTCCTGTCCCTCACAGAATCCCAGTCTCTCACGGGCCCTCCCATCACCTCCTCCTGTCCCTCACAGAATCCCAGTCTCTCTCAGGCCCTGCCATCACCACCTCCTGTCCCTCACAGAATCCCAGTCTCTCTCAGGCCCTGCCATCACCACCTCCTGTCCCTCACAGAATCCCAGTCTCTCACAGTCCCTGCCATGGCAGCCTCCTGTCCCTCACAGAATCCCAGTCTCTCTCAGGCCCTGCCATCACCTCCTCCTGTCCCTCACAGAATCCCAGTCTCTCACATGCCCTGCCATCACCACCTCCTGTCCCTCACAGAATCTCAGTCTATCACAGTCCCTGCCATGGCAACCTCCTGTCCCTCACAGAATCCCTGTGTCTCACAGGCCCTCCCATCACAGCCTCCTTTCATCCCCCCACCCTCCAGGGTGGTTAAAGTGTGCACCACTTTGTTCGAAAGTCAAGAGTGATTGATGGATACTCGCCTCTCGCCATAGGAATGTGGAAGTTCCACCACTGGCACTGCAGTGCTGTAAACAGGAGATGAGCAGCTCGTTCGAGCAGCAGTAGGATGAACTCACTTTCAGTTTTCCCCTTAAAAAAATCTAATTGAACTGAAAAGATCTGTTTACACAATGTCTATCTATCCAGAATATCGATCTATCCAGAATGTCTATCTATCCAGAATGTCTGTCTGTATAGATACTGAACGTGAGGGGACGTGGATAATATGTTTAGAGGTTTATGTGAAATGATAACACTGCTTTAATATAATAAACCCTTGCGAGCCGTAACGGGTATATGACTAATCCCACTAATGTATTAACTTCAACACTTAGGAGTGGGCTAAAAAGCACGTATACATTATATATATGCCGCTACATGTATTCTAAATATTAATACGCTTACTCTATGGTTCTTTCGGTAAAGTCACGTAGAAAGAAAATAAATTAAATAATAGAATACGACGTTTTGATTGCAACACAAGATATCGTCATCAGGTAAGAATGAATGAGAAAACAAACATAGTAAACTTAGAAATATAATGCGATACAACACAGAGAGTCGGCGAACACAACAGTCAACACCCTACCTGGTTGACCACGTTCTTCCAAAGATTGATACATTTGAGAGAGAGACAAAACACAGACACGGAGACACAGAGACTGACACACAAGCAGAGAGAGACACAGACAGACACAGAGAAACAACGCCTCTGTGTCGAGGCCTTAAATAGAGAGAGAGGGAGGGGGGCTAGAGAAATTAGCATGTCAATGAGAGAGTTGTGTGGAAATCCACTCCGCAGCGGCCGGGGGAGAGAAAGAGCAAATGGACCTATACAAGCCTGTGGGTTACCGAAAGAACCAACGAATAATTCCTGCAGTCACGAAAGCTTCAATTCAAATTAATACGCTTATATAACGAATACACGTTTTTGTATCATTTTGTCGTGTCTCGAATAAAAAAAGCCTGTTGTATTAAATCAAAACAAATGAAGCGAGCGGATTATGAGAGATCGTGAACAGCAGTGGTTCTCAAAGTGCGGTCCCCGGTTCATTTCGGGGGTTCGTGGGGAACCGCCGGTTGATTGGGACCGCCGGGGAGAAGGGGGGGCTGTGATCCGGCTTCTCGCTGAGCCGTCGAACAAACGACGGCGGCCACCGAATCGTCGCGCGGCGCTTTCAGATGACGCTGCTTCTGCGGCCGTCTGGAACGCGCTCTTCCCTTCCGATATTAGGAAGCCGCTGGGGCTATGGCGCTTTTAAATCATCGTCATCTAGAATAAAAACCCATGTATTTCGAAGTGCTTTTTGTGTTTAGTTTGTTGTCCTTCCCCCGCACCGGAAGATAAGCATGTTTGGCTACGTACGGTGCGACAGAAGTTCAACATATGTACATACATTTAACATTTTGATATTTAGTAAAAATATATATATAAATAAAGTTTTTTTATGTTCTGATAATATTAATCATTTTGTACTCCTGGAATTGAGAGATTCATGATTGAGTTTTCTTTACCCAGGGGTAGGGACAGTGCCAGATTATCCTCGTAGCAAAAGTAGCTACAAATGCTACGGGACCTGCACTTTAAAGGGCCCCGCGCTAAATCCTTTCAAGCTATCAATTCCGGTTCAGTGATTCTGCACTTGCTCTATTACTATAGTACTATACTGCCTTCAACTTTTATGAACGACTGGGTGTTTAAGGTTAGCGATTTGTCGTATTATCTGGCTGTATAGCAAATGAAAAATACAATTACTTTACTTTGCAAGTAAAAAAATGTGTTTTAATATTAGTTTCTTTTTTATTTAGGGCCCCTTTAAAACATATGCTACAGGCCCCGCACTGGCTTAATCCGGCACGGTGTGGCGGGTGGGCTGGGTAGTTCAAGCAAGACTGACTCCGCTGATGAGAAAGTCGAAATGCTATTTAAATTACGCACTCTCGGTAAGAAGAGCCTTGGGACCGATGAGTCATGTCTGAAATAATTGGATGACCGTGTTCACGTGGAGAGTCGGATAATGGGGTTTTAATCAGCGACATTCTCAGCAATTACAATTCCCTGCATCGCCTTCGCCTGGCGAGCCAGGCCCCTCCTGGACGCCCACGGGAAGAGAGTTCCACAGCATCTGTGCGTGATCCACCAACCCTCGTCTCCACCGTGCTGGGTTACAGGCAGCCACGGTGCAGCAGCGTAGCCGCCACCACCACCCCTCGGGGCACTTTCACCGGTGCCTCACACTTGTCAAGCTGTGGCTTTGTGTTCCTCTTGAGATCGTGGTGGCGTGAGATCGGTGAGGAATGAGGGCACAGTCATTGATTTTATTCATATAATTAATGTGAATATCAGCAGCAGCAGCTATTTGTCTCTCAACTGCCGGATGGAGGCTGGCATTGTATGTCAACAATGCTCGCATTTTTACAAGACAGCTGACCTCTACTGATGAGAACCCAGAAAATCGAAACCAGGTCTATAGAGTTTTTTTGCTAAAACAAACTGCCGCTGGATAATATTGTTCTAGAAGAGGCTTATGGAACTAAAATAACGGACTTGTTGAAATGTGTAGAGTCAGACTGCAGTTGTGAGTACAGAGCTTCAGGGTCCAGTTCATTCACTCATTTCCTGCTCATTCCTTCTGTCAATCCACTGCTGGATGAGGGCCTCCCTACGCCCTGCGGGTTCCAGGTGCATGGGGGGGGGGTTACCATACTTCAGTGTTCTTCACTAAGTTTCAGAGGGGGGGCCACTTTCGCCAATAAGACATCAGCAATGTGAGGGCTGCCACGCATTTGAACCCATTGGGGTTTGACAGCAGCACGATGATGATGGGGGGGGGGGGGGTGTTTGCAAAGGAGAGGACTGCCATACTTCACCACGCCGGTTCATTGCGGCCTGGCTGGCTGGCAGCAGGAGAGTAGCAGTGCAGCAGTCCAGATGTTGCTGTGCTGCCCTCTGCTGCCCGCATCACGTGGCTGGGAATGAGCTCTCGGGCAACTGGCACATCGAGGCCACACAGCACTCGCTAACCGGGATCGCCGATTTATTATTGATCCGTTGATTGTGCTCATTGCGATCGTAGTTTATGACTTTATCGATGAACTCGCTGACCCGCCCAGAGCTTCATAGCTCATCGGATTCCCCCTGCAGTCGAATTGAAGATTATTCTCATTCTGGTTGTCATTGTTAGAGTCGTTTTTTTTACTGTATTTATTTTAGACTTTGTTGATACTTGTGGGTGTAGGTTTTTATTTTATTTCGATGAGGCGCTTTGTATGATTACTTTAAAATATAAATTATACGTATAATTACGTATAATTAGCGTGTTAATTGTGTGTGGGGGTAGAGAGGTGGTAGTGTAATTATTTAATACTGATCAATAGCCAAACTAAGCATTCACATATCAATAACGCTGCAGCCTTAAAAGGAAACATATAATAGGCGACGTTTTGGGCAATGGTCCTCCTTCATAGCGCGTACATTTTATCAATTGTGACGCCACTTTACACGGGGGTGACGTCATGCCTCCCTCCGACCCCGCGTCTCGTGACGTCACGCGGCGCGTGCCCGGCATGGTGCAGTCGGTAGACTTCATTGGCTTCGATAATTATCAATTATAATCGATTGCTTTGTTTTGGGGGGGTACCCTGGTGATGACCCTGGTGATGCGTCGTTGCATGTTGTGAAATCGATTTCATATTGGGGAGGGTTCGATTCATCGACTTGAATTGAAACGAAGACATGACGTCGCAACTCATTGCGCACTTTAAAGCGCTTGCCACGAAATGAACCACAGCCCCTTGGCTGGTCTCGAACGAGGATCGTAAACCATCAGTCAGACCCCCCCCCCCCCTCAAATATGACGTCACAAAGCTCTGCCCCCCCCCCC
Source organism: Lampetra planeri (assembly GCF_965212315.1). Lineage (NCBI taxonomy): Eukaryota > Metazoa > Chordata > Hyperoartia > Petromyzontiformes > Petromyzontidae > Lampetra > Lampetra planeri. Next base: position 2,074,367 of record NC_136108.1, on the reverse strand, counting down.
CCCCAGAAATGCTTCAAATCGCTTTAAACTATTGTCATTGTAGTGCGTATTTAATGTGCCGCTGCACTCTGATGTTGTAGGAGAAAACATTTATTAAAACGTCTATTTAATTAAGTAGAACGTGTTGTCTATATTTATTTAAAGTTGCGCATTTTGATGTGACGTCACATTTCTCAAACCTCCCCCATCGTCACACATCGTCACAAATGTCTGACCCCCTTACCAGGTGCGTGACGTCATTTATGGACGGCCCCATACAACATACATGCACATGCAACACACACGCACATACAACATCCTACATGCAAGACTCTTAAGAATCAAAATTATTTCTCCATTTTCCATTCCACTTGACGAATCGATTCGGCGGTTCGAACGCTCTAGAAATTGGGCAAACGAATCGATCGATTCACCAAACTAAATCGTCACCTACCGATAGAATCGATTCTTCTCAGAGAGCCTCCTCCGGTAATCGACTCCGTCGATTTATCTAACGGCGGGAATCGACGTGCGAGAATCGCAACTGCGTGAATCGTCGAATCGTCGCGAGCAAACACGAATTAGCCGACGCACGAGACAAATTCTACTTTGCCGTCACATTTTGAATCGCCCAAACTCTGCCGCCAAGACCTCCACGTCCTGCGCGCTTCAACGTCAGTAAGAAAATCGGCGTCATTCGCGCGCGCAGATGTAAATCACGCGCGAGATTAACGTAGGAATCGATTTCTAGTGCGAACATCCGGAATCGACCCGCCGATTCGTGAGCGCGGCAACCACGTTTCTCTCCCGACATCGTCTCCCCCTCCTCACCGCACCTCGTCGCCCCCCTCGGAGACGATGCTGGACGTGGTGATGCTGATGTTCTTCGCGTTGTGTGCTCTCGTCTTCCTCTCATACGTCATCTACGCCCTCTGAGGGCTCGCCTCCGTCCATTACCGCTTCATCAACATCGCCATCGCCACCATCATCATCATCTTCACCACCACCACCACCATCATCATCTCATTTCCACTTCCCGTCACCGCAGCCTCATTCCTACCACAACCTTCATTATCACCGACCAGCTCGTTCCCACCACCAACCTCGCCACCACCACCACCTCTGACCCCGTCAGCGTCACCGCGCACCAACCCAGGGGTTGGTAAGAAAGTGAGATCACAAACAACAACATCAACAACATCATCAGCAGCAGCATCGAGTGAGGGGTGGAGGGGGGCAGACACAGCGCCGAGGGTGGAGCAGGCAGCCGGCGGTGGAGTCTGTGAGGAGCTGAGGCAGGCGGCGGCCACATGGAGGAGGCTGCCGAGAGGGAGCGAGGCCGAGCGGCCAAGCGGCCCTCGTCCAAGGAGCGCGGAGGTGGAGGTGGTGGCGGCGGTGGAGGTGCGGAGAGGAAGCGGCCGAGCCCCCCGCGGGACCGGCGCCGCTCTTCCCGGGACCGCAGACCGCGCTCGGGGTCCCCCGCCAGCAAAGAGCGTGAGAGGTGAGGAGACGTGGTGGTGGTCTAGGTGGTGGTCTAGGTGGTGGTGGTGGTCTAGGTGGTGGTGGTGGTCTAGGTGGTGGTGGTGGTCTAGGTGGTGGTGGTGGTCTAGGTGGTGGTGGTGGTCTAGGTGGTGGTGGTGGTCTAGGTGGTGGTGGTGGTCTCGGTGGTGGTGGTGGTCTCGGTGGTGGTGGTGGTCTAGGTGGTGGTGGTGGTCTAGGTGGTGGTGGTGGTCTAGGTGGTGGTGGTGGTCTAGGTGGTGGTGGTGGTCTAGGTGGTGGTGGTGGTCTAGGTGGTGGTGGTGGTCTAGGTGGTGGTGGTGGTCTAGGTGGTGGTGGTGGTCTAGGTGGTGGTGGTGGTCTAGGTGGTGGTGGTGGTCTAGGTGGTGGTGGTGGTGGTCTAGGTGGTGGTGGTGGTTTAGGTGGTGGTGGTGGTCTAAGTGGTGGTGGTGGGGACCACGGGGGCCGACTGGACACCTACCCCCCCCATCACCTACCCAACAACCAACACAACAACAAGCGCCATTCGCCACGAGGTGGCGGTGAAGGCACCACGACGCTTGTGCCAGGCTAGGTGCGCGTTGAGGTCACGTGCAGTGTCGGAAAGCCCGCTGGCAGGAGGTCACGGAGCAGACCCAGGTGCCATGGGTTGACATCACGCATACACAGCCACCAACATCGCTTACATCACATCGAACTCACAACAAACATCACACGTCAACACACATCACCAACATCGCTTACATCACAACAAACCCACCACAAACATCACACGTTAATACATCACCAACATCGCTTACATCACAACGAACTCGCAACAAACATCACACGTCAACACACATCACCAACATCGCTTACATCACAACAAACTCACACCACAAACATCACGTTAATACACATCACCAACATCGCTTACATCACAAATACCGCAAGCACATTCACATAACAACAAATTAAAACTTACCACAAAACATCACACATACTACAAACTCAAATCACAGCAAACTCACAGTAAAAAATTACACACCCCACACACACCACATGCCACACACACACCACAAACTGACATCATATTACACACCCCCACAAACATCAAACACGCCACGAACATCACGAGCACCGTACAATTTAAAAAGCTATTCCTCCGAGGAGCGGTACAAATTCCACGTGCTTGTCCGGTGGAGGAAACTGATGCTGTGACTTGCTGTGAAACCCCACTGCAATCATTGAAAGAAAACGCATCCCAAACCCCAGATCTCTCTCATCATCTTCTAAGCATCGCCAAGCTACGAGAGAAATCTCAGTTTCAATCCACTGTTCTCAGTGTTACCTGTGTGACATTATAGCACTCTCGCGATGTCACTGCTACGTTAAGCCGAGCACGCTTTGTCTCCGCAAAGTGCTTCCAACAAACCGCATCGTCCTCTCCGGCTCATTGATGTATGCCTCTAATTCGGACCGGAGTTACATAAAAAAATAAACAAACATTCGTCCAAAGCACCGTGTGGCCTTTAAATAAAAAAAACTATGTAATTGGTGACGTTCTAGGCAATTTCCTTTCCTCGTAGCACGTAGCCCAGAGAGATCGACTGGATAGTACACAGATACACCGTGGAGCCTAATAAGAATTACAATTAAATTTCGATTTAAAGCTTTCGTGACTGCAGGGATTCATCTTCTTGGTTCTTTCGTAAAGTCACGTAGAAGCGAAATAATAAAAATAAAACATAATAAAATACAATTCTCACGACGCTTGGTGGTGTTCATTCAGACGCTGTCTTTCCGACAGCCCTGTTCTTCACCTGAGGACGGCTGCTTGCGTTGTGGCCGAAACGTCGTGAGAATTGTATTTTATTATGTTTTAATTTTATTATTTTATTATTCCCCTTCTACGTGACTTTACCGAAAGAACCAAGAAAAAGAATTACAATTGTAAAATGGTTCCCAATGAACAGTTTTTAAATTGGCATGTGAATAGTTACCTAACTCGGGTAGATCACTGGTAGTTCACTTCCGAGAAGGATTCTGCATCTCCTTGGTGGATTCTGCTCAACCCCCTTCCGCGTGCGTAAACGTGGCGGCTGCCAGTCCGTGTGACGTGCGGAGTCGTGACTGCTGCTGCTGTCTCTGCCTCCAGCAGGAGACGTGAAAGGGATGTGAGAGACAAGGAGAGAGACAAGAAGGACAAAGACAAAGACGACTTGAAGAAGGACAAGGACAAGAAACGCTCCAGGTGGGTATTTAGGATGATCATCAATACGAGTCAAAGTTCATTTCCTGCTCCGGTGAGCATTGAGGTTGGTGCTCATCTCCTGTTTACAGCCCTGGGCCGGTGGTGGGAATTCCACAATTCTCTGGTGGGGGCGAATCTATCCGCAGGAATACCGCTGTTGACTTTCCCACAAAGTGGTACTAATTGTATCTATCTCAAATGGATGATCGGCCAAGTCAACCCCCGACCGGTTTTTAACCCACAACGTTCCGATTGCGAGCCGCTCGCTCGTTCGCTGAGCCACAATGGCTGGTTAATGATCATAATAACTTAAATTTTTACAGAAAAGCTGACGTAAAGTCACAATATTTTTTTTTCAGGAGGGCCCTGCAATGGAATGTGGCCAATTATATATTGTTCTTTCAAGTATGAGAGGAAACTGGAGCATCCGGAGAATGCTCGCACCACATACGAGGGGATAACACCCAAAACATCCACACAGACAGCCTTCGCAAGTCTCCTCGCTGTACCACCATCTCCTGGGGGGTTTCAGAGATCTGCGTGACCCACCGAATGCTGGATCACAAGCGTGCTTGTGATTCCACACGGAAAAAACCTTATGCTCGTAAACGTAAATATGTGCTTAGACATTCGGGAGTTGAAGCCAGTGTGTGGCGGGGCACATCACCGCTCGGATTTTAAACTCAAAAAATGAGCTCTGGTTTCTGTGTGTTTTGCGGTGCAGGTCGAGGTCACCGAAAAAGGTGACGAAAGATAAAGATAGATCCAGACTGAAAAAAGAGAAGGACGAGGAGGATGAAGAGGAGGAGGAGGATGGCAAGAAGGCAAAGGTGGGTGGAGTACTTTGTGGCGGGAAGCAGAATCAGACTTAATACTGGAGGAATCCGATGAGCTATGAAGCTCTTTTTCCGACTCAAGTTAACAAGTCCTCAATCTACTCGACTTTGACACGTTTCTTTCCAAACCTCTAAATACAAAAGTTAAAATGTAAAATTTAGCACACGTCAGTAACATTGGGAAGTGCATCACAATCGTAGATACCACTCTAACCTTCATCTGGCGCTCTTATGCTTTTAAAAATATCCATTATTAGTGAATCATATTTTTTTTATTTGGCAACAATATCTTTTTGCAATAGGTGTTTCAGTAACATCTGCTGCTGCTGCTGATGATCATAATGGTGCTGCTGATGATGATGTTGGAGTGAGATGTACGTACCTTGCTTTATTTTGTTTTTTATTCCTTCACAGTTCCAGCCGCTATCTCTGGAGGAAATGATTGCGCGCAAGAAAGCCGAGCAGGAGGCTGAGCAGAAGGTACCATGAGCAATTTATTCACAAATAAAATGTGTTGAGATGATGAGATGTATGTATCAGTTTAACACGTAGGCTTTCGCGACCAATATTATTCATAATCAACGTTTTTGGGTTTAGATCGCATTATTTATAAATGTACTCAAAAATTGTAAATGTTGTGGTTTCACGCATCAACACACCAGTGGGCTAAAGCAGTGAACTATTTGTCTTTTGTCAACGTGACACTTTTTATTGATTGGCCGTGTCGGGTGGTGGAGGGTTACGACACATTTATAAATAACGCGATCTAAACCCAAAAACGTTGATTATGAAGATGTATGTATATTGAACGTCCGCACTGTACGTAGCCAACCGTGCTAATCGGAGGTGCGGGCGATGCGAGATGTAAATCGGCGTGAGACCCGACCCCCCCCCCCCCGCCCAACCTTCTCACCCGCCCTGCGCCCGTCCCCGCTCGTTCCCCCGCCAGCCCAAGTTCCTGACGAAGGTGGAGCGCGAGGCGGAGGCCCTGCGCCGGCGCTCGCAGCAGGTGGAGGAGCAGCGGCGCGCCATGGATGAGGAGCGCAAGAAGAGGATGGTCTTCCAGGAGGAGGGCAAGAAGATGATGGGTGCGTGAGGGCGCGCGGGCACACGCCCCTCTCGCTCCGCACGGCCCGTGGCGAGCGAGCGTGGAGCACACCGCCGCCCGGGGAAAAATGTGCCGTGGCAACACAGTAGCCCGAACACTGTCCCTATCATAATTGGTTCTTTACCCTTCTATCTGGCAACAAAACTGACACCTTTTTACAAGGAGTCATGTTTGCATAGACCGCAATACCTGCAGTCATAATACAAACAAAAGAACATAACTCTGATAATGTGCACTGACACCTTGTAAAAAGGTGTCAGTTTTGTTGCCAGATAGAAGGGTAAAGAACCAATTATCATATTTTTACTGGCAAATGAGGTTCCCATACTGTCCCTATCTTCAATCTGCTTTGTATTTTAACAGACAATCTGTTCTAGAACGTGGTAGTAGTCGCGTTCCTGAAGAACGCCGCGTTGTGGAGAAATCGCGTTGTAATAGAGAATACATGGTAAAGCACGGTCCGCAATAATGTGTGAGATGCGTACGCAGGATGAACAAACACTTAGGCGCGTGGGTAGCATCTTGAAGCATCCAGTAGCATCTCACCTTGTGCGATGCAATGCCGAGGCAGCCGTACAACCGCTTATTCCTACTCGAGCGACGTTTTTTTCACTTGATCGCGTTATAGCCAATTTGCATTCACGTTATAAAACACATGTTCGCTAATATATTCATCGCGTTATATCCAATTGGCGTTATGAAAACAAAATGCGTTAAAGCAGAACAGTCTGATGCACCATTCACGTGCCAGTGCTGTTCCCCGTTAACCGATTTTACTTGGCCACGGCGATACTTTTTGGAGCTGTATTTACCTTGGTTACATTGCCGCGGCTGAGCTAGTCGTGTTCGCGGAGGTAAACTTTATCAATCATTATGGTGGTGCATTGGTAACACTCGTGCTGCACAGCAAGAAGTGTGTGGGTTCGATTTCCGACTTGGGTGCCTTTCTGCGTGGAGTTTATACGTTCTCTCTCTCCCTCTTCTGCACGGGTTTCTCCAGATTCTCCGGTTTCCTCCTATCGCAAACAAAAAATGCGATGCCATTGGTAATCGTCAAACATCCCAGTGCTGAGACATTACCTGTAAACTATTCAGTAGGAATCACGCTTGGAAATATTGCCTCCTCCTGCAAAAACTATCACAGGACCCTCCTGAAAAAGAGTCTTCAGGCTCCGTAAGGCTTTCATCTCACTCGGCCTTCACTCAAGCGAGCATTGTGCTGCGCTCATATCTGTTGACGGTTCATTTTTTGACTAATCATCTTACAATTTTAATATTTATTGTATTGTTTTGTTGTTGTAACTTTCTCACCCACCCGTACTGGGCTTCTGTGAAAAAAGAGCTTTACAGCTCATCAGATTCCTCCAAGATAAATAGAATAGATTAAACAGACCTCGGGACAACTGTTATGCTAGCACGTAAACAGACGATGCTTCGTTTAGAATAATCGTCGTGTCGCTGAACGATGCGCGTTTGTGCGCGCGCACAGAGGACCCGTACGAGCGTGACCGGCGGGAGCGGCGGGAGCGGCGCGAGCGAGAGACGGAGACCAGCCTCAACGAGGACGACCGCACCAAGATCCGCGAGGAGAAGGACCGCGAGAAGGAGATGCAGGCCATCAAGGTGCGCAACACACGTAGACGCGTCGGCCGACCGACGACTCTGGCGCGGATATGCCCCGTGAAGGGCGGACCGCTAGACAGATGCACCCTCAAACAGACGTATACAGAGGGGCAGGTGGCACGAAGAACTCGGCAAACACTGACAGCTCGTAACGACGACAAACAACACAGATCCCCCCCGAGTACTCTTCAACAAACTGTAGGGACAAGTGCTGTTAGCGAGCACCTTTCAAGGCCGGCACAACACACGAGGGGGTGGGTGGCCAGCACCATGCTCGACTGCCTTTGTCTCCACCGTGGCGATGTTTACACACCGCACCAGGTACTCATACGAGGCTGAGTCGACCTAGGGTAGGCACAGGTCCAGGTCAGACAATAGTCACCGGTGTTGGCCGTGAGCAGGAATCGATCTCGGGCCGCTCAGTTGGTAGCGTAGCGTAGCACTAACCGCTACACTACCGCTCCCCACACAGACATTTACACACACGCACGCAGATACGTGGACTTGCAGACAAGAAGATGGACATCTAGGCGTACAGACAGATGACACAGCCACAGATGTTAGCCAGTGTGGAGAATCGCAATCATAAAACCGCTTTCTTGCTGCAATATGCGAACCGCCGTGCCGCCACTGGCCTCCAATCAAAATATAGATGAGGGAAATAAACAAAACGAAAGGGTTCCCTTGTGACGGAGTCTCTTGGCAGTGTATTTATTCTCCGTTCGCTGGCCTTGCCAATCTCCTCGTGCTCATCTCTTACTCCTCCCTCCGCTGCCTCCGCAGGACCGGTATCTGGGCCAGCCCAAGAAGCGCCGTCGCGTGCGCCGTCTGAACGACCGCAAGTTCGTGTTCGACTGGGACGCGGGCGAGGACACGTCGGTCGATCACAACCCCATGTGCGGTGCTCGCACACACGCAATCACACCACAACCACAGCGCACACAACCACGTGCTCGCACACACACAATCACACCACAACCACAGCATATACACAACCACGTGCTCGCACACACACAATCACACCACAACCACAGCGCACACAACCGCATGCTCATATACACAACCACGTGCTCGCAATCCACGGCATGCACACAAACGCACGCTCTTAAACAACGGCGTGCGCGCACAACTGCATGCACGCACACAGCCGCATGGTGGGCAGGATGGAGGAGACAACACATGGACAGAGAGTCGGAGATTATCTTGGCATAGATGTGAGATGTGGAGAAAACTGGCAGTGACAGGCTGAGATGAGTAGATGTGTGGAGACAAACATGGAAATGAGTTGATGTAGAGACGTGGCTAGAAATGGAAATGTGTTGAGACTTCTAGACGCTGTCAGACCTACCAAATTGAAACAATGAAAAAGTTATATTAATTCGTCACTGCAAGCGTCTTAGCTGCACTAATGGGGTACTGGGGGGAAATCTTGTCATCCTGGCAACACTGTACTTCTCATCTTAGCTCTCTCGGTCACTTTTACCCCGAGGGCCTCTTCATGCTTGCTTGAAACGCACGTCACTTTTCGCACGAGTACTGGGTTCAACGGCGAATTGCGAGTTGCGGTGTGTCTTTGTGTGTGTGTGTGGCCCCGCCGGCAGGCGAAGGTTTCCCACCCGTGCCCACACTCGCGACCCCTCTGCGCCCCCCCCCACCGTGCCGTGCGCCGAGCGCAGATACAAGGAGCGGCACAGCGTGCAGCTGTACGGGCGCGGCTACGTGGCCGGCATCGACCTCAAGCAGCAGAAGAAGGAGCAGTCCAAGTTCTACGGGGACCTGCTGGAGAGGCGGCGCACGCAGGAGGAGAAGGACCAGGAGGAGTGGGTCACGCACGGCACTCGCTCACGTAGAACCCGCTGTGGGCTACTCGCAGAACCACGCGCAGTGGAGTCCTCACTCGAAGAACCACTCGTGGGTCTGATTTTACGCGTGAGACGCAGGATTAGTAAGTTCCCGATTGCTCGTAGAACCAGCAGCAGTTGCTCTATCGATACCTCGTCGTAGAACCAAGATTAATCTGTCGCTACTCGTACAATCAGGATTCATATCTCTGTCGTTATTCCTATAACCAGGAGGAGTGAAACCATTACTACTTGGTAGCAAGGGGAGTAGATCCCTCATTACTTATTAAACCAGGGGCAGGTCCATAGCTTGAGATGCGTTTGCTCTGTCACTAATATAACCATTACTCTTGTCATTCAACCGCCACCGTCAGCAGTGTGGTGTGTGGAGCGGGGTGCAGGGATTTCTTGGTGGCCCTTTGCTGTATTGCCACTGCTGATACATTGGCATTGCTGCTGCATTGGCATTGCTGCTGCATTGACATTCGTGCACCGTCCATGCTCCTGGTGCTGCTGATACCCTTGGGCTACGCCCATCCCCAAACCTTTGTGAACAGTTTGTCTTTAGAGGCTGACTCCTTTGCCTGATGACGACCGCTTGTGTTGCGATCGAAACGTCGTGATATTTTTATTGACTTTTTTGTTTTTCTATCTACGTGACTTTACCGAAAGAACCAAAGAGAATATGAATTCCTGCGGTCACGAAAGTTTCAAGTCAAAATAAAACCTGGAGGCGTAGACCCCTAGAAGCTCATAGAACCAGGATTAGTGGGACTTTCCATGACTCATAGACGTGGGTCCAATGCTGCTCACTCGTGCTGCCAGCAGAGTTATTGACCTGAGGACTTCACTCTGTCAGCGCCACGGGAGTGCTTCCCACAGCCAGTGCTTGTCCGCACGTGCCGAGGTTTGTGCCTTGACGTCTACGTGTGTGCGTGCGTGTCCCCCACCCCCCCCCTGCTGTGAGCAGGGTGCGCTTGAAGAAGGAGCGCAAGAAGGAGGCAAAGCAGCGCTGGGATGACCGGCACTGGTCGCAGAAGAAGCTGGAGGAGATGTGCGAACGAGACTGGCGCATCTTCCGCGAGGACTACAACATCACCACCAAGGGCGGCAAGATCCCCAACCCCATCCGCCTGTGGAAGGAGTCCATCCTGCCCTCGCACATCAGGGAGGTCATCGAGAAGTGTGGATACAAGGTGCGTGGTGACCCGCCCCTCCCCTCCGCTTCTGCCTTGCCGTCGCTTCCCCCCCCGCAGATGCCTACGCGTGCCGCCCTGCCGCGAAAATTGAGACGGAATTGAGTGGTGGATAGTTTTAGCTTCGGTTGCGGGCACCTCGCGTCCATCAACTCCCGTCTCTCCCCCCCCCACCACTCCGCACAGGACCCAACACCCATCCAGCGGCAAGCCATCCCCATCGGCCTGCAGAACCGCGACATCATCGGCATCGCCGAGACTGGCAGTGGCAAGACGGCAGCCTTCCTCATCCCGCTGCTTGTATGGATCACCACGCTGCCCAAGATCGACCGGTATGCGCGTGCATGCGTGTGCATGTGTGGGAAGCAAGGGGGAGAGCGGTAGTGTCGTGGTTAGCACGCTGCGCTACAAATCCGGCGATACAAGTTAAATTCTCACTCACGGCCAACACCAGTGACGATGACACAGTGTGACAAAACAAATGTTTTTTTGTTCCTGGGTACTAAGTGTTATTTTCTGGCTTATGCCTCAAAAGTGCAGAAAATGGCTATTGTTCCCCACAAACATTGCTTTTGTGACCAGGACAGTGATATTTAAAAATTTACCTATTTTCAATTAGAAAACGTGTGCATTTGTGTCTTTCGTTCACATAAAGTCCTGGTCACAAAAGCAAAATTTGTGGGGAATAATAGCCATTTTATCTACTTTTTAGGTATAATCAATAAAAAAAATAACACTTAGTATCCAGGAACAAAAATTGTGTTACATTGTAAATTATCTTAACCTTTTCTGGGCCTTCCCTATGTCGCCTCAAATGAGTGCCTAGTGCAGTGTAGAAACATCGCCACTCGGGAGACAACGGCCACCCCCTCGTGTGCCATGCCGGCCTTCAGAGGTGCTCCTCGCTAATAGCACTTGGCCCAACAGTCTGTTAAGGCTATACGGGGGATCTTTGTTTTTGTGTATATACATATGTGTGCATGTTTATGTGTGTGTGTGCATGTGCGAGCAGCATAGAGGATACAGACCAAGGGCCGTACGCCGTGATCCTGGCGCCCACGCGTGAGCTGGCGCAGCAGATCGAGGAGGAGACCATCAAGTTCGGCAAACCGCTCGGCATCCGCACTGTGGCCGTAATCGGAGGCATCTCCCGCGAGGACCAGGGCTTCCGCCTGCGTATGGGCTGTGAGGTATGTATATGTGTGTATGTTGAACTCCTTTCGCACCGTACGTAGCCGACCATGCTAATCGGAGGTGCGGGGGCAGGACAACAAACAACGGAAAAAAAGGTGAGCCCACCGTAGGACTCCCGCCAACCCTAGCCCTCGTCGCCAACACTCGCACCCGTCGTCTGAAACCTGCACCACGTACTTTACTCTTAACCTCATCCTACTTATAAACCAACCTGTAAATAACGGCGTGCGCGTGTGCGTGTAACTCACCCGTGACCTTCGCCCCCCACGTCAGATCGTGATCGCGACCCCGGGCCGTCTGATCGACGTGCTGGAGAACCGCTACCTGGTGCTGAGCCGCTGCACCTACGTGGTGCTGGACGAGGCGGACCGCATGATCGACATGGGCTTCGAGCCCGACGTGCAGCGCATCCTCGAGCACATGCCCGTCTCCAACCAGAAGCCCGACACCGACGACGCCGAGGACCCCGACAAGATGACGGCCAACTTCGAGTCCGGCCGACACAAGTACCGCCAGGTGCTGAACTCCCCACCCCCCCCGAACTTCCACGCTCGTCCGTCTGTGCGTGTGACTACCCGTCGTGTCTCCTCCGTTCGTTGTCTGTGCGCGTATCTGCTCGTGACGATCTGCGCGCATCTCTCCTCGTGTCCACGTGAAGGTCGACTGTCTGCGTCTCTCCTCGGTGTGCCCTCTCTCTGCATGACTCCTGTCGTGTCTCCGTTCGTGTCTGTGCGCGTATCTACGTGTTGCTATCTGCTCATCTCTCTTGCTTGTTGGTGTCCATGTGAAAAGAGCTTTATAGCTCATCGGATTCCTCCAGTCTGAATATTCTTATTGTGGGCGACTGTTGACGCATCTCTCCTCGGGGTGTGTGCCCCACTCTGTGCGTGACGCCTGCGTGCGCGTGCGTCTCTCTCCCCTCCTCCGTGCGCGTGCGTCTCTCTCCTCCCCTCCTCCGTGTGCGTCTCTCCGCAGACGGTCATGTTCACGGCCACGATGCCGGCCGCCGTGGAGCGGCTGGCGCGGAGCTACCTGCGCCGCCCGGCCGTCGTCTACATCGGCTCCGTGGGCAAGCCCATCGAGCGCGTGGAGCAGCGCGTCTTCATCATGGGCGAGTCCGAGAAGCGGTACGTACGCACGCACACACGCGTGCCCGCCCCCGGCGCGCGTGCCTTCCTCCGTGGGGGATGAGGGGTCCTCGGCACGGTGCTGTGGGAGGCGGCGATGGAGGGGCGTTGTGTTGTGGAGGTTCATGGCGACCCGGTAGCCACTGGGATTTTCACAAAAATTGGCCAAATCACCGAGATTCCTTAAACAATACCGTTCCGTATTTTCCTCAGCAGTTGCATCCCCTTTGTGCTCTGGTGCATTTAATCAATAATACGTCCATCTCTGTCAATCCACTGCTGGTTGAGGGCCCTCCCCCACAACGGGCGTCGTTGGGTTTATTTGACCGTACTTTTCACACCCGCCGGTTGGTGCGGGGCTGGTGAAGGCCCGGGAGCATAGACGTGGGAGCGTAACGCGGTTAAAAAAAAAAATGTTTGTGCTGCCCTCTGCTGCCCACATTGTGTCAATCGTTGGTTACCGTTGTGTGTTGCCGATAGGTTTTTGTCGTGTTTGCCCCTTTAATTTTGCATTGATTTACAAACCACGTGTACAGTTCAACTCGGGGTTGTGTTATGCAACAGGCTCCTGGTAAACGTAATAGGCTAATATAGTACCCAACATGACCCAAAGAAAATGGTGATCCATTTGAAGATACCCCACTGAAACAATATGTAGACGAGATATGGAAAATAATATTTTATTTCAAAGCCTCCACAGATCTCTCCCTTTCTCATCTCATTCCACTCACGACAGGGATATACGCTCGTTAAACCTGTAAGATAACGGAGCCATCACTTTCACCTTATTCAATAGGCGGTGGTTGAGAATGAGGTTGCGGGGGGGGGGGGGAGATCATAAATCAGTGGGATATCTATGAATGGATCACCCTGTACTATCCCAACCCTCGGGGAAAACGACGCCAATTTGATCACCGCGCAAATGGCCCAAAATGCCACTGCACTCGCCAACCACGGCAGTTGGTGAAGTTCCAGTCGGGTCGCGCGTCGAATTTTGCGCGTGTCGCTAACGCGCCACGGGCGCCCTTGCCGCCGCCACCGCCCGTGTCTGCGCCGTGCAGCAAGAAGCTGCTGGAGCTGCTGTCGCGAGGATTCGAGCCGCCCATCATCATCTTCGTGAACCAGAAGAAGGGCTGCGACGTGCTCGCCAAGTCCCTCGAGAAGATGGGGGTGAGTGGGCGGCGTTACGGCGGGGATGACTGTGTGTTAGGCGTGTGGTGCGGTGTGGCGTGTCGTGTGTGTGTGGTATGGGTGGTGTGCGCGGTGTGTGTGTGTGGTATGGGTGGCGTGCGCGGTGCGTGTGTGTGGTATGGGTGGTGTGCGCGGTGTGTGTGTGGTATGGGTGGCGTGCGCGGTGTGTGTGTGTGGTATGGGTGGCGTGCGCGGTGTGTGTGTGTGGTATGGGTGGCGTGCGCGGTGCGTGTGTGTGGTATGGGTGGCATGCGCGGTGTGTGTGTGTGGTATGGGTGGTGTGCGCGGTGCGTGTGTGTGGTATGGGTGGCGTGCGCGGTGTGTGTGCCTGTGGTGTGAATGGTTCCTCTGATCAGCCTGCAGGCTGATCTAGTGGGGTACACATTTGACTGATTAAACGAAGTTGCTGCAAAACAATCTCAAGTTGTGACAGGAGGCAGAAACAATTTATTCCTCATATATTAATCAACAAGTCTCATGTCTCATGCGGGATGATCCTGTCAAGTTTTCTCAGGAGGGGGGCGATAATTGCTATGTATATTCCTCTCGAGAAATTTGTGGCCAATTTTTATTCTTGACAAATTTTGACAATGACGCCGGCACTCAGCGGCCTACTTTTTGAGAATGACGTCGCGCATTGTTTAACGTCCGCCGTGAAGCAGACTGCGCGTGGTATCGTCACGGTCGGTGCCACACCGCAGCGTTAATGGTTGTCGTACGCATGTGGGGTACAATCGCAGCGTCGATTTTAAAGCGATGAACGGCAACTGCACCGCAACGTATTACGACGCAATGGCCCCTATCGACAAACACGAAGGAGACATCACGGCGATACACTCGGCTGCTCCTGACGCGGCTATCTGGCCTTGAGCCACCTGAATGTGAAATTGTAGTCGAAGAAGACTAACCGCACCGCACGACCGTCATTGGCTTCGCGTCGCACACACTCACCCTGACGACGCTCCGCCTACGCTCTTGTTGCGTGCGCCCCTCAGTTCAACGCGTGCACGTTGCACGGAGGCAAGGGCCAGGAGCAGAGAGAGTTTGCGCTCTCAAACCTGAAGGCCGGCGCCAAGGACATCCTGGTGGCCACCGACGTGGCCGGCAGAGGTATCGACATCCACGACGTCTCCATGGTTCTCAACTACGACATGGCCAAGAACATCGAGGGTGAGTGCCTTGCGTTCTCTTGCCTCACCATCCACGTGTCCCCCACGTTTTCGTGTCCTGGTGTTTCTCCGTCTCTGTGGCCGCGTGTCATCATATCTCTGTTTCTGTGTTTTCACATCTCTGCATTCCTGTGTCCCCGTGTTGCCATTTCCCACTGTCCACGTATCTCTCTCTACCTCTGTATCCGTGTGCCACCATATCCCCTTGCCCCTTTGTCCTTGCGTATATCTGCGCTCCTTATTTCACTCCATGCCCCGATGTTTCTGCCCTTCCGTCTTTGTTCGTCCCCCCCCCCCCCCCCCCCGGTGCCCTCGCGCAGACTACACTCACCGCATCGGCCGCACGGGTCGCGCGGGAAAGAGCGGCGTGTCCGTCACCTTCCTAACCAAGGAGGACGCGGCCGTCTTCTACGACCTCAAGCAGGCCATGCTGGGCAGCCCCGTGTCGCAGTGCCCCCCCGAGCTCGCCAACCACCCCGATGCCCAGCACAAGCCCGGCACCATCCTCACCAAGAAGCGCCGCGAGGAGACCATCTTCGCGTGATCGCCGTCGGGCGTCCGGCTCCCTCTCCCACCCCCCGCGCGCGCCGGTGCCGGCCCAGCCGCCCCCATTGCCGCCACCACGGTCGATACCCGCGGTTGTCGGAGCGTGAGGAAGCGCGTCGCGGTCCGGCCAGAAGGCGGGAAGTGCATCGTGGAAGCAGGAATTTGCTGCGTGCTGGTAGCGGACTCGAGTGGGCGGCGGTGGTGGGGGGCACAGATGGGATTTGTCGGGGGATGTGAAGCGGAGGAGTGTGCACGCGTGCGCCGCACGTCGCCAGCTTGTCGTGTTGACTTGCAAACGGCAAATGTGGTCTCTCCAACTTTTTACAAAGTTTCGAAGATTTATTTTCTCCGAAATTCCCTTCGTTGTGATTTTTTATATCGTGTGATTTTCGCGTTTTTGTCATGAATGTGTTTTGAACATTGGTCACCTGCCCACAGAGCCAGCATGCTCAGCATTTAGCTCCCACCCAGAGAAACAAGTTGCTGGTCCGCGCGTGCTGCCCGCTGCTCCGAATCCTTCACCCGGGCTTAATTCGACGGCGCGTGCAAACGAAGCACCGCGTGTCGCCGTCTTCCTTTGCGTTTGCGTCCCAAGGGGGTGTTTTTCCTACCGCGTTCTGCCGCTCGTCTGATATGCGAGAGAGACTTTGTTTTTTGCGACGTCCAGCAAGCTGTGTTTTAAACCCAGGCTTCGCGTGCAGGCAGGTGGCAGCAACGTGCGTGCACGTGTAGGCAACGGAGCGTGTGCACGCGCAAGGGATGAGCGTGCATCAGAACTGGGGTCAATGGTGATTGCGACTGTGCCGTTCGTAATGAGTTGCAAACGGTATACGCTGCATTCTCTGGCCGATAAGACTCGCTTGGGAAAGTAAGACGCACCAAAAATCTTGTGTCCAGTGTCTTGGCGCAAGTTAGAGAAATATGGACGGGGACACACACACACCCATCGGATTATAAGATGCACAACAAAAATTAGTTTTCAATTCTAGGGGGTAAAAAGTGGGTCTCATAATTTGGAAAATATATCCGTTGCAGGCCACTTGAGATCGTCTGCGAGTTTAAAGGATTCGGGGTTTTGTCATTGGGGCTGCTTGCTGCTCTACCTGGTGCGCAGCTAAGAAACTCGCTTCTGTCCGCAAAAACTCGAGACCTCGGTGCCTCCTGGGGAGCTCGTGGCCGCCAAGGCCTGGTCACACTTTAGGGCTCCGAAGTGATGGGGAATAGCCGGTAGAAATCGACCCTCCAGTTTGACCCGATCCCAATGTGGTGCAAGGTACGACGAGAACATGCCACCCCGGTTTCACCCCCAAGTCTCGTGTTTGCCGATAACGATAGCACGGTTGGCAAAGTACGGTGAGAGAGGAGTTGAACATACATACGTTTGAGGAGTTGTGGAACGTCGCCAGCTTTAACACGATTGATTTACGTGGCTTCAAATTAACTGGTAAGTAAATCTGGAACACCAAATCCCTGGAAGATGTGTGGTACCTTGCAAGGATAAACATGGACTTTCATGCAAGGAGTGGACACTTTTTGTGTGTTTTATGATATTCCTAAACTCTCCTGAAACTGCAACTGCCCAAGACCCCAAAAAGCTTTGCTTGCTTGGACTCGAATGTGAGAGTGGCTTGGAGCTCCTGAATGTAGTTGAGAGACCATCGTTTATTTACTTTTGCTGGCCCCCATTGTGTTGGCTCTGGTTAATGAAACCTCAAGAGTTTGTGTGTTTTAGTTTGTTATCCTTCCCTCCGCGCCACCTCCGATTGGCACGGTTGGCTACGTGCGGTGTGAAAGAAGTTCTACAGGCAAGAGTTGTAAAACGTTTCTTTTTATAATGGAAAAAAAAAATTGCACGAGTGTGTCTCGGGCTTGGGTGCATTTGGTGAGCTCTGTGTCGCCGAGTTTCCGTGATGTGCGAGCGACGCGTGTTCGTGTGTGCAAAGAGTGCACGCCCAAGTAATGATGAGTTCACATCCTTCTAAAATAGGGTTACTTTGCGTGACAAAAACATTCGGTGTGGCCCAGTACCCACAATTCAGTGGGGTGTTATGCTCGAGTTGCATTGTTCCTTGATGTAGTGCAGCCTGTGAAACAATATTACACCAATAAAAAGACTCCGACGATGACGGTGGCTGTTTTTTGGATGGTGAATGGAAAAGTAGTCTGATTACTCATGGGTTTAGATATGTATGTTGAACTACTTTCGCACCGTACCTAGCCAACCGTGCTAATCGGAGGTGCGGGGGATGGATGGCAAACTAAACTAAATGTAGTTATAAAGAAATGAGTTTTCAATCTTAATGTTTTGAAAACGCAGAGCGCCCAGTGGCTTTATAATAACGGAAGGAAGAGTGTTCCAGATGGCCGCAGAAGCGCGTCTGAAACTGCGCGATGCGGTGACCACCGTATTTGTTCGATGGCCAGCCAAAAGCCGTTGCGGCGAGGATGACCGGAGTTTATGCGATATCCTGTAAAGTAATTGCCTGCGACCACATCACGGTAATTGTGGCAGATTCCGTCGGGTGTCTGAAGCCCCGGTGGCTTTGAGCCTGGTCGAGTGCAGGTTTCCTTCGCTCTAAGCGGTAGGAGAAGCGTTCCAAAAAGCGAATCCGCGTAGCATGGAGCGCAGTCACCCAACCCCACAATGCACCGCACGAAGCCGCTCAGAATCAGGATATTTATACTGGAGGAATCTGATGAGCGATAAAGCTCTTTCACTCGTTCAGTACAGATGTACACCGTGTGGGGGCCACATGACCACGGGAGTCCACGGTCATCTCAGAACCAGCACTGACAAAGATCCCCCGTGTAGCCTTAACAGACTGTCGGGGCAAGTGCTGTTAGCGAGCGCCTCTGATGGTCGGAACGGCGTGGTGCTGGTGGCCAGCACCACGCACAGCCGCCTTTGTCTCCCTAGTTGAGATATTTACACAGCATCAGGTACTCATTTGAGGCTGAGTCGACTTAGGGGAGGCCAAGGACCGGTTTCAATAATCGTCACTGATGTTCACCTTGAGTGTGAATTGAACTCGGGTCGCCGGGTTCGGAGCGCAGCTGACCGCTACATCACCGCGCCCAGTAGCACCAACCCCCCCCCCCCCCTCGCTCAGACGTCTCCATCATTTCAAACGTCGGCTGTTTCAATTTCAGCCTCTACCGCCAACATCACTCACCCAGCCGCCCATTAGCTCACTGCGGCTATTGTAGCCGCTTGAAGGAAATGACGACAGCGTAAATAGATGTTAGTAAACAATATAAAGCGTTCTTTGGTTCTTTTCGGTTAAGTCACGTCTAAAAATAAAATAATAAATCAAAATAAAACAACACATTACGACGTTTCGATTGCAACACAAGCAATCATCATCAGGCATAAAAGAAATAGCAACAAAAATCTAACTAGAAAACTATAGACCGACATACAAGCAGACAGACATCACAACGGCACACATAGAGAGGAGTATACAGGCACACGAAAATTAAATAACCTAGTAAAATATTGAAATGTGATGTAATACAACACAGAGAGTCGGTTAACACACAATTAACGCATGGCCTGGTTGACTACGTGTTTCAAAATTTGCTAAGTTAGAATTTTAAGTGTGAGCAACAAATATCTAACTAGAAAACTATAGACAGACATACAAGCAGACAGACATCACAACGGCACACAGAGAGAGGACACAAATCGGCTGTGTGAGCAACAAAAATCTAACTAGAAAACTATAGACAGACATACAAGCAGACAGACATCACAACGGCACACAGAGAGAGGACACAAATCGGCACAAAGAGATGGTCGTTTCTGTGACGGTCCCTTAAATATAGAGAGGAGGGGGAGGGGACGGGGGGAGGGAGAGGGCGGGGAGATCAATGGGTGCACGCCAACGTACTCCTATTGTAAGTGAGATGATAGACGCGGCACGGGAGGCAAACCTGAAAATTAGGACAAACGCGGCACGGGAGGCAAGCCTGAAAATTAGGAGACAAGCACACGAAAATTAAATAACCTAGTAAATTATCGAAATGTGATGTAATACAACACAGAAAGTCGGTTAACACACAATTAACGCATAGCCTGGTTTATTACATGTTTCAAAATTTGCTAAGTTAGAATTTTAAGTGTGAAATTTCAAGGAGAGGACACAGGCAGAGAGAACAAATAGCCAGAAAGAAAAAAGGATAAGTTTAAAACTTCCCCGTAGAAGTGGTTCAATCTTAATTTGTGAGCTTTCGTAACTGCAGGAGTTGTGATGTCTGTCTGCTTGTATGTCTGTCTATAGTTTTCTAGTTAGATATTTGTTGCTCACACTTAAAATTCTAACTTAGCAAATTTTGAAACACGTAGTCAACCAGGCCATGCGTTAATTGTGTGTTAACCGACTCTCTGTGTTGTATTACATCACATTTCAATATTTTACTAGGTTATTTAATTGTCGTGTGCCTGTATACTCCTCTCTATGTGTGCCGTTGTGATGTCTGTCTGCTTGTATGTCGGTCTATAGTTTTCTAGTTAGATTTTTGTTGCTATTTCTTTTATGCCTGATGATGATTGCTTGTGTTGCAATCGAAACGTCGTAATGTGTTGTTTTATTTTGATTTATTATTTTATTTTTAGACGTGACTTAACCGAAAAGAACCAAAGAATAATTCCTGCAGTCACGAAAGCTCCCAAATTAATATAAAGCGTCTTAATGGCGTGGCTTTTTTTTCATGGGGTTATCAAATTCCATACGTAAGCACTTAATTCAAGTCACGAGTTTGCTTGGGCGGCACGTGCGGAGAGAAATGTCCCACAGCAGGGCCAACGAGGGACGCCAGAGAGATGCGACGATTTCGTGAGGCCAATGAAGAAAACCCGTTGGAGAGAGAAGTCGTTCCAAGTGATTTTGCCGTTCAGTTGCTTTGAGCGTTGGTGAATTGCAGATGCACGCACCCGACCACTCTCTCACCTACTCACCCAGCCACCCACCCACCCACGCACTCATCCATGCACCCACCCACTCATTTGCCCACCCAATCATTCACCCATTCACTCACCCACCCACTCAGTCAATCACCCATTCACGCACCCGCCCATCCACTCACACGCTCAGACACCCACCACCTTAAAATTGTATGTTTTGGGAAGTGCGAAGTTACATGGTCCAAGGTGAGATGTAGGAATTGGCTATCGTGTATAGAACAATTCATCAAAGGGAGTATCTGCCTCAACGAGCACGACGGTGTTGTACAGCTCCTGTTTACAGCCCTGAGTGAGTGGTGTAAATTCTACATTTCTATGGCGGGCACGAGTCTGTCCATAGCTCTGGCACTGTTGACTGCGAGAGATGGCGATGGCTGAGGAAGGTCATCATCCAGCAGTGGATTGGTCATGGTTGTCGACGACGAATGTTATTTATTTACACCAGGAGAGCCTCGCCGAGTCTCAAAAAGACTTGTTTTGTCAGAAGGCTCCTTGCTACAGGAGGGACGTTGGGCAGATTCCATGAATGAGTGCGTGTGGGAGGAGCCGGGAGGATCGAGACCAGTGGTTCTTCACCTTTGCTGCAGCCTTGCGCCCCTTTGGTTCTCAATTGTTAAAAACATGATAACGTGTATAAATATATAGGTTTTGATGAAACAAAGTAGTTGTATTCTCGATGTAAAGCTTTCGTGACTGCAGGGATTCATATTCTTGGTTCTTTCGGTCTTGCTGTTGTTTTCACACCTGATGATGGTTGCTTGTGTTGCAATCGAAACGTCGTGATAATTTAATGGTTTTATTTTTATTATTTTATTATTTCCCTTCCACGTGACTTTACCGAAAGAACCAAGAATATAAAGTAGTTGTACTTCCGTGCCCGTGCTTAATTTACGTTTCAATGATTTACCTTCGAAAAAAATCTGCCCGTGTCTCGCTACCCCCAGAAAGGGCATCTCTGGCAGCCCCACGAGGTAGCGTTCACCCAAAGATTAAGAGGAGCCCTTGATCGAGAGGGGGGCATGACCTAACACTCCGCGCTCACCGCAGTGCACGTACCGCATGTTCACCTTTTGTCGCACTGCACGTGGCCAGCCGTGCTCATCGGAGGTGCGGGGTGAAGGACAAAACGAAACACAAAAAGCGGCCCCAAAGAACTGAGTGAGTCAATCTCGATTATTTAAAAGTGCCGTAGCTCCTCCACTGGCTTCCTATCATGAGAAAGGAAGGGCGCTGCGGGCGGCCGTAGAAGCGGGCCGCGTGAGGTTCGCGGGCCACGCGCGGTGGTTTCTGGTGCGTGCAAACACGTTTTGTTTTGCTCCAAGTCACACGCGGGCAGTTGTAACCAGGGGGTGATGACCCCCAGTACCCCCGGACGCGTCCTTACACCGTATGCATCCTCCTCGCCATAGACGCCTGTACGAGACAAAAGACAAAGACCCCCCCCCCCCCCCCGTGTAGCCTTAGCAGGCTGTTGGAGCTTAGTTCTGTCGCCGAGCAGCGCCTATGAAGGCCGTCACGTCATTTGCAAGGACCCTCTGAGAAACCCCTCTCAATGTGAAATTGCGTGTTCACTTTGGTCGTGCTGTTTGTTGCTGACCGTTCGGCACGTGGGGCTGTTGGGCCTATTTGGGGGGGGGGAGGGGGGGGGCTTTATGCTCAGCTATTGTGGGCTACGTGCACTTTTAAGTCGCGCGCATAGACTCCGTCGTATATGTACGCATGGATGTTGAACTTCTTTCGCACCGTACGTAGCCCACCGTGCGAATCGGAGGTGCGGGGGAAGGACGACATCGTCACCCTGAACCCAGAGCGTACCGCACGTTTCTAACAACAACACCACAACAACAACAACGCACGCACGCGCGTGACAAAGCACTTCAGCCTTTGCGCATGATGCCAAAAAAAATCCATCAACAGTTACGAGCAGAACTGCACAGTCGTGCTCGACGCTTTTCCTTCTTTGATTAAAATGTCTCATCAGTACGGTACAATAGAGTCACCAATGGTCGCTCACTCGCTGCTGCTGATGCTGCTGGCTGCGGCAAAGTCTCTTGCTCGCTTCTGGGAAGGGCGCGACGTGCCGAGCGCGTGTTTTCTTAATTTGATTGTGTTGTGTTTTCTTGATGTGATTGTGCCGTGTTTACTTAGTCGTGATGGCGTTAAGAAAGAGAGCGCCGGTCAGGCGGGGTCGATGGTGATGGTGGTGGTTGGGGGGGGGGCAGTAGATTGACTCACCCCTCCCTGCCCCCCCCTGCCCCCCCCCTGCCCCCCAACGTAGCCCGGCAAACCCTGGCAGCGTTCCACGCGCTCGATTAGCACGTTGTTTTGAGCTCTGTATTTGTTTTCGACTTCCCCATCCCCTCCCACTTTACCTTCATTATTTTTTAACGCGGCGTCTGCAATAATCTGCTGCTTGCTGCGTGGTGGGGGGGGGGGGCTTGAGTGGGGTTGTGGGGGGGTTGTGGGGGGTTGTGGGGGGGCCTGGGGTGGTGGGGAGGGCTTGAGGGGGGTGGTGGGGGGGGGGGGGCTTCTAGGTGGGTGGTGGGGGGGGGCTTGAGGGGGGTGGTGGGGGGGGGGGCTTCGATGTGGGTGGTGGGGGGGGGCTTGACGGGGGTGGTGGGGGGGGCTTGACGGGGGTGGTGGGGGGGGCTTGAGGGGGTGGTGGGGGGGGGGCTTGAGGGGGTGATGGGGGGGGGGCTTGAGGGGGTGATGGGGGGGGCTTGAGGAGGAAACGGGGTGCCGGGACGTGGAGAGTGTGGAGCTCCGGGAGCAGGGTACAGACTTCCTGCCCGGGAGGGGGGGGGGCGAGAGGGGTTGAAGGGGGTTGCTCTTTATCCCCCTATCTTGATCCCCCCCCCACCACCCCCGTCACCCCCCTCCCCACTCTTTAATTTACCCTCCCCCCCCCGCGTCCCATCCACTTGTGAGGGCGAGACCACGTGACCGGGGGCCATGCTGAGAAGGAGACGCTGGGACCACGCGTGCTTGTGTCTTCGTGCTCGCCACCCACCCCCTCGTGTGCCGTTCCCGCCTTCATAGGTGCTCGCTAACAACACTTGCCCCAACAGTCTGTTAAGGCTATAGCGGGGGGGGGGGGGGGATCTTTGTCTTTGTAAGGACATCCCTGTCGAACCCCAAGGTGAACATGGAATAGCTCTGACTCCCGGCCACGCGGCTGTACCCGGGCCCGCCCACCATCATGAAGGTCCTTCAACAATGACCCATACAAAGACCTCATCTCTTCATGGTATCGTAGACCTTGACCAGGTCTTCAAGCAGATATGTATTAGGTCCTGTTGAAATTCCCAACACTGCGTGCTGTAGCCGACGGACAGAGGTCTGTGCAGAACCGTCTCAGTCTGAAGCCACACGCGTACAAAACGTGATTACCATCACCATCAGCCACGATCAAACCACTGCCAGTCGCCATCTCAGACGATCCTGGGATGTAACAATCCACCATTGGTACCTCCTTTGCCAGTAGCAAAATATGATAATAGTTTTTTTACCCTTTTATCTGGCAACAAAACTGACACCTTTTTTACAAGGAGTCATGTTTGCATTGACCACAATACCTGCAGTCGGAATGCAAACAAAAAACACAACTCTGATAATGTATGCACTGCCCTTGAAATTGATTGGTCCACACCCGAGACATCTTTTCTTAGAACCGAGTCTCACATGGTGTTGGACCAGATGACGCCAAAAGGCACACAACTCAAAGACAATGCACCATCAGAGTATGAGAGCTCGGGGTAAGCATTTACACCATTGGAACCTCCTTTGCCAGTAGCACAATATGATAATAGTTTTTTTACCCTTTTATCTGGCAACAAACTGACACCTTTTTTACAAGGTGTCATGTTTGCATTGACCACAATACCTGCGGTTGGAATGCAAACAAAACACACAACTCTGATCATGTATGCACCTGCACGTCTCCTCGACGATCGTACTCTGCGACGCGTGCCGTCACTCTGGCTACAACTCCGTCGTGATTATGATTCCTCACCATCGTCCCATCTCGCGACATTTTTTGGGTTTTGTTTCACCAAAGGCCACGCGCTTTTCTTCAAGGGGGGTTGAGTGTGTTTGTATTACAAGCACTGCACGCGTGTCGTGCGTGCACCCTGCGTGTTCTCCACTTCGCCTCGTCCTCTTTCTGTCTCGGCGCAACTCTAAGGCACGCGTCTCTCCGTGCCTTCTTGCGGGCAGCCATCTGCTCGGCGACACGGGGAACCTCTTCGCATCGAGCTCCTGATGGCGCACAGCGGCGCAGCGTCGTTGGCGCGAGGTCCTGACGCAACAAATTAACCCCCCCACCCCCCTCTGCTCGATCCCCCTGACACTTTAATATATTTACGCGATCTAACCCAACCCCCCCCCCCCCCCCGTATTATGGATGATATTGGTCGCGAGAGCCCACTGCGTGTTAAACTATTATGGATTAAAATAATAATTTACAGCCCTGGATGAAGGCCCCCATCCCGTCATCTGGGTTGTTTGGCCATACTTCAGCACGCTGGTCAGCGCGGGTTCGTGAAGGATGTGGGAGGTAGGGAGGAGTGACTCAGGTATCACTCGCTGTTGAGATGTCAGCGGCTGTGGGCGGGAATTGAACTCAGGTCGCCTGGTTTGTAGCGCAGTGTGCTCCAATTCTGTCCATGCCTCCGACAATTTGGCTCCACATTTCTCGACGAGGGATGCAGACAAAATACGGAGGTTATATTTAATTGTGTCCGAAATTGTTGTCGGGATATCTGCGTTAGGACTGGTCCCGTGGCGTGCCATCGGTGAATTTCACCCCCGTGAATGTCTGTACGACTTTTTAGTTGCGAAACGCAGTGGGCTGGATAGATGGACGGGGAAGACAATAGCCCTGAAGACAATGGGACTGAAGACAATGGGACTGAAGACAATAGTCCTGAAGACAATATGACTGAAGACAATAGAACTGAGGGCAATATGACTGAACACAATAGGACCGAAGACAATGGGACTCAAGACAATGGGACTGAAGACAATAGGACTCAAGACAATATGACTCAAGACAATAGGACTGAAGACAATGGAACTGAAGACAACATGACTCAAGACAATGGGACTCAAGACAATAGGACTCAAGACAATAGGGATGGTGACAGACGCCAGCCTTGCCTGGGGGGGACTTGTAGCTCGAGACCAGCGGAGAGACAATCGTGGCAGCGACAAGACGAAGGGTTCAGAGCCGCCACAGCTCCCTTGTGCCACCGCTGGCAGGCGAGGCTCCCTCCCTCCCTCTCACACCCGAGAGGACATTCGGACTCACTCCTCCACGTCTGCCACACGTCGAGGAAGAGGAGTGGCAAGAACGGTCGTTTTTTTGGGTCATCAAAACGTCTTCTAACGAACAAACGATTCAGGTACGGTACACACAGAGAGGACACGTGTTGTAATAGATACCAGTATAGACACGACGCGAAGTGCAATGATTGATTCACTGCGTAACACAATTTTTGTTCCTGGGTACTAAGTGTTATTTTTTAATTGCTTATGCCTAAAAAGTATATAAAATGGCTATTATTCACCACAAACTTTGCTTTTGTGACCACGACTTTAGGTGAACGAAGGACACAAATGCACACCACGTTTTGTCATTGAAAATAGGTACATTTCAAAATATCACTGTCCTGGTCACAAAATAAAAGTTTGTGGGGAATAATACCCATTTTCTGTACTTTTGAGGCATAAGCAATTAGGAAATAACACTTACTACCCAGCAACATTTTTTTTGTTACACAGCTATTATTGCCAACGTTTTCTATGACGAACCTGTCAATGCCGTGTGTTTCAATCAACTCTGCGTTGCTGGTGTCCACTTCCTAAACTCGGATAACCCTCGAGGGGAAGGGCGAGGGAGGCGCGGAGGGGGGTGTGTAATGCCCGAATGGATGATCTTAAAAATAAATGCCCCCTCGAGGAGAAGCCGTGAAGGAGTTCCAAGTTTCGTGACGTGCCTCTTGCTTACCCCTTAATTGTTTTGCTCAATATCGTTTATTTAGCCAGAAGATTGCAACGCGGGCACTTCGGGGCACAATGATGAATTTCCTCTTGAGCAAGGGGCGAGCCTGCATTGTAACATCCCAAGTCGTTTATAATACAGCAGACGTGCTTTAGAAAACACGCACATTTGAAATTCCAATGAATTAACCTTGAATTGTACCAACATTTTCCAATAAACTTTGCGGAACCTTGAATAGTTAGAAGCGGAACAATAATAAAGAAACGGAATATTTAAGATGTATTTTAATGTAGAGGAAGTAGCATGTAATCGCTGACGGAATGTCATGGTATTGGGCAAGTGGAGTGAGTGATGGATATTGCACAAACTGCAACTCCACTCTGCGTCAGACAAGGGAGTGAGTGGTGGATATTGTAGAAACTGCAGCTCCACTCTGCGTCAGACAAGGGAGTGAGTGGTGGATATTGTAGAAACTGCAGCTCCACTCTGCACTAGACAAGTGGAGTGAGTGGTGGATATTGCACAAACTGCAGCTCCACTCTGCGTTAGACAAGTGAGTGAGTGGTGGATATTGTAGAAACTGCAGCTCCACTCTACACTAGACACGTGAGTGAGTAGTGGATATTGCACAAACTGCAGCTCCACTCTGCATCAGACAAGTGAGTGAGTGGTGGATATTGTAGAAACTGCAGCTCCACTCTACACTAGACACGTGAGTGAGTAGTGGATATTGCACAAACTGCAGCTCCACTCTACACTAGACACGTGAGTGAGTGGTGGATATTGCACAAACTGCAGCTCCACTCTGCACTAGACAAGTGAGTGAGTGGTGGATATTGCACAAACTGCAGCTCCACTCTGCATCAGACAAGTGAGTGAGTGGTGGATATTGCACAAACTGCAGCTCCACTCTACACTAGACACGTGAGTGAGTGGTGGATATTGCACAAACTGCAGCTCTACTCTGCATCAGACAAGTGAGTGAGTGGTGGATATTGCACAAACTGCAGCTCCACTCTGCACTAGACAAGTGAGTGAGTGGTGGATATTGCACAAACTGCAGCTCCACTCTGCACTAGACAAGTGAGTGAGTGGTGGATATTGCACAAACTGCAGCTCCACTCTGCATCAGACAAGTGAGTGAGTGGTGGATATTGCACAAACTGCAGCTCCACTCTGCACTAGACAAGTGAGTGAGTGGTGGATATTGTACAAACTGCAGCTCCACTCTGCACTAGACAAGTGAGTGAGTGGTGGATATTGCACAAACTGTAGCTCCACTCTGCGTCAGACAAGTGAGTGAGTGGTGGATATTGCACAAACTGCAGCTCCACTCTGCGTTAGACAAGTGAGTGAGTGGTGGATATTGCACAAACTGCAGCTCCACTCTACACTAGACAAGTGAGTGAGTGGTGGATATTGCACAAACTGCAGCTCCACTCTGCACTAGACAAGTGGAGTGAGTGGTGGATATTGCACAAACTGTAGCTCCACTCTGCACTAGACAAGTGGAGTGAGTGGTGGATATTGCACAAACTGCAGCTCCACTCTGCACTAGACAAGTAGAGTGAGTGGTGGATATTGCACAAACTGTAGCTCCACTCTACACTAGACAAGTGAGTGAGTGGTGGATATTGCACAAACTGCAGCTCCACTCTGCACTAGACAAGTAGAGTGAGTGGTGGATATTGCACAAACTGCAGCTCCACTCTGCACTAGACAAGTGAGTGAGTGGTGGATATTGCACAAACTGCAGCTCCACTCTGCACTAGACAAGTAGAGTGAGTGGTGGATATTGCACAAACTGCAGCTCCACTCTGCACTAGACAAGTAGAGTGAGTGGTGGATATTGCACAAACTGCAGCTCCACTCTGCACTAGACAAGTGGAGTGAGTGGTGGATATTGTACAAACTGTAGCTCCACTCTGCACTAGACAAGTGGAGTGAGTGGTGGATATTGTACAAACTGCAGCTCCACTCTGCACTAGACAAGTAGAGTGAGTGGTGGATATTGCACAAACTGCAGCTCCACTCTGCATCAGACAAGTGAGTGAGTGGTGGATATTGCACAAACTGCAGCTCCACTCTGCGTCAGACAAGTGAGTGAGTGGTGGATATTGCACAAACTGCAGCTCCACTCTGCGTCAGACAAGTGGAGTGAGTGGTGGATATTGCACAAACTGCAG
This sequence comes from Lampetra planeri, assembly GCF_965212315.1. NCBI lineage: Eukaryota > Metazoa > Chordata > Hyperoartia > Petromyzontiformes > Petromyzontidae > Lampetra > Lampetra planeri. Next base: position 2,045,677 of record NC_136108.1, on the reverse strand, counting down.
CTCCACTCTGCACTAGACAAGGAAGTGAGTGGTGGATATTGCACAAACTGCAGCTCCACTCTGCACTAGACAAGTGAGTGAGTGGTGGATATTGTACAAACTGCAGCTCCACTCTGCACTAAACAAGTAGAGTGAGTGGTGGATATTGCACAAACTGCAGCTCCACTCTGCACTAGACAAGTGAGTGAGTGGTGGATATTGCACAAACTGCAGCTCCACTCTGCATCAGACAAGTGGAGTGAGTGGTGGATATTGCACAAACTGCAGCTCCACTCTGCACTAGACAAGTGAGTGAGTGGTGGATATTGCACAAACTGCAGCTCCACTCTGCACTAGACAAGTGGAGTGAGTGGTGGATATTGTACAAACTGTAGCTCCACTCTGCACTAGACAAGTGAGTGAGTGGTGGATATTGCACAAACTGCAGCTCCACTCTGCACTAGACAAGTGAGTGAGTGGGGGATATTGCACAAACTGCAGCTCCACTCTGCACTAGACAAGTGAGTGAGTGGTGGATATTGTACAAACTGTAGCTCCACTCTGCACTAGACACGTGAGTGAGTGGTGGATATTGCACAAACTGCAGCTCCACTCTGCACTAGACAAGTGAGTGAGTGGTGGATATTGCACAAACTGCAGCTCCACTCTGCACTAGACAAGTGAGTGAGTGGTGGATATTGCACAAACTGCAGCTCCACTCTGCACTAGACAAGTGAGTGAGTGGTGGATATTGTACAAACTGTAGCTCCACTCTGCACTAGACAAGTGAGTGAGTGGTGGATATTGTACAAACTGCAGCTCCACTCTGCACTAGACACGTGAGTGAGTGGTGGATATTACACAAACTGCAGCTCCACTCTGCGTCAGACAAGTGAGTGAGTGAGTGGTGGATATTGTACAAACTGTAGCTCCACTCTGCACTAGACACGTGAGTGAGTGGTGGATATTCCACAAACTGAATCTCCACTCTGCACTAGACAAGTGGAGTGAGTGGTGGATATTGTACAAACTGTAGCTCCACTCTGCACTAGACAAGTGAGTGAGTGGTGGATATTGCACAAACTGCAGCTCCACTCTGCGTCAGACAAGTGAGTGAGTGGTGGATATTGCACAAACTGCAGCTCCACTCTGCGTCAGACAAGTGAGTGAGTGGTGGATATTGCACAAACTGTAGCTCCACTCTGCGTCAGACAAGTGAGTGAGTGGTGGATATTGCACAAACTGCAGCTCCACTCTGCGTCAGACAAGTGAGTGAGTGGTGGATATTGCACAAACTGCAGCTCCACTCTGCGTCAGACAAGTGGAGTGAGTGGTGGATATTGCACAAACTGCAGCTCCACTCTGCGCTAGACAAGTAGAGTGAGTGGTGGATATTGCACAAACTGCAGCTCCACTCTGCGTTAGACAAGTGGAGTGAGTGGTGGATATTGCACAAACTGCAGCTCCACTCTGCGTTAGACAAGTGGAGTGAGTGGTGGATATTGCACAAACTGCAGCTCCACTCTGCATCAGACAAGTGAGTGAGTGGTGGATATTGCACAAACTGCAGCTCCACTCTGCGTTAGACAAGTGAGTGAGTGGTGGATATTGCACAAACTGTAGCTCCACTCTGCGTTAGACAAGTGAGTGAGTGGTGGATATTGCACAAACTGTAGCTCCACTCTGCGTTAGACAAGTGAGTGAGTGGTGGATATTGCACAAACTGCAGCTCCACTCTGCGTCAGACAAGTGAGTGAGTGGTGGATATTGCACAAACTGTAGCTCCACTCTGCACTAGACAAGTGGAGTGAGTGGTGGATATTGCACAAACTGTAGCTCCACTCTGCGTTAGACAAGTGGAGTGAGTGGTGGATATTGCACAAACTGTAGCTCCACTCTGCGTTAGACAAGTGAGTGAGTGGTGGATATTGTACAAACTGCAGCTCCACTCAACCCGCGGGGGGCTGGACGTGGAGGGGGGGGGCGAATGCAAAGATCATAAATGTCGTCTTTGCTCAGGCCGCCTCATCGTGGTGGTGTGGGTGGGGGTGGTGGTGGTGGTGGTGCTACCACGTGCACCTGGCCTGGCACAGGCGCCGTGGTGATGTCACTGTCACTTCGTGGCGAATGGCGGCTGCTGCTGCTGGTGGTGTTGGTGGCGGTGGTGCTGGTGGTGCTGGTGGTGTCAACCGATTTGGCGATGGTGCCCTCTTGATCTCTCCCTCACGCCGCTGGCCGAGCAGATTTAGCAACGAGCAAAACAATGTCAAAAAAAATCTCAGCCTTATCCAGACCACATGCTCGATAGAACTGCAAGCGTGGCCGTTTTTGTAATTTCAGACCACCGACTCAAAACATTGAGCAAGTGTGGCCATCCGTGCAGGCAGCAGTGAAACGCAGACACAACCGCGGACTGGTTTCGTCCTGATTATAACTCATCAGCAGAGCAACAGTCATCAATGTTCGCTGCTGCCAAACCCCTCTGGGGAGGGGGCGTGTACCTTTTGCACAATGGGAGACCCCGTTAGGGGCCATCCATTTAGCAAAAATATGTCAAAACTTGACCCCTCCCCCCCTCCCTGTACGCACGCTGACTTTTTACACCCCCCGAATCCTACAGAACGGCCGATATTTAATCCACGCAGAAACGATCAAGGATTAATAATATGAGCGTGTTTAAGCAAACAGATGTAGTCCACCGCCGGCTGCATTAAAGAATTAAGTGGCGTACCTCGGCCACTTGCTGAGCTGCGTGATGGCTGCAGTCAGGGGCACGGTGGCACACGAGTGACACCTCTACCAGAGTTCCACTTCTCCCGGCAGGACTTGTTGTCTGACAGCTGAAACAACTCAACTGTGGCTCATTTGAAGGCAAATGTAGACAAATTATTATCGAGGCTTTACCCCCCCCCCCCACCGTTTCCCATGCGTCCGTACATTGTCAGTAGACCCCCCCCCCATACGCAAGCTACGCGTTTGGGTTAACCCCCCTCCCTCGCCCCTCCATGCGTACGGACTGAATGGATGTCCCCTTCGCATTGGCGTGAAGGGGACAATGATTCAACTGGAAAAGCCACTCGCGGCGACAGAAGAATGAGCGCAGGCCTTCACTCGTTGAGAAACCTTGCCAATATCCCGTTTGTTAAACGCAGTTGGTTCTTCGTGAACTACCATTAAGCAACAATATGCGGAATAGGAGCAGGGTAACGGATGTCGTGTTTGTTTTAAAGTGATAATTCAAGAGTGACATTTCAATGAGAATGATTTGGTCTTGTAATGCGCACAGCGATCCGCTCAACTCTCAACGCGAGAGAACGACTCGGAGGGAGAGAGAGAGAACCGCCCTTGCGTGCGAGGGGGAAACACTCTATCCCACACGGAAGAGACACGTGATATTCTCGTTACAGCTCCTCCTCGACGCCCCAGGAAGGGGGTTAGGCAACATTCGCGTGCCGTGTGATCCACCAACCCGAGCTGCCGACTCCACACGGTGCTGGATAATAAAATAATCATCGGCAGCCGCGTGCAGCAGCAGCAGCAGCACAACCACCTCTGCCCGGCTGTCAAAGTGGACAAATGAGCCGTCATTTCTGATAGCCATGTCGCTTCGGGAAAAAAGCACATTCCTACGGAGGGAGCTGGTAGGAACGTTGGGTTGCTCGGTCAATGGCCAGGGTCAACGGCGGCGTGGTGTATTCCGCAAATATGCCCGACTGTGAGGGCGGGCACAAGCTGGCGTGAGTAGGTTAAACATTGAGTTTTATAAGGGCACCACGGGGTGACCAGCCCCTCCCCACCCAGCCCCACCCCTCCCACCCCCCAACCAGCCCCACCCTCCCCACCCTCCCCTCCCCACCCAGCCCCTCCCCACCCAGCCCCACCCCACCCTCCCCTCTCCACCCAGCCCGACCCCTCCCATTTTTGGAATCACGACGGACGGACGGACACAATAATCCCCTGTGGGCTTGTGGAACCAGGTGGTTCCTACCAGTATAAGTGAATACCTCAGTGGGCTTTGCCTGGTAGGATGGGGATGGTTTCGTTTTATTTGAATTTGTGTGGGTGATTTGTTTGCATTTCCTGTACTTTGGACTGCTATATTCTTGGTTCTTTCGGTAAAGTCACGTAGATGGAAAAGAATTAATAAATAAAACTGTCGTGCGTTTGTCATTGTTTGTTATTGGGACGTTCTTCCCCGCCCCTACGATACTGGACGTCTGTGGCAAAAAGCCTCGTAGCTCATCGGATTTCTCCAGCGGTCTAAATAAAGAGGAGGAGGAGGATCGTGACGGCGGATCCCGCGAGGCACAGATGGCCTCGCCGATGTCGGGAGGACGTCGGCTGAGCGCCACGAGAAGGCCCACCACGCAGGCGACGGGGGCCGTCGGGAAGGCCCAATACGCAGGCGACGGGGCCGTCGGGAAGGCCCAATACGCAGGCGACGGGGCCGTCGAGAAGGCCCAATACGCAGACGACGGGGCCGTCGGGAAGACCCAATACGTAGGCGACGGGGCCGTCGAGAAGGCCCAATACGCAGACGACGGGGCCGTCGGGAAGGCCCAATACGCAGGCGACGGGGCCGTCGGGACGCGGTGGTGGCTCGCGCACTGGACTCGCAATCCAGAGGTCGCTCGCCAACATTTAAGGCTGCAGGGGCAGTGCGTTAAAAAAATCAGTGTTTTTCATAATCAACGTTTTTGGGTTTAGATCGCGTTATTTGTAAATGTGTCGTAACCCTCCACCACCCGACACGGCCAATCAGTAAAAAAGTGTCACGTTGACAAAAGACAAATAGTTTACTGCTTTAGCCCACCGGTGTGTTGAAGCGTGAAAGCACAACATTTACTTTTCGATTTAAAGCTTTCGTGACTGCAGGGATTCAACTTCTTGGTTTTTTCGGTAAAGTCACGTAGAAGGGAAGTAATAAAATAATAAAAATAAAACATAATAAAATGAAACAATTCTCACGACGTTTCGGCCACAACGCAAGCAGCCGTCCTCAGGTGAAGAATGAGACAATCCAAGCTAGGAGCTTACATATAAGCTGGGTTGGGGGTGGGAGAAGAGCGCCTTAACAAAAATAATGTGCATATCAAGAGGAATTTAGCATATACATGGGAAATGCGCAGGGCGCGGGGGGGCTTCAAAGTCATACCATGCCCACGCACTATGCAGGATCAAGAGCACCAAGGGGGGGTGCAGGGATTAGCATTAACAAAGGAAAGGAATGCCAATGATATGTAGCTGCAGTTACTAAACAACACCGTAGAAAACTAAAGTATAAACTACATACAAAAAACTAAAATATAAATTGCTCGAGTAGATGTAGCTCTCAAGGGTTTGAGTCACATCGCTGCAGACGTAGCTAGATCCGAAATCTCTGCAACCCTCAAAAACGCCAAGATGCCAGCTAGCAACATCAGCAAAGATGAGCGTTTTGAATTAGCTCAATTAAAAAGAGGGATGACATTGTCATCCTCTCAGCCGACAAAGGCAATGCCACTGTCATCATGGACAAAATAGAATACAACAACAAAATTCAAGAACTACTCAACGATGGCAGCTATACAAAAATAAAAAGAGACCCCACCAACAGCCTTGTCACTAAAACCAACAATATCATTTCTGATTCAACCGCTTTATTTGATCAGACCAAACAGTTCTCGTTGAAACCTTCTGCAGCCAGGCCACCAAGATTATACGGCTTACCAAAGATACATAAATAAGATACACCTCTTCGTCCCATTGTCTCTACTATCAACTCCCCCACCTATAAATTGGCTCGTTTTTTGTCTGAAATCCTACGGCCTTTCACTGGAAAAACCACCTCTGCGGTACTAAACTCTACTGACCTGGTATCGACAATCAAGGGGATTGCCCTGTCCCCAGACGACCTGCTTGTCAGTTTTGATGTGGTTTCCTTATTCACCAAGGTTCCTGTACCTGACACCATCGCAATCATTGAAGACTTGGTTCATCAAGGACTGAATGCTGGGGTACCCCCCTGGTGAGACACTGCTTAACCAATACATACTTCACCTGGAATAAAACTTTCTACAAGCAAATTGAGGGCACCCCAATGGGCTCCCCCCTATCTCCGGTTGTAGCTAACATCTTCATGGAGAAATTTGAGACGGACGCCATCCAGACTGCCACTCTACGCCCGACCTTATGGAAGAGGTACGTAGACGACACTTTTGTCATCTGGCCACATGGCCGACCTGCTCTAGACCAATTTCTTGACCACATCAATTCCATACACCCAGCCATCAGATTCACCATGGAAGTCGAAAAAGATGGCAAGCTACCCTTTTTGGATGTCCTAATCAAAAGGAGACCTGATGGTTCAATGAGCCACTCTGTCTACAGGAAATCCACCCATACGGACGCTTATCTAAAACCGGATTCCCACCACCATCCATCCCAGAAGAATTCCCTCATCAAGACTCTATATCATAGAGCCCAATGCATATCCGACCATGAACACATTTCCAGTGAACTCAAACACGTACGCCAAGCTCTTAAGGCTAATGGTTACTCCGACTACACAATCCGCAAAGCCATCTCTCCAACCATCAAGAAGGATCCTGTTGAGGAGCCTTTCAAGACCATCACCTTACCTTACATTGCTGGGGTCACAAAAAAGATCTCCAAAATCCTGATTAAACACAAGATCCAGGTCCGATTCAACACAGTACATAAAATCCGTGATCTGGTACCGTCTGTAAAAGATGTGGTTCCAGACATACAGCACCCTGGTGTCTACAAACTAAGTTGCCTCTGTGGTAGCAGTTACATTGGACAAACCAAACGACATGTCTCGGACCGCATCCGTGAACATAAAGCTGACCTGAAACACGGTAGGACAAACACCTCAGCCGTGGCAGATCACTGTTACAACTCAGTGGGCTCACATGACATTGACTTCTCCAAGACAGAGGTTCTCTGCAAGCCACCTGGCTATCATGAGAGATTCGTTCATGAGGCGATCCACATATACAAACACAGAGACAATTTTAATCGAGAAGATGGATTCTGGCTTAGCAATCATTGGAAGGACGTAATAAACCATTTTGATACACATTAGGGTAGGTAGAATAATACATAGTGTTATGTTGAAATGTGGTTTATTGCAATACAGTATATAATTTAATGTTGGGTTTATCTATGGCAGTATATAGTACGGTATATGCTCGGTTGATGTAAGAGAATAAAGTTTAGATGGAAGCAAATTATATAACTTTTACGACGTAGAATTGTAATGTATTACTTGCTGTTAGTAACTCAGCTTATTGTAGAGTATAGTAAGTATACTGATGGTGCTATGCAGTTTATATTTTAGTTTTTTGTATGTAGTTTATACCTTAGTTTTCTACGGTGTTGTTTAGTTACTGCAGCTACATATCATTGGCATTCCTTTCCTTTGTTAATGCTAATCCCTGCACCCCCCCTTGGTGCTCTTGATCCTGCATAGTGCGTGGGCATGGTATGACTTTGAAGCCCCCCCGCCCCCTGCGCATTTTCCATGTATATGCTAAATTCCTCTTGATATGCACATTCTTTTTGTTAAGGCGCTCTTCTCCCACCCCCAACCCAGCTTATATGTAAGCTCCTAGCTTGGATTGTCTCATTCTTCACCTGAGGACGGCTGCTTGCGTTGTGGCCGAAACGTCGTGAGAATTGTTTCATTTTATTATGTTTTATTTTTATTATTTTATTACTTCCCTTCTACGTGACTTTACCGAAAAAACCAAGAAGACACAACATTTACATCGGGAAATTCTGGCGAATTCTGGCGAATTGCCCGATGATGCTGGATGCCATTACCAGCGAAACGTCGTACTCAAATTGTAAATGTTGTGGTTTCACGCTTCAACATACCGGTGGGCTAAAGCAGTGAACTATTTGTCTTTTGTCAACGTGACACTTTTTTACTGATTGGCCGTGTCGGGTGGTGGGGGATTACGACACATTTATAAATAACGCGATCTAAACCCAAAAACGTTGATTATGAATAATATTGGTCGCGAAAGCCTACGTGTTAAACAAATCAGTGTTTGTTGTCCTTCGACACTGTAGTTCTTGTCGTTGTTGAAAACAAATCTCGCAGTGGTTGTCCAGGGTGGCCACAACTCGTAGCTTTGGCCACCAAGCTCGTTACGCGACTGATCTCCTTGTTTCTTTTATCCAGAAATAAATGTTTGATTAATTATTGAAGAGTGTGTCTGTTACTCAATGGCTGCCCACAGCGTACATAGTACCATGCCATTCAAACTAAATAAAGACAAACTCTGGTTATTGACAAACGTTATGAACATGTAATTATCATCTCTCTGGCGTCACTGTTGGTATGTGTGCACCTGTGTTGGACTTGATAATTGTTTTTTTGACATTAGCTGCTGCTGCTGCCGCTGTTGTTATTTGTGCTTGTGCACCACTGCTAACGCAGCAGCAGCAACACGAATGTATCAGAAAACTTGGACCGGTGGTGATTTGACTGAAAATCAGAAACTTTCCCGGCATTCGTGTCGGCGTTTGCCAATCAACGTGTGCACGTGCTATGTGGGGAGCGGTGGCGCAGCGGTTAGCGCTACGCTGCGCTGCGAAACCCAGGGACCCGGGTTCGATTCCCGCTCACGGCCAACACCGGTGACAAGTATCTGAACCGGTCCTGGGCCTCCCTTAGGTCAACTCAGCCTCAAATTAGTAGCCAGTGTGGTGTGTAAACATCGCCACTGGGGAGACAAAGGCGGTCGAGCGTGGTGCTGGCCACCCACCCCCTCGTGTGCGGTGCCGGCCTCCATAGGTGCTCGCTAACAGCACTTTCCCTAACAGTCTGTTAAAGCTATACGGAGGATCTTTGTACGTATGTGGGGAGCGGTGGTGCAGTGGTTAGCGCGCTGTGCTACGCAACTCAGGGACCCGGGTTCGATTCCCGCTCACGGCCATCCCCCGCACTTCCGATTAGCGCGGTTGGCTGCGTACGGTGAAAACAAAGTTCAACACACCCACATACACACACACACATTTTTCCCCAATTCTCGGAAGCCTGCGTTCGCTCCCCCAGTTCCAAAAACTCTCCACCCACCCTCTCTCGCATCTCTCCAATCTCCCCCCACCCCGCCCCTCAGTGCTGCCCCCCCCTCACCATCACCATCACCTCCTGCCCCTCTTCCTCGACAACATCAGCAGCAGCAGAAGTCGCTCGCCGCCGCTTCTGATTTAAATCCTCGAGCCAAGCTGCGAAGTGGCCGCGTGGTGAGCTGCCTTCAGGTGTGTGTACGCCTGTGTGTGTACACGTGTGTGTGTGCACGTGCTATGCACATGTGTGTGTATGCGCCTGTGTGTGTGCACTTGTATGTGTGCACGTGTACGTGTGTGTTTATGTGTGCACGTTTGTGTGTGTTTGTGTGTGCGCGTTTGTGTGTTTGTGTGTACTCGTGTGTGTTTGTGTGTGCACATGTGTGTACATGCACGTGTATGTGGCACATTTATGGAGAGCCGTGGCGCAGTGGTTAGATCGCTGCGCTACGAACCTGGCGATACGAGTTCGGTTCCCCGCTCACGGCCAACATCAGTGGTAATCGTCTAAGTCGTCTCAGCCTCAAATGAGTACCTGATGTAGTCCGTAAACATCGCCACTTGGGAGACAAAGGCGGTCGGGCGTGGTGCTGGTCCCCTCGTGTACCGTTCAGCCCTTTATTGGTGCTCGCTAACAGCACTTTCCCCAAAGGCGTTTGAGGCTATACGGGGGACATTTGTCTTGTGTGCACATGCATATGTATGTGCGCACGTGTCTGTAAGGCGTGTGTGGTGTGTGTGTCACGTGTGTGTGTACGTGTCTGTAAGGCGTGTGTGGTGTGTGTGTGTCTCAGGTGTGTGTGTACGTGTCTGTAAGGCGTGTGTGTGTCACGTGTGTGTGTACGTGTCTGTAAGGCGTGTGTGTGTGTCTCAGGTGAGTATGTGTGCACGTGTCTGTAAGGCGTGTGTGGTGTGTGTGTGTCTCAGGTGTGTGTGTACGTGTCTGTAAGGCGTGTGTGTGTCACGTGTGTGTGTACGTGTCTGTAAGGTGTGTGGGGAGCGGTAGTGTAGTGGTTAGCGCGCTGCGCTATGAACCTGGCGACCCGGGTTTGATTCCCGTTCACGGCTAACACCAGTGACGATTATCTGAACCGGTCCTGGGCCTCCCCTAGGTCGACTCAGCCTTAAATGAGTACCTGGTGCGGTGTGTAAACATCGCCACTGGGGAGACAAAGGCGGTCGAGCGTGGTGCTGGCCACCCACCCCCTCGTGTACCGTTCCGGCCTTCATAGGTGCTCGCTAACAGCACTTGCCCCTACAGTCTGTGAAGGCTATACGGGGGATCTTTGTCTTTGTAAGGCGTGTGTGTGTGTATCTCAGGTGTGTGTGTACGTGTCTGTAAGGCGTGTGTGGTGTGTGTATCTCAGGTGTGTGTGTACGTGTCTGTAAGGCGTGTGTGGTGTGTGTGTATCTCAGGTGTGTGTGCACGTGTCTGTAAGGTGTGTGGGGAGCGGTAGTGTAGTGGTTAGCGCGCTGCGCTATGAACCTGGCGACCCGGGTTTGATTCCCGTTCACGGCTAACACCAGTGACGATTATCTGAACCGGTCCTGGGCCTCCCCTAGGTCGACTCAGCCTTAAATGAGTACCTGGTGCGGTGTGTAAACATCGCCACTGGGGAGACAAAGGCGGTCGAGCGTGGTGCTGGCCACCCACCCCCTCGTGTACCGTTCCGGCCTTCATAGGTGCTCGCTAACAGCACTTGCCCCTACAGTCTGTGAAGGCTATACGGGGGATCTTTGTCTTTGTAAGGCGTGTGTGTATCTCAGGTGTGTGTGTACGTGTCTGTAAGGCGTGTGTGGTGTGTGTATCTCAGGTGTGTGTGTACGTGTCTGTAAGGCGTGTGTGGTGTGTGTGTATCTCAGGTGTGTGTGCACGTGTCTGTAAGGTGTGTGTGTGTGTGCATATCACGTGTGAGGTGTCCACGTGTGCAAGCATCTCCGGCGTGCAGGTTCGTGTGCAACTCAGCACCATGTGTTTGCATATCAACGGTGTGTGTGCGTGTGCATCCCACATGTGTGTTTGACTATTCCCGGTGGATGAACTTGTGTGTGTGTGTGTCATTTTGGTGGTCGTTAACAGCACTTGCACCAATAGTATGTTAAGGCTATACGGGTGATCTTTGTCTTTGTGCGTACGTGTGTGTATTTTATCTTAAGTGCATGTGCCGCGTGTGTGTGCATCTCAGTGCGTGCGTGTTTATCAGGTGTGTGTGTGCATCTCAGGTGTCAGTGCGTGCGTGTTTATCAGGTGTGTGTGTATCAGGTGTGTGTATGTGTGTCAGATGTGTGTGTGTGCACGTTCGTGTGTAAGGTGTGACAATTATCTGAACCGGTTCTGGGCCCTAGGTAGACTCAGCCTTAAATGTGGTTACCCGGTGCTGTGTGTAAACATCAGCGCTGGGGAGACAAAGGCGGCCGGGGCCGTGGGGCTGGCCACCCATCCACGCGCTCGTGAGTCGTGCCTGCCTAAATAGGTGTTCACTGACGAAACAGAATCACGTTGAACACGGTGATCTTCGTCTCTGCGTGCGCGCTTGCGTGTGATTCATCAGACTCGCGCGGGCCTCAAACACCTGAAGCTTGGCTTCAAAGGCGCCGCCTGCACCTGTGCAGCTCCACGGGGAGGACGGGACGTGCCGCCCGTCAAAGAGAGAGCGAGAGAGAGCGAGAGGGAGAGCGAGAGAGAGCGAGAGGGAGAGCGAGAGGGAGAGCGAGAGGGAGGGAACTTCTGCCGACTTCTCTCACATCTCTTCACCCCCTCTTCCACTCCACCTCCACTCACCCCCATCCCCTCTCTCTCATCTCCCGGAACTTTCGACCTTTGTACCCCCCCCCCTCTCTCCCCCAGAGCCCCCCCCCCCCCACCGCCGACCCCCCCCCCCCAAACCTCGCGATGGCCCCCCTCCTGCGTGTGCTCCTCCTCGCCCACCTGGTGTCGCAAGCTGCCCCCCAGACAGGTAAGGCGCGCGCGCGCTGTGGATCGCGATCTCTGCGAAAGCAAAGGGTTGGTGGATCACGTAAAGATTTGTGAAATCATCTTCCATCACCCCCCCTCCCCTTCCTCACCACCACCACCGCCATCAATCCGCTGGGCGGAGTGGTTGCCTCGCCTCAGTGGATGGCAGCACAGCAAGTGGGCTCGAGAATGAAGCCGTCGATGCGGATCGTTGAGTGTTTAGGGTGCCGTGGTGGCGAGATGTTAACTACCTCGCCTGGTGTACAGGAGGTCGTGAGTTACATCCCGACCCCCTGACGCCTGCTGTGCATGTGGAGTTTGCGTTTCTCTCTCTCTCTCTCCACGTGGTCGCGTGGATTTTTCTCCGGGTCCTCCGCTTTTCCCCTCAACATTTAGAATCAACGTCACTCGTTTAGAGTCTTTGTCGGCTGTGCATGTCCACGTGATGAAGCTACGTCGTCGTGCTGTCGTTTGTGGCCAGATCGCTTCCGAAAGAAGAGCTGTATAGCTCAGTGGGCCTCACCTAAAATTAAAAGTTTAGTTTTAGCCTCGTATGTGTGGTGAGCTTCCTCCAGGTACTCAGATTTTCTCACCCATCCGACAAATAACACCCCACTCCCGCGTTTCGCTTTCATGATTTCACCTCGTAACGCTGTGCCACCTCCGATGAGCACGGTTGGCTACGTACGGTGCGGAAGAAGTTCAACGTACGTACGCACATCGCTCTCGTCGAGAGAGGACGACTCGGACACGGCCCGGAGGAGGAGCCACAGGCGAGCGGGGAGGGCAGCAGCAGCAGCCGCGGCGGTGACCCGGCATGGCCAACAGTCGGCCAAGCTCTGCGATCCCCTCTGTATATTAAGGTGTTATCGACCAATTAATGAGCGTCCATGCACGTGGGTGGAAACCGGAGTTCCCGGCGACAACTCGCGGATGCGAGGGGTGAACACTCGATGGCTCTCTGCACCTCCGTTTGGTCCGGTGCGAAAGGAGTTCAACAAACGTGCATATGCCGTACAGATGGATCAGATGTTCGTGGCGTTCACATTGGCGTGCACTGCCTTCTCATGGCGAGCCCGGCTACGTCTCCTGGACGCCCAAACGGGAGGGGAATGGTCACCGCGTCTGTGTGTGATCCGCCAACCCTGTCGCGTTCACTGCGTGCGTGACACGGGCGCCAGTAAGCCTCCGATACGCCGAGCGGCCAGAAGGAAACGGCCCTGCAAGTCACTGTGTGACGGTGGAGGGTCGGCGCGTTTCTGGAGTGGAGCAAGGTCGTCGTGATAAGAGCTGGGGGCGGCGGTGGGAGAAGAGGAAATTACAAAGTCGGGCAGTGCGAGGGAGGAAGCAGAGAGGGCCGAGTGTTGGACTGCAAAAGTGGCCAAAACATTCCACTGCGAGATTCTCCTGAAACGAGTCATTAGGGCTCGGACGAGGCTTTGCCGGATGAATCAAAGATATCTTTTGCGGCCGCAGAAGAGACAATGATTGCATTGCACCATCTAGCCCTAAACGTTACAATTTTTTTTCTTTTACAAAATTATTAATTTGTCTATCTACTGCTGATATGAAGACTTTTCGCAGCAGATGCCTTTAGACTTTGGTTGACTCTGTGTGTGCGTCACCATACTTTACCACGACTGATCAGTGCCGGGCATGGGGGGGGGTGCGAGAAGAACCCAGGACGGACCGGTTCAGACATTGCTGAAGTTAGCCGTGGCCTGGAATCGAACCTGGGACCAGCTGAGTTCACTGCACAGTGTTCGAAGCACGACCTCTCCGCTCCACCAACGCCTCCTGGGGTGTTCCCCTACACATTAAGACTCAACATCCAGGCGTTTCGATGATTTTGCTGATGCAAATGTCCACGTGACGAGCCACTTCGTTTGAGCTGCCATTGGCGCCCAGGTCGCTTCTGAAAAAGAAGCTCATAGCTCAGTGGACCTTACCTGGATAGGTAAACAATATGATAATTATCTGGCAACAAAACTGACACCTTTTTTTACAAGGAGTCATGTTTGCATAGACCACAATACCTGCAGTCGGAATGCAAACAAAAAACATAACTCTGATAATGTATGCACTGTCCTTGAAGTTGATTGGTCCACACCCGCGGCAGCTTTCCTCAGAGCCTAGTCTCACATGGGTTGAACCAGCTGACACCAAAAGGCGCACAACTCAAAGACAATGCACCATCAGAGTGTGATAGCTCAGGGTAAGCAAATGAGGTTCCAATGGAGAAAAACAATAGTTTAGTTTTATTTGTATATTTTTTATTGTGATTTGTTTACCTTTCTTGTACTTTGCGCTCCTAGCGTGTTTTTGTATCGTTTGTTTGTTGTGACGTTCTAACCCCGTGCCCCGACTGGACATCTGCAAAACATAACTGTTATTCTGATTCTGCTGTGGAATGGTGGTGTCGCATGAGCCGACACCACCATTCCACGCGCTCCTGTTGCTGCCCTCGTACTCCGTTCTCACTCAGTCATCCTGAGCGGCAGCAGCCACAATCTATCATCTATCCACCGCTGGATGATGACCTCCCTAAGCCGCCCACATAAGTTGAACCCGTGCTGCGTTAACCCCGTGTCAATTTACAAACGCTTCAACCCATCAATCTTAATTTTGGAGCTTCAACCCATGCCGCAGGCACAACAGAACAACGGCCCCTGCATTGAATTTCAAGAGGCGCGGGAGGGACAAGGCCTTCATCGAGCAGTGGATAGATAATGGCTGCTGATGGTGGTGGACCTAGAACACTTGATTCATAGACAAGGTGGGGATGAGGATGAGGAGGAGGCACGGTGCGTGGGTGCCTACGAAGCTCTGCGCGACTCATTGTTTGCAGAGGAAGCTCGCGGGGGAGCGATTTCAGAGGAAGCGAGGGGGTTGGTGGTAGGAGGAGGGGGGGTCAGCGATAGGGGGGCGGGGGGGGGAGCAGAGGTGGGAGGGGATAGGGGATCAGGGGAAGTCAGAGGAAGGGCGGGTCCGTCTACTCTTGTGAAAAGACGACGAGATCCCTTCCTCTTAACTTCACACGCGTGTGTTTGTGTTCGAGTAGAAACACACACACACGGATAAAGATCCCCCGCGTAGCCTCTATCAGACTGTAGGGGCAAGTGCTGTTAGTGAGTAGCACCTATGGAGGCCGACACGGCACACGAAGGGGCCAGCACCACGCCCGGCCGCCTTTGTATCCCCAGTGGCGATGTTTACACACCGCACCAGCTACTCATTTGACGCTTAGCCGACCTAGGGGAGACCCAGGAACGATTCAGGAAATCGTCACCGGTGTTGTCCGTGAGCGGGAATCGAACTCGCAGCGCTAACCACTACCCCACCACTCCACGCGCACGCCCGCACACAATAATGTAGGAAATGGTCAAACATCCCAGTGGCGCAGGAGTCTCACGAAGAGTAATCTTGAGACTCGGGGAGGCTTTCCTGGGCACACAAAGGGCTATTGTTGTCACTGCATCCGCCCGGGCATTCTGCTCTGGTCAAGAGGTCCCGACTCACAGTTCGAAGGCCAATTCATCATTTTCTTGTCGCACGGCTGCTGATGTCGATGCAGAGCAGCGACTACGATTTCACAATCAGGTGGTCAAGTCCGATAACCGCGTCAGGGGCAGCGGAGTGCGCCGCTGCGATGTCGACTTCGTGTTTGTGGATCGGGGCATCGCGTCCTTGCACGTTGTACGGCCTCTGTTCTGGATGGCCACAGTCGCACCGCGATTTGTGCATCGGGTATCCGCATCTGCCGTGATTTGTGCACCGGGTGCGGTTCAGGGTGGACCGCGAGCCTCGTGGAAGATCAAAAACCCACGGGGGATCTTCCGCGTTGGGTCTTTCACATTGACAGACGTAGCAGACAAATGAAGCGAATTATAAACTCATCGTCATCAATCTTAATTTTTGGAGCTTTCGTGACTGCAGGAATTATTCTTTGGTTCTTTCGGTTAAGTCACGTCATCAACAGCGGTTGTGCACGTGGCTGCCCGTAATCCAGCACTGTGGAGGCAGCAGCCAGAGTTTGTGGATCGCACACAGACGCTGCGTTGACGAGGTGTCATCACCGTGATGCATCAGGAGAAGGCTGCATGGCAAAAATGTGGACTCCACCTGTTCCATCTGTATGGGATAGAGGGTTGCCCCCTCGCATACATGGGCTTGCCATCGGGCGCTCCGGTGTCGTCCTCTCACATGCATAAACACGCGTGAATTGGCCGATAACACTTTCATGCATAGGGGACCGCAGAACTTGGGCATTTATTGTGGTTGCGCCGGATCACCGCTGCATGGCTGCTGCTGCTGCTGCCTTCATGCTCGTCTGTCGTTCCTCCTCCTCCTCTCTCTCTACGACGGCGAGTGAAGACTGTGCGGCTGAGCGTTACCAGTTGACACGCTCATTATTTTGAAGGGGCACCACGGTGGTGGTGATTTTCGATGTAAAGCTTTCGTGACTGCAGGGATTCATCTTCTTGGTTCTTTCGGTAAAGTGTAAACATAATGCACGGGCATAATATGACTCCCCCCCACCTCCTACGCATTCCACAAGTAGTGACTAATCCCATATCTGCATTTTCCATAAATATGATAAATTCCTCTGTTGATATGCAAATTCCTTTGTCAAGGCGCCCTTCCTCCCCTAACCCAGCTTAAATATACGCTGCCAAGCTTGTTGGTGTTCATTCAGACGCTGTCTTTCCGACAGACCTGTTCTTCACCTGAGGACGGCTGCTTGCGTTGTGGCCGAAACGTCGTGAGAATTGTATTTTATTATGTTTTATTTTTATTATTTTATTATTTCCCTTCTACGTGACTTTACCGAAAGAACCAAGAAGGTGGTGGTGATGTTAACTACCTCGCCTGGTATACAGGAGGTCGTGCGGAGGGGGGGGGGGGCACGGGGGAGGGGGGAGGGGAGCAGGGGGGTGCAGGGAGGGGGTTGCACACAGAGTTACTTCGCGGTAAATTAGCTGTAGATTTGAGGTTCTTTACAACATCAGTAGGACTGATACATTTACGGAAGTTTGCGGTATTTAGGGGCGCCGCGGTGGCGAGATGGAGTTCCATCCCGACCCTGACCCCTGCTGTTTATTTGGAGTTTGCGGTGTCTCTCTCTCTCTCTGTGGTCGCGTGGATTTTTCTCCGGGTCCTCCGGTTTTTCCCTCCACATGTAGAATCAACAATGTGCGTTTAGAGCATTTTGCCGCTATACATGTCCAAGTGATGATAAGCCACTTCGTTTCGCTATCGTTTGTGGGCAGGGCACTTCTAATAAAAAATATAACTACATTGCTCAGTGGGTCTCAACCTGGCACAAGAAAACCAAAAATAGTTGCGATGTGGCCCAACGAACTTCTCTGTGGTTCTCGTTCTCTGAGCGGCCACTATCGCTGCTGCTGCTGCTGCTGCTTCGCTCAGCCTCAAACCCGAGATGACTTGCCACTGCGCCTGATTCCTTCCACGTAAGTTTTTTTTTTACTTCAGCCGGAACAGTCCGGAACGCTTTGACCAGAGTTCGATTCCCGCTCACCGCCAGCACCAGTGGCGAGATTATCTGCACCGATCCTGGCCTTCCCCGAGGCCAACTGAGCCTCAAATGAGTACCTGGTGCTGGCGAGTAAAAACAAACATCGCCACTCGAGAGATAAAGGCGGACGGGCGTGGTGCCGTAGCCCGGTCTTCATAGGTGCTGCTCACTAACTGCGCTTTCCCCAACAGTTTCTTAAGGCTACACGGGGGATCTTTGTCTTTTTGGCGGTGTGCAAAAACACGTGCATTAGGATTCTAGGAAGATATGGTATGATAATGATATACATAGATTATTGGTAATTGTGTATATTGTACTATATTATTATTATGGTTTGCACTCTAGTGGTAGTGCCTTACGCCAAACAATACTCGGTACTTTACACCATGCCTAGCAGCGTCCTGCAGAGAATACCGCGTGAGCGATGGAGCCTCGCTTCCACACGATAACCCGCTGCCGTCGTCTTCCTGTTCCTTTCTGTCGCCTCTAGAGCCAATCACCTTCCTCCTGGAGAACAAGGCGGGTGGCCAATGCCTGACCGTGCAGAGTGGAGCGCTCAAGTTGGCGCCGTGTGACCCCAAGGTCACGGGACAGCACTGGCTCTGGGGCTCCACCGAGAACCTCATGAGCGCGTCCCAGACCCCCGAGGATCGAGGCCTCTGCCTCACCGCCACGGCGCTCAAGAAGAGCGCGGCTGTAAGTGAACGGAGGGAGGGGGGCGAGGGGGGTGGAGAAACTGGCAGGAGGAAGGCGGCGATGACGATGTTTTTGCGTTAGTGGTGGTGGGGAGCGGTAGTGTAGCGGTTAGCGCTACGCTGCGCTATGAACCTGGCGACCCGGGTTCGATTCCCGCTCACGGCCAACACCAGTGACGATTATCTTAACCGGTCCTGGGCCTCCCCTAGGTCGACTCAGCCTGAAATGAGTACCTGGTGTGGTGTGTAAACATCGCCACTGGGGAGACAAAGGCGGTCGGGTGTGGTGCTGGCCACCCACCCCCTCGTGTACCGTTCCGGCCTTCATAGGTGCTCGCTAACAGCACTTGCCCCGACAGTCTGTTAAGGCTATACGGGGGATCTTTGTTGGCGTCAGTGGCAGCAGGGCGAAGGTCGAGATGGAGTCCTCCTCGGCACGGTGCCCCCCCCCATACCCCCGACGCCTTCAAACTAAATCTGAAGTATGACATCTGACACCGTAAAGTCGAAGCGCCCCCCCCCCCCCCGCTTCCCAAAGCGCGGGGCCCAGGGCGGCCGCCCCGACTCGCCGTGTCCGTGGGGAAGGCTCTGCCTGCAGGGACCACTCTTTTCAGTTTCACTCTCACAACCACGTGGCCTTACATCCTCTCGAGGAGAGCCATCAGCTGTAGCAGCCCCGTGGTCACGGCGGTGATTATGACACTGACGCTGCTGCCACTGACGGTGACGGAGGCGATGACGTTGCTTCTGTTCTTGCTGCTACTGATAATAATCATGATGACTGTGACAATGATGGACGTTGCTGCTGTTGATGACAATACAAATGACGACATCGCCGCTGCTGCCGCTGCGTGTAGGTGTCGGTGGAGCGGTGCTCTGCGTCCCAGGAGAGCCAGCAGCAGTGGCAGTGTCGCGACAGCGAGCTGATGGCGGCCAAAAAGCAAGTGCTGTCCCTGACGATACAGAGCGGGCAGCTGTCGCTGGGCCGCACAGGGGGCATCAGCTGGAGGATCCATGGCTCGGAGGAGACTCCGTGCAGCGTCAAGCATCAACGTGGGTGTTTGACCAACCTCCCCCAACCCGCACAACCACGGCCCATCGCTGCCAACCGCAGCTCAGAATCATCAACAAAACACGTTAATGAGACTGCAGCGCGTGGAATCCGATGAGCTATGATGCTCTTGTTTCCACAGATGCCCAGTACGGGCGCGGTCAGCGAGTTAGAATGGCAAACCGCACGACAACAAAAAGCGATAGGAGTGCGAACTGGAAAAAAATGGTAAGAAAGTCACGAAATATAAATACTGAATAAATAAAGTTTAACGAAGTCCGCTTTGTCAAGCTTGGGCAAGGCAGCAAGTACAGCAACAACAACAGCAACAACAACAGCAACAACAACAACAATGGGTCCCAGACCACACCAAGATAACGCCACACAGCAGCTGTAGTCGTCTCGATACAATGGCCACATGGACATTGAACTATCGATACACGGGTAATGATCAAAGTTACAAATCACATTCGCAAATGCGACCGCTGTATCCAGCACTAATCTCCTGCTTCAGGATGGAACCGCTAGGGGGCCGTCCATAAATGACGTCACGCACCTAGGGGGGGGGGGGGTCAGACATTTGTGACGATGTGTGACGAGGGGGGGGGGGGTGAAATGTGACGTCACATCAAAATGCGCAACTTTAAATAAATATAGACAACACGTTCTACTTAATTAAATAGACTTTTTAATAAATGTTTTCTCCTACAACATCAAAGTGCAGCGGCACATTAAATACGCACTACAATGACAATAGTTTAAAGCGATTTGAAGCATTTTTTTTGGGGGGGAGGGCAGAGCTTTTTGACGTCATATTTGAGGGGGGGTCTGACTTTGTGACGCCGTGTGACGAGGGGGGAGGGGTCAAAAATTGTCCAAAATCGCGTGACGTCATTTATGGACGGCCCCTAAGTCGCCAACGACAACCAGCCATGATAGAGGTGTTTTGGGGTTATATCGCGTAAATATATAAATGTGTCGTTTGACCCACCGCCACCCAACACAGCCAATCAGTAAGGTTTGTCACGTAAACAACACGTCACGTAAACAGAACGTCGCGTAAACAACACGTCACGTAAACAACACGTCACGTAAACAGAACGTCGCGTAAACAACACGTCGCGTAAACAACACGTCGCGTAAACAGAACGTCACGTAAACAGAACGTCGCGTAAACAGAACGTCACGTAAACAACACGTCACGTAAACAACGTCACGTAAACAGAACGTTGCGTAAACAAAACGTCACGTAAACAACACGTCACGTAAACAACACGTCACGTAAACAGAACGTCGCGTAAACAACACGTCACGTAAACAGAACGTCACGTAAACAACACGTCACGTACCATTGGAACCTCATTTGCCAGTAAAAAATATGATAATTGTTTTTTTTTACCCTTCTATCTGGCAACAAAACTGACATCTTTTTTTACAAGGAGTCATGTTTACATAGACCACAATATCTGCAGTCACGTAAACAGAACGTGCCACTTAGTTTCTGCTTCAGCACCACAACCGCCGTTGTGTTGGAGAGTAAGCCCACAAATTGGCTGCGTCGTGCGGTGTCTGGGTGAACGACACATTTAGATGCACGCGATCTAACCCAACACACTTTTATCATGAGAAGCATCAGCTGCTGCTGGATCTGGCGGAGGGCAGAGATCGTTGGTGACGCGGTGGGCTCCTGGCATTGGTTACCGACTAAACTATTAAACTATTGTTCTTATTTGACTTGGTAAGACCCACTTAGCTACGTCTTCAGAAGCGGCACTGGCTATCACAAATCATCACGTGGAAATGTATAGCAGCAGCCTTGTTGATTCTAACTGTGGAGGGAAACACCGCAGGTCCCGGAGGGAAATCCACGCGACCACGTGGAGAGGGAGAGACACGCAAAGTCCAAATAAATACAGCAGCAGGCGTCAGGGTCGGGATCAGACCCACGACCTCCTGAGATAACATCTCGCCACCGCGGCGACCCTAAGTAGCTCTACCGTACATTTACCGGTGGTACTAATGTTGTAAAGCACTTTAAATCTAATTCTAGATTTGAAGCTTTCGTGACTGCAAGGAATCATCTTCTTAGGTTTTTTCGGTAAAGTCACGTAGAAAGTAAAATAAAATAAAAAAATAAAAACAAAAATCACGACGTTTCGGAGGCAACACAAGTCTCCGTCATCAGGTGGGACCGTCACAGCCAGATTAGCTGTATCAAGTGAGGCAATGATTCAAGATGTAATCCCTTAAATCTACCGCTAATTTACCACGAGGTGCCTTCAATCTCGGGCGAAGAGCCCCCTCCATGTGCAGCCCCCTCCCGTGCCCCTCCCCTCCTACCCCCGCCCCCCGTGTGGGTGGAGGCTGTGGGTAGGTGTGGTGGGGGCTGTGGGTGGAGGCTGTGGGTAGGTGGGGTGGGGGCTGTGGGTGGGGGTACATGTGCAGTAGGTGGCAATCATTGCTCATTAGCAGGACCGCATCAACGGCTTTGGCCAACGACGACGTCTGGGATCCTGCGTGTCCGATTGGCGCGGCTCGAGTCGCCTTTTGCTGCTGCCATCGACAAAACATCAAAAACCACGGGGGCCGCGTGAAATCAAATCGCTGGCCCCGGGTCCCCCAAACCCCCGACCCCCTTACACCCCCCCTCTCTCTCTCGCTTAAATGTTGAATGTCTCTGCGCGTCTGTCGGTTGCCGTCTCGCCCGTGACAGCGGTGTCCACGCTGTTCGGCACGGGCCACGGGCAGCCCTGCCACCTGCCCTACCGGTACAAGGGCACGTGGTACGTGGGCTGCACGACCGTGGAAAGCCGCACGGGGCTGCCGTGGTGCGCCACGACGCCCGACTACGACCAGGACGAGCTGTGGGGATACTGCCCGACGGCGCGTGAGTGCCGAGCGGAGCGGCCCGCTCACTCGGAGCACAGAGACACGCAGAGAGACACTCAAACACACAGCGAGACACGCAGACACACAGAGACACGCAGAGACACAGCGAGACACACAGAGACACAGCGAGACACGTAGAGAGACACTCAAACACACACAGACACACAGAGACACAGCGAGACACACAGACACAGCGAGACACACAGAGACACAGCGAGACACGCAGAGAGACACTCAAACACACAGAGACACACAGAGACACAGCGAGACACACAGAGACACAGCGAGACACACAGAGAGAAACTCAAACACACAGAGACACACAGAGACACAGCGAGACACAGACACACAGAGACACAGCGAGACACGCAGACACACAGAGACACGCAGAGACACAGCGAGACACAGCGAGACACACAGAGACACGCAGAGAGACACTCAAACACACACAGACACACAGAGACACAGCGAGACACACAGACACAGCGAGACACACAGAGACACAGCGAGACACGCAGAGAGACACTCAAACACACAGAGACACACAGAGACACAGCGAGACACACAGAGACACAGCGAGACACACAGAGAGAAACTCAAACACACAGAGACACACAGAGACACAGCGAGACACAGACACACAGAGACACAGCGAGACACGCAGACACACAGAGACACGCAGAGACACAGCGAGACACAGCGAGACACACAGAGACACAGCGAGACACGCAGAGAGACACTCAAACACACACAGACACACAGAGACACAGCGAGACACACAGACACACAGAGACAGCGGGACACGCAGAGAGACACTCAAACACACAGAGACACACATAGACACAGCGAGACACGCAGACAGACAGAGACACAGCGAGACACAGCGAGGCACACAGAGACACAGCGAGACACGCAGAGAGACACTCAAACACACAGAGACACAGCGAGACACACATATACACAGAGACACAGCGGGACACGCAGAGAGACACTCAAACACACAGAGACACACAGAGACCCAGCGAGACACACAGACACACAGAGACACAGCAAGACACGCAGAGAGACACTCAAACACACAGAGACACACAGAGACACAGCGAGACACACAGACACACAGAGACACAGCGAGACACGCAGACACACAGAGACACGCAGAGAGACACTCAAACACACGCTGACTCAGTTGTTTAATCACACCCAATCACTCACAAGACTCTTAATTCACTCAATTACTCATTCATTCAATTACCCCTCAACACAGCCGCTCTCTCAACCTCTCTCGTGCACGCATCCTCTGAGCTGCCCCCTCAACCAGTGACTCGGTCATACGAACACAAAGACCCCCCCCCACCCCCTCTGTATATTATACACGCCAACTTCGTCACACTCACTCATTCGCACGCTTACCAAACCACCCACTCAATCATCTGATAACTCGATCACGCTCATTCAAACAAACACATTCACAACACTCAGTCACGTAACTACTCATTCACCTCCATAGTAGCCTGGAACAGGCTGTTGGGGCGAGTGCTGTTAGCGAGCACCTATGAAGGCCGACACGGCACACGAGGGGGTGGGTGGCCAGCACCACGTCCGGCCGCCTTTGTCTCCCTAGTGGCGATATTTACGCGTCGCACCGGGTACTCATTTGAGGTCGAGTCGACCTAGGGGAGGCCCATGACCGGTTCAGATAATCGTCACCGATGTTGGCCGTGAGCGGGAAATCGAACCCGAGCGGACAGGTTCCGTAGCGCAGCGTAGCGCTAACCGCTCCACCACCGCTCCCCACAACTCAACACCCCCACACGATCTTCTTGGTTCTTTCGGTAAAGTCACGTAGAATGGAAAAAAATGAAACATTATAATATTTATTATTTATTATGTTTTATTAGAATGGAAATAATAAAAATAAAACATAATACATTTTATTATGTTTTATTTTATTATTTCCATTCTACGTGACTTTACCGAAAGAACCAAGAAGATGAATCCCTGCAGTCACGAAAGCTTTAAATCGAAATTTAACCCCCACACCAACTCACTGACATGCGCGCGTGTTCTTCTCCCCGCGTGTGCCCCCCGTGCCCCGTGCCCTGCCCCCCGTGCCCTGCCCCCCGTGCCCTCCGCAGAGCCCGCCGAGGACGGCGGCTGCCCGCAGCTGTGGAAGTTGGAGGCGGGGTCGCGCGCGTGCGTGCAGGTCAACGAGGGCACGCGCCTCACGTGGCACGAGGCGCGCACAAGCTGCGCTCTGCAGGGCGCAGAGCTGTTGAGCGTCGAGGGGAAGTGCGAGGCCGTCTACTTCGCCGGTGAGACTTCACGCACAAAGACTGTAGGGGCAAGTGCTGTTAGCGAGCACCTGTGAAGGCCAGAACGGCACACGAGGGGGTGGGTGGCCAGCACCACGCCCGGCCGCCTTTGTCTCCCAAGTGGCGATGTTTTCACGCACCGCACCAGGTACTCATTTGAGGATGAGTCGATCCTCCGATTAGCACGGTTGGCTACGTACGGTGCGAAAGAAGTTCAGCATACATCAACATACATACATCAACATACATACATCCGCACACTCGTTCCACACATGCAGGCACAACTCCATTCAGAGATACCTTTTCGGATTGTAACATATTGCGTAACCGATTTTCGGATTTATCACGGTATTTTTTTTGTTAGGAATTTCACTTAATTCACACTCACTCCTTTCAAAATGCACCGCGCTCATTCACTCGCCCACCCGCTCGCACCATCTGGAACTCGGGGGGCTGCTCTGGCATCTCTCACCGGCGACAAAGGTGGCAACCCGCACCGGCCGTGCGATGTTGACACGCGGTGGGGTCCAAGCGGACCGCCTCGTCCTCGTTTGGTCCCTCGGTGGTGCCAACGTCGCCCACCACTGCGATGTGTACATTAGGGGGGGAGGGGGGTCGGCATTGTGGACGGGAGTGCGTGATGGACAGGAGTGCGTGATGGAGGGGAGTACGTGATGGACAGGAGTGCGTGATGGCCTGAACAGAGGTGGCAGCGGCATCAGCAAGCCACAGAACGCAATGTGTTGCTGTACGAAACATGTTCAACACACATGCAGACGCGTGTGTACATGGATGCAGGTTGAACTTCTTTCGCGCCGTACATAGCCGACCGTGCTAATCGGAGGTGCCGGGGGAAACACACACAAAGCAAAGCGGTTCTAAAGAAACGAGTTTTACATTTAGGAGTGAGTTCCAGCCATCGCTCCCTCCGCTTGCTGCCTCCCCTCCCTGCCTCCCGCAGGGGCGATGCTGGGAAAGGATTCCCTCTTCTGGATGGGGCTCAACCGCCTCAACTCGGTGGGCGCGTGGCAGTGGAGCGACGGCCGAGCGCTGACGCGCGTGCACTGGGAGTCGGGTGAGGCCCTGGGGTGGGCAGCGATAGGCGGGGACGTGGGGGGGGGGGGCCGCGTGCAATGTGGGGGGGGGCGTGTGGGTGCACGGACACATGGGAGCAACTGTGAATGGTAACGATGATGATGTTGTTATTAATGCGATGATGTTATTAATGTGATGATGCTGTACTTGGCGATGGTGGTGACGATGGTGATGATGATGCTGATGACGGTAATTATGATGATACTGATGTTGGTGGTGATGATTATCGTGGTTATGATGATGGTGATGATGGTGGTGGTGATGAGAGTAGTGATGATGACAGTGATGATGATGGTAATCATGATGCTAATGGCGATGATGGTAGTGGTGATGATGATGGTGATGACAGTGATGATGATGGTAATAATGATGCTGATGATGATGGTAGTAGTAGTGGCGATAATGCCTTTGTTGTCACACCCAGAGCGGCCCACGAGTGACGACGAGGCTAGCTGCGGGGTATTGAACCCGGAGTCGCACGGCTTGTGGAAGGTGGTGCGCTGCACGGAGAAGCTGCCCTACATCTGCTACCAGCGCCTGCCCGAAGCAGCGACCAATGCCACCGCGCCCAGCCTCCCACCCCGTGAGAGACACGCAGACACACAGACACGCAGACACACAGACACACAGACATGCAGACACAGACCACGTGTCTGTGTGCCCGCGTGACACACAGACAGACACGCAGAACCGCGGGCACGAAGACGCACGCATAGACGGACAGGCAGACGAAACATACGGACGGGCAAACAGACGGACGCACACACGGGCGTCAGTACGAGAGAGAGAGGGAGGACGCACGTAGGGGCAGAGAGACGGACGGATGCGTGGACGCACGGGTCGACCAAGGAACGTACGAACGGGCGCACAGGCGGACGGACGGACCAACGGACCCAAGGGCAAACAGACGGACGCACGGCTGAACAGATGGAGATGTAAACAGGCAGACACGTGAACAGACAGACACGTGAACAGACAGACACGTGAACAGACAGACATGTGAACAGACGGACACGTGAACAGACATGTGAACAGATAGACACGTGAACAGACGGACATGTGAACAGACAGACACGTGAACAGACAGACACGTGAACAGATGGACATGTGAACAGACAGACACGTGAACAGACAGACACGTGAACAGACGGACATGTGAACAGACAGACACGTGAACAGATGGACATGTGAACAGACGGACACGTGAACAGACAGACATGTGAACAGATGGACATGCGAACAGACAGACATGTAAACAGGCAGACACGTGAACAGATGGACATGTGAACAGACAGACACGTGAACAGATGGACATGTGAACAGGCGGACACGTGAACAGACAGACATGTGAACAGATGGACATGTGAACAGACGGACATGTGAACAGACAGACACGTAAACAGATGGACATGTGAACAGACGGACACGTGAACAGACAGACATGTGAACAGATGGACATGTGAACAGACAGACATGTGAACAGACAGACACGTGAACAGACAGACACGTGAACAGACAGACACGTGAACAGACGGACATGTGAACAGACGGACACGTGAACAGATAGACATGTGAACAGATGGACATGTGAACAGACAGACATGTGAACAGATGGACATGTGAACAGACGGACACGTGAACAGACGGACACGTGAACAGACGGACACGTGAACAGATGGACACGTGAACAGATGGACATGTGAACAAACAGACACGTGAACAAACAGACATGTGAACAGATGGACATGTGAACAGACAAACATGTGAACAGATGGACATGTGAACAGATGGACACGTGAACAGACAGACACGTGAACAGATAGACATGTGAACAGATGGACATGTGAACACATGGATTGACAATTCTTTGGATGGATGGATGGACAGACGGACTGATGGACAATCAAGTAGCTAAACAGGATGGCGGAAAGACAGACAGATACACGCAGACGGACAGGTGGAGCTGATAGTAACGATGCCCCGATGCTGCGCTGCTGCTGCTCATGATGCTCATGATGCCGATGATGCTGATGTTGCTTATGACGTTGATGATGCTCAGGATGCGAATGATGCCTATGATGATGATGCTCATGATGATGCCAATGTTGCCTCTGATACGTGGCAGCCGTGCTCGCCAACGCCACGTGCCCACGCGGCTGGAGCGCGCACGGAGCCGCGTGCTTCCGCGCGCAGCCGACGGCGCTCGTCACGTGGCACGAGGCGCGCGCCGCGTGCGTGCGCGACGGTGCCGAGCTCGCGCGCGTGAGCAGCGAGGACGAGCACGACTTCGTGAGCACGCGACTCGCGCCCGGTAACACACAGATACACACACACACAGACACACACAGACACACACACAGACACACAGACACACACACAGACACACATAGAAACACATAGAAACACACACAGACACACACACACAGACACACAGACACAATAGAAACACACAGAGATACACACACGGACACACACACAGACACACACACACACACATAGAGACACACACACAGACACACAGACACACACAGACACACATAGAAACACACAGACACACACACAGACACACACACAGACACACAACAACAACCGCCATTCGCCACTAAGTGGCGGTGACGTCACCACGACGCTTGTGCCAGGCCATGTGCACCTTGAGGCCACGTGAAGTGTCGAACGCCCGCTGGCAGGAGGTCACGGGGCAGACCCAGGTGCCACGGGTCGACTGACCGAGATGACCGAGATGACTGGCTGATGCACCACCTGTGCCCCCTACTGTACCAACTTGCTGTGCTTTAGCCACCCGGCGCTCCGCTCGTTGTTGTGAGCGTCGCTCCTCCGCCCTCCGTTGTTGTTGGAGGGCGACTGCCTCCAACTGCCCAGTAGCGTCCTTCACGAGCCTCCTCCACTGAGGCCGATCTTGACACCGCTGGTACCAGTCATCGGCAAGTCCACTCAGCTCCACGTCCTCCTGTACCACATCACTCCATCTCTTCTCTAGCCCGTGCCGCGCCCGTTTAGCCCCCTCGATCCGGCCGAACAAAAGCTGTTTAGGCATGCGGTGGCTGGGCATGCGGGCTACATGACCCAGCCAACGCAGCCTTGCCTGCCGGAGGAGCTCACTGATGGGACTTTGCCCAGATCTTTCAAGGACTTGTGAGCTCCTCACACAATCCAGCCTGGTTAAACCCAGGATGGATCGTAGGCAGGCCAGCCTAAATGTTTCCAACCGGCGAAGATGCTCCACTAGGGGGGTCCACGTTTCGCAAGCGTAGAGAAGGGAGGGAATGACCGTGGCCGAGAAAACCTGAAGCTTCGTGCGGAGCGACAGACCAGGTAGCTTCCACACAGCGTTACGCAACCGATGAAAAGATATTGCCGCTCGACTGATTCGGAGTGAGACCTCTGCTGATAAACTGGAGCCGGTCATAAGCACACTGCCCAGGTATGGGAAACTCTCCACTCTCTCCACAACTGCCCCATCACCAATTGGGAGTTGTGGGGGTGGAGTGTCCGATGGTACAAAATACCCAGGCAGGTGCTTTGTTTTGGTGGGGCTGATGGTAAGGCCCCACCTCTTAGTGGCACGCTCCAGTCTCAGCAGCAGCGTCTCCAACTCCTCTTCTGAATGAGCAGCTATTACCAAATCATCGGCATACATAACGTGGTTGACCAATAGGGAGCCATCCCTTGATCGCACCCGGGCGTCGATCAGCCTCCCATTATATCTGTACCAAATGGAAATTCCCCCGGTACAGCTATTGAAGGCTTCACGAACTACGCAGTCGAAATAGATGTTAAATAATGTGGGAGCCAAAGGACATCCCTGTCGCACCCCAAGGTGTACAGGGAAAGGCTCCGACTCCCGGCCACGTAGTTTTACCCGGGCCCGCTTACCCTCATGAAGGTCTATAATGATCGTGAGCAGAGGGTCAGGGACTCCGAAAGCACGAAGAACAACCCAGAGCCCAGTCCTACTGATGGTATCATAGGCCTTGACCAGGTCAATAAAGCAGAGATGTAGGTCTTTTTGGAATTCCCTACACCTCTGCTGTAGCAGACGGACAGAAAATATGGCATCTGTGCAGGACCGCCCTTTCCTGAAACCGCATTGGGGCTCCACAAGCCTCTCCTCAGCGTGCCTAGCAAGGCGATGTTGAATAATCCTTGCCAGGACCTTACCCGGCACACTGAGGAGTGAGATGCCCCTGTAGTTGTTACAGTCGGTACGGTCCCCCTTCTTAAAGAGGGGGACCACCAGGGCATCCTTCCAGTCCTGCGGAACCCGTCCAGTGGTCCAGACTGTTGTTATGATGTCATATAGGGCAGTCTGTGCACAAACGCCACCCTCCCTCAGCATTTCGCTTGGGAGATCATCTCTGCCCGGTGCCTTCCCTGGTCTCAGACTCCGGATCGCCCTCAGTACTTCCTCAACAGCTGGCACCTCAGCCAGCCACTCACAGGGGGTGACCTCTTCCAATATTTGAGGCACCGCAGCCTCAGCAGGGTTATCCCCACTTTGTGCCATGATGTTTTCCTGGCTGAGAGATTTTCCCTCCCCCAGGACCTCACAGAAATGCTCAGCAAATCTGCAAAACTGTTCCTGGGGGTCGGAGATAGGATCACCGTTTTTTCCTCTAATGATGGTAATAGGTGTGGCGCTGCAGGTTACTTTTTTGATGGAGTTAAATAGTGATTTGTGATCGCGGGCCACTGAGGCAGACTCCATCTCATCAGCAACCCGCGACCACCACCCATCCTTACAGCGCCTTACGGCTCTCCGAACCTCCGAGCGAAGGCTGCGGTAAACCTCCTCATTCTCTGACGTGGGATGCTGTAGGCGATGAGAGTGGGCCTGTCGCTTTTTCTCAATTAACCTGAACACCTCCTCCGTCAGCCAGGGTTTCTGGGGAGGTCTGGACCGCGTACCCAAAGCAGCCATTGCAGCTGCATGAGTCACAGTCTTAAACCTCGCCCATTTACCCTCGACATCAGGTGGAGTGGGGGACGATGCCAACCCCAGCTGCAAGCGATGATGAAATTCTCGCTTGCAACTTTCATCAGCTAACTGAGACCAGGCCACTTTTGGTTGGAATGGGATCCTGGGTGTACACCCACCACCGGAGTGGAAGAATGGCAGGCGCATCTTACAGATGACTAGTCGATGGTCAGAGGGCAGATCAGCTCCACGGTAGGTCCTGGTGTCAAGGACATGGGCTCGCATCCGCTGGTCCGTCACTATGTAGTCCAGCAGATGTTCTTGCTTGGACCCGGCATGTATCCATGATGTTGTGTGGATGCGCCGATGCCGGAAGAGCGTGTTGGTAATTACAAGCCCATGGGCTGCACAGAAATCTAGCAGCCTACTACCGTTATTATTGAGCTGATCTGGCCCATGCCTTCCAATCACTCCAGACCAGGTGTCAGCATCATGACCAACTCGGGCATTGAAGTCACCCAACAAGATGACTCTGTCCCGAGTGGCCACTTTAGCCAGCACCTGTGACAGGAGGTCATAGAAAGCGTCTGACTCATCGGCTTTGCCTGCATCCCTCCACGGATGTTCGTCTTCGGTGGGGGCATAAGTAACCACGACCACCATTCCTCGCCTCTGATTGATGGGATGCGAGCCCAAAGTATCCTGGGGCTTACAGCTTCCCACACCTCACCGCCACGCTCCCACGCCCCCTTCATTTTTTTGTTCAGAAGAAGAGCCACACCCTGTTGTTTGGCAGTCTCCTGCCCCGAGTAGAGGACTGTCCACCCCTCATGGTGGCAGGATCCAGAACCTGTCCACCGGACCTCCTGAATGCCACAGAGATCCAGACGGTACCGGTCCAGCTCCCGACAGAGGAGTGGCAGCCTCTCCTCCGCAGTGAGCGTTCGAACATTCCACGTGGCCATCCGCAATGGTTTTTCGTTGTTTCTGGAGGAGCCCCGAGGGTGAAAATTCAATCTCCTGGCTCCGCCAAATGGGGTTTGGCCAGGAGACATCATAAAAGCCTGACCCCCCGGGGCCTCCGGCACAAGCTTATTAGTTACAGGTCTATGTTTACTTCGTAGTTTAGTGGTGGTTAATTGAAGGTGGAGGGGTTACCAGCCCCTCGCACCCGTCCAGAGCCCCCGTTTAGCCACTGTGGTGGCCACAGACGCCATGAGGGGAGAGGCCAATGGGCATTGGCCCTCCCCCCACAGCACTGCCCACGACAGTGTTGCCCATCCGGCACCGCGAGGAGGTAGGAGGTTGTTTTGCCGGACACAGACACACACACACACAGACACACACAGACACAAAGAAGAATCCCCGCATAGCCTTAACAGACTGTAGGGGCAAGTGCTGTTAGCGAGCACCATTGAAGGCCGGAACGGTACACGAGGGGGTGGGTGGCCAGCACCACGCCCGGCCGCCTTTGTCTCCCTGGTGGCGATGTTTTACACACCGTACCAGGTACTCATTTGAGCCTGAGTCGACCTAGGGGAGGCCCAGGACCGGTTCAGATAATCGTCACTGGTGTTGGCCGTGAGCGGGAATCGAACTCGGGCTGCCAGGTTCGTAGCGCAGCGCAGGTTGCTGAGGAGATGGAGTCTGCCCCATTATCCCGCGATCACAAATGACTGTTTAACTCCATCAAAAAGTAACTTGCAGCACCACACCTATCAGCATCATTATGGGAAAGAAAGGTGATCCGATCTCCGACCCCCAGGAACAGGTTTTCAGATTTGCTGAGCATTTCTGTGAGGTCTTGGGGGAGGGCAAATCCCTCAGCCTGGAAAACATCACGGGGAAAAGTAGGGATGACCCTGCTGAGGTTGTGGTGCCTCAAATATTGGAAGAAGTTTTACAGCAGAGGTCTCACTCCGAATTAGTCGAGCAGCATTATCTTTTCATCAGCTGCGTAACGCTGCGTGGAAGCTACCTGGTCTGTCGCTCCACACGAAGCTTCGGGTCTTCTCGACACGATCATGGCCTCTCTTCCCTATGCTAGTGTAATGCGAGCAAGGATTGAGGGGGGGCGGAGTCTGGGTCACGTGGGGAGTGGGTGGAGTTAGGGTCACGTGGGGGAGAGGATTTAGGGGGAGAACCGGAAGGGGAAGAGGGAGTTGAAACGGAGTGAAACACGAGGAGGCCACGCTGGGCAAGACGGAGAGAGAGTGGCGCGGTTGCCACGCGGGGGGAGACGTCGACACCGATGGCCATCGGTGTCAGACGAAGAGAGCTAACGGGGCAGTGAGAGGCTAGCTGTGTACGGGGCAGCAGTGACGCTAGATAGCGGGGCAGCGGTGTGGCTGCAAAGATTGCCTGACGGGGCAGCAGTGAGACTGCATATTGGAGCAGCAGGGAGACTGCACAACGGAGCAGCCGAGGGCTGTGGAGAGGTCGTCGAGCGGGACGCGGGCCTGAGCGAGACGCCGTGGTACGGAGATTCTACGAACCCAATAAAGGACAACGGGATCCACATCTGAGAGAGAGTCCTTTATTACACTAGCGAAAAGTGGGCCCCTCTAATGGAACATCTTGGCCGGTTAGAAACATTTAGGCTGGCCTGCCTACAATCCATCCTCGGTTTAACCAGGCTGAATTGTGTGAGCTTACAAATCCTTGAAAGATCTGGACAAAGTCCCATCGGTGAGCTCCTCTGGCAGGCAATGCTGCATTGGCTGGGTTATGTAGCCCGCATCCCCAGCCACTGCATGCCTAAACATATTTTGTTCGGCTGGATAGAGGGGGCTAAACGACTGGCACATAGGCTAGATAGGAGATGGAGTGATGTAGTGTAACTGGACGTGAAGCGTTTGTGGACTTGCCAATGATTGGTACCAGCGGTGTCAAGATCGGCCTCTGTGGAGGAGGCTCGTGAAAGACGCTACTGGGCAGTTGGAGGCAGTCGCCCTCCAGCAACAACTAAGGGCAGAGGAGCGACGCTCACAACAACGAGCAGAGCGCCGGGCGGCTAAAACACAGCAGGTTGGCACAGTAGGGGACACAGGTGGTGCATCAGCCAGTCATTTCAGTCATCTCAGTCAGTCAACCCATGGAACCTGGGTCTGCCCCGTGACCTCCTGCAAGTGACGTTTGACACTTCACCTGCCCTGGCTGGCACAGGCGCCGTGGTGACGTCACCGCCATTTAGTGGCGAATGGCGGTTGTTGCTGTTTTGGTGGTGGTGGTGATAATGGTGATGTTGGTCGTGGTTGTGGTGGTGGTGATGTTGATGATAGTAATGATAATGGTAAATTTGGCAGTGGTGGCGGTGATGACGATGGTGGTGATGATTGTAATGTTGGCGTTCGTGGTGATGTTGCTTGTGGCGGCGATGATGGTGACGGTGGTGGTGGTTGTGGTGATGATGGTGGTGGTGTTGTCACCCAGAGGACGACTCCTTGCTGTGGATCGGACTGAGCGCGTCGGGCCCCGGCGCTGCGTTTGCGTGGTCCGACGGGAGCCCCGTGACCCTCACGGTCTGGGACCGCTCCCAACCCAGCCGCGGGGACCGCTCGCCCGCCACCTGCGTCTACTTGTCGGAACATGTACTGCTCCCCCCCCCCCCCACACACAACACCTATCTCGTACAGGTGTCTCGCACGTGCTGCCTGCTCCAGCAGTTTCTGTCGACACTTCTACAGTCTGGCCTGTGTCTCGGTTAGCGCCATTGCGCTACGAACCTCGCAACCCGAGTTCTATTCAATACAATGGCTGATTATCTCAACCGATCCTGGGCCGCTCCTAGGTTGACTCGGCCTTAAATGAGTACCTGGTGCGGTGTGTAGTGAATAATGGCATTGGGGAGACAAAGTCGTTCGCGCGTGGTGCCGCCCCCCCCCCCCCCCCTAGTGTCCCGTGCCCAGCCTTCATAGGTGCTGCTTGCTAGCGGCACTCGCCCCGAAAGTCTGCGAAGGCTGTAACGAGGGTGGGGGGGGTGGGGGTGTTTTTGTCTTTTGTGTTCTTTACGCCACCCGTTGATCGTTGTGTGCTTGCACCGCCTCTCCTCTCAGAGCCGCCGCTGGAGCGACGCGCCGTGCGACCTCCCCAAGGGCTACGTGTGCAGGAGGCCGAGCATCTCGGACGGCGTGCGCCCCGCGGACAACCCCGACTGCCAGCCGGTGCGTGCGCCTCCGCGCCAGCAGCTGCACCGGCACCAGCGGGCGGCAGCAGCAGTAGCACGACAACCACCATCGATCGGTCTTTCCCTTTGCTCGTACGGCCCATGATGTCGGTGCAGAGAGCATCGACTACGATTTCACATGCAGGCGGTCAAGCCAGCAGCGGAGTGCATCGTCGCCGCGATGTCTCCTTCGTGTTTGTGGATCCGGGGCAGTGCGGCGTTAAACGTTGTCCGGGCTGTCCTGGATGACCGCAGTCGCCACACTGCTACTGGGGAGCCTGCTGCCATGGTTTGTGTGGTTGCGATGTAGGGTAGAGCATGAGCTTAGTGGAAAATCAAACCCAGCGATATTCTTGACAAATTTGCTACCCCCACCGTGCCCCCTCCCCTACGCCCCCCCCCAACTCCTCCACCCCCCTTCAACCACGCACCCCCCCCCCCGCCCCCAGGGCTGGGTGATGGGCCCCCACTCGTGTTACTGGGTGGGGGCAGAGAAGGCGGAGTCGTTCACCGGCGCCTTCAACGCGTGCCGTCGTCACAACGCAACGCTGGTGTCCATCACGAGCAGGCGAGTACAGGCCCTGCCTCCAACTCTAGCTCCAACACCAACACTAGCCCTAGCACCAACACTAGCCCTAGCACCAGCACTAGCCAATGCACCAGCACTCTCTCTAAGA
This sequence comes from Lampetra planeri, assembly GCF_965212315.1. NCBI lineage: Eukaryota > Metazoa > Chordata > Hyperoartia > Petromyzontiformes > Petromyzontidae > Lampetra > Lampetra planeri. The sequence continues at coordinate 2,010,305 of NC_136108.1, read as the reverse complement.
CTAGCCCTAGCACTACCACGAGCCGTATTCCTAACACCAGCCCTACCACATCAGCCTCAGCGCTAGCCCTCGTTCTAACCCCAGCCCCTGGCTCCGGCCATTCGCCTCGATCGCGACGAACAACGCAGCGCACCGGCGAGCAGCCCCCTCGCCCTGACTCTTTCACGTGTCCCTCTACCACCCCCCCGCGCGTGTGACAGCTTCGAGCAGGGCTTCGTGCACAGCATGCTCGGGGACGCGGCCGTGGGGGCCGCGGCGGAGCCCGGGGCCCACGCGTGGCTGGGCCTGCGCGACGCGCGGAGTCCCGGCGCGTTCCGCTGGGAGAGCGGAGAGGCGCTCGGCTACACGCACTGGGAGCGCGCGCAGCCAGGTGACGCGGGCAACCGCAAGGAGGTTGACGATGACGCTGGCATCATCCTTCGTGAAAATGATGTTGCCGATCACTGCCGACAATTGTTACGACTTTGTCGACGGTGACGACTGTGTCATCAAAGACGCTGCCGACACCGGCACAGTTGATGATGATGACGGTCGTGACGACGATGACGTTGTCCATTTCGTGATCGTCAGCAACGGCGATGATGACGGTCAGAGCCCGGGGAAAGCCCCACTGTGTGCCCCCCCCGCACCCCCCCCCCCCCAAAGCGCGGGGCCCGGGGCGTTTGCCCCGATTCGCCTGCACCCCTAGGGGAACGGCTCTGACCCCACTCGCGCGCGTGCGCAGGCGGTGACACGGGCTGCGTGACCATGGACCCGGTGGGGGGCCGCTGGAGCGTGCGGAACTGCTCGGCTTTCTCCGCGCGCTTCGTGTGCGAAAAGAAACTCCAGGGCGACACGGAGGAGGAGGGGCACTTTTCGCCGACCCCCACGACCACGGACACCACGCCCCTCCGCTGCGCCGACGGGTGGTACTCCAAGGACGACCTCCCCTTCTGCTATCAGGTACCGGCGGCGCTTCCGTTCGCGAAACTAAAACTACGGACGAGTCATCTTCTTGGTTTTTTCGGTAAAGTCACGTAGAAGGGAAGTAATAAAATAATAAAAATAAAACATAATAAAATGAAACAATTCTCACGACGTTTCGGCCACAACGCAAGCAGCCGTCCTCAGGAGGACAGCTGCTTGCGTTGTGGCCGAAACCAAGAAGATGAATCCCTACGGACGAGTGTTAGTTTGTATTTATTTAACCGGGTAAACGCCCACTGAGCCATAGAGCTCTTTTTTCAGAAGCGACTCTGGGTTATCACAAATGATGGCTCAACGAAGTGGCTCATCATCACGTGGACTTTTGTAGTAGCAGCCAAACACTCTAAACACGTGATGTCTATTCTAAACGCGGAGAAAAAAAAAACCCCGAGGAACAGGATAAAACAAATCCACGCGACCACGGGGAGAGAGACAGCGCGCAAGTTCTGAATATACAAGCGTCAGGGTTGGAATCGAACCCACGACCTCCTGAATACCAGGCGAGGTAGTCAACATCTCCTAGCCACCGCGACATTTTGGCTCCACCGCCACCGCCACCCTCATCAACATTTCTCAGCCAGGGGACCGCAATTGGCACACGGCGCATCCCGATACCGACCGCCAACCTTCGGCTGCACGTTCATTCGGTCCCCCCCCCCCCCCATCGTCCTCCCCCACTTCGAGAGGGATGCCCGGGGCAGCAGCGCCCGCTTTTATTCACCGCCCCCCCTCCCCGGCCTGGCGACGTGACAACTTGAGGAAGCGAACGGAGGAGAGTGAAAAGGAGCCCGAGCTTACGGAAAATCGAGGGGGGGGGTAGTCGTCTGTGCCTCTGTGTGCGCGTTAAACTTCGCGTAGCCATGCCGCGCTGAGGGGAAGCGGTGGACAGGTCGGGAGCAGAGCTCACTTGTCAAACACACACTGCTCCCACGGCTAATCCAATCAGACGCGAGCTCTACCACTAGCTCCTCACTAGCCAATCAGACGTGAGCTCTCCCACTAGCTCCTAACTAGCCAATCAGACTCTAATAAGTCAGCATTCGGGGTGATTTCGTCCATATTAATGTGTTGCGTGTCTGTGTGTCTCTCCGTGTGTCTGTCTACCCGCGTGTATCTCCGTGTGTCGGCGTGTCTCTGTCCGCGTGTCCGCGTGTCTCTCCGTGTATCCGTGTATCCACGTGTCTCTCCGTGTGTCGGCGTGTCTGTCCATCTACCCGCGTGTCTCTCCGTGTGTCCGTGTATCCACGTGTCTCTCCGTGTGTCGGCGTGTCTGTGTCCGCGTGTCCACGTGTCTCTCCGTGTGTCCGTGTATCCGCGTGTCTCTCCGTGTGTCGGCGTGTCTGTGTCCGCGTGTCTCTCCGTGTGTCCGTGTATCCGCGTGTCTCTCCGTGTGTCGGCGTGTCTGTGTCCGCGTGTCCGCGTGTCTCTCCGTGTGTCCGTGTATCCGCGTGTCTCTCCGTGTGTCGGCGTGTCTGTCCGTCTGTTCCGCGTGTCTGTCCGTGTGTCGGCGTGTCTGTGTCCGCGTGTCTCTCCGTGTGTCC